>NC_091744.1:54171916-54881916 GCF_043380555.1 Nothobranchius furzeri | reverse complement strand
GAAGTGGAGTAGCCAGGGATACAGTGGGAATCTCCAGTTGTTGCACCACCCTCTGATCCAGCACATTTCGCTCATATCCAGAGTCAATTAAAGCAATGGCATTTAATGGAACACAGGGGTTTATGATTGGCAAATCCACCCACCAGTAACCCTGGATCTACTGGTGAGCACGATCTTTTGGCCGTATGGGACAAGCCGAGATCTGGTGACCCGACTGACCGCAATAGAGGCAGAGACCAGCCCTTTGATGCCGCAGTCTTTCCTCAGGAGTTAGCCGGGCACGTCCGATCTGCATTGGTTCAGCTGCTGCGTTTGGAGGAAGAGGTTTAGCTGCAGTTCTGTTATGTAGTTCAGGGATGGGAGTCGGGGGCTGTTGCTGGGAGGCCTTACGTCTGCTTTTAAGGCGTTTCTCAATTCGGGTGGCTAGGGAAATGAGGTTTTCAAGGTTCTCAGAATCCTGACAAAATGCTAACTGGTCCTGAATGTTGTCTGACAATGCTTGTGAAAAAGCGGCTCTAAGAGAAGCGTCATCAAGGGAGGATATGGAGGCTAGTGTTCCAAAGTCTATGGCGAATTCTGGTACCGAAAGATTTCCCTGTCGTAAGCTCCAAATCTGTTTGGCTAATTCAGCTGGGTTGTCGGGGGTGTCAAAGATCTGATTAAATTCAGCTAAAAAAATCCGTGAGTGGTCCGAGTAGGAAACTACGTTGGCGACTCCTAGCCTCAGCCCATGATAACGCCTTACCGCGAAGCAAACCCACAATAAAGGAGATTTTTATGGAATCATCAGTAAAAGTATCTGGCGATCTTTTAAATGCCAGGTCACATAACAGCAGGAAATTCCGGCATTGGCTGGGCTAACCAGAGAAAGTTTCTGGAGTTGGTGAGTCTGCGACCCGGAAATGACCTGCCAATGGTAGAACCGGAAGTGATGGCGGAGACTGAACCACGGGAGGAGGAGGGTGAGAGAGAGAAGAGTTTAACTGTGTGCGTAACTGGTGATTATCGGCTTCGAGTTGGAGTAAACGTTGATTAGAGTGGGTTAACTGTTCGAGTACGGACTGAAGGGATCGTTCATGCTGGGTTAACGTGTCGACTAAGAATGGAGGAAGTGATTCAGTCATGGGATTTGTTTTATGGCCGGTTGATTCTGTCATGTTGGGCTGAAGTTTTCTAACCCACATGAAAGAATCACACGAGGAGAGAGGTGAGTAAAATATAATGTTTTTATTATAAAGAAAATTAATGAAAACGAAAAGCGCTGATCCAAACTAGGCCAGGAGGGTGTTCTAATTCTAAAACACAAGATAGCAAAAATGAAAACTGAGAACCAAGAAAACACTGGAGTAATGGTGGTGGAGTCTTACTGTATGAAGTGTGGGTCTGAGCTGGAGAGGGAGGCAAGTCAGGTCTGAGCTGGAGATGGTCTGGTGGAGAGGAGTAGCAGGCAAGGAGTAATCCAGGACAGGTGAGAGGTGGAGAGAGGGAGACCAGAGAAGTTGAGCGGCATTGGGAAATATATCCACTTCAGACTGCAGGAAGCTGAGGGTAAGAATCCAGGGCTGGGACTGGAGCAGACAAGGAGAGCAAAACTGAGCACACGGGAGAAAAACACAAGACTAGAGTCAAAGAGGAACGAGGAGAGCTAGAGTACCCAACAATAGAGTATCAACCGGCACTGAAGTGTGGCAACACCGCTCCTTATATCCTCTGGCCTGGCTGAATGATAATCAGCTGCAGCTGCGGCTCTCCAACCTGCTCACCTGCAAACACTCAGGAGCACAGCCACAGAGAAAAAGCAGAACCATGACAGAGGCATCAAGACTCAGTTTTTTAAGAAGCGGGTGGATTACAGCATTTTTCAAGTAAGCAGGGACCTGACCAGAGACCAGAGAAGCATTAATTATAGAGAGCACACTGGGACCGATGGACTGAAAAGCACTTTTAAACAAAGATGAGGGTAAGATGTCGAGGGGGCATGCGGAGGTCTTCATAGAGGTAACTAGCTTGGTTAGCTCAGGCAAAGAAACAGGAGGAAAGCTTTCTAGGATGATGGGCCTGGTTGGAGTCGGGAGAGGCAGCGATAAGGCTGAAGGAGAGATGCTAGATCTAACCTTATTGACTTTAGCCACAAAGAAAGACAGAAAGTTCTCACAGTCTGCAACAGAGTGGATGGAGGCTGTAGGAGAAGCAGGAGAGACAATACTGCTGATGGTGTTAAACAGCACCTTGGGGTTCCCTTTGCTCTGGGACACCAGGTTGGAAAAATAGGAAACCCTAGCATCTCTGACTGCAGAGTTAAAGGATGTCAGAAGATCCTTTAGGGGCAGCAGATGGACGTGAAGATGGGTTTTCTTCCACAAGCGCTCAATTTTTCTGCATTGGCGCTTCAGGCTGTGAAGGCTGTCATTAAACCAGGTGTGACAGTGTGAGTGTCCTGTCGCAATGTCCCGATTGATCATGCGCCCTGGCTACTTGGCCAAGGGGATGTCCCTTTGGCTGACTGGTTAGAGCGTATGACTCTCACCCGGGAGTCTGGGGATCGAATCCCGCCCGGGCCTTCGTTTCTCCACCTTGCCACACAGGGAATAGGGTTCCCTGCAGGAACTGATCTGGTTCTGACAGGACAGTTGTTGTCCAGAATGGAGAGGCAGTGCTCATTAAACTGAGAAGTTAAGGAATCTGGGTCGTTATCAGAAGAACAGGGTGGATCAAAAGCAGCAGAAAAATTGCTAGCTGTGCTCTCATTAAGAAAATGAGAACTAACCAGATGGTGAGCAGGAGGTGGGGACACAGAAACTGACAAGTTAAAGAAAATGCAATGGTGATCTGAAATATAAACGTCCTCAGGACAAACACTGTCAGCATTTAGACTCAGGGTAAAAACAAGGTCTAGAGTGTGCCCCCTGGTATGTGTGGGGCCAGATACATGCTGGGTAAAGCTGAAGGAGTCCATAAGGCTGGAGAAATTCATGGCAAAGTGATCGGAGGGATCATCAACGTGGATGTTAAAGTCACCAACAAACACCAGTCTGGACAGCTTCACAATGGAGGATAGAAAGTCACTAAACTCCTGAAGGAAAGAACTGTCTGGACCAGGTGGACGATAGACCACAGCACAGTAGAACGAGTCCTTACACCCGACTTTAATCAGCTGCAGTTCAAAGGAAGCAAAGTGACCAGAAGTTGTAGAGCTACATCGAAGATTGTCTCTGAAAACAATAGGTAGGCCTCCACCACGACCAGAACCCCGGGGCTGGCTAAGAAAAGAATAACCACTCGGGCAAAATTAAATCAGACCAGAATAATCAGATGTTTGCTGCCAAACTTCAGTCAGAAACAGAAAATCCAGGTTTTTAGAGAGAATTAGATCATTGAGCAGGAAGGTCTTATTGTTAACAGAGCGGGTATTTAATAGAGCCATGCTGAGTGAGATGGAGGAATCAGAAACTACAGAAACAGCTGGAGTTAGTGGACATAAATTAGCAGGGTTAGATCCACGGTGTTTATAAAAACCACTTATGGAGGGAACAGGAGGAGAACCCACTGAGGAATGAGGATAAACCGACCTTAAAAAACTTGGACGGAGAAACCGCGCTGCAACGCGGCCTGGTGGGAATGTGGAAGTGGTGCTCAAGTCACCAAACAAAGGACAAGAAGCTAGAAGATCACGACAATGTTTACTAGATAAACCACGCTTTAAGAGAAGTCTCATTCTCACCTGGACTCCTGCTCGTTTACCTCTTTTCCTCCGACGTTTTCCCGGGACCGGATAAATATCGCTGGAACACGGCCCACTCAGACTCAATGTCCCCCGCCTCTCCTGGGACTGGCGTTTTTGTGAGTTCAGAAATGAAGCAGATGAAACGGCACGTCCGACAATTTTGTTTTTTGTCGGACAATATTAGAACATGTCAGTAATGTCTGAGGTGTTTTTACTAACACTGTATAGTGTATAGTTAACACTCCTGGACAGGGTAGGAATTAAACAAAGGCTTCTGGGGGAACCCAGTGATGGGGGTGTTCTGTTTTGCCTTGGCCCCCAAAATTCCTTGAAACGGCCCTGGGTGTGTGACTGAGTTTTGAAGGTGATCTGATTAAGATCATCTGCATTATATCAAATGTATAAATATTACATGTATTGTTTTATAAAATGTGTAGTTGAGATAAATCTACCTACATTTTACTTTCAACACTTTGTTTTGCTTTCACCATCAGTGTGTGAATGTGTGTGAATGGATGAATGATACACTGTAGTGTAAAGCGTTTTGGAGTCTCTGAGAGGCGCTAAGTGCGGGTCATTTACCATTTATCATTTTCTTGTTTTTATTTAACTATTTTCCTGTCCTGTCTGTCTCTCATCTTCCTGCATCTCATCTAAACTCTCCAGAAAAACTGCTGCCTGGATTCTTACTTTTTCACTTCATCAGTTACTTTTGAGCAGGTCAAAGGGATCTCCTGACCGCAAAGCGGAGTGCGCGTTTTGATGCTGCGTCAGTGAGGTGAAATCACCGCAGCACACGATAAGCGGAGCTGTTAGGAATGATTAAAGGACAGAGTACCAGAGGATTTAAACAGATATGAACAATCATGTGTTAATAATAATGTTTTGCTGCACCAACTTGAGAATGTATCGTGCGCCGGACGCAGCGAGCGCATCAACGATCAACGCTCTGCATCCTCTCCACTCAACAGAATCCCGCTGCGCTGAGAGTCCGTAAATATTGTAATTGTTAGCAGAGTCGCTTTCGGGCTGCGCCCTTGTACTGGAATTTGAGTGGTAATAAATGAGAGAATCATACAGTCTTCTTTCATGACGGGGGACTCCACCACTGCACCTCCGCCATCTGCTACCGCTTGTGACAGACAGTCCTTTTCCACACAGTGGGTGGAGCCTTACCCGTCCTTTTATTGTGACATGAGTTCATTCATTATAGCTTACACCTGTAGACACTCATTCCAACACCCCCACTTGTATACAGGTTAAGAAAAGGCAAGGAAACCGAAATGCGTACCGATTCAATTTCACATTCCAAACATGAATACAGAGAACTTTTCCAACTTATACTTTGTTACTGGTTTTGTCATCATATCTGCGACCATTGATTCAGTTGGACAAAACTCAATAAGTACTCTTCCTTCATATACTGCTGACCGTATAAAATGGTACTTTACATCTGTATGTTTGCATCTTTGCCTGTTCACTGGATTTTTTGACAAAGCTATTGTCCCCTGATTGTCCTCAAAGATCTTAGGTGTTTCATACTCAAACACATCAATGTCTTCAATCAAATAAGTTAAATACATGCATTCCTGAATTGTTGCCGCTAATGCCATGTATTCGGCTTCACAAGTTGATAGCGCTGTAGTAGTCTGCTTTTTGGATTTCCATGATATTAAAGGGCCATTTCCATTTAGGCTTATACAGTACCCTGTCATACTACGTCTATCAGAAGCGTCAGATGCCCAATCTGCATCACTGTATGCTTGAAGACCTAGTTTTCCACTTGAACATTTTCTGAAACACAGTTCTTTTTCTTGATTACCTTTTAAGTACCTCAAAACATGCTTTACTGCTGTCCAATCATCAACAGTTGGCGCATTAAAATGTTGTGACAGTTTACTAACAACATAGCATAGATCAGGTCTGGTACCGTAGCTCAGATATATAAGACATCCAACAGCTTCACGATACTTTCTCGGATCTGCTAACGTCTCACATGCATCAGAAAGAACCCATTTCTGCTCACAAGGTGTTGACCTCGGCTTACAGTTTTGCATATCAAATCTTTTTAGAATGTTCTCCACATATGTTTTCTGTGACATCTTAATACACCCCGCTTCCTGAAGGAAATCTATTCCTAAAAAATTATTAAGCTTTCCCAAGTCTTTCATTTGGAACCTAGAAGAGAGCATTTCCTTTACATCCGAGAGCACTTTTTCATTGTTAGCTGCAATAAGTAAGTCATCCACCCACACCAAAATGATTACTTTTTGGCTTTCAGTTTCCCTTGTATAAACACAATTATCAGCACGATTTTGTCTGAATCCACAACTGTGTAAATAATCATGCAATGTTTGATTCCAATTACGTCCCGATTGTTTCAATCCATAGAGTGATTTCTTCAATCTATAAACCAGTTTATGTTTCTCATTAGACTCTGTCTCAAAACCTTCTGGCTGTTCAATGTATATTTCTTCATCTATTGGTGCGTGTAGATAAGCCGTTTTTACATCCATTTGAGACAACAACATGCCTTCCTGGACGGCTTTTTGCATCAGGATTCTCACACTAGCTAAATCGGCAGTAGGTGAAAAAGTCTCTCCATAATCAACTCCCATTGTTTGACTAAAACCTTTTACAACAAATCGAGCTTTGTATCTGTTTGAGCCATCGGAGTTTCTCTTAACGGTGTAAACCCACTTACCCCCCACTGCCTTTTTACCCTCTGGTAGAGTGGTTACAGAGAACGTGTCATTTTCCTTGAGCGATTGAATTTCTTCTTCCATTGCTTTTTCCCATTGTTTTGACTCGCTTGACACAATAGCTTCAGAAAACGACTTTGGTATATCACACAACAGTTTATAACAATAATCCAGGTTAGTTAGAATTTGCTCGCTTTCGCACTCTTTTGCATCCGAGACATAATCACTCAAATAATCAGGTCTCTTTCTAACTCTGGATGGATAACGCTTTGCTCCATCGTCAACGGTTTCCTCAGTTTTGACTTCAGAATCCGTTTGACTGCTTTCGATCGGCTCTGGAATTTCCACATGCGAAGTGGTTTTTTGTTCTTCTGTCTGTTCAGATTCACTTTGCTTCATAGATTCAAAGATCTCGTCTTCAAAAATGTGGTCACTCTGCGTTTGTTGATCTGTTGTGGCTGGATTTAATATCTTAATCAACCTGTGTTTTTCGACTTTGCCAGATTTCGGAAAATAGACGAAATATGCAGGACTATTTCGATCATATCCCAAGAAAACTCCTTTATCACATCTAGAGTCCAGCTTTCCTCTGTTCTGTTTATAGGCATAACACAATGACCCAAATTTTTTCATCCTTGAGAGATTGGGTCTTTTCCCAGTCAGCATCGTGTACGGTGTCAGCCCTGTACGTTTATTAAAACATCGATTTCTGATCACTCCCGCTGTTTGGACGGCATATGGCCATAAAGACTTCGGCAACTCGCTCTCAATTAACATGCACCTTGCCATATCAAAGAGCGTGCGCCAGTTCCTCTCTGCCGTTCCGTTTTGATGCGGTGAATACGGCGCCGACGTTTCATGTTTAATACCGCTTCTGCTTAATAAATCTCGGAACTGCCGGCTTGTAAATTCCGTTCCGTTATCAGAGCGAATGCATTTGATTTTCCCATATGAAGCCATGTCTGCAATAAACTTTTCGGTTGCTTGAGTTGTATCGCTTTTTTGTTTCAAATTATACACAAATGTCGCACCCGAAAAATCATCAACAAAGGACAAAACAAATTTGAACCCTTCTTTAGAGTTTGGTGTAATCGGACCAGCTAAGTCCGTGTGCACCAGCTCTAAAGCTGCGCTGGCTTTTTCATCTGGTTCTCGATTCCTGGTTTGCGTAAACTTTCCTTGAATGCACGCTTCACATTGTAAATTTTTGTTCGTTTTACCCGTAATTTTCATCACGTCAACAACATTTTGTAGGTTTTGAACGTCATCATAATTACAGTGGCCTAAAATTTCATGCCACGTTTGCATATCAAAACAACCATTGCATTTGTCTTCGCACTCTTTCACAGTGTTCATAAAGAACAGTCTCTCTTGTTCATAAATTGGAAACTTTGTTCCGTCGACATGTTTAAGAAAACTGTCCCCACGTTTGAAAACCACCGTGGCTCCGTTACCAGTCGCTGCTTTAACTGACAGGATGTCTTGAGGAAACGATGGGATGTACAGTGCTTGTTTCAGTGTTACCTTGTGACTGCGTCCTCTGCTGTCCAGCATACTTATCTCGGCATCTCCACGCCGTTGCGCAGCTCCTCTGCTCCTCTTCCCATCAGCCAACTCCACGCAGTGAGCCTCCGGTCTAAAAGTCTCATCAAAAGTCTTAAAGCTTTCAATCTTGGTGATGATGTGCGATGTCGCTCCCGTGTCCACCAGAAGCTGTGTAGTCAGCATCTCTGGCCCGTCGTCCCGGATCCTCTGGAGTCTGGAACCGATCTTGAACGCGTAGTCCTTCTCCTTGTCCTCCGCGACTCCTCTTGCTTCATCTCTTTTCACTCTCCTTCTGCAGGTTGCGTCTTTGTGTGTATTACTGCGGCAATAAGTGCACCACACTTTGGATCGGCACATTCTTGCTGTGTGCCCCTTCAGTCCACATTTAAAACACACAATCTTTGATCTTCCATCCACTGTTCGCCATGAAGCGGATTCCTGGTCAGGATGCACTTTTGTCCTCATTACGTTGTCATCAGTTACCGCTGCACGCATTCTCTCGGTGTCTTCATAGCTTCTCAGTTTTACTTTAAATTCTGGAAATGTGATTTTTGCATCACTCTGGGTAATGTGCACAATAAGGGGTTTAAATGTCTCTGGTAGGCCTTTCATTATCATTGCGATCAGAAGCCCGTCACTCAGTGACTCTCCAGCATTTTTTAGCGCTGTAATGATTGCCTCTGCTCAGATAATATAATCCGTCACACTCTCGTTCCTTTCATTCGTGAGAGAAGTCAATTCTGTGTACAGACTTATGATACGTGGCTTGCCCGCTCCAGCATAATAATCTCTTAATATCTTCAGTGCTTTCCGACCGTCATCAACTGCATCTCTCATGATTAACGATAGACTTTTATCATCCAAAAATTGGATCAACTCCGCATACGTTTCGGCGTTCTTATCAGCGTCTTCGTCATCTTCTTCCTCACCTTCAGGCACCTCCGACTTTAAGATGACATCTTTCAAGCCTTGCAATCGGAGATGACCGAGGAACTTAGTTTCCCATAGTTCATACTTTCTTTCATCTCCATCAAATTGCAAACGGGAATATCGACTCCCCGACTCAGCTGCGTGTCTTCTCATGGTGCGTAAAGACGCTCACTCACTCAATCTGTGTCAAACTCCTCACACCTGCTGGTGACTCGCTGATTCAGGTAGCCGCCCTTCCTTCTCTGGTTGCAGATTCCTTCCGCCGCTCATCTGGGCCCATAACCTGTTAGCAGAGTCGCTTTCGGGCTGCGCCCTTGTACTGGAATTTGAGTGGTAATAAATGAGAGAATCATACAGTCTTCTTTCATGACGGGGGACTCCACCACTGCACCTCCGCCATCTGCTACCGCTTGTGACAGACAGTCCTTTTCCACACAGTGGGTGGAGCCTTACCCGTCCTTTTATTGTGACATGAGTTCATTCATTATAGCTTACACCTGTAGACACTCATTCCAACAGTAAAATAGGTATAAACTGGATATTTCCCTGAAAGATATCTAGCCCCCATAGTTCGATCCCTGCTCCTGGATGAAAAACCGAACATTTTGACCAATGTAGGAACCCCCCCTAGATGCCCCGGACAGAGCGTGAAAAGTGGACATGTCCAGGGGAAAGAGGACATATGGTCACCCTACCCAATGTCATCCAAAGCATGATGGATGTCCCAAGGACTTGGCTGCATTTATTCCTAATTTTTCAAAAACTTTCCAATCTATCTGCTGTAGACAGACTTTTGTCCACCACGTGTGATTTTATCCCCCTTGTCAAAGATATTTGTTACTGAGGCATTTGCACTTAAAATACTTGTTTATACATTCCATGTTGGATTAATGTCAGACAACAAATGGATCAGGACAATCTATTTCAGGACTTATGATAAAAAGCTCCACAGTTTGTTTTCTCATGTGCTCACATGTGTATGGAGTTTAGGTAGCCAGGATAAACAGAGAGGACTGGAAGATCTCTGGACTGCAACCAGTGGGGAGTGAAGAGCTTTACGGGAAAATGGCAGCTTTAGCGAGACTCCCATAGCTCCCATAGCACAAGAATCTCCAGAACAGGAGTCTGAACCATGAAAGAAGTTTGTCCCACAGCTGGGATGTTCCTTTCCAGGCAAGGACAAAATACAGCTTACCCGGAAAGATAGAAACACTTGTATTTCTGACTCTGTTTAATTAAAAAGCGCTATAGTATTTATTCTAGCTACTTTTGGACTTAATACATTTCAGTGTGTTTTGTAATTGCAAAATATTAGAACAGCTACAAATAAAATAAAATGCAACCAAAAACGGGCTGCAAATTAACACTAAAAAAAGGAAAATTGGTGGATGAAATGTTTTTAAATGGAAAACAAAGTACCTTATTTTCCCTTATTTGATCTAATTGAATCTTAATGGCAATGAGAACAATCTGTGATCAGGGAGTATGAACAGGTTCTCTTCCCTGGAACATTAAATTAGTGGTTCAGCTCATATCAGTTTCATGTTTACTGGTGTGATGTCCCTTTTTGGCACAGAATGTCCCAATCTGCTCCACCGGAGGCCCCAAATAAAGCAACTGGTAAAAGTTTCACGCAGCGTGGCACAGTTCCCACCTGTGCTGCCACAACAAAAGGTCAGCACTAATTTGCTGCAGGCGCTGTGTATCATTTAGATTACCGCAGTCCCTTCACTCAATCACTCCTTCCCTTACTCGCACACGCTGTGCGTGCCACACACACACACACACACACACACACACACACACACACACACACACACACACACACACACACACACACACACACAAACACACACACACACACACACACGCACAGTGGAGTGTCAACCTGTTCCATTCACCAAAAACAATTAAATTTGGGGCACAAATACATTTTGATTTCCTCTTTGTCTCAACAGCAGGTTTTTGTGCTCAACAGTTCATCTTTAATTTGGCATATATACAGTCTCTACTCTTCCTCCTCTATCTGCTTCCCCTTCAGCACATCCTGAGCTCCTTCAAAGGAATCTCCTACCATCTTTATGCAGATGACATCCAACTGTACATTTCCTTTAAGCCCCATGAGATGTCTAAGCTGCAGCTGTTACACACCTGCTTAGACTCTATCAAAACCTGGATGGTGGGAGCTTTCTACAGCTGAATGAAGATAAGACTGAGATTCTCATCTATGCCCCAGACAAGCTGGTTCCCAAAGTCAAAGACTCTCTTGGTCAGCTTGCTTCCCACACCAAACCTTCCGTCAGGAATCTTGGTGTGACCTTTGACCCAGCTCTCACCCTGGATTCTCATTTCAGTTCTCTTGTTTGCTAAGCTGAGTCCCATTCTGTCCCGCTCTAAACTTGAGACAGTTATCCACACCTTCATCTCCTCACGCTTAGACTACTGTAACTCTCTTTTCACGTGTCTGAGCAGAACCTCCCTGAATGTCTACAGGTGGTTCAGAACGCCTGTGCTCGGCTTCTGACCAAGTCCTCCAAACACACCCACATCACCCCGCTTCTCCTCCAGCTTCACTGGCTGCCAGTCAACTTCAGGATTCATTTCAAGATCCTGGTTCTGGTCTATAGGGCCTTACATGGACAAGCACCATCTTACATTGGTGATCTTCTTAGTCCCTACACCCCCAGCAGGTCCCTGAGGTCCAGTGACCAAAGCCTACTGGTTGTGCAGCACCAGGCTAAAGACCAAAGGTGACAGATCATTTGCTGCTGTGGCCCCCAGACTCTGGAACTCTCTCCCCCTGAGCCTGAGATCAGTGGACTCAGTGGTCTCCTTTAAAAAGCAGCTGAAGACTCACTTGTTCAAGCTGGCTTTTGTATGACCTTCTTCACCCTCTCTTTATTCTGCTCTCCCCACCTATTCCACCTTCCTCAGGATCCACTGACTTCCCTCTGTCCTGTTCACTCTCTCTCTTTCTTAACATTTTTTAATCACAATTGTCTATTTTTGCTCATTTTAAATATATTTTTAAACATTTTCTAAATGCTTTTTTATATTTTTACATTTTTTGTTTTTGTGAAGCGCCTTGTGATTTTTATCTTGAGAGGCGCTACAGAAATGATATTTTCTTCTTCTTGCAAAAGCAGACAAACCCCTTGAACCTTTACACATTTCAACACCTTACAATCACAAAATTATTGACATTTTCAGTGATAGACTAACACAAAGTGGTGTGTGTGTGTGTGTGTGTGTGTGTGTGTGTGTGTGTGTGTGTGTGTGTGTGTGTGTGTGTGTGTGTGTGTGTGTGTGTGTGTGTGTAGGGCTGATTATGTTCTAAATTATCTTTAGTCTTTAACCCAGATGATTTTATCCATCTTTCCTAATCCTTTTACAAGTTTTGATGTTGTTACAAAACACAAAGTACAGGAATTTTTGTTAACTTCTCTTGTTGGGATAGAACTTTAAATCTGTTGAAACCAAAAGCTCCATTATCAGAATCCTCCCATTTCTGAAAAGTTGGAAATTAAATTGTCTCAGCCAATGCTGAATAATCAGACTGAAGCCACTCAATTGACAAAAACATCTATTTATATACTACACTGAGAGTAAACAGACTGACTGAATCTGTAATGGTTTCTTTAAGTTCTGTAACCTGCGATCTAATGTCTAAATATACAAACACAAGCAGTTATTTGGGAAACACAGTCCCATAAAGTCTCATAAGGAAAATGGGTTTCCTCAACTGATCCTAAGTGTAATTCTAGCCAAATATTGCTTAATTATTGTTATTCCATTGTAAAAATGTCATTTTAGTTAAAAAGGGGCAGTTTTCTTCTTTCTGTTCCCTTTTCATTTTCTTGGGCTGAGAAACCTCATTTTATTTGTTAGTATTGTTTTTTTTCTATTTTAATAATAAATGAAATAAATAATTTAAAAAATATATTGCTTAATATGTAGTGTTGACTAATGAAAACGTATAACATGTGAGAAAGAACCTTTTCACTGTAAGTTTCATGAAGGATGAGTCTTTACTAAGATGGAGAGGAGAGTAGCGTACCCAAAGGTCAAGTATTTCACCAAAATGAACAGAAATTGACTTTTAATTTGCAGACACAAACACCCCATCTGACTGGCCTCCAAACAAGAAGCACTGAAAAAGGCCTTGTCACCGGATAAAGGAGACATAATGATTCCTAGTGTAACGTGAGGAAATATGGGTTTTCTGTCACAATGGTGGTGTTGGACGCAGCGAGGTCAAAGCTGGGTCATTGAGAACTTTCACCCACAGATTAAGACCTGAACGCCAGCGAGTCTGGGAGGAAACCATAACATCTGCCACCTGCGGTACCAGAAGAAGGAGTTCTCATGGACAAGTAGTCATAACAAATCAAAACATAAAGTTTAAACTTCTTTTTCTTGATTTTAATGTTAAAGTAACCATTATCATTTTGCTCATTATAAATGTGTTTAATCAAATGAATGGTTCTTATGCTTTGGGGTAATTATAATGGATTAATGAATCCACACTTAAGTAGATAATGTTGAATGTTTGGTACTGACCTTCACACACACCCACACACATCTTCCCACAGTAAACTCCAGACACATTTGATGAAGCACACGTTTGCTTTGAGAAGAGAAAGGTTTTTGGTAAGGTTTCAGTCTTATGATTCGAGTTCGTGCTTGACAAGGAAAGAGAGAGGACCTGAAGGGGGGACAGAGCCTGTTGGCTCGTTTCTCCCCCCCCTTTTTACGCTGTTTCTGTCAGCCAGACAGAATAGCTGAATCGCAACTTCTAACGCAGACTCATTACCGAGTCTTTTGATTTCTGAGTGAATTAACTTAAGAAAGCGCGTCGACAAAACGCTTTACCATCAACGTGTACCGAGGGCAACTCTGGACCGGTTCCGTTCGACACCTACGTCTTCCCTGTCAGCCGTTGAGTGTCATCTGGATGAACCACAACATCCTCCACGGCCCGGATCCGAAAGAGGGTCCACAAGAGTTCGGTGAGACAGCACACGGTGTTTAGCGTTTGGATGCATTTTTCCCAACTAAACCTAAGTTTATTCAAACCATCACTTTTCACTCAGACACCTGTTTCTTCCTGAAGCAAAATCAGATGCACACACGCATCCATCTCACCTCATCTCACCACACTTTGCACCCACACGCATTCATAATCACATCATATCACTCTCACAACTCACAACATGCTCAATCTTCATAAATTCACCAGAAGGTCTATTTGAGCAAGAACAGCATATCAACTGTTAAAGATTGTCCCACAAAGTTACCAATGTTGATTGTATTTCCTGTTTGTCAATTTTCAAAATCATTAGTTTAATTTGAAGAATTAAAACTTTTAATCGTCAAACTGGTTTCCTCATTGAACTGAAACACAGACACTCAGATATTATCGGCAGTTTATCGATGAAAACAACCTTTGAGTCTTCTGAACAATATAAAACTTGGTTATTGAATATTAAAAATTAATATTCCGAATTAATACGTAGCATGGTTCCTCTTTCATAAAAGAGCATAAAACCACAACGCTACATTAACTACCTTATCTTGGCAGGAACAATAGTCATGCAGAAAACAAGACTGCACTTTCAATCTGAATAAAGTTCATCTTCCTTGAATCATAAATGACTTCACAACTTTAAAGGTTGATAAAATCAAATGTGTTAAATAAACAATATGTTTAAATCCCAAGGTGTCTGAATAATCTGCATTAATCAATGATGTGTTGAAATGAAAATTTCCTGCAATGATTCATTTCAGATCTAAAACTACACCAGATCAGTATTTGTTGATTTAACAACTTAATCTGTCAGTATACTCATACATCATAAGCTCAATATTAAGGTTTTAACATTTACTTCACATAAATGTGTTAAAACATTTCCATTTCACACTGAGAATTAACCTCTCTGAGGATCTGAGGGAAGGCTTGATTTCTGAGGTATTTTGGTAACACCTTTAAACGTGTCAAATTCTGATTTGCCAAATTTATAAACAAAGTCGATAAAAGCAGGAATCTATTCCTGATCTAGTTAGTCTTTGCCGTTCATTTGATAAGGCCAATTGGGTGAACAAGCATTTTGAGATCACCCTATCTTTTGACCCTAAGGTCAAAGCCTCTCTGCAACGCTTGCGAGTGATTTCAGACACAACAGCTCTTTTAAGAGCCACTGAACAGCCTTAGATGCAAAATAGGCACTCCAGCTTCCTGCCGTCACCTGAAGATAACCCAGACTAGACGGGTCATAATTAGAGCTGCCTACGGGCTCCGGTACTAGAGGTCCACGCCATCTGCGGTATCCATCTCGACCTCCTGACCCCCTGGATCGCTTGGGGATCTTCACACAAGGGTGCGTAGACCGGCACAAATTGTCGGATGGTTTTATAAGCAAACTTTAGCTTATCAAACCATACAGCCAAATAGATTTTACAACCCAGACTCCACAAGCTCTCTCAGATACTTAAGAAAGGTTTTGCTAAAACATCTAGCTCACATTCCATCATTTCATTCCTCATTTATTATCTATACAACCATTATTTCGTTCATACTTTGTCATGTACAATTATTTAGTGTCAGAGTCTCCAGCCAACCGGCTTCCACCTAGGACCACAACTCCCTGTAGCCCCTCGCCGGGATTCCCATCGTTCCCTACCTATGTCACCAACCTCGACTATATACGGAAGTCGCCTTCCATCTCAAGTCACTCAGTCAACGTTTCTTCAAACCCATGATCAGAGTTAACAACCCACCAGTTCTTCCAATGAACTCTCTTTAACCAGTACGTGCCCTAGCTTACTTTCGGAATAGCTCCGCGCTTCCGTTTCACTTCGATCAGCGCTCGGGCATTCCTAGATTAAATTGTGTGCCAGCTCAACCCCAGCGTTCGCTCTTCCGCGCCTGGGAAGTCACGCATGCTACAGCTCAACTCCTACCAGTCGCCCGAGCGTTGTGACATTTAGTTTAGGAAAATAGAATTAAAATAATTTTTATAACTATATTCTTGACTCTGTCTGAATTAATGTGAAGTGTGTATGTTCCCTGAATAAGTCAAAGAAACTAAAGACTTCTGACTAAACATTCAAAGACCAATCAGATTATTTCATATTTAGATGGAATATCACATCTTATTGATCATTTAATATATGTGTAGCCAATCCTTAATGCTACAGGAGTCAATAATCAGGTGAGAGGCATACAAAAATCAAATGTTTGTTAAAACCAAGAAATAAATTCCTCAAGGTTCCATCCTCATCCTGTTACTGTTCTCCCTCAATATTCGGACTTTAGGAGCCATTCAATTCAATTCAAGTTTATTTATATTGCGCCAAATCACGAGGAGAGTAATCTCAAGGCACTTCACACAGTAAACATTACAATACAGTTCAGGCCATTAAGCCAATCAGTAAAAAGTTTCCCACATAAGGAACCCAGCAAATGGCATTGAGTCACTGACTAGTGTCAGTGTCTTTACAGCAATCCTCATACTAAGCAAGCATGCAGCAACAGTGGAGAGGAAAACTCCCTTTTTACAGGAAGAAACCTACAGAGGATCCTGGCTCAGAATAAGCAGCCATCTACCACGACTCACTGGGGATCGAGAAGACACATGCGCACATGTACCCCAGCAACCCAGCCACCTGACTTCCACTCTTGTTCTCCTCATGTAACCTCTACTGTTTCCAACCTTGGAATAAAAATGGACCCGGTTCTGTAGATGGACGCTTAGATCAATAGCACATTCAAGTGCTGCTTCTATCACCTTAGGCAAATTTCTAAATTAAACCCCATCCTGAGTGTTTGTTTTCTAAAAACAGCAATTTACGCCTGTATTACATCCCAGCTTATTCCAACTCCTGCTTGTACAGCATCAGCAAAGCTGCTCTGTCCAGACTTCTGCTTGTCCAGAATTCAGCATCAAGGTCAGGGGCGGATTTAGGACTGAAGAAGATCCAGGGCTTAACACACACACGCGCACGCACGTGCGCGCACACACACACGTGATACGCACAAGTCAACATCATATATATTTGTCTTGTACCACATAATTTTTAATCTGAAGCTACATATTAAAGAGCGGGTCAACTGAGCCTCTGAGTCCTTTTCCACCCATGTATCAATTTTAAAAAATGCAACATTAGTAGGCGTTGCCTGGAGGACCGAGAGGGCAGAGCCGCGGCAGTGACGAAGACGACGGCTAACTAGACGATGCTAGCTCCCTTCACTCTGAGCAGTTATTAGAAGTGGAGGACGTTTCTCCCCCTCCTTACCCAGACACTCGAGAAGAAAGGGACCAAGTCTATTTGGAGGAGACAAGCGGACCCGAGCCTTCTTGTTTTGTGCTTGTGAGTTGCCTGAAACTAGCGGAACCGACCCAACAGAACCTGCTCTGAAAGTAAGTAGCCATTAGCCATAGCATCAGATTAGCTGCAGGGTTTGTCTCCACGGCCCTAGAGCTAGTATTCAGCATGTTTTAGAGGTTTATCTGCTTCAGCACACCTGGTTTTAATCAGCAACAAATAGCTGAGCTGCTTAACAGCTAATCCAACCTGTTAAAGCAGGAAAACCACTGAAACATGCTGGATAGCAGCTCTCCGGTAGCCCTGGGCTCAAGTTACAGTCAGCTGCATACAAAGTTATGAAAATACCCCATGAGAAAATTATTCTGTTATGTGTTCAGCCCACTAAAACTACCCTGATTTATTTATTTACTGATAACAGCTTCTTTCTTGGTTCCAGGTCCTCTGGTGTCTGCAGCTGGTCTCTGGTGTCTGCAGGTGGTCTCCTCTGCTGGTGTTGTCAGGATCAGGAGCTTCCAGAAGAATGTGCCTTTCAATGACTCATTCCCCCTTATTTGTTATATTAATTAAATAAATCTCAATTTATATATTTCCTGTTTTTGTTCATGTCCATAAATACGTAAACATGCTTGAAATTAAAACGAGCTTTTAACAGTGAGGTGCTAGTTTAATTCATCACAATAGAGCTAGTTAAACATGCAACAAAAATGTGATAATCAATGTAATTTATAAATATCCATTAAAATATCAAAACGAATCTAAATGAGACATTTGGCAGCACAAAAAACTTGTCAAACACAATATTTATTATAATAATTGTAGGCAGACAGGAGACAGAGCTGATGGAGGTTCTCAGTCATCGAAGGATGGCTGAAGGCTTTCCAGGAACAGGAGATGTGGTGTTGTCTCTTCTCTCTCTATTCTGCCAGATGAGCTGATAGGTTACAGGTGTGTGAGGACATCCTCATGCTGTCATAACCAGATGACATGAGTTATCAGGTGATCAGCCAGGCTAATGATGAGATGCAGAAAGAAAACAAATCCAGGACAGTGTACAATAATGTGGTGTTGCTCACCTTATGTGCTCTTATAGAATATTAATGTGTGCCTGCCTCATGGTGTAGAGTCCATGTTTTGCTGAGTGTCCTGCAATAATGCAGGTTATTAGTTAATTTACTTTTGATAGCAAAAACAAAATATTTAATGTAAAAGTTATTTACCAGGTGAATCCGCTCACACGTCACCACCAAGTGTCACGGGGGCAGAATCAGTAGCCTCCTTCATGATGTCATGATGTAATCACATACTTATTTAATTGTTAATATCTTAAAAATTCTGAAATGTTTTAATTTTTTTTTTACCTTGAACGGTTCACTGAGCTTGCACTGTCACTGAGGTGGAAGCTGGAATCAACAGCAGACACCTTACATCTTGGTCTTTTCAGGGGGTGTAGACGCTGCTCTGGGACCTTCTGGAAGATGAATTTCCATCATGGTCCCTGTGGGTCACCAGACACACTGCGGCTGTGAACTCCATTCTGGCTGGCTATGTAAAAACAAAGAAGCAGCACATTTATAAATGTTTAAAAGAGCATAAAATCACGTGTAACAATAATCTGTAAAACAAATTAAAACAAGAAGGTAATAATAAAATGTTTACATAGAAGATTATTAAAAATAATTCACCTTTGCTACAGGTAAGGTAGCCTGGACAAGTACATTCTTGCAGCTAAATCAGTCTGACAGCCAGTGTCTTGGGTAGATTTAGCCTGAAAAAAAAAATAGAAGCACATTGTTGTTGGGAGTTTATAAAGTCAGATAAAATACAAAATAAACTGTCCTATAAAGGCGCTTTATAACATTCCTAGTGTGTGATCGTTGTTATAATGTAAAAGTCAGTCACACATGATGTGAAGAGCCTGAAATGCGACCTCCTGAACAGAATTCCTTACAGAACCGGGTCACAAGCTGGATTTCACACTGTAATGCTGTCTGTCAATTAGTGCTGCGTCAGTTAGAGCCACTGTTGCAGAATTACCGACTGACTAGCTAAAGGAAGTGAACCTCGTCTCTCAGACTTTGCATTTAGGTAAGGAATTGTCTTTAGAAGATGTTAAAACGTTTATTTAGCTTACTCACCTCAGACTGGAGCCCGCCGTGGTGGGGGAGCAGAGTCGGTGGGCTGCATCTAAATCGCGGAAGAGCCACAGTGGGCACAGCCTCCCTCTTCAAACGGAGACGTGCAGAATCGCGGGTAAAATGCCTACAGAGCCACCGCAAGCATACTACACTACACCTACTCACCAATACTAAGACGATATGGAGCACTAAACCCGAACTACTTTCCCAATTACACTAACAGCCAAACACTAACTAAACTACAATATCCAACAGCCAAACTAACACTAAATAAGTATTTATAACACTAAAAGCTATGCTAAAGACTAGGATATGCTAATGCTATATGCTAATGCTGAACTACCGCTGACCTCCTACACTCGCTTGCAAATCCAACTCCCAACTTGCCACAAGGCGTGGCCGAGACGCTCGTTGCTTTTATAACGTTCACACAGAGCTGCTACGTAGTACTCTACTGGTTTACGTAGTATCTTACTCTTTAGCCATTGGCTAAAATTTATTCAAAATGAGTCAAATTCTATGTTTTAAGCTGAAGATGGCGCTATACTGTGGTATTTAGGCAGCATTTTTAATTTTTAAAGAAAATGCACCAAAATGCTAAAATAAAGAATGCACACACTTAAAACTCTATTAGACACTCATTTATACAGTTCATCAGCAAAAAAAAGTTAATTTAGACGTTACTTGTTCTTTAAGCATTTTCAGGGCAGAGTATTGTTCCTGTTGGTGTTTAGTGTGAGATGATAGTAAATATTCCCTTTCTTTCTCGAACAACTTTACCTGATAAGCTAACTTTAGCCAAACCAGCAGCACAACAAATATTTTCTAATAAGACTCACAAACCTGAGTCAACACCAGTCTCATCAAAGCTGGGGTTCTGTCGCGGTACTTTTGGTCTAAAAAAACGCCCTTATGTCCATCTTTACATTTGCGTTTCAGGCAGACTGTAGAAGAAGCCGGTGTCGGTACAAGATCTGCTCGGGGTCCGTCGACTGCCGATGACATCAAAGCAGTTGATTGGCTGAACATGAACCTTACGGAATTACATAATCACGTTACGTTGTTATCACATTACGTTGTTATCACGTTACGTTGGTCCAGGCAAATCTTTCTGTTGGAAAGATGGACAACTTTTACCAGTGGCGGTGCCAGGGGGGCGCTAGGGGGCGCTATAGCTACCCCTGGATTAGTCATTACACCCCATAGCACCCCCAAGTAAATATTAGATAGTTTTTTTTTTTACAATTAAATTTTAATTTAACGTGTGGATGTGATAATATTTAACATACAAAACAAAAATAATCAGTAAATTATCATATAGATAGTAAAAACTTAAACCAAAACAGGTAATTGATGTTAACCTTTGACCTCATTTTCCACCTGCGAATGAGTGAAAGGTAGAGCTAGTGGTAAATTGGATCAGTTTTTGTTGCCCAAATTTCCACGGGTTCAGTCAGAAACGAATAAATCTTTGGAAGTGATCTCAGACCCACAAAAACCCACGTATCTGGATGAAGAGTCAACCCTCAACCACCGCAGCAGTCGAGGGTTTAGCTGCTGGAAATGCTAACACTAACGTTAGCTAACCTTGCAACATTATAGATGGTTTTCTGTGTGGCTGTATGTGTTTATGATTTCATGGAAAAGTCAGCGATTGTTCATATGTTTATGATGCATATTAATGATTGTTTCAGGTGTTGTTGAGGTTTTGTGCACGCATGTGTATCTGCTAGTGTTGAAGGTGTTTTAGAGAACAATATGTACGCATGACCACTTCCTTCATAGCACCCTCAATAAAAAGACTAGCTCCTTCATAGCACCTGCAGAAAAAAAATTCTGGAGCTGCCACTGACTTTTACAAAGAAATCCATCATTACCTCTTTGAAAATACACTTTTAGCATAGAGCTGCATGTATATTAGGGCTGAACGATTAACTGCATGTGCAATTAAATTGCGATGTGACAAAAGGAGATTTTCTAATCGCAAAGGCTGCAATTTGGCAGCGAGTGGTTAGCGCAATGCTAATATACGTGGAAAAACCCATAGAAATGCTAATGCTAATATCACCGATTACATTCTTACAAATTATGAATTAGAAACGTGCCAAATGATTACATTTGGAGTCTAATAGAAAGTAAAACTACCATCAATCAAATAAGTACAGACAGGTATTTTAGTAAAGCCAGAAAACTTTTAACTCCAGTGTTTTGGCTAGCAGCTATGAGCGTAACTGAACTACGCATGGACAAGACGTCAAAAACTAAACACAAAATACTTCAATAAACGGGACACACTTCTTTCCTGCAAATACTATTTCACAGGTGTTGCTAATACCTATGATCCTTCAAGGGATGTGCTCAAAGAGGAGTTCAACATTATGAATACAATATAGTGTTTTATTTTACAAACACCATTATAAACACAAACCTACATTGTAAGACACATTATTTTAATAAAGAAACTGCTAAATTCTTTCCAACAGTATAGATGTGTAGTGTATTTTGTCCGAGTGGGTTTGCCGTACTTTGACGTCATCGGCAGTCGAAGGACCCCGAGCCGATCTTGCACCCGAGCAGATCCTTTACCGACACCGGCTGCTGAAGGGCTTCTTCTTCAGTGGTGGAGGCTCAGGCAGGCTGTATACAAACTACTGCCAGCTGCTCCCTCTCTGTTGGACTTTGGTACTGCATGTTACTTCCGCGATTTAGATCCGGGGCTTTTCATGAAACATCCGGGGCTTCAGCCCAAGTCACAAGCATCTGAATGCAGACATCAGCTGGCGTCTTTGCCGTGACAGGAAATGACGTATCTGGAAAAACAAGATTTCGGGTCATTACCTTCGCCGGAAGTCATTACCTTTGCCAGAAGTAGTTTGGATTTGTCGGGAAAAACCATACCGTGTCGTTTTTCTCTTCGATATGTACATATTTAAGAGAAAAATTACACGGTGGATCATTACCTTGACCAGAAGTCATTACTTTCACTGGAAGTAGTTTTTTTGAAACAAAACTTACCGGAAAAGGCTTTTTCATTTGGATTTTTTTTTCTCTTCAGATCTGGACTGGCAAACTTAAATAACGTTGTTACCTACGTTGCATGAAAATTGAATATTAAATCCCTTTGTTCTTCAGACAGGGAATTTTTATGACAGTAGCACATGCATATGTGTGTGTGTGTGCATATATATATATATATATACATATACATATATATATATTCTCATTTTTCCCATATATGTTTTTTGTATTCACTTTACAGCCTTTAATTGTTGTGTGTGTGTATATATATATATATATGTATATATATATACATATATATATATATATATATATATATATATATATATATATACATATATATATACACACACACACAACAATTAAAGGCTGTAAAGTGAATACAAAAAACATATATGGAAAAAATGAGAACACATTAAACTAAGACTTTTCAAAATGTGCAGTAGTACTTGCTAAATATTCAGTTTTATTGTTAAGCCCAAGATGAACTTTTGACCTACACCAATTGCTAAAGTACAGGACTCCCAGAAGCAGTGAAAAACATTTCAGCTACACTCCTCTCTCACCAGCAACAAAAATTTGTTGCAAAATATCCATAACACTGTCCTATTGTGTATCACAGCAGCTCATTGCAACAGAATTTAACTACTACAGCTGATAACTATTTAGCTAGTTGGTATTTATTTTGAGTGAAAGACAATAAAACCAAAGAAACACTTAATTTTACAAACATTTTATTTTGGGTACAAATGAATTTGCTGAAGCATGGCTTTCTCAGCTGCATATCGATTCATCCCCTCCCATTTTTCCAACACTTTTATTGTTACCTGAAAAATATGCAGGATTACTTCATCGTCGTCATGGTCGTCTTCCTCCGCTTATCTGGGTCCGGGTCGCGGGGGCAGCATCCCAACTAGGGAACTCCAGACGTCCTCTCCCCGGCCACCTCCACCAGCTCCTCCGGCAGGACCCCAAGGCATTCCCGGACCAGAATGGAGATGTAACCTCTCCAACGTGTCCTGGGTCGACCCGGGGGCCTCCTGCCGGCAGGATGTGCCCGAAGCACCGCCCCAGGGAGGCGTCCAGGAGGCATCCTGACCAGATGCCCAAACCACCTCAACTGGCTCCTTTCGATCAGGAGGAGCAGCGGTTCTACTCCGAGTCCCTCCCGAATGTCCGAGCTCCTCACCCTATCTCTAAAGCTGAGCCCAGCCACGCTATGGAGGAAACTCATTTCGGCCGCTTGTATCCGCGATCTCGTTCTTTCGGTCATTACCCAAAGCTCATGACCATAGGTGAGGATTGGGACGTAGATCAACCGGTAAATCGAGAGCCTGGCTTTCTGGCTCAGCGTCCGCATCGCTGCAGTTGCTGAACCAATCCGCCTGTCGATCTCCCCATCCCTCCTACCCTCACTCGTGAACAAGACCCCGAGATACTTAAACTCCTCCACTTGAAGTAGGACCTCTCCCCCGACCCGGAGTTGGCAAGCCACCCTTTTCTGGTCGAGAACCACAGTCTCAGATTTGGAGGTGCTGATCCTCATCCCAGCCGCTTCACACTCGGCCACGAACCTACCCAGCAAGAGCTGAAGGTCAGAGCTGGATGAAGCTAGGAGGACCACATCATCCACAAAAAGCAGAGAAGAGATTCTCCTGCCACCAAACTCTGTTAAGGATTACTTCATACACTGACAAATGTTTTCAAAAAGTAACTTTTATACCAATCACTGCTGAAGACTGCGTTGTACCTCTGGAACAAGGACATCAAACACCAAGTCCAGAAAATGGAACTCTCCCTTCTTTATTAGTTTTTCTATTCCTGAGCATGAACCAATCCGCTCTGTCAGCTTGTCAACCTATAAAACACGTTAAGATAAAAATGAACAAAACATTCCTCTCAGCATTAGACAACGGACCCAGGTGGCCCACTGGCCACGCATCCAGATAAATAAATTTGATGCAGCTTATTGTAAGTCAGTATACATTTACCTGTGCATCAGCAAAGTGGAACATCAGTGGCTTTAGTCTTTGCTTTAATTTAAGCGAGACACCTGGATTGTGCCACAGATACATGCGGCCAGACTTCACTCTTCCGCTGTAGAGATCCTTATACAAAGTCTGAGTAGAGACAAGAGTTAAAAATAAGCAACATTACCACAGAAAACAAGGGATTGCATTATCCTATGTCCAATTTTAGTCTTAATTTAATATAATTAAACATTGCCTTGATTTCACAATCTGAAATCACTGCCTGGGTTCCATTTTTCAAAGCCTCAATTGTCCTGTAATTTAGATAAAAATACATCTTATTAGCAAATGAAGAATACAAGCACATGTAAGGAGTTTTGTCAGTGTCACGTGAAGAAGTCCGATATTCATTTTAGATCTATATTTAAGGCCTCTAACTCCTGAATGATTTGCAGCTAAATGTGCTTAAATCCAGTAATATTAACATAAACCATACCCGATCAAAGCAGTCAGTCGACAAAAATATCTATTTTTTATGAGGTTAGGATTATTCTGAAACAGAATCAGGAGGGAGGCAATAATTAGAGAAGCGGCTACTATTTCAAAGTTATTGTACCTGTTGCAGGACACCTGATTTGTGCAACCACAGTTGAATGACCCAGCACACCACACACAATAACTGAAAAATATTTAGAGATATTGAAAGCTAAGCTTGTCCAGAAAATTTTTTTTTATTTTTGGGTGCACAGGACCAGTTCCAGTGTGGGCCAGATGCTGAAAAATAAATTCATAAATCTGTCTTTTTTGAAGTTTCACAAATCAGAGGAAGGTTTCACAAATCACAAACTATGTTTTTTGCATTCTGCTACGAGCCCAGAATAATCTAGAACAGGTTTGAAGAACGTATGTGTTGTAGTTTTTGAGCTAGAGCAGAATAAAAATGGTCAGAGTAGAGAAAAATTGGGTGTATTAGCCCTTTAGCCATTTCCCGAATCGGAAGCTAGTTTTAGCCTCGTATGAAAACTAGTGATTGAAACCACTTACAAATTTCTGAAAATCTACGCTTTTTAATTAAAAAAAGGGCTATTAATAACATTTCAGTCAAGTCAGTATTAGAAATCGTGGTCTTTATATCATATCTAAATTATATATAAAGTTAATATTACCGTAAATCCTCTAATATTAGCCTGTATTTAATTAACTGCCGGGTATCATATTTTGGCCAGTGTCGGAGTCGGCAGAGGTGAATAATGGCCGTTTTTTTATTGTGGCCAGGTGGAATGTGGTAACAGGCAAGTACCACAGGGGGCGGTTGTGTCAACCGTCTCACTTTTGATTTGCCAGTGATAGACCGCGAGGGTAACTTTAACCGTGCAGAGACGAAGAGGAGGCGAAAATTTGATATCAAGTTCAAATAGAACGTGGTGATTATGCTGCAGAACACTCTGGGGAGCAGTAGCAGGGGTTGTATGAACTAGTCGACTTCACCACTCTATAGTGACTTTTTATGCCTGTCATCGACTAGTCGCTGTCAAGTGATAATGACTGGCAAGATGCAGTCCACGGAAAAGACAGCAGGTGACGAGCCCCTGTGCGTCGGGAAGCAACGCGCTGTGCCAGAGCGTCGGTACTGACACCCGCCTTAAAACGGACATTTAACCAAATTGTGACCTTTACCCTCTTGCAATTTAACCTTCCCCTCACCCCCATCCTAACCTTAACCAGCTTGTGCATGCAAAGCTCTGATTGTTGACACGCTCCAGACATCTGCGTCCTGAGCACGGCCACAGTAACATTATCAAATCAGGTGTCGCCACCTCAAAAACTAATTTAACACGCGATCGTTCATGTCGGCTTATTTCCTTTTATGTTTTGTTTTTTTATTCTTTTATTTGTGCCTGATGCGTGTCGCTGCTGCGGATCAGGGCGCATCACCTGTTTTGTCCTCGGTGACACACCTAACTGATGTGACCGGCGAGAACTCCGCTGTTTTTGCGGTCGGTAGATCTTTTAGAACTGCAGTTCAAAGGTAACTCATAAGGTGAATATATATGAACCCAGGTAGCAGTTTTTCTTTAGGATTGAGAGGAGATGCAGGAAGATAATAAACAGGCAGGACAGAAAAATAGTCAAATAAAAACAAGTTAGTTTTTGTACCTAGTGGTTGCAACAAACAGACACCACTGAAGATAATCAGAAGTGAGGAACAGAAAATGAAATAATTATTTTAATGTTTACAGCAGCAGGAACTCCGAGAGGCTGCAGGCGCATCAGTGAGTTTGCGGCCGCTGCGCAGGGGGAGGGGGAGAGGGCTGAAGCAGAAACTACTGTTGTTAAAATAAATGTTTAACTTTGAAAATGTGGGCGCAATTTTAATTGTCAAAAACTCCAGCGAACCATTAGTTCATTTTGCTCAAATAGAAATTGAGGCCTGCCTCTAATTCTGGTCCTCCTTCCAATAAAGGCCTGGAGCTTGATGAGCTTGAGTCAAATACAGGCCCGGGACTGTATTAGAGGATTTACGGTACTTTAACTGTTTTAACAAACAGGGAGACCGGAAAAATCAAATAGCTAAGTTAAAGCTAAGCTACAATTGCTGATTGCTTTTTTCATGTAGCTTTTGTGTTAGCTTGTGAACTCCCTGCATTAGTTTTAAGACTGCGTGTTAATACTGATACAATTAGCTATGAAACACGGTGCCTTTGTAATAATTCTCTGGTAAAGCTTTAAATGCTATAGTGCCTAGAAGAACTAAGAACGGTTGCAACAATTAGTTAATTTCATCCTTACCTTTCCTCTTTGAAACCCGCCGAGTATGGTTGAAACAAAAACACAAAAACAATGTAGCGGCCGCCAAAAAAGACCAACTCCCGGCCGAGGTCTTTTGCCCGTCGATATTCCGGTAAAAGTAATGACACGCCATTTTGTTCTCGCTAGAAAGTTCTTCCAGTGACACGCCAGCTGATGTCTGCAGCCAGGTCCTACTCGCCCAAGTAGCCGGGCCTAACGCCGCCCCTGATCAAGGTTCCTGAATGGAGCTGAAAAAAGACAGCTGATTACACCCATTCCCAAATCACTCTACTGGTTGCTTATTCAGTTCAGGATCAATTTCAAATTTCTGCACATTGGATTTAAATCTTTGAACAGTCAGGCCCCTCCCTATCTAAGTGAGCTACTTAATTTCTACTACCCTCCTTGTGCTCTTAAATCTAGTTTATGCTTCTGAGTGAGCTCCACAAGGAAGAGACGCACACGCGTTAACAGAGACATTTTGGTCTCTGACTTCTCCGTCTCCTGGAGAGGGTTGCAAAGCAGATGCCCTCCAGGACAACAGAGGGTATAGCGCTGTTCTGGGGTGCCCTGTCATGTATCCGGTCCAAGATAGTGCTTTTATTATTGAGTTTATATTGTGTTTCTGTATTTCAGATACTTTTAACACAGACAAATTTGTGTCTCATTCTCTTCCACCTCTTCTTGCGCTCGCAACCTCTAAACCCATGTTTCAGTTGATTTCCCACCACGAATAAAATGCTTGCTGCGTATCTTTATACTCAGAATCAGAATCAGAATGAATTTTATTGCCAGCGCTCCAGCGATCCAGAGCATAGGAACTTGACTCCACAGAACAGCCTGACCAAGATTACACACACACACATATAGACAGGACAGATACAGGCAGACCATGAGAGCAGCCAAGACGGCGCTCCTTTCAATAGATGAAGAGGGGATTACATGAGGAGAGTTCGGGGAGGGAGAAAAAGGCATTAACAGAGCTACACCGGCAGGCCAGCTCTACTATGCAAAAAAACATCTCAACATAAAAGCACGAACGTCACAGTTCACAACGTGAGACCCGGTAGGTAGGGGGGAGGGGCTGGGACCCTGGTTTCCTCAGTGGGAGGTGCCTGTGTGGCGCTCGGCCAACTGAATCCACAGGTGGGTGGGAGGTCATGGGAAAGCACAGAGCATAGTGCGTGTCTCAATCTTGATGACCTCGATGCAGAGACCACAATCTGAAGGCGGGGGGGTAGGTAGGGTTTACAGCATTTGTCTTCCTTCCATCGTGGGGGTTTTTGCACGCAACTCCAAGGCTGCTTATGGCATCAGATTGGATAATAGAACTTTGTTTGGCTCAGGCAGAGATAATTTTCCTCTCTGCCTTAAAGTCTGTATTGATCATTCAAATCCTCCAGTTAAGCCAATTCGGTGATTAAACATCTCCACACCGTCCGGTGACCCTCTCCGAGATGACATCCATTTTGCGCACTAACACCGGTAACGCAGCAAAGACATTGTCCAGCTTCGATTCACCTCGAGTAACGTCCCAGTCTGTGAGGTCTCCGCCCGGACGGTGCCGTCCATGGTTGCGGGTCGCCCTCCAATCGCTCCCGTCATCCCAATTTTTCGGAAAACCAGATATCCTCCCACTCCAATCAAAAGAAATCCAGTGATCATCAGGCCAAATATCCACACATCTTCGACGTCCTCAATGGACAGCTGAGAGAGACAGATGACATTCCACTTCTTCCAGGAATCGAGCATATATCCCGCTGCATGTGTCCCGTGAGGGCAAGCGCGAGCCCCCTCCTCCGTTCTCATCATAGAAAAAAATCTTATCAATCGCATCGAATGACCAGTTAATTAAATCCATTTCTGAAAAATAGTGATTTCCAGAGGAAATGCAGAGAAGCGCTCTGTAGGCAGACGGGACAAAAAGAGCCTTGGGAAAAGCAGATAAGGGAGCAAAGCAGAAGCGACTTCTCTGTGAGTGCTAGAAGAAGAGGGCTACTAGTCATGGGCAAAAAAAAAAGTTCATATTTTGTACGGGTTTTTCCACGAGGTATTCTTCAAGCTGCTTTATGATTTTGATGGCACAATGGCGGTGCTGTTGATGAAAGTGGAGTCCTGACCAATCACAAGCTTGTTTTCTCCGATGTTTAGAAAAGTGAGCTTGACTCTGTTCGTCCTGCAAGTCTGCTGGAGAGCCTCGCAAGGATGAATCATGGCGTTGCATGTCTTCGCACTGACGCAGAAGCATATACTAAGCTTTAGGTTTGGATTAAGCCTAGTTTATGCTTCTGCGTGGGTGCAGACAAGCAAAACCATTATCTGTTGTTGCAATTGCTCTCCAGCAGGCTCGCAAGTAGAGATGGAGTCGGGTCCACTTTTCTAAACATCTGTTGAATGAAATGGAGAATGCAAGCTTGTAATTGGTCAGGGTGCCACTTCCTTTCGATTCGTCAACAGCACTGCCATTGCACCCTCAAAAAAGAAAAAAGCCAGAGATATCTATAGGCATACACAGAGCAGCTGGAAGAATACCTCGCAGAAAAACTCAGAAAATAAAAAAGTTTATTCACCCGGGATTGGAGGAGTAAGAAAATACGCAGCAACTTTTATTCCTGGACAGAAATTACGTGAAACATGGGTTTAGAGGTGGTGAGTACATGAAGACGAAAAGGATGTTTAGAAATGTTGGCCAACTGAAAAGTATGAATATGAAATGTATGAGCATGTACAGCCCACAATATGTAGTTGGGGCTCCTTTGACCTGGATTACTGCAGTAATGACACTGTTCAGGTGTTGAGAGAGCCCAAGTTGCTCTGATGGTGGCCTTCAACTCTTCTGAATTGGTGGGTCTGGCTAATTGCACATTCCTTTTCACACTACCCCATAGATTTTCTATGGGATTATGGTCAGGCCAGTTTGCTGGCAAATCAAGAACAGGGTTACCATGGTCCTTAAACTAGGCACTGATAGATTTGGCACTGTGTGCAGCTGCCAAGTCCTGTTGGAAAATGAAATCTCCATAAAGTTGGTCAGCAGCAGGAAGCATGAAGTGCTCTAAAACTTTCTGGTAGCAGATGACATGACACCCAAACCATCTCAGACTGTGGAAACTTTACACATGGACCTCAAGCAATGTGGATTCTGGTCCTCTCACCTGTTCCTCCGTACTCTGGGACCTTGATTTCCAAAGGGAATATAAAAGTTACTTTTATCAGAGAAAATTACTTTGGACCACTCAGCAGCAGCCCAGTCCTTTTGTCTTCAGCCACCTCTGACACCATCTCTTGTTTAAGAGTGGCTTTACACAAGGAATGCGAAACCTGTGTCTTGCATACATCTGTGCGTGGTGGTTCTTGAAGCACTGACTCCAGCAGCAGTCCACTCTATGTGAATCTCCCCCACATTTCTGAATGGGTTTCACTTCACAATCTTCTCCATCTCCTTGTTCCCATGCCAGCCCCGGGGTTCTGGTCATGGTGGAGGCCTAGCTGTTGTTTTCAGAGACCATATTCCATGTAGCTCTACAACCTCTGGTCACTTTGCTTCCTTTGAACTGCAGCTGATTAAAGTCGGGCGTAAGGACCCGTGCTACTGTCCTGTGGTCTATCGTCCACCTGGTCCAAACAGTTCTTTCCTTCAGGAGTTTAGTGACTTTCTATCCTCCACTGTGAAGCTGTCCAGTCTGGTGATTGTTGGTGACTTTAACATCCACGTTGATGATCCCTCCAATCACTTAGCCATGAATTTCTCAAGCCTTATGGACACCTTCGGCTTTGCCCAGCATGTTTCTGGCCCCACACACACCAGGGGGCACACTCTAGACCTTGTTTTTACCCTGAGTCTAAATGCTGACAGTGTTTGTCTTGAGGATGTTCATATTTGAGATCACCATTGCATTTTCTTTAACTTGTCAGTTTCTGCGTCCCCACCTCCTGCTCGCCGTATGGTTAGTTCTCGTTTTCTTAATGAGAGCACAGCTAGCCATTTCTCTGCTGCTTTTGATCCACCCTGTTCTTCTGATAACGACCCAGATTCCTTAACTTCTCAGTTCAACGAGCACTGCCTCTCCATTCTGGACAACATCTGTCCTGTCAGAACCAGATCAGTTCCTGCAGTGAACCCTACTCACTGGTTGAATGACAGCCTTTGCAGCCTGAAGCGCCAATGCAGAAAAACTGAGCGCTTGTGGAAGAAAACCCATCTTCACGTCCATCTGCTGCACCTAAAGAATCTTCTGTCATCCTTTAACTCTGCAGTCAGAGATGCTAGGGTTTCCTATTTTTCCAACTTGGTGTCAAAGAGCAAAGGGAACCCCCAGGTGCTGTTTAACACCATCAGCAGTATTGTCTCTCCTGCCTCTCCTACAGCCTCCATCCACTCTGTTGCAGACTGTGAGAACTTTCTGTCTTTCTTTGTGGACAAAGTCAATAAGGTTAGATCTAGCATCTCTCCTTCAGCCTTATCGCTGCCTCTCCCGACTCCAACCAGGCCCATCATCCTAGATAGATTTGCTCCTGTTTCTTTGCCTGAGTTAACCAAACTAGTTAACTCTATGAAGACCTCTGCATGCCCCCTCGACATCTTACCCTCATCTTTGTTTAAAAGTGCTTTTCAGTCCATCGGTCCCAGCGTGCTCTCTATAAAGAATGCTTCGCTGGTTTCTGGTCAGGTCCCTGCTTACTTTAAGGACGCTGTAATCCACCCGCTTCTTACAAAACCGAGTCTCGACCCCTCTCTCCACAGCAGCTTCAGACCCATCTCTAAACTTCTGTTCATCTCCAAGATCTTGGAAAAGGTTGTGGCTAAACAACTCACAGCTGCTCTTGATGAACAGAACATCTATGATAGCTTCCAGTCAGGTTTTCGTAGAGCTCATTCTACTGAAACAGCTCTTCTTATGGTCTCTAATGACCTTCTTACTCACAGTGATGCAGAGGACTGTTCTGTTCTGGTCCTGCTGGACCTGACTGCAGCCTTTGACACTGTTGACCATCACCTGCTACTAGAGAGGCTGAGAGACTGGGTCGGCCTATCAGGATCTGCTCTGGAGTGGTTCTCCTCTTATCTTTCTGAGCGCTCCTTTTCTGTGGCCGTCTCCAAGTTTGGGTCCTCCACCACCTCCCTTACCCATGTGGTGACCCAGGTGTCCCACAAGGTTCTGTGCTGGGGCCTCTGCTTTTCCTCCTCTATCTGCTTCCTCTTCAGCACACCCTGAGCTCCTTCAAGGGAATCTCCTACCATCTTTACACAGATGACATCCAACTGTACATCTCCTTTAAGCCCCATGAGATGTCTAAGCTGCAGCTGTTACACACCTGCTTAGACTCTATCAAAGTCTGGATGGCTGGGAGCTTTCTTCAGCTGAATGAAGATAAGACTGAGATCCTCATCTGTGCCCCAGACAAGCTGGTTCCCAAAGTCAGAGACTCTCTTGGTCAGCTTGCTTCCCACACCAAACCTTCCGTCAGGAATCTTGGTGTGACCTTTGACCCAGCTCTCACCCTGGATTCTCATGTCAGTTCTCTTAATCGCTCTTCCTTCTTCCATCTCAGGAACGTTGCTAAGCTGAGTCCCATTCTGTCCCGCTCTGAACTTGAGACAGTTCTCCACACCTTCATCTCCTCACGCTTAGACTACTGTAACTCTCTTTTCACGTGTCTGAGCAGAACCTCCCTGAACCGTCTACAGGTGGTTCAGAATGCCTGTGCTCGGCTTCTGACCAAGTCCTCCAAATACACCCACATCACCCCGCTTCTCCTCCAGCTTCACTGGCTGCCTGTCAACTCCGGGGTTCATTTCAAGATCCTGGTTCTGGTCTATAGGGCCCTACATGGACAAGCACCATCTTACATTGGTGATCTTCTTAGTCCCTACACCCCCAGCAGGTCCCTGAGGTCCAGTGATCAAAGCCTACTGGTTGTGCAGCACCAGGCTAAAGACCAAAGGTGACAGATCATTTGCTGCTGTGGCCTCCAGACTCTGGAACTCTCTCCCCCTGAGCCTGAGATCAGTGGACTCAGTGGTCTCCTTCAAAAAGCAGCTGAAGACTCACTTGTTCAAGCTGGCTTTTGGATTACCTTCTTCACCACTCTCTCTTTATTCTGCTCTCGCCACTTATTCCACCTTCCTCAGGATCCACTGATTTCCCTCTTTCCTATTCACTCTCTCTCTTTCTTAACATTTTTTCTTTTAAATCGCAATAGCTTATTCTTGCTCATTTTAAATATATTTTAAACATTTTCAAAATGCTTTTTTATATTTTTACAATTTTTTTATTTTTTGTTTTTGTTTTTGTGAAGAGCCTCGTGATTTTTATCTTGAGAGGCGCTATAGAAATGATATTTTCTTCTTCTTCTTCTTCTCCATGAGAGTTGAAGATGGCGGTGCCAGCAGTGGGAATGAGAGACATAATAAGATACCTTTCGTCAAACATTTTGACAGGTCTATTGTTCTTTGACCTTTTTGACCTTTCAGTCCTATTGTTCATTTTGACCCTTGACCTTCCCCCCTTTCCTATCATTAATCAAATGGACAGGTGTATTGTTCAATGACCCCCTGACCTTGCCCCCCCTTCCCTATCATTAATCAAATGGAAATGTGTATTGTTGAACGTCCAGATGGCTTAGACCCCCCACGCCGCATCATCAATGGCGTATTGTTGAACGTCCAGATGTCCATGATCCCCCACGTCATAGGCTAATGTGTGTAATGGCACGTGAAGTTTCTTATTGTGTTACCCCAGTGGTTCCCACAGCCCCCTCCCTTCTGAGTGTATTCCTATAGTGTTACCCCCTTTGCATAACTCTTTAAAAGCTCAGATCGTGTCCGAATGCTGAAAAGCCGAGCTCTAAGAAAAAATGATGAACCACGAGGAGCTGAATGAAGCACCAAGCCACGAGAAAGAGGTGTATATCTAACATGCCATGGGTCACTGACAGTGGATGAGTGCGGCCTAACTGCTGTGAATGACAGACAGCCCCACACACTGGTCAAGTACTTATGAAATGGTTGTACGTCTCCTCAAAGTTAAAGAATCTGTTTGTGAAGTAGCAAACAAGATGGGATGGTCTGCTTGCTCTCGAGTGAGTGGCAGAAGCTGAAGTCAATGCAAGAACTTTTGCAGCCTTTTGCTGAACACACACAAACTCTTCAGAGTGACACATTGTCTATGTCATTAATACTCCCTGCTCTCTTTGATTTACTCAGCCATCTGGCAGATGTTCACAAAGTGCTTTTCTCCCAAATATTAGATATTTGGATTTCGTATGTTCAGTCTTAAACTTTGTGTTTAAATGTGTAAATATTTACATGCAGCTCACTGACACTTTTTAACCAGAACTAAAACTATTGTGTAAAACTTTCTGTCCAGCAGCACATCAGAATGAATCATCAGAGGCTGTAAACACACACACACACACACACACACACACACACACACACACACACACACACACTTCTCTAATAAGTAAAAAGATTACATTCAAACATTTGTCTTTGACTAAACCATTCAGCCACACCTCTCCTTATACTTTACAACAAAATCACCCCATCTCAGCCACAAAGCATTTGACTTACTTATTGTTCTGCAGGTGGGCTTGTTTGAAAGAGTGCCAGGAAGTTGGTCAACAAAGAACTGGTTGAGCTTTCTTAAAGCTCATTCTAAACAAGTTTGCACGGCCGGCGACTTCTCACAAAGCAATTGACTTCCTTTTTTGCAGGTGGCGGGAAAGTTGTAAAACAAAGAACTGGCTGAACCGACAACACACAAAAGCAAATGACTCACTATTGTTTCAAAGAGCTATTTAGGTGAACAGCATCCTTTGGTTCCTCATCATCAGCACTGAAAGCTTAACCCCTCGCCTCCTGCCTTTAGTGTCACATTTTGTGACTTTTTGTTTTCACTGTCACACACACACACACACACACACACACACACACACACACACACACACACACACACACACACACACACACACACACACACACACACACACACACACACACACACACACACACTTGCTTCCTGCCTTAGAGAAAGGTTTGATCCTTTTTGTAGGACCTATAACAGCTGAATTAAATTTTTGGGAGAGGGGGATTAGTAAAGTCTCGGAGCAGACGTACCTCTGGCCAAACCTTCTTTATCAAAACTTTAATGTCGTTCCTCTCAGAATAGTTAAACTAAGGCACATGCATGTCGTAAACGGATTTACACACGAGTGAAGGAGCTGCTACATTTTATCCATTATTAAGGAAACATAAGCGATTTCAGGAAGAAATGTCCGGTACAAAACCAGTCCGGTATTATTTTTTGGATCGTAAAGGTTTTTTTATTTCTGCTCTGGGAGTTTTGAAGAAGAAATGGATACGAGTTAAACACACACACACACACACACACACACACACACACACTCACACACACACACACACACACACACACACACACACACACCTTTCAGAAAATGTCTGACTCTCTCTGGGTTACCAACTCTAATCAGCCATTCAATCATTTGTCTCCTTACACAACAAAGCAAATGACTCTGTATTGTTTATTTAAAAAAATTTTTCGACCAATCGCAACCGTTTTCTATTCAAGATTTTTTTAAACAGCGGTATAAAATGTAAAACGCATTTTCGGAGTCGTGATTTGAGGTGTAACGAGCTAAGATGACGGGTAAGTTTTTAACTTAAGATGCAAATCTTTTTGTTTCTTTCTGGTTTAACATCTTTATTTTTCAGACGCTATTGTCATATCGGACGGCGAGTGGGAAGAAATTCCTATTGAGGAATTAACTTGTAAAACACCGATACCTTTTCATCAAGATGATTTGTATAAAATTAACCGTGCGGTCGACAATCTGAGTGAGTGGATTTTATAAATATATATATATATATATTTATATATATATATATATATATATATATATATATATATATATATATATATACATAACGTCAACTGAGAAATATTTCATTTCACAGAAAAGGAGGGGGTTCAACCTTACCCCGGAAGTGATAACTTTTATCCAACCACGCCTCCATCCACCAGCCGAACCGTCTTACATTCAAATCAGCCCAGCCAGACCGTCAGATCACACACGAACGCGAAAGCTGTTCGTTACAGGATCATCACACCACAGACGATCCTCGAAGCTGGTAAGTGATTACAAAATAGTGATTAATAAGTCAAAGATGTGTCGTTCATATTTATCGTTTTTATTCTCCAGAGCAACGGCCGACAGCCTACGCACCCCCAATATCTCAGCCTCCACCACCTCCACCCCCTTCTCCTGCGCAGACGGATGGTAACGATAAAAAAAAAACTGATTAATAAGTCAAAGATGACTCGTTCACATTTACCGTTGTTTTTATCCTTTCAGAACAACATCTGACAGCCGCTTCAATATCTCAGCCCACACCTCCTCCTCCTCCTCCTCCTCCCCCTTCTCCTGCACAGGGTAAGAGATATATAAAAAGGTGGTTATTTACTTCAAAGATGATTCGTTCATATTTTTCCTTGTTTTTATTCTTTCAGATCAATCCGACAGCGACTCTGAAACCGCTGACCGTGCTCCTGAGCAGCCAGCCCGTAAGCCGTTTCACAAAACCACTCCGCAGCGTATATTAAATTTTGAAGTAAAAATATGATGCTTTTTATCCTTTCAGATGAAGAGGAAGAGAACGCCCCACCTCCTGCACCCGTACAGAGTAAGTTAAATATTTATATAAATAATTTATTAAAAGCTCGTTCATTTTATTTATTTTTATTTATTTTTTCATCAGAAAAACATATTAAGAAGAAGAAAAACATCCGTCTTACACCACTTCAGCGGTTGAATCGTATGAAGTTGACATACTTATTGCTGCAAATCAACTCCGGCCTGGTGGAAGTTGTCCAGCAAGTTCTGGCTTTGTAAAAGGAGGAGGACGCAGATTTTTTTTTCTTCATTTTTAGTAGGTTTTTAATGTCTTTTGTATCATGAGTGAAAATTGGTTTGATGAACTTTCAGATCTGTGCGAAGTAGATGATGAATTAAACAACTTAGATTTGTTAGATAGAATTCTAGCCAGCCAAAATCCTTCAGAGGAGGAGGAGGTCGATAATTTGGTGTTAACTGACTGGTTTGATTTAAGCGGACTGAGTGAAGTAGATGAATTAGCTTCAGATAGTGAGATTTTAGACGATATTTTAGCATCCCAAGCCATTTCAAACGAGGTCGATCAAATTCTAGCAAATTCATCTCAGCCTTCATCAGAAGCAATAAATGAAATTTTGAGACAAATAGAACACCAGCAGTGTGGAGGGGTCATAAACGAGATCGATCAAATTCTATCAAATTCAGATCAACCATCTCCAGAAGCAATAAACGAAATTTTGAGACAAATACAACACCAGCAGATCGGAGGGAGCGTAAACGCAGCTTTTAACCAGCGTGAAATTAGAGAGAGAGTGTCTTTTCAAGCAATCAACGACCCAGCCGAGTTTTATATTAATCTGATGGAAATATTAAGCAGGTTTGCTGAAAGAGGAAGCCAGATCGCACGTCCCAATGATAGGGTACAGTTTGAAATTAATACTTTGCACACGGCGCACCACGTTAATTTTAATTATGACGGATCAAATATGTTAAATCAGCTTCAGTATTTACTGGATCGATTAGTCCAATCAAATGAAGCATTAGAGGCCGACAACGAATTTAATTTCAGACTGCAGGTGATAAATAACCCTTCTGGCGGCGGGAAACGAAAAATCGAAACCATTCTGGATCACGAATTAGTCAATAAAAAACGAAACCATCTCATTTGCCCTCCAGAGGCCAATCAGCCGTTGTGTTTTGCGCTAAGCATAGTCGGACTGTTAAATCCCTCAGCGAGAGATACAGAATTATTGAATGTGGCTAAAAATATTCATCAACAGTCAGGGCTTCAGGAGCAATCAACCGTTTCATTTAGCGACATGATTAGATTTGAAAATATTGTTCAAAGAAAAATAATCATTTTTTACAGATCCGACAGAATCATTTCTAAATTTGAAACAGATTTTAGCAATCGGTCAAATCCGTTGTTCATTTTGCTACTGAATCAACATTATTACGGCATAAAAAATATTAAAGGTTTCTTAGGAGCCAAATATTTTTGTTCTTGGTGCTTTAACCCTTATAATAACATGAACGGACATCATTGTAAATGGTTGTGTCGCGTGTGTAATACCGATTTATGCAAACGGACAGAAACGTCTCTCATCACATGTTCTGATTGTAATCGAATATGCCAAAATGTAATATGTTTTCAAACTCACAAAACACCTGTTTTCAGGCCTCAAGCAGACAGGGCAGTTTCTCCTTGCGAAATGTTTAAAAAATGCACCATTTGTAAACAAACTTATTACATCGCTATGGGTGGAAATGGCTCAAAGCACGTTTGCTCAGCGACCAAATGCATCGTTTGCAAACAGTCGGTGGTCACGGATGATCATCGCTGTTTTATTCAGCTTGAAAAAAAAGATGACGGTTTAACGGAAAAGTTTATTTATTACGACACTGAAACGTTTACGGATCAGAACGGTGTGCATACACCTTTTTTAATCTGTGCAAAATCCGATTCAGGCGGCGTTTGGGAGAAATTTGGTTTAGATTGCATTAAAGATTTTATTATGCAGATGCGTCGTCCTAAATTCAGCAATTATACATTTGTTGCACACAATGCGCGCGGATTTGATGCTTATATAATTTTGAGAGCTATGTGTCAATTAAAAATTGTTCCCAAAAATATACTCATGCAAGGCTGTAAAATCTTGAGTTTTCACGATCCAGATTTCGGGCTGAGATTCATAGATTCCTTAAGTTTTCTCATGATGAAATTAGCCAACCTTCCAGCTGCTTTGGGCTTTACAGATAAAACTAAAGGTTATTTTCCTCACAGATTTTCATCGCTTGAACATCTGAATTATAAAGGGCCTTATCCAGATGTCAGCCATTATGGGTTTGAACAAATGTCTCCGGAGCATAAAAAGATATTTTTAGAATGGTACACCGATGTGACTAAACAACAGCTGTTTGATTTCAGGAAGGAGGCTATGTTTTATTGTAGAAACGATGTGGAAATTCTGCGTAAAGCATGCGGTATTTTCAGAGGAGTTTTTTAATGAAAAAGGGATCGACCCGCTGAAATCTGTCACGATCGCTTCAGCTTGCATGCGAGTGTTTAGATCAAAATTCCTAAAACCAGACACATTGGCCATCCCTTGTCCGCTCGGCTATCGACCGCAACAAAAACCATTTTCAAGTTCAAGCATCGTGTGGCTGGAATGGGTTTCACGCAGTCAAAATGTAGACATTCAACACGCTTTAACGCCTTTGGGGGAGTATAAAGTGGGAGATTTTTATCTCGACGGATATGCTGTGATTTCAGGCGTTGACAATGGCTTTGAGTTTATGGGTTGTTTTTTCCACGGCTGTCCAAAATGTTTCCTGTCGTCATCCATATGTCCTCTGAGAAAAATCACTTTTGGTGAAATTTATGACAAAACCGTCGAAAAGCTTCAGTCGTTGGAAACTGTGCATCGATTAAAAATGAATGTCATTTGGGAACATGATTGGCAGGAGATGGTAAAAACTGATCCGGACGTGAAACAGTTTGTCTCAAGATTTGACCCCCCGCCAGCTCCTCTTTTACCTCGTGAAGCCCTGTACGGAGGCAGAACTTGTCCGGTTCGGCTGAGGCATTCGGCTCAGAGCGGTGAAAAAATCCACTATGTGGATTTTATGAGCCTGTACCCTTATGTAAACGCCACACAAAATTATCCCATTGGGCATTCCGAAATTCATGTTAAAAATTTCAGAGATCCAAGTCACTATTTTGGTTTGATTAAAGCGATTGTTTTGCCACCCAGAAAACTGTTTTTCCCTGTTCTGCCTTTTAAAACATCCAAAGGTAAACTAGTTTTTACACTATGTCGTACATGTGCTGAAATGAATAATCAATCTGATTCTTGTTCACACAGCGCGTCTCAACGTGCTTTGACGGGCGTTTGGGTGAGTGTAGATGTCATACGGGCAAAGTCTGTTTTATTGTGGTTTTCCTTCTAGTGTGGTGTGTTTTTAGTGTGTATTCTTTTTTATTTAGTTTAGTGCATGGAATGCTTTTATTTTGGGGAACCCAGGAAACTGGGAGGGTGTGTGATTTTATTTTGATGAGCTTGGACAGATGACATCCGGACCGGAGCAATTACCTGCACCGGTGGCAGATTAGGAGCGTCTGTTTTTTTTGGTGGAGACGGTGGCAGCAAGCAGAGAATCGCCGGGTGAAAGGACACCGATCGTCTGTGACGAGGCTTCATGGAGATGTGGGCAGGGTATTCCTCTGCCCTGGCGTGTGAGTAGCGGCCCTGTGACAAGGTGTGACCCGCGGTGTGTGATCGAGCAGTGACTGCCGTTAAATTCACTGACATGTGGACCCGCGACAGAGGAGGACGACAGCGTGGCGCGGTGACGCGGCCGAGCCAGTGACTGATCTGCAGGAGGAAGCGGCCGATCGAGGGAAACGGCGGTGCGGCAGACGCGCATCTTGAAGGAGGAGGCGAGCTATCGAGGGAAGAGGAAACCGGCAGCGCGGCAGACAAGCGTCCCCAAGGAGGAGGAATCTGCCCCGCAGCGTCCAGATAAGGCTGCAGACTCTCCGGCCCAGTTCTGACAACCGTTTATAGTGACTGTCCTAACCTGGTTTTTTTAAAATGATGTTTTAATTAGAATTTTCAATAAACCCCGGTGCGGTGGTTAATGGCTGATTCCTTTGATCTCTGGCAGACGCTCTCAATTTACCTGGTGTAATCCTTGGGTGGGATTTTGTATTTGGTAGATATATAATGTAGCCCACCCACCCGGTAGGAAGGTGCCACATTTGGCGTTGTTGGCAGGATCCAGGCTTTGGGAGCGGCTGTTGGAGCCAAATAAATTAGCCATGATGATGCCTGTTTACCCAGGGGCCCCTTGGCTTCCAAAATTTAAAGGACATGGGGAGGACTTAAAATACTGTGACTGGAAGGAACAGATAACCGGGTTGCTAGGGACACAGGAGTTGGCAGAACCTAGGAAGGTTGATATTGTATTGGGGGCGCTGGCTGGGGAAGCCAAACGTCAGGTCAGTGTTTTGGAAGAGAAGGAAAAAGATCAAGTCCGTAAAATTCTTAACTATTTAGATTCCTTGTATGGAGACCGCACTCCAACCGCGGTGTTAAGGTCTCAGTTTTTCGGTTGCACCCAGAAGCCAAGTGAGACTGTATCTTCTTTTATTTTGAGGTTGCGCGAGCTACATTGTAGGTTGCGGCAACATGACCCCGACGACTCCCCCTCAGATGTAGCCTTACGGGACCATCTGTTGTTGGGGTTACAGGAGGGTCCCCTGGCCCAGGCCTTAAAGGTTTATGCTCTCCGTAACCCTGAGGGGGATTTTGCTGCTATCCGTCAGGAGACCTCCCTCACCAATTCCTGGGTAAGCTCTCCCATCTGCGCCTTCACGTCCTCCATAATCTCCCTCTTTAGGGCCTCCTTCCAGCCAGGTCCCTGTGATGATTTGGGGGAAGCACATGGGTTACTCACAGCTGAACATGTCGCCTCAGTCGGCGTGTTTCTGTACTCTGCATCAAGCAAAGTCCTACCATAGGGGTGACCATTGAGGGAGTCCAGATCCAGGGGTTGCTGGATACGGGTTCCCAAGTAACTTTAATGCAACAGAGTCTCCTAGAAAAATATTTTACTGGAATTAAACCTGAGAAGACCCCTGTATTCTTCCAATTGAGAGCAGCCAATGGATTAGAGATCCCCTATACTGGCTATGCAGTGTTGGACTTTGAAGTGGAGGGCATTAGCATACCTGGGCGGGGCGTTATTATTGTTAAGGATGAACATTGTACACACCCGCTCATTATAGGCATGAACATTGTGACTGCTTGCTGGAAGGCCCTGTTTAAGAGTTCTGCAGCGGCTGCCCCATGCCCATCACCGATAAAGCATCAGAAGGCCTGGAAGGATGCCTTTGCAACCTGCAGGCGTATTGAAGCTACTGTGGCCGAGGATGGGCTGCTTGGATTTGTGCGGCTGGCCCGTCGGGGCCCTATAAGGGTCCCACCGAGAAGCGAGATGCTGGTTTGGGGCCGGGCGCGGAGGGGCCCACGAGGAGCAGACTACTGTGCCCTGTTAGACCCGACATCAGAGACCAGTAAGGTGGGCGTGGCCAGGACACTGGCCATTGTAAGAAATGGCAGAATTCCGGTGCGTGTTTGCAACCCCCACCCTTACAGCCTGTCTATTGGCCGGTACGAGAAGCTGGGAAAGCTGTACCACATGGATGAGACGGATGTTCATGGACCTCGTGATCTGAGCCTGTCCCTGGAGGAGGACGGGGCGGTTGAAGTGGCGTTGGTGGATGCAGCAGTGCCTACAGAACAAAGTGAGCTTCCACAAAAGGTGAGAGATCTAACTAATCGGCCAGATTTGTCTGAAGCTCAACAGGAGGAGCTGTGTGCCTTGCTGCAGAAGTGGGAAAAAGTTTTTGCGAAGCATGATGAAGACTTTGGGCGGACAGAGGCCGTAAAACACCAAATCCACACTGGTGGGGCAGCACCTATTAGGGAGCGATATCGACCTCTTCCTCCCCTCATGTACAGAGAGGTGAAATCCCTGTTGTCAGATATGCTGGAGAGAGGAGTGATTAGAGAGAACTGTAGCCCCTGGGCTGCACCCATAGTCCTGGTGAAGAAAAAAGACAACAGTTGGAGATTCTGTGTCGATTATAGGAAATTGAACGCAGTAACTCATAAAGATGCCTTTCCTTTGCCTAGGATAGAGGAGACTCTGACCAGTCTGAACCGAGCAGAGTGGTTTTCTACCCTTGACCTGGCCAGTGGGTACTGGCAGGTCGAAATGGATCCTCAGGACAGGGAGAAGACTGCTTTTACCACTCCACTTGGGTTGTTTGAATTTGAACGCATGCCGTTCGGATTGTGTAATGCCCCCGCCACTTTCCAGTGACTTATGCAGCAGTGTTTAAGTGGTCAGATGGCAGAGTCACTGTTGGTGTACTTGGATGACATCATTATTTACTCACCCGATTTCTCCTCTCACCTACAGCATCTGGACGGGGTACTCCAAAGGCTGTGGCAGCACGGATTGAAGCTACGGCTGGACAAGTGTAAACTACTGCAACGTGAGGTGAAATTTTTGGGCCACGTGGTAGATCAAAGAGGGGTAAGACCTGACCCAGATAAGATCTCGGCGGTGAGGGATTGGCCGCCCCCCTCTACTGTGCGACAAGTGCGGGCCTTTTTGGGACTGGTCAGCTACTACAGACGCTTTGTAGCGGGATTTGCAAAAATTGCCCGGCCGCTGAATGCACTGCTCGCTGGCGCCCCTATTAACAAGGGGACGGAGACCCGGGCAGTACGATGGTCCCCTGAGCACCAAGTGGCCTTTGACGCACTGAAAACAGCGCTTATCCAGGCCCCAGTCCTGGCATACGCTGATTATTTGTTGCCATTCATTTTATACACAGATGCAAGTAACCAGGGGCTGGGAGCAGTGCTGGCTCAAGTACAAACGGGGCAGGAACGTGTCATAGCCTATGCTAGCCGTAGCTTGCACCCAGCTGAGCGTAATGACGCGAACTATAGCTCCTTCAAATTGGAGCTTTTGGCACTCAAGTAGGCAGTAACCGAGAAGTTTAAGGATTATTTGACTGGTGCAACGTTCTTGGTATATACTGACAATAATCCTGTTGCCCATCTGCAGACAGCCCGCCTGGGGGCAACGGAACAGCGCTGGGTTGCTCAGCTTGCCTCTTTTAACTACAGCATCAAGTATCGTCCCGGGAAAAGCAACACGAATGCTGATGCCTTGTCCAGGTTCCCAGTGCCCACCTCGGATGATGAACCCTCCGATGCGGAGGCTGCATTTTCGGCAGCCGTGGAGCTCGCCCCTGATGGGGGAAGTGAAGATTGGGCTGATGGTGAATGGGAGCTGGCTCAAGCCAATGACCCGGATATCCGGCTGGTTAAAGAGTACGTGGACCGACAAACGAGACCCTCGAGAGCAGAGCGACAAGCTATGTCCCGCACAGCCCAGAAGTTGCTACAACAACAGAAGAGGCTTGTGAATAAGGGCAATTTACTGTGCCGGAGGGTGATTGAGCCCCGCACCAATGAGGAGCACTACCAGATTGTATGTCCCAGCTCTCGACATAGAGAGGTTTGGATGAGAATCCACGAGGCAGCTGCCCATGCTAGTGTGGACCGGACCCTGGCCCGGGTCAGACAAAAGTTCTACTGGCCAGACCAAGAGGGGGAGGTACGTCGTTACCATCAGGGTTGTGTCGCCTGTAGTTTACAGAGAGAGAAGGTAGAATTGAGGGCTCCTTTGAACCCTGTGGTGGTGTCCTACCCCTTAGAAGTGATAGGGTTAGACTTCTTATCGCTTGGTCGGCCTACTGATGTTTTCCAAAACATACTTGTTGCTACAGATCTGTTCACCCGGTTTGCTTGGGCCATCCCTACTAGAGATCAGACGGCGCAGACCACAGTGAGGGCTCTGTGGACGCATGTAATTCAACCTTTTGGCTGCCCAGCCCGTTTCCATTCGGATCAAGGCCCTAACTTTGAGTCTGCCTTAATGAAGCAGCTCTGTGACACCTATGGTGTAACTAAGAGTTGCACAACGCCATACCATCCAGCAGGGAATGGTGGTACAGAGCGGTTCAACCAGACATTGCTAGGCATGCTTCGCTCATTGGAGACAGCCAAGCAGAACCGCTGGCCGGAATACATTTCTGAGCTGGTACATGCCTATAACAACACAACACACAGCTCCACCGGTTATGTGCCCTCTTTTCTCATGTTTGGCAGGCATTTGAGACTCCCGGTAGATCTAGAACTGGGGGTTGGCCCCCAAGAGGTACGTCACGAGCTGAGTGGGTGGGTAAATGAGCACCAGCGGAGACTTTCCACCGCTTATAATATAGCGGGGCAAAAGATGAGCGAGGCAGCTTCTCAGTCGAAACAGCATTATGATAAGAAGGCCAAGGCCATGCCCCTGGTGCCAGGAGAACGAGTGTGGGTGCGGGAGAGAAACAGGCAGGGCAGAGGGAAACTGTGTACATGGTGGGGAAATTATCCTTTTGTGATTTTGGACAAGGTGGGAGAGATGGGGGTGGTTTATCGGGTGCAACCTGAAAAAGGTGGTCGCCAGCAGACGGTGCATAGGAATGCATTGAAGCCGTGTACAGCACCCCCTGTAGACATTTTACTACCGGTAGCGGAGCCTGAAGCAGGCAGTCAAAGGCTTTTAGAGACTCTAAAGTGGCCGGAACCATTGTTCTATGGGTTTTTTCCCCTAGCTCCGCACGGGGCTCCCCAAGATGGACCACAGGAAGCAGTGCGGCGCTCTGCTCGGCCTAATTTTGGCAAGCCACCAGACAGGTATGGGGATTGAACTGTTCACGTCACAGGGACTGACGACGTCAAGAAGTGGGGGGATGTCATACGGGCAAAGTCTGTTTTATTGTGGTTTTCCTTCTAGTGTGGTGTGTTTTTAGTGTGTATTCTTTTTTATTTAGTTTAGTGCATGGAATGCTTTTATTTTGGGGAACCCAGGAAACTGGGAGGGTGTGTGATTTTATTTTGATGAGCTTGGACAGATGACATCCGGACCGGAGCAATTACCTGCACCGGTGGCAAATTAGGAGCGTCTGTTTTTTTGGTGGAGACGGTGGCAGCAAGCAGAGAATCGCCGGGTGAAAGGACACCGATCGTCTGTGACGAGGCTTCATGGAGATGTGGGCAGGGTATTCCTCTGCCCTGGCGTGTGAGTAGCGGCCCTGTGACAAGGTGTGACCCGCGGTGTGTGATCGAGCAGTGACTGCCGTTAAATTCACTGACAGGTGGACCCGCGACAGAGGAGGACGACAGCGTGGCGCGGTGACGTGGCCGAGCCAGTGACTGATCTGCAGGAGGAAGCGGCCGATCGAGGGAAACTGCGGTGCGGCAGACGCGCGTCTTGAAGGAGGAGGCGAGCTATCGAGGGAAGAGGAAGCCGGCAGCGCGGCAGACAAGCGTCCCCAAGGAGGAGGAATCTGCCCCGCAGCGTCCAGATAAGGCTGCAGACTCTCCGGCCCAGTTCTGACAACCGTTTATAGTGACTGTCCTAACCTGGTTTTTTTAAAATGATGTTTTAATTAGAATTTTCAATAAACCCCGGTGCGGTGGTTAATGGCTGATTCCTTTGATCTCTGGCAGACACTCTCAATTTACCTGGTGTAATCCTTGGGTGGGATTTTGTATTTGGTAGATACCGTATATAATATAGCCCACCCACCCGGTAGGAAGGTGCCACATTGAGTTCAATTACGCGTTGGATTCAGGTTACCGTCTGGTGAAAATGATTGAAGTCTGGGATTTTGAGAAAAGCAGTAAAGACGTGTTTGCAGGTTACATTAATACGTTTCTAAAGCAAAAACAACAAGCCTCAGGTTTTCCTGAAGGATTGATTGACGATGAGTCTAAAAGAAAATACATTCAGGACTACGAGCTTCATCAGGGGATACAATTAGATGAGTCTAAGATTCAACACAATCCTGCTAAGCGTGCCATTTCAAAATTATGTCTCAATTCACTCTGGGGAAAGTTTGGCCAAAGAGATGATCTTGTGCAAACCACATTTGTTCAAAAACCTGATGAATTTTTTGACATTCTGTTTTCAGGAAAATACGAAGTTAAATTCTTCAGCTTTGTCACTTCAGGAGCCGTTCTGGTGCAGCACAGTTTGACAGATAAATGCCTAACGTCTCCTGGCAGAAGCAACAACATATTTATCGCCGCTTTCACCACAACTTATGCCAGATTGAAATTATTAAATGCGTTGAACAAACTGGGAAATCGCGTCATTTATTACGATACAGATTCTATAATTTATTCTGTCAAAGAGAATGAGTGTGTTTTACCAACAGGACCGCTGCTGGGGGATTTAACCGATGAATTGGGAGGTGATTACATCGTGGATTTTGTTTCAGCTGGTCCTAAAACGTATGCTTACAAAACCAGGGACCGCCAGCAGGTGGTGATAAAGGCTAAGGGTATCACACAGTCATTCATTTCATCTGATCACATCAATTTTGACAGCTTGGCGCAGCTGGTGGAGGGGTACATCGCTGGAGAAAGGGGGAGATTTTTGCAAACTCGGCAGGAGATCGTCAAGAGGGATAAAAAAGGCCTCACTCTCTCGAATGTTTCATTTGTGAAAAGGTTTCGTGTGATTTTTGATAAGCGGAGGTTATTTGCTGACGGCAGTACAGAACCATTTGGGTATTAAAAATGGAAACTGATTTTGACGCTAGACTGAAATCTCCATTCAGTGTACAAATTGCTGGTCCATCAGGCTGTGGAAAAACCTTTTTCGTAAAAAGTATTTTGGAAAATTGTATGCAATGTTTAACTGAAATGCCAAAAAACATCGTGTGGTTTTTTTACATCTTATCAACCTATGTATGATGATCTTTGTAATAAAAGTATTAGATTCATTCAAGGTCTCCCGCTTTCATTCGACAATGATGATTTATTTCCATCGGGTCAAAACCACTTGGTGATCTTGGATGACATGATGTCTCAAACGTCCAGCCATCCTGGAGTGTTAAAATTATTTACGCAGCTGAGACATCACAGAAATATGAGCGTCATTTTAATCACTCAAAATGTTTTTCATCAAGGAAAACATAGTCGTTCCATCAGCTTAAACACAAATTATTTGATTTTGTTTAAAAACCCTTGAGATAAATTGCAAATCAATGTTTTAGCAAATCAAATATATCCTACCCAAAAAAGATATTTTATGGAGAGTTTTCAAGATGCTACGTCGGAACCGTACGGTTATTTAATTGTGGATTTTAAAGCGGAAACGCCAGAATCTTTTCGTCTTCGTACGGGTTTACTTCCGGATCAGCCCACTGCGGTGTATTTGCCTAAAACAGATCCATGTCAGCCCGGATAAAACACAACGCCAAGATTCTACGTGCTTTGTCACGTATGAAGCCTCGCCAACGTCAGGAGTTTTTAAAAGGGTGCTCCGAGGACGTTCTCAAGGCTTTGTGCGAGATAGCTTTAAACGTGATCAAAGGAAATATTCGTCTGTCACCGCGTCAATTTCAAAAGTTGTCTAGAAGCAAAGCATTGCTCAGACAGTTGACTCATAACAAAACTAGCCTTTTTAAAAAAAAGAAGCTTTTAGTCGGCCAGAAAGGCGGATTTCTACCCATACTACTAGCTGCCGCAGCGCCTCTGATAGGGGAACTGATAGGTGGGTTAATAAGGAAATAAACAATGGCTTCTCAAAAAATGTTTATGGTGACCCCCCAACAATTACGTCAGCTTGTTAAACCTACGATACGGGACGTGGCTGAAGAGAATCTTGACTCTGAAATGAAATTAATTATGCAGGAGACGGGATTAACGCCGTATGAGAAAATTAAAAAATACAATGCGCTGCTACAGCGTTATTTAAAGCTGTTGAGAAGCGGTTTACATGAAAGTGCACCTCCCACTGAACCGCCCGCTGTGACGGCTGAGCCTACGTCAGCTTTAGAAACAGCAGCTGACACACTCATTAATGAAACGCTACAGAATCTTCCTGTACGCGGAAGAAAAAACGCCGAGTACTTGCTGAAAATGACACGATTAAACTGGACTCCGACGGGGGAATTTAAATATAAAGGCGATGTGCAGAAACGATCACACATCCTTGACTTGATTAAAAGCATCAGCAACCCGTTAAAAAAACATCCACAATCAGAACCGACGGGTTGGACTCATTTCTTAAAAACTCTGGTAGAAAAAAATGTACCCTTATCTATCGTGTCCAATCCGCTAGCGAAACGTCAGATTACGCAACTCAGGAACGAAGGGGGTGTGCTTCCGGATTCTGAAGACGGTGTTTTGAAGAAGAAAAAGAAAAAACCGAGGAGAGATATCATTTTATCACCAAGCTGGACTGACCCCCCCCCCCCCCCACTTTGAAGAAAAAACCAAAGAGGGATATCATTTTATCACCAAGATGGGCCGACCCCCCCACTTTGAAGAAGTGGATCAGCTTTTCACCTTAACTCTCTTGTTTGTTCAATAATACTTTATTCAAAACAAATTTCACAGTCCGTGACATTCTTTAAACATTTCAAAAGTACAATTCACCTGTGTGAAGTATACATCATGACGTTTGATACAATTTGAAAATTTTTTAACAAAATGATAAACCATAGCATCATTCTTATCTACATTTTTATGATATTTAGACAGAATTTGTTTCAGAGAAAGTCCACAAGCCTTATGACACAGGAAAAAAACACAATGCTGGCCACAACGGTCGGATGCAAAACTCTGTAGCTGATGATCCTGATATTGTATTCGTGAACAACGTTCTGTTAGAAAATTCAGGATGTTTTCAGGGTAATATTTAAATTCAGGCGATAGACCGTAAGAGTCAAAAAATGTCCCGAGGCCATTTTGTTCCACAACTACCTCCAACCAGTGTTCACCGGGTAAATGGACAGGATGAGTGTTTACCACAAAGTAGGCCGGTAGTTGAATGTTCTTTGGGACGGTAGACAGCTGATCAGATGCGTACACGCCACCAAAATATTCTCCCAGCAGGTTCGATAATATGCCGTCCAATTCGTGATTATCCATTAATAATAATCCACCAATACCTCTCTCTTTGAGTTTATCTCCAGAATGGAGTCGTAACACGCATACACAATGTAGCCGTGGCTCTCAGAGGTTCTCCAAAGCGCATCTCCATCCTCAGGTTGCCGGTGGAAACGGTTGAAAGCGCCTCCGAGTCATCCGCTGTGTTCAGATTAAAGGCAAAGAGTGTATACCCCTGTTGATATTCCAACCTATTAATGGATAGAGGCAAATCTTTCAATTGTCTTGAAGTGGCTGTAAACAGATTATAAAATTCTCTGACCGATGTTCCCTGGTAAAAAGTAGGTTGAAAGGCTTTCGAAGGAATCTGTTTTCCGTCTCTGGACAACGCCAGATATTCCACATTCATGTGGCGAAAATTAAATGGTGAAAGGTCTCTACGTCCTGTGTAAGCCTCGTGGTCAACCAATCCCAAGACGATATATTTAGGAATGGCGCCGAGAAAGAGGTTCTCCAGATTACATATCCTCGAATTTTGTGGAATGGAATAAGTTTTGACGGTCACGCGTGAGAGCGGATACATGGCGTTTGCTTTTAGTAAAGCAGACTCGTGACCCAAACGTACGGCGGGTGAAATATTAACTTTCTTCACAAAAAGCGATGCACCCAGCAGTTTTAGCTTGTAGGTGGGATCACACGCCCCCATCAGGCAAAAAGCATTGCACGCTCGTGTCAGTTTAATTCTGAGATCGACAGAATTTAAAAGAAGTCTTTCACAGAAAAATATATCAGAATGCAGGGGTCCTATCAGGTCCACTTCTCTGGAGTTTTCTGTAAAAGTCGCTCGTTGATTAAGGCCTAAATTGCGTCCGTTAATTACAACGGTGGAATCGTGCGCACCTGCGGTGTCTTTGAAGAACAATCCCACGCTGAATTGAGAATTCAAACTCGCTTCAGAAAAGTTCAGCAGGGTTTCAATGATCGCCCTGTAAGGGTGCGTGGCGCTGGACTGTGAAATCAGACGGTCGCCGAGAACCACGTCACATTGTGAGAAAATCGTGTTTATCGGGTAATTAATCAGACCGGTGGCAGCACCATCATCTAGCGGGCTGCCGTCATCGTTTGTAATTTTCACCCGCAAAAATAGAAGAGTGTCGTTTAAATCCAAATATTTTTCTCCATCTCCGGGGACAAAAAATTCTACAGGCCCGCCGTCCGTCAGGGCCGCTATGGGTAAAATTTCGCTGTAGATCTTATCTTCGATAGACAACTGCGTCATGGGTACGGTGAAGAGATCCAGTTCACTCAGCGTACATTCTGACGATTTGTTGTGGAGCAGTGACATGATTAAAAAATATCAGAGCCCGTCTGACGAGACTTCTTCCTCTTTTGCTTGCGTTTTGTAACTGGAGCTTTGATGCGCCGGTCGCTTCGTGATGTAGATGTCTTTAAACGCCTGCCGGGGGGTCTTTTGCGAACACGCCTCGACAGGGATGCGCTTCCTGAGCTGGAGGATGTCAGATTCTGGGCTTCTCCTCAGACAGGTTCCTGGATGCGTCGCCACATTGGAGACAGGAACAAGCACTATTCAGCCAAAGTTTCATAATCAGGTGTGGCAGTGTGAGTGTCCTGTCACAATGTCCCGATAGATAATGCGCCCTGGCTACTTGGCCAAGGGGTTGTCCTTTTGGCTGACTGGTTAGAGCGTATGACTGTCACCTGGGAGTCTGGGGATCGAATCCCGCCCGGGCCGTCGTTTCTCCACCTTGCCACATATTGACGGATAAACTCAAGGATGTTGGATGTTTTGAAAGAATTACCCCGACGCACACTGATGCGCATGGATGAGCTGACATTTTAATCGTTACGCACATCGCAGAGGTAACTTGATTCCCATCAGAACATCAGAGCTTTATACTGGACACTGTGTTCAGCGCAGCTCGGAGCGCCCACGGTGGACAGTGGGCTGAAGATCTGTAGAGGGGTTCGCAGCGCAGCACAGAACCACGGTGCATGCAATAAGATTTCCTCCCACTGAAGCGTTCTGGAAACCCTGTCTCTCTGAGGGATGTGTCACTTGGAAAAATGTTCTCTTTATGAAATTATGAAACTTTGGCTGAACAGCGCTTGTTCCCGTCTCTAATATGGAGACGCATGACGCAGCTCAGAAAGCTCCTGTAGAGACATTTGATTACGCACAAAGTTTATGTGGAGCAGAAGCGGTCGGGCCACGGCAGGTGAAATGTTCCTACATGAAGTCAAACTGTTTAATTGGAACATTAATGTGTTACTGGACACGCTGGTCTGGTTAGTTAGACCAGTGTTTGAAGTGGAAAACACACACACACACACACGCTCACACACCAATTAAAATAATGCTGATAGCGTGGACTAGAAGACAGGTGATGGTTTACGTATTTAAATGATGATCAGGATGCTGTAAAATGTAATCTCCATCCACATCCAGACACAATTATCCTCTATTCTATTTGCTCTGCTCTTGTCTGGGCTGACGTAGCTGACGGTGCGCGCGGCGCGCCTAACTAGCGGCTGATGCACATTTTACGCATTCGGAGAGGTGGGCTGGAAGCTTTGCTTTCACTGGAAGATGGTCCACTTAACGCACGGGTGTAGACTACATATTAATGACAAATGAATGAAAATTAAATTGGGAGTTTTTACTTCATATTTTAGAAATTAAAATGACGGGGGAAAACATTTATGACGTCTTTTTAAACGAAATTTTCTAGCGCGACCTGCCTGCTTCACTAAGTCACTGCTTATTAAGGTCTGTCCAGAATTACCGTGGCCCACCCAAAAATGAAAACCTGGCGCCGCGCCTGTTATAAACCTCTGCAAATTGTTGTTCTTCACTTTATCAAACTCAGACTTTGTACAGCTAATGTCAAGATGTAAAATTATGAATTCAGTCAAGCTCTTCCGTCCCTCCCTCTCCTGCTCTCCTGGAAACCCGACATCGGCTGTCAGAAGCGGGAGGTGAGGAAGGAGATGAGGCAAACAGAGAGTGTGACGTAGAGAAACCAGACTGGTGTGGAAGTGAGCAAAACAGAAGGAAAAGTGTGGGTGTGGAATCCCCATGGGTGCGACGCCCATGCGAGCGACCGGTACCGGCTGCTGTCACCTGGTTGTGAGCAGCTCTCTGCTGTCTGAGGGTAGGCCCCGCCCACAACGCCGCGGCCGCTGTGGCTCCCAGTGTTTTCTTTACTGTGGGAAATGGGTAATAATGGCTCTTTGATGGGAACAGGTTGCCGACCCCTGGTATAAGATCTGAGCTGGTAAAACAAAAATCCTCATCAGCAGGCTTTTTTTAAAGTGGGGGGGGACACAGCTGCCAATCACAAATTTTGCCGGGGACATGTCCTCGGCGTCCCCGGTTAAAATGACGCCTATGATTTTAAAGATCATTGACTCGGTTAACATGGTTCAGTGGGTTACTGGTCCAACTCATGAAAAAAGTAATTCGTTGGATTTAGTTTTGTCATTTGGTTTAGTTATAAATATTACAAAAATTGTCGATCAGGGTATTGCTGACCATTTTCCAGTCCATTTTATGTTGAAATTACATGGCTCAGTGGAGAGAACTATGGTGCAAGGACAGAGAAGATGTTTTAATGCTGTCACTGTCTGATTTTTCTGCTGCACTCTCAGCTGTTGATTTATTGGATTCAATTTCTGTCAATGACTCAGTTGATTTGTTGAATTCTATTTGCTTAAACATCCTTTATAATGTGGCTCCCTTGAAAGCTGTGCATTCTAAAAAAAAACTCCAGATCTATGGCTGAATGACACCACACGTGCCTGCAGAATGAGAGCAGGCGTGCTGAAAGGAAGTGGAAGAAGGACAAGCTACATGCATTTCTACTTGCACTGCAAGTGTATGTTTATCAGAATTGTGACAAACAGGCAAAATCTGACTTTATGTGCAACTGTAGGGTTAAATATTGTTGCTTTTAAGCTTAATATATTACCTTTACTTATAACCAATAAGCTGTAATATTCTATATAAATATAGGATATCACTCTGGTCTTTGAATGTTTAATTCAATTCAATTCAATTCAATTCAAAAATACTTTATTAATCCCAGAGGGAAATTGATTGCTGTAGTAGCTCAGAATAATAATAATAATAATCAAGTCATCAAAGAGTTATTATATATTACAATGGCTGTTGGCAGGAAGGATCTCCAGTAGCGGTCAGTGTTGCAGCCAAACTGAAGAAGCCTCTGACTGAAGACACTCTTCCGTTGTCGGACAGTCTTGTGAAGAGAATGCTCAGGGTTGTCCATAATTTTCTTGATTCTCTGGAGAATCCTTCTTTGCATCATCTCCTCCAGTGGTTCCACAGTCGTCCCCAGAACAGAACCAGCCTCTTTTATTAGGCTGTTGAGCCTTTTCTGGTCCCTGCTTCTGATGCTGCTACCCCAACAGACGATGGCTGAAGAGATTACACTCTCAACAACAGACTTGTAGAAGATCTGCAGCATCTTGCTACAGACATTGGAGGACCTAAGCGTCCTCAAGAAGTGCAGTCTGCTGTGTCCCTTCTTGTAAACAGCTTCACTATTCTTTCTCCAGTCCAGTCTGTTGTCCAGGTGAACTACAAGGTATTTGTATTCCTCAACCACCTCCACCTCTTCTCCCATGATGGAAACAGTGTTTGACTCCACCCTGTTTCTTCTGAAGTCTAAAATCATCTCCTTTGTTTTGTTCACATTCAAGGTCAGATGATTGTTTCCACACCATGGCACAACGCGCTCCACCAGCGCTCTGTACTCAGCTTCCTGTCCATCTCTGATACACCCGACAATTGCAGAGTCATCTGAGTATTTCTGTAGATGACAGGTCCCTGATTTGTACTGGAAGTCTGAGGTGTACAGGGTGAAAAGGAATGGTGACAGTACAGTCCCCTGTGGTGCTCCAATGTTACTGATCGCCTGATTTGATGTGCAGTTCTTCAGCCTCACAAACTGTGGTCTGTTTGTCAGGTAGTCTTTAATCCAGGCGATGGGTGAGGCCCCCACCTGTGTCTTCTGGAGTTTCTGGCAAAGTACATCAGGCTGGATTGTGTTAAATGCACTGGAGAAATCAAAGAACATGACCCTCACAGTGCTGCCTGCTTTGTCCGGATGACAGTGGGTTGGTTGAAGCAGCTGGATGATGGCCATCTTCAACTCCAAGGCGATAAGCAAACTGCAGCGGGTTCTGATATGTTCTAGTTTGCTTATTCAGGTGGACCAACAGGAGTCTCTCCAGGACCTTAATCAGAAAATTCTAGGATTCTTTGCTTTTTCATGGATCAAACACACTTCGTATCAATTCAGTCAGGTCTATAAAAGGCAAGAAATTTATTTTCTAAACAATTAAAAACATGACAGCTGTCAAGTTGCGGGGATGTTTAGGACCCAAATATGCAGATTACCCAGGATGACTCGAGGCAGAAGTTGGTAAAAGTAAAAATCCTTTATTTTAGGAAGAACAAAAATAAATCCAAAATGGCAGTGGGCCAAAAGTCCAAATTTCCTGGAGAACAGGACACCCAAAGCTCTCTTAGAGCACCAAAAACCTGGAGACCAAAAGCTCACTAAGAGCACGAAGACCTGGAGATAAAAGCTCAAACAGAGCATGAACAAACGCTGACAAATACACAATGGGCCAACAACCACACAGAGACAAGACAGGGCTTATATAGACTGGGAAGATGAGAGGGAGATGAATTGCAGGTGTGTGGGGAGAGGGACCAGGTGAACACAATTACTAACTCAGGGAGGAGGAAGAAAATACTGGGGGGAAAAACACACTAAATAATGAAAGGCTGTAACAAAGGAAAATGACCTAAGAGAAAAACAAAAGACCTGAAGGCATGAACCATAAGTAATATTCTAACGGGAAGCTGACACTAAAGGAAAACACTACAGAAAGAAACTACAGGGGCGTGGCTAAGAGGTGGCCAAGAGAGCACAGGACCTGGGAGAGGGATGTCTGAAGAGGGAAACCTAGAGGGCAAATGGGGAACACCAGGAGACACATGAGGAAGACGCAGACACGACACATGAGGGCGCTAGAAGACACAAAAGGAGCACCTAGAGATGAACGAGGACAAAAGGAGACACATGAGTTGAGACGCAGACACAGACAACAACTAGGGAACACTATGTGATGACTGGATCTAAGTGGATGGAACGTGAGGTTTGATTATGTGTGAATGTGATGTTACCAGACTTCGTATCTAGAGAAGAACTGAGTTCTGGGTGTGAAAAGAACTTGGTTTGCATTAAACTATGAAGTTGATTCTTATCAAAACCACATCAGACGCAATTCATGCTGTGTCTACCTCACCCTTTTTAGAGACCCTCTTCGCAGATCCGGAGGTCAGGAAGTTCGGATGACCTCTGGGCACCGAGGTTCAGTAGATAAACTGCAGCACCGACACTCCAGATGTCACCCGAGTCACAACAGATGGATGAAATTGTTTGCGTCTAGAAGGACTCTTAGGGAGTCTGAACTGTGTCAGCTTCAGCATGTAGCAGGTTGTAGCGTTGTTAATCTACATAACTAGAATTTGACTGCTGATGCTATTCAGCTTTCTTAAACCCCAAGAAAGATCAAACGAATTGGCAATGAAACTTTATCCACTCTATCCACGGATTTTATATAACTGATAGAAGTTCATAGGCCAGCTGGCTTGGTCTATATTTAACGCCATTATTGGGATTTTGAGAGGTTGAGGACCAACGGAACTTTAAGACAGAGAGGAAATTATCTTGGTCTGGCCCCAAAACAATTGCAAATCTGAATCTGGTGCCATTGAGCCTGTAAGGCTGCAACGAATACTCCCTCTCAGAAGATATGTGGAATGCTGCCATCGCTATGGCAACTCTGTCTCCTATCCCAGCCTGGGCGGGACTGCGGGCTGTGAAGGCCGCCGAATCGTTCCAGGACTCACTGTGCCCTCCAAACCTCAACGACCTCCTTCCCCTGTCCAGACTGAGGTGACGTGCGCTGCTTATCGTGGCTGCAGGAACTGACGTGTGGAGAGTCCCAAACCCACCACCCCACCTATTGGACACTTATGTTGTGTGATGTCTGAAGTCTGTTGCATCTCGGTCTGAGGTGTTTTTTTTGCATAGCAAAGCTGCTCTCGCTGTGGAGGGTAACTCTGAAAGTGCCTTTTTTTCCTCCACCTGAACCAATCCTCATGTAACCCTCTGATCTCTACTAAGGTAGCACAACTCAGGGTTGCAAATGACCATAGTCACCAATTCTAGTCATGTGTCTTTGCCTATGTATGTCTGATCTCTGAATTGTGTGCACTGAAACTCTAATTTCCCTCTGGGATTAATAAAGTATCTTTGAATTGAACTTGTCTAATTATAGACCTATTTCCAAACTGAGTTTGTTGTCAAAAGTTCTAGAGAAAGTGGTTCATTCACAGCTACAGGATTATTTGACTACGCATCGCATTTCAGACAAATTTCCATTAGGTTTTAAAGCACAGCATAGCACTGAAAGTGCGCATTTACAGGTGGATAATGATTTATTAATCATTGATTCTAGCAACTCAGCTGCTTTCATGCTGCTGGACTTGTATGCTGCTTTTGACACCATTGATCATGATATTCTGTTGTCTCGATTAGAGTCTTGTGTTGGTATAAGGGGCACAGTGCTTGATTGGTTTCAGTCTTATCTACAAGACAGGCCCTTCTCTGTGAACTTGGGAAATTTGACATCACCACCAGTACCTGTGACTTGTGGTGTTCCGCAAGGTTCCATTGTAGGGCCAACCCTTTTTTCACTGTATATTCTACCATTGTTCTCTAACTTCGTCAGATACAATATTACTTTTCGTTGCTTTGCTGATGACTGTCACGATGAGAGCCTGGAGGAGGTTTGGACCCAATATGCAGACACCAAGAACGACATGAGGCAGGAGTAGATGTAAATGAAAACATTCCAATATTAGGAAGGAGAACAAAAATGTTCCAAAAGGGCTGGAAGCCAAAAACCAATGTCCTGAAACCCTGGAGACAAAAAGCTCATTTAAAGAGCACAAAAATCTAGAGACCTAATGATGAGGAAAAAAACAACGCTGACACCAAATAATGGACTGACAAAACACTGTAACACAGACAGGGTTTTATACACTGGGGAGGATGAGAGGGAGATGAACTGCAGGTGTGTGGGGAGAGAGAGACCAGGTGAACTCAATTACTAATCAGGGAGGAAACTAACATGACCTAAGAATAAAACCTAAAGACAAGAAGAGCAGGAAACATAACTAATAATCTAAGGGGGGAGAAAAACCACAAGTAAACAAGAGACTCTGGGGGGCCGGCGACGGGGAACCAGGAACCGGGAGCTGGGAAATCTAGGGATTGGGGGCTTCGGAGGAGGAGGATAAAGAGGGGACTCTAGAGGAGGAGGAGGACAAGGAAAGGACTCTGGAAATGGGGACACATGGGAATCTGGGGACTTGGACACATGGGACTCTGGAGACTTGGACACATGGGACTCTGGAGACGGGGACTCAGTTTGAGGCCGCGACGAAGACTCTGCGGCCGGCGCTCAGGAGACGAAGACACTGCGGCTCAGGAGACCCTTTAGACTCAGCCGGCGGCTCAGGAGACACTTAAGACTCGGCCGGCGGCTCAGGAGACACTTTAGACTCGGCCGGCGAGGACACTTTAGACTCGGCTGGCGTCGACCCTGGGACTGGAGGCGTCGACCCTGGAACTGGAGGTGTCGACTCTTGGACGGGCTAGACCGGAACCTCGTGGACGGGCTGGACCGGAACCTCTTGGACAGGCTGGGCCGGACTGGGCGGAGCCTCTTGAACAGGCTGAGGTGTGGCCTCTGGAACTGGATACGGCGCGACCTCCGGGACCACCGCTGGAACTGGATACGGTGCAACCTCGGGGACCACCGCTGGAACTGGATACAGTGCAACCTCGGGGACTACCGCCGAAATAGGATGCGGCGAAGGCTGAAACTAAAGGAAAAACACTACAGAAAGAAAAACTACAGGGGTGTGGTTTAAGGGGGCCACGGGAGCACAGGACCTGGGGCGGAGATACCTGAGGAGGGAAACCTAGAGGGCTGAAGATCTGGGGAAAAATGGAGAACACCAGGAGACGCATGAGGAAGACGCAGACAAGGACACACGAGGGTGCTAGGAGACACAAAAGGAGAACCTAGAGAGGGATGGAGAACACAAGGAGACACATGAGGGGAGACGCAGACGCAGACCATGACAATGACCTTTAGATATCTCCCCTGCTCACCCCGAATTCAGCTGTTTTCTTAATGGCCTGCTTAGCAGATGTGAAGCAGTGGATGTCAATTAATTTTATGAAACTGAATAACCTGAAAATAGAGATTGTAGTTTTTGGCAGTGGTTAAAGGGTACTGTGAGCCCACTTGGTTCCTTTGCAGACTTTGTAAAGCCTCATGTCAAAAACTTGAGTTTATTTTTTATGGATGTTCATTTAATTTGGACAGACAGATCAGTGCAGTGGTCCAGCCTAGCTTTTATCACTTGAGGCAATTTTTACTCATGACAAAATAAAATGAGTTGATCAGTAAAAAGTGTAAGGTAACTTGTATGCTCCACAGAAACACAACTCAGCTGAAAAATGTTGGTGTTGCTGAACAATTTCCTCAGTTTTCTGGCTTTTTATCAGACTTCGAACCAGGAAATGCCTGCAGGTAGTGACACAGAAGGCAAAAAACTCCGGAGAAACCAGTGTCTTTGCCCCCTAGCCAATCAGCGGCGAGAATCACGATGCCAGCCCGACTCAGCCTTGCCAGGTACCTCAACAGAGCAGGGACTAAAAATAGGGGAGAAAGTAGAGGGAAAATGCAGAACCATGCCCTTGGGAACAGTGGTTGGACCGAGCTGCATCGGTCCGGGTTACTCTGAGTAGTGCTCCTGGAAAAACACCTGTACCATCCAGCAATGGTCAGTTTAGGTACAGTCTGACCTTTCAACATCTATTCAACATCTGGTCAGAAAGTAGACACAACACTGCATGTGTTCCCTTTAAATGAGCCTGCCTTCATACCAGCTGGGACTCACAGACTCTGCAAGTCTGAAAGATAAACAATAACTTTCTTTCCCAAGGTCCCATCTGTCTGCCTCCACAGAAGGAAGAACTCCAGGTCCAATCAGTTGCTAAAATCAAGAATAATTTCCTAAATCAATATGAACTTCTTCCATGACTTATAATCTAGATAATCATTAAACAAACATTTGTTTATTACTACTTATAATAATTATAGTATAATGAAATGCTTCATTAATCTGTGCTCACTGAATGGATGTTATGTTATGTTTGTCTACTAGAACCTGCCATGGGTTCAACGGGTTTTGACAACGAGGACCTCACACCTGCACTCACACAATAACAAGTACGGCTAAGTTAAACCCTGACACACATAGTATTAAACCAGTCAGAACATCCTGTATCAAGAAGGCGTTTTTCTGAGTTGTCTTGGTAACTTCTCTCAAACTTGTCAGCCTCTGATTGGCTGTGCAAGTCATAACATCAAAACCTTAAAACTGGATCATCCTGAGTGATTTGACCGCTCTAGAGAATAGCTCAGACCGGCCATCTGTAGCAAAACCTCTTTAACCATCAAAGATTTTGACACGTCGTCAAAACCTTTTTGCACCTGCAAAGCTGATGAGCAAACAGTTCCTGCAGAAACAAAGCTGATATTGTTAGACTCCTTAAGAGTCCGCCAGATGCACGGTTCCATCCAGCTGTTGTAACCGGAGACATCTCTGGACTGAAGAGTCGGTACCATGGTATTCTACAGCCCTCCGGTGCCAGAGGTCAGCCGACCCCTGCGACTTTTGGATCCACCAAGAGGGTCTCTCCAAAATGGGTGAAGAAGACATGACAGTGAAGTAGACATTGTGTCTGATGTTCTTCTGATAACAACTTTATAGCTTAGAGCAAACCAAATTCTTTTCACCAGAACTCAGCTTATTTTGATAAGGAAGCTCTGACTGACATCGCATTCACACATAGGTTCCTTCATCATGTTTAGTTACATCCACTCACAGTAAATGCTTAGTTAATTAGTCATGTTTTAATTGTTTGTAAAATAAATCCTCACTTTTATAAACCTGACTCTTTCTTGAAATAACATGAAGTGTGGATGATCACTGAAAAAGCAAAGAACCTAGATCTTCTGAATTAAATCCTAGAATCTTCTGATAATATAAAATAAAGACCTGGCAGGTTAATATTTTATATTTATATAAAATATTACATCTTCCTGGTCATAACAAATAAAAATCATCGATTTGCCTATGCTACATTTAATGACGTAACCAGCCAGTCTTATTCATATCAATTTACACTTAGTGGTAATTCTCTCATCCATTAAAAGCTGAGCTGTGCAGCTCCTCTCTTTTCCTCTCCCAAGCCCACGGCAAGGGAAGGATTTATTTTGAAGGGTGCCTCTCCGTAACTTCCTGTACCGGCGGAGACAAAGTGAGAACCAATTTGGTTACCAAGTCTGTATGATCAAGCATTTGCTTTCAACTCCTCTAAACTCTTAGAAGTAAGAGTGTTATTTAGCAACATTTGTGTGTTCGTCTGAATGTGTTTTGTCACCTGTTGTAGGCTTGTGTTACATGGACAGGAAACACTGATCCACTTAGCACTAAAGCCATCTCTGATTTAGCACCAGAGCTAATCAGTTTTAACTGAGGTCTGATCAACCGAGGTTAGTCCGCTGGGTATCTGCCGTGACACCGGACGTTTTCCAACGCTAATACCGGATTTTGCCAGGCAGAGACCTGAAGCTGAGTCGTCTGACTGACTCAGAGCGCGCATTTAATACCCGTAGGCTTCCCCTGGCTGCAACGCCAGTCTTAGGCCATAACATGGAAGGGGCGTAGCGACGAGAATTCCGCGAAATTAAACGCTTTACCGACATAACCGAGAACCTTTCGAAGGTATGCTGTAGTCGAAGAGGTTAATTCCCTTGTGAATTATTACCTACACGCCTGATCAACTGATCACGGCCTGACGCTTAAGTAGCTATATTTAGCATTTAGCTGTTTATGCGCAGAGATAAAACACTGAAGCTTCTTCAGGTTCTATCAACAATCTGCCGCAGCGAACCAGCATCTCCACTCAAATCCCTTCAGGATTTACTTTCTGGTTTTAATTATCGTTGATTTCATGCCGATAATTCTAAAAGAACAGCTGACAAGCTAGTCCTTTTATTTTGAAGGCTTCAGGGGACAGGAAGAGCTTCGTGGCACTTCTCCTCTGACCAGATTCCTTCCTCAATCCGGTACCGCCATCTACTGGCGTGTTTTAATCCGGCACGTTCACCTACGCCACACACCTTTAATGTGCTTGGACACAGAGCTCTGTGAACAGACAGCTTATTTAGCAATGACCTTTTGTGTCTTGCCCTCCTTGTGCAAGGTGTCCAAGTCCAAAATGGCTGAAATGGCCAGTCTACAGTCCAGATCTTTCACCTATAGAGAACATTTGGCGCATCATAAAGAGGAAGGTACGACAAAGAAGGCCCAAGACGATTCAACAGTTAGAGGCCTGTATTAGACAAGAATGGGAGAGCATTCCCATTTCTAAACTTGAGAAACTGGTCTCCTCGGTCCCCAGACAAACGTTGTGTTGTACGAAGAAGGGAAGATGCCACATAGTGGTGAAAATGGCCTTGTCCCAAATTTGGGGATTTGTTGACACCATGAAATTTTTAATCAACTTATTTTTCCCTTAAAATTATACATTTTCTCAGTTTAAACTTTTGTTCCGTGATTTATGTTCTAGTCTGAATAAAATATTAGAAGTTGGCACCTCCACATCATTGCATTCAGTTTTTATTCACGATTTGTACAGTGTCCCAACTTTTTTGGAATCCGGTTTGTATAAAGGAAGCAGCATCCTGACTAATCAAAGCTTGAGGTCTCTGTCACTTTTGGCAGATAGTTAAAAAGTTGGGCATGTCTCTATCACTCTCTGCGAGGCCGGCAATGAGGAAGGCTGTTGTTTTTTATCGTCCAGCAGAGCCAATAGTACATAACCATTAGCAACTCTGCAACACAGCAGAACTCCTCGAGGTTTGTGTTATTTGTGGAGATAAAACATTAACGTTGCAGAGCAAACTGAGTCAGTGGTACAGTTGCTTTGCTTTTATGCAATCCAAGGTGAGATGTCCAAAAATCAGAAAATAAGACACCACATCCTGCTGTCTGAAGCTACTTTCTCCTCTGGCTGAATTCTCTGTGCTTAAACAGGTGCACCAAAGCTTTTTTGTCTGCTACATTCTGGACCATTTGAAGAGGTCTCAGGGTGGGAGATGACAGTAGATTGCACCAGGAGCTGGGTGGCATATTGGTTTAGGTACGGTCTGATCTTTCACATGTTACACAACGCGAAGCGGCATGAATGAGTGACAGAGGCAACGTGATCTTTAAAGGTCAGCTGACCATCAATCCCAACACCCAAGTTTTGAACTGCATTTGAAGGAGCCAGAGATAGGGAATCATTTTGGATTGAGATACTGTGCCATATGGATGGTTTTACTGGGACGACAAGTTATGTTTTAGGGAGGTTGAATTGGAGATGGTGGGATTTCATCCATCTTGATTTGTCAGAAAGACAGTCCGAGATTCGTGCAGGTCATCTGGCAGGAATGACAGACAGAGCTTGTCCTGTCAGGTATGATTCAAACCAGGAGTGTGCTTTCCCTGTGATGCCCATGCTAGAGAGTATGGACAAAAGGAAGCCATGGTTGACAGTGTCAAATGCAGCCGGTATATCAAGCAGGATAAGTACTGAGGATTTGGCAGTCGCTCTAGCTTCTTTTAAGGATTCTGTCACTAGTATATGTATAACTGTAAACACTGCAATATTTTGATAACATTTTACAAAGTGAAATAGATTTAAGACATTTTTAAGTGGCTCTATCATAATTAGTTTGATCAGAACTAATCACTAATCACGGCTGGCTAGGGGGTGGGAGGCTGCGGGCGGGCCTGTGGGCTTGCCGCCGATAACTCCCGGGACTTTGCCGGCTGCTGGTTGTGGCCCCCCAGGGCGATCTTCTGCGCCTCTCGAGGAGGGGCTGGGACTTTTCTGGTTACAGTGTCCCTGCGCTCTGGGGCAGGTCCTGGATCTCTGGGACTTGGAGCTCCCCCCGTCTCCTACACATCTTTGGGGGGCAGATCTGTGGTCCCTCACACTCACTATTGGACGCTCCTATAGAGAAACCTTACATATACAAGCACGTGTACACACACAGGTGCTCACATGGTGCTCTCATAAGTATGGACTTGGGCATTTTCAACACATGTCTTAAGGCTGTGGTTGACACTAAATGCACTGTGATTTACTATCGTTCAGCAAAACCATGTAGATTTTATATTTTCTCATTGATGCAGAGAAAGCTTGCTCTTGTTGTATTGTTGTGTGACCCCCTTTGTTTGGTTTATTTAGTTTTCTCTTTCTGCAGGTCTAGAAGCAGATCCTAGTTCATCATTGATTGTTTATTTTTGTGGAAACCCCCCACGGACACAGGAAGAAAAAAATAAAATAACTAATCACTGTTTCTAAAAACTGAGGTTGTTCAAAGGGCTATCTTTGACAGGTAAGATATTAACATTACAACCGTGCAACAAAACTCCCCTTCAAAAGGTCTGAACTCGCACTTCAGGTTCTGTTCCTCCACTGATTAAAGAAACTAGAGAAAAATGTGTCACATACGCTTTTAGTCTTTGTGTTTATCTGTAACTATCGATAGCAAAATAAAAAAAACACATGAATTGAACAGATCAAAGTTTATTTTAATGTAAACATGTTACAGAAAAAAAGGAAAATAAATCCAGCGAGTTGAAGTGTTTCACAAGTAAAGTTTATCTTTCTGCTAAAGCCCAACGCTATAAAACCAGGGTGAATTTTAAAAACACTTCAAACATTTTCTATTTTCAAATTAACAAATGCTATTTCAACTGTTATTGGCCTTTTTAAATGATGTTGTGGCTCAGGTAACAGCGGATACCCTGTACAGAAACAACTCTGTCTTTATAAACATACAACTCTAATTCATATAGAAATAATTCAAGCCTTGACACTAAACAAGATAGACAAAAATCAAATAACAAACTTTTTGATCAAAGTACCATTTGAATAAGAGCACGCTTGCTCTTTCTAGCCTTAAATAAGAGCACATATGTGTTTTTAGCTCAGTAAAAAAAATATTTTTTTACCGAATAACTCGTCTTTTTGACACCTTTTTAATATTTGCACCAATGTAGGACTGATTTTCATTTGTTTGTGGTACCTGACTTGAGGAGAATCTACAGTTGCTTGGCTGTGAATCATATCTTAGTGCCTGGCCTGTGGCCTTCTGGCTCCGGGTGGATGGTTCTGAAGGTTAAATTGATGCGTGGGCCTCTGTCATGGTACTCTTTTGCCACTTGATGCTGGTGAAGAAAAAGAAACTGATAAGTTTTCATTTGAGATAAAAATTTTGTTTCCACTTCAGAACTTTTCTTCTTGAGTCAGAGGAGGAGGTTAGGTTCACAATGACTGCAATAACTTTGAGAGGATTAAGGACCAGGTCTTTGTTGGGACACTCAGCGAGGTGTCATCATAAAACACCTGTGACCTTATCCTGTTTATATCGTCTGAAGTATAAATCTTTTCACTGACTCATGGTTTTTCAACTGCTGTGTTCCCCTGGCCTTCAATCTGTTTCTCTGCCGTTTCATTTACTTTTTATAGTTGAGCATGTTGGGTTTAAGGAGGCAGGAACATTCGGAACATCCTATACAAAATGTTCAAAGATTTTGTAAAAAGATAAACATGACTTTCATTTCCAAGTTTTGAATCCTCCAAAAATAGTTACTACATTTGTCAAATTTCACCAAACAACCAATCAATCAAACTTTATTCCAGACAAAATAATGTCCATACCATAAAATGCCAAAGATAAAATAAAAAATAGAAGTAAAATGTATAAAAACACTGAGGAAAAAGCATCAAATTAGTACAACAAATAAAACAAATAAAAGAACACTTTCCCATCACAGACCATATAGGCGATTGTTCTAAATGTTTATAAAGGTCGGAGGAATACCTCGAATCAAGGCTCCAACTACAATGTTTGAGGACCCATTCAAATGGCATGTGAATTTATACATGTAGTTCCTCAGTAGTGCGTGAAAGGTGGGTAAGTTAGTCGTGACAAACATTTGGCTTGCCGAAGTCCACCGCGGGAGCCTCAGGAGGATTCTAAATGAGTCCTGATAAGCCACTTGTAATATTTTCATAACTGCCTTACTATGAGTGCCTGAAAATGTTTGTGTTTTTGCTTTAAAGTCAGTTATACAGTAAGCATAAATGCCTAGGAAAATCCAAATTTTTTTACTTTTAAAAATAATTTCTATACTCATAAAAACCTGGTTACCGCCTCTGATTATGAGGCGAAGCTCTATTTCCTCCATCCTGTAAGCTTACTGATTGAGAGGAAACCACAAATGGCAAATTGAGAAATAATTATTACACTTGAGACAAAAAATTTATAACACATAATTGTTGTTCTTTGTTTCCAATTATGTCACTTAATAATAATAATAAGATAGAATAAGAATAAGATGCCCCCTCGACATCTTACCATCATCTTTGTTTAAAAGTGCTTTTCAGTCCATCGGTCCCAGTGTCCTCTCTATAATGAATTCTTCTCTGGTCTCTGGTCAGGTTCCTGCCAACGCTGTAATCCACCCGCTTATTAAAAAACTGAGTCTCGAACCCTCTCTCCATAGCAGCTTCAGACCCATTTCTAAACTTCTGTTCATCTCCAAGATCTTGGAAAAGGTTGTGGCTAAACAACTCACAGCTGCTCTTGATGAACATAACATCTATGATAGCTTCCAGTCAGGTTTTCGTAGAGCTCATTGTACTGAAACAGCTCTTCTTAGGGTCTCTAATGACCTTCTGACTCACAGTGATGCAGGGGACTGTTCTGTTCTGGTCCTGCTGGACCTGACTGCAGCCTTTGACACTGTTGACCATCACCTGCTACTGGAGAGGCTGAGCGACTGGGTAGGCCTATCAGGAACTACTCTGGAGTGGTTCTCCTCTTATTTTTCTGAGCGCTCCTTTTCTGTGGCCGTCTCCAAGTTTACCCTCACCCTCTCTTACCCATGGTGTCCCACAAGGTTCTGTGCTGGGGCCTCTGCTCTTCCTCCTCTATCTGCTTCCTCTTCAGCACATCCTGAGCTCCTTCAAAGGAATCTCCTACCATCTTTATGCAGATGACATCCAACTGTACATCTCCTTTAAGCCCCATGAGATGTCTAAGCTGCAGCTGTTACACTCCTGCTTAGACTCTATCAAAACCTGGATGGCTGGGAGCTTTCTGCAGCTGAATGAAGATAAGACTGAGATCCTCATCTGTGCCCCAGACAAGCTGGTTCTCAAAGTCAAAGACTCTCTTGGTCAGCTTGCTTCTCACACCAAACCTTCCGTCAGAAATCTTGGCGTGACCTTTGACCCAGCTCTCACCCTGGATTCTCATGTCAGTTCTCTTGTTCCCTCTTCCTTCTTCCATCTTGGGAACATTGCTAAGCTGAGTCCCATTCTGTCCTGCTCTGAACTTGAGACAGTTCTCCACACCTTCATCTCCTCACGCTTAGACTACTGTAACTCTCTTTTCACGTGTCTGAGCAGAACCTCTCTGAACCGTCTACAGGTGGTTCAGAATGCTTGCGCTCAGCTTCTGACCAAGTCCTCCAAACACACCCACATCACCCCGCTTCTCCTCCAGCTTCACTGGCTGCCAGTCAACTTCAGGGTTCATTTCAAGATCCTGGTTCTGGTCTTCAGGCCCTTACATGGACAAGCACCATCATACATTGGTGAGCTTCTTAGTCCCTACACCCCCAGTAGGTCCCTGAGGTCCAGTGGCCAAAGTCTACTAAATGTTCAGCGCACCAGGCTAAAGACCAAAGGTGACAGATCATTTGCTGCTGTGGCCCCCAGACTCTGGAACTCTCTCCCCCTGAGCCTGAGATCAGTGGACTCAGTGGTCTCCTTTAAAAAGCAGCTGAAAACTCACCTGTTCAGGCTGGCTTTGGAGTGATCTTCATCACCCTCTCCTTGTTCTGCTCTTCCTACCTATTCCACCATACTCAGGATCCACTGATTTCCCTCTTTCCTATTCACTCTCTCTTTCTTTACGTTTATTAATCACAATTGTCTATTTTGTGCTCATTTTAAATATATATATATATATATATATATATATATATATATAGTATTTTTTTTTTTTACATTTTTTGTTTTTGTGAAGCGCCTCGTGATTTTTATCTTGAGAGGCGCTATAGAAAAGAACTTTTCTTCTTCTTCCGCTTCTTCACTTAACCTGGTTAGATATCAAACACCTGTTTTAATTCTAACAAGGAGACAAGTCACCAATAAAGCTAATCTTGCTCTGCAGAGTCTTATATTATTATGCCCACGAGTACAGCATTGGTTTGGGGAAGTTTACCTGCCAGTCATCCTGTGTAGCTCCTTCCATCAACAGGAGAGTCCCGTGGCTTAAAGGAACCGAAATCCGCTCTACATACGTGTAGTCACCATTGTCCTCCTGGCAACAAAAACACCACAAAGCAGAATTCCTTCATGTAAAAAGGATGGGTTCAGAAGAAATCGCTCACCATCTCTAGCAGCGATGGAATTTATTGAAAATATTGCAACAACTGTGGATAAAAATCAGATTGGAATAGGTGTGTTCATTGATTTACGCTAAGCCTTCGATACGATACATCATTCTTTACTGTTACAGAAATGTGAAAGATTTGGTTTAAGAGGTGTTGTACAACTTTGGTTAAATAGTTACTTGGAAAGAAGGTTCCAATATGTGAGTATTAATAATATGAAATTTAAACTTAGAAAAGTAACTTGTGGAATTCCGCAAGGATCGGTGTTGGGACCTAAGCTATTTTACTTTATATAAATGATATTTGTACAGCTAGTGATATTTTAAAATATGTGACGTTTGCTGATGATACAAACTTATTTTGTTCTGGAGATAACATAAAGGAATTACTGAAAACAGTGAAAACAGAATTGATGAAGTTAAAAAGATGGTTTGTATTTAATAAACTATCACTGAATGAAAGTAAAACAAAATGTATGTTGTTTGGAGGTATTATGAGTAATATCGAAGTAAAATTGAATCTAAATAATGTTGAAATTGAAAGAGTAAATGAGACTAAATTTTTAGGAGTAATAATTGATGATAAACTTTGTTGGAAGTCTCACATAGATCACGTGAAACGGAAATTGTCTAAGTCTATTTCTATTCTTTATAAAACAAGAGATTTATTGCACAAGAGCTGCCTTTATTTACTGTACACTTCCCTTTCCTTGCCTTATATGAGTTATTGTGTGGAAATTTGGGGGAAAACATACAAAACCTATCTGGATTAAATTTTTAAATTGTAAAAACGACCTATTAGAATAATAAATAAAACTGGATATAGGGTGTCCACAAACCAATTTTTTGTAGGATCAGCTATGTTAAAATTTAAGGACATTATATATCTTAAAACTTTAGAAATGAGTGGTGAAAAAGAATGTTCCAATTTGTATTTTAAGTATGTTTAAATTAAGAGATGGAAAATATGATTTGAGGGGGTCTTATATGTTTGAAATACCTAAAGTGAGAACTAATGCTAAGTATAGATGTATGTCGGTTTTGGGAGTGAAGTTATGGAATGGACTTAATGATGAACTGAAGATGGGTTATTCGTTGTCATTTTTCAAGAAAATTTAAAAAATTTGTATCTTCCAAAGTTATAGAAACTTAGTTTGATGTCTAAGCTTGTGTTGATTTGATTTCTTGATTTATCATTGCTTTTTCTTTAAATGTTATGCATCTTATCTATCAGCCCTATTTTTTTTCTCTTAGTTATGGATTTGATTATCTCTGTGGGAGTTACGGATAGGCTAATTATAAGCCACTAGGCTTCAACCTATTCCTTTTTTCGGTTGCTTGATTACTTTTATGTAAAACTGATAAATTGTTGTTGTTGACCGAATAAAGATATCTATCAATCTGTCTGTCTGTCTATCTATCCATCAACAACCCTGCAGTAAGTAAAGCCAACTACAACTACAGACAGTTCGTCTGAACATGGTTTCGATGTTTCATGAGTAGAAGAAAGATTCTCTGTGAGTATTTAGCTGAACAAGGCCCATTCTGGTAACAATAAATGAGATTTGTTTTAGAATAGGAGCTGGAAACTGGAAGACTTTTAGGGCTTTGGCAATTTCACACAAAACAAAGCAGCCAACATTTCAGTTGCCTTCATAGCCTTCCAGTGTGAAGAACACAGTCAGGAATGAGAACAGATTTAATGGATCCTTGGTCAGTCAAAAGAAGCAAAGGAAGTAAATTAGACCATTTTTTAGTGATGTTTATCATTTCAAATATATGTTTTAGTAGTTCTGATTTTTGTTATCAGCAGTTAGTATCTTACCTGCAGTAAACGACAGTCAGAATAATCTCTTCTTTCGTGTTTTTAAACTAATATCTATTCAGACTGGGTCAGCATGATCCAAAGCAAAAATAATGTCATCCACAAACCAGCTTCATTGTTTTTGCTTCGGCCATTATGAACCTTTATATGGTTAGATTTGTTTTAAATAAAAAGCTCCAGTCTGACTAGCTGTTAGCTTGATTCCTAAATGGTAAATAGCCTGTATTTATAAATGTACGGTGCACGGCTGGGCAATTAAAAAAAAAATTGTCGTTATCGAAATTTCTGACTCCTATCGAGATAATTTTCCCATGACAATAAATTTGATAATAAAAAAATGAAAAAATGTGTGTAGCTTGGCAATGTTCATGTCCTTTTAAGAAGCTGTACCACCTTGAGTCACATAAAAATGTGACCCAACGTAATACATGTGACAGTCCCATCTAGTGGACAACTTTTGTTTGTGTGCATACCTGTAGTTATCGTACATTTATTGTTATCGAGGTGAAATCCTCAATATGTCGTGATATTGATTTTAGGCCATATCGCCCAGCCTTAGTATAGCATCACCTAGAGTCCTAGAATCACCCAAGGTGTTTTACAACACAACGGTCATACACACACATTTACACACTGGTGGTGATGAGCTGCATTGTAGCCACAGCTGCCCTGAGGTGCACTGACAAAGGCGGGGCTGCCGTACACACTAGGTACCACCAGAACTGGACCGGAGGAAACTGGAAAAACCTTTCCTGGTCTGATGAGTCTGGATTTCAGCTGCAACATTTAGATGGTCAGGTCAGAATTTTATGTCACCTTTATGAAAGCAACGATCCATCGTGCCTTGCATCAATGCTTCAGCATGGTGGTGGGGCTGCTATAATTACTAGGTAAAATATAATGGCTTGGTTTATAAATAAGTGGCAATAATGTTAGATTTCTTTTATAATCAACAGTGATTAATCTGTCAGCAGGTGCTCATATGTGAAAGGTGTTCTTTGTTCTCTACAGTGTATATATAGTATTTATACACATAATTTACATAGAGACACACTTTATTTGAAGCCAGGTGAAAAGGTCTCACCGGTGGAGGCTGCTTGCGGAGGCTGAACACTCTAGTGTCACCCAGACTCAGAGAAGCGATGGTGGGTTTAGGACCCAACGAGGCTTCATCATCACTGTGCCAGCCAATGCTGTCGCGTCCATTGCGATACAAGTTACACAACAAGGAGTTAAAGGTACAACTGCTCGATTGTTCCACGGCCTCACGAAGTGTCACCAGCAGTGGGTGCCACTGAAAAACAGAAATTAAAACAAGAAAATAAAGGATTGTTAGTTACCATGATGTGAAATTGAACAGCTCCAGAGGTAAGATTTAGTTTGAAGGTGCATGAAGTAAAAATGACATCTTGTGGTCAAATGTGGGTACTGCAGTCCATGTATCAAAACAAATGAGTTTGGTCTGAGCAACGGTTCCCAGTTATGGATTAGCATCAGAAGTTTCTAGATGACGAGTGAAGACGAGTCATACTCAGTAAGATGATAAGTAGATAAATGAATTTCACTGAAATCCACCCTCGTGAACATATTCTATAAGACAGACGTACGCTTGCATGCGCACACGTATGCATGTGTAAGTCTCTTTTCTCCCTACCTGTCCAACTCGGTGCATAAGCTAAAGCGGTCTAACATGACACAAACATAAAGGCTACTGCGCAACAGGAGGAATTTCCCGCATCCTTTTTGATGTAGAGTAAGACTGCTCTGGCGTGTAATCGCACCCAGATCAACCAATCTGTCTGCTTCAACTGCCAGGACAGGACAGGTAAAAAGAAAAAAAAAGTAGCTTGAGATATTTTTAGAACAAATGATTTTTTCTAATTCACTGTTAGTTAAACGTTACCTTTATTTACACATTATTAGAATAAAGCAAAAAGGATGCGATGCATAGGTATAAGAAATAACTTGTGGGTCGCTCCTTTTACTAACATTTTGTCCTCAGCACTGCTGCTTTTTGCCAGCCGGTATATAATTACAAACGTCCAATGCCCAATAATGTTGGACTTTATGTTGTTTAACCCTCCCACTGTCTTTATGGGTGACCCCGCGAGGAAAGTTGACCATTGAGCAGGAGTGATGGTTTATCCTTTGAGGACCATGTGGCAGGGGTGAGGTGGAGCTCACTGCTCACCCCTGCCACATGGACCCAAGGGATAAACCATCCATCCTGCTCAATGGTCAACTTTCCTCACGGGGTCACACCAAGCCCCCACAATGCGGGTGAAAAATTGAGGAAACCCATAAATGAAATAAATTGCAGTTCCACCCTCATCCGCTGGGGGCTGGTGTCAGAAGCGAGCAAATCCTCATTGACACCCATGTTAAAAATACCAATTTCACAGCAGAAATAAACATGTTTACAGCCTGGTACCAAAACATGTTTTTGGTTTAAATAATCTAGTTTACACTCATGACAACTCTGAGGGGGGTGAATTTTTTTCTCACTCTTCTAAGTGTATTAAAAGCCTAAAATTGACTCAGAAGCTCTGGTGTTGTGCACAGTTAACTCCGGTTGTAGCTAGGTTGCTACCTCCGTTAGCTTAGCGCCCACCTCCGCGTTAGCTTTGGGTTAGCTTGTAGCTAGTTCGACCGGGTGTCGTCAGTTGATCCCAGCCTTACAACCACACCCTCAGCTCCACCTCTCTTCCCTTTTGTGGAATTGTCTGGGCTTGACGGAACCTGTGACACGGTCAAAATGGCGGTGGTGGACACCTCCCATTTATTTTCAAAAATGTGTTATTGGAGTCTATGGAAACCCATTGTCCAATATTTATATGTCGATGGGTCACACCCATTAGGACAGTGGGAGGGTTGATGATTATTTTACTGTAAAATTCTTACTTAATGTACCTGTAATTGTGAAACAATAGAAGCGTAGAAGACTATATATTACATTAAATGAATGAAAAAGGAATAAGACACACCTTCTGTGTAGAATATAAACGTGGAAGCCCTGTTTGAGTCATGATGTAGTTACCTGATTGTTGGCTGGTATCGTAGAGTGAGCATAAGTATATGGCAGCTCTCCATACCAGCAGGTCAGCCTGGGCTCATCATATGCTTCACCTAAAGAAATAATAACTACATTATTAAAGCTGCAAGCAGCAACCATTGGCCCTCGCAGCTCAGCTACACTCTGGCCTAGTGTCACGACCACTGGCACATGTCCTGTAATCTTTGCAAATGTCACCACTAGATGGTACAGTCACCACTAGATGGTACAGCGATGAAGCCTATCTGTGTTAGTGGTGGTCAGAGGGGCCGACGGCGCCAAATGGCAGCCTCGCCTCTGTCAGACCTCCCCAGGGCGGCTGTGGCTACAAGTAGCTCACCATCACTAGCAGTGTGTGAATGTAAGAGTGTGTGGAAAGCGTCTTTGGGTGTCTAGAAAAGCGCTATATAAGTTCAATGCATTATTATTATTATTATTATTATAAAAGTCAATAATGCTCTGCTCAGCTCCCACTACATGTCATAAAAATTGTGTGAAAATCCAACCTTTTAAACAGACACTGCAGTTGCTTCCTGTTTTTGCTTTTTATTGGGGTGGGGGGTGGTTGAGCGATGATGTAAAGTTACTAAATCCACATGTTATTTGTGATCCACAAGAAAGCACACAAAACTTGGTAGGGCCTGATGTTGCGTCATGGAGATATCTTGTTGGAAAAAGTCTAGGGAGTGCCTTATCAAAATCGAAATAAATCCATTTTAGCTGTTTTTAGGTTACCAAAGATCATTTAAGTGCAGTTTGGTGTGAATCATATGTTATACAGAGCCAGAAAAATTTAAAGCAAGTTTGGTAGAGTTAGGACCACAGGGCGCTGTTTCTTAATCACTGAGCAGTTTTTAGGTTGACAGAGATCATTTATGTGTAGGCTGGTGAGAATCAGATCTTAAGTGTAATATTTTGAGGAAACAGTCTCTAAGGGGGTGGAGCTAAATTGATTTCTAAAAATGATGACATGAAAATGTTAGATGCTTTTATGTGATGACAAAGGAAGTTTGGTATGATTGTGAGCTTGTTTGTAGAAGTTAGTGTTAAATGTGCTGTATGTAGGGGGTGCTATGGTGAAATTAGACCTGGTTCACCAGCTATTTGTGTGCATTTCTTTGAGGAGCTGCATTAATATCCAATTAGTTCAATTTGGTACAGATCAGATGATGTTTGTCAAAATCACAGCCACACGTAAGCCCATGGTGTCATGCCAGAATTTGCCATTCCATTAATGCCTCTCTCTTTCTCAAAAGATCTCAGTACTAGAGCTCTCATTACACCAACATGTCTTCTGTATTTGGGAATAGTCTCATGTTGATTAGATGAATGGGGTCAAATACGGGCATGTCAATGTAAAAACAATGACTCCCTGTTTTCAGGGGGTGGGGCTAAGGTGATGTCAGCAAATGACACATTCATTGTCATGAGATTTGGTTTTTGATAACACATACAAAGTTTGGTATAGCGCTAATCATGAGTATGGAAGTTAATAAATGAAGGAGTTTTAAAGGCTTTGCCACGCCCACACCAATCGCACACGATAAAACATTTTGATAACTTTTCAAACCTAATACCTTAAGAGTCTAACGAAATATTTTGAAGTCCGTAGGTCAAAAATCATAGGACAGCTTTGTTCAAATACGTGTGTAAAAAAGACATAATGGCGTCAGAAAAATTAACCAACAGAATCAGAAAATTATTAGTTCATCATATAATTATTAGGAATTATTATGAAACAACCTAAACATCTAACATATTTTGGAAAATATTGTAATGATCCATATGGGGCAATTGTAAATGCTGTTGTAGCCTAATGTGGAGATAAGATAACACTTTATTTGTCGCACAAGTATATGTTGGAGATGTGGGTCTCTGCTGTTTGACTTATCTGAAAAACCATGATTAAGGACAGAATGGCATTAAGTCTGCTCTGCTTTGGTTCTGCAAAATGCTGCAATGATAAGAAATTATTTTAAATGACCTAGCTTAAAGCTTCCAGCAAATCAATTTAAATTCTCGGAAAAATACAAGAATGCATCTGCAGAGACCAGAGACCATGTCATGGACTCCATGTGTGCAAATTCTCAACAATCTGCAGCTTGTGGTTTTCATGAAGTTTGTTTTATTTTGACAAGTTAAGAGAGGAAGCACTTTGGGGACAGCAGTAGCTCAGGAGGTAGAGCGGGTTGGTGGTCACAGGGACTGGTAGCGCCAGTATTAGGCAGTCCTATTCTCTGTCAGTGGAAATTGTGAAAATTACATGAAGAACACCCACAGCAACTTTCATGATTTCATGACTTTTGATGATGAAATTTTGGCCTTTTACATTATTTTGGCAAGCAGTCACAGTTTGAGGCCTTTCATCCACTTCTGACATGTGTACAAAATCTGGTGAGTCTTTGAATGTGTTAAGGCCTCTAAAAAGCATGTTTATTTGTCTAAAGAATAATAATAAGAATCATTTGAAAAACAAAAGGCCTTTGCAGCGCTTTCGCCGCTCGAGCCTAATAAATCAGATGGAAACAACTACATCTAACTCCAGTGTTCCTCCGGTGGTTTAGGTGTATTTTGGCTGGAACCGTGGTACAGGAAATCAAAACAAACTTGACCAGACATCACCTTTAAAGGAAGACTGAATTATTCTAGGTCCATGGAGCAAGTATTTATAAGCATGAGCATCCACTTACGAACTCCCAAAAGCTTTGCTGCTTCCATAAAAATGTTGAGTTCCAGAACCGTACACGGCTGAACTCATGAGGGAAATGATAAGTGAAACTAAACCACAAGGCTACTTTAAAGCACAGCAAGGCAAAATGAACACAAGTTAAAGATTCCCCACTTCCTCTTCCAGGACACGTTCTACCAAATGTCACACGACTTTGTTGGAAAACTCCCAGGAAGAAAAGAAGATTGTACAGCCTCTCTTCTTGAGCTGAAGTTTCAAACTGACATTGAGCAATTGCAGATGAGCAAACTAGATGGACAGGGGCCAGCTGTGAGAAAAGACTGATTCTGGGACAAAGTGTGACTTCACCTCAACATGCTAGGAACCAAATACGAGCTTTCTCTCCTTGAACTAATAATATCAACTGTTCTAATAAATAAAGCCTACATACAGCTTATCACAAAACAGTCGGGTAGATTTTATATACATCTTGCACAAAAACACCCACCTTATATTTGACAATTAAGAGGGCTAGAGAGAAAGACCAATAAATTAATCTGCTCTACACTCAGTGCTCTGGTACTGACCCTGTCTGTAGTTAGTCTTCTTGGACCAGGGCAGCTCCTCCAGCAGCTTACTGAACATCCAATCAGCCTCTTCTGTGGTGATAAACCCAGGCCACAGGCGTAGGCTGCATGGGTTGAAAAGCCAAAAACACACCAAAAGGATTATCTGTACCAAGCAAGGCAACTAAATAAAGAGTCGGAGGGTGTTGGTCATAGTCATTTAAAGGTGTGGTTTACTCGTTTATTCAATACATTTGCAGTGTTCTCTAGTGTAAATCAATGCCTTATGAGTAATATTAAAAAATAAAAATAAAAAATAATAAAAAGCTATGATGCTCCTGTTTTGAGATGCAGAAATTTGCTGGTGCAGAGATGTGCTGAAAACAGAAGGATAGCTCAATACTGTTAATGAAATATGCACTAGGGATGTCCCGTTCCATTATCGATATCGGAAGTAATTTGATATCGGCCTAAAAACACTATGGGATTATATCGAATGGCATCAAAAATCTCTGATATGAGCAGTCCGGTAAGGTTCACATTTTTGCAACCAATGGTTAAGAAAAAATTGTCATTTTTTTCATCTTACTGTTAATTGGATCTTGTTCTCTAATTGAGTGATATCACTTCATCAAGCCTTTCATATATTCAACACTACAAAATAGGTAAGAGTATGTATGATTTGTGCTGATATCGTATCAGATTGATATTGGTATCTGTCAATACTGAAGGCTGCAGTATCGGCATCGTATCAGAACTGAAAAGTTGTATCGGGACATCCCCAATATGCACACACCTCATTTCTGATTGGCTAATAGAACACGTTCAGCTATGTTGCAAAGTCAACATCACTGACACTCTCCACTCTCTCACATTGCTGCAATTATTCTTTAAAAAGCCATCCTGTGGGTGGGCGTGAGCAAAGATGGACAAGGCCATGAATGCAAATTCACAGTGTGACATCACAGTGTGAAGATTTTCACATCCTAGCAATCTATTTTCCATCAGAAGATAATGCAGGAGATAGATGTAGGAGACTGTTTTCCTGTTTAGTTGACACGAAAAACTCAGAGTGGCTGATTATAATCAGAAATAATCATTAAAAATTTATTTTCAGTGAACCATAACTAAGTCCACTCTAAGAGGTTATTTATGGCAACTGGACTAATTTTCTAGTTTTTTTGAAAATGTGTGTCAGTTGGCATGGAACCAACAACATACACTCAACAAAAATATAAACGCAACACCTTTGTTTCTGCTCCGATTTTTCATGAGATGGACTTAAAGATCTAAAATTCATTCCAGATACACAATATTACCATTTCTCTCAAACATTGTTCACAAATCAGTCTAAATGTGTGATAGTGAGCACTTCTGCTTTGCTGAGATAATCCATCCCACTTCACAGGTGTGCCACATCAAGATGCTGATCTGACATCTTGAGTAGTGCACAGGTGTACCTTATACTGCCCACAATAAAAGGCCACCCTGGAATGTGCAGTTTTGTCTAACAGCAAAAAGCCACAGATGCCACAAGCATTGAGGGAGCGTGCAATTGGCATGCTGACAGCAGGAATGTCAACCAGATCTGTTGCTTGTGCATTGAATGTTCATTTCTCCACCATAAGCCATCTCCAAAGGTGTTTCAGAGAATATGACAGTACATCCAACCGGCCTCACAACCGCAGACGACGTGTAATCACACCAGCCCAGGACCTCCACATTCAGCAGGTTCACCTCCAAGTTCGTCTGAGACCAGCCACTCAGACAGCTGCTGAAACAATTGGTTTGCATAAACAAACAATTTCTGCACAAACTGTCAGAAACTGTCTCAGGAAAGCTCAACTGCATGCTCGTCATCCTCATCGGGGTCTTGACCTGACTCCAGCTCGTCGCCGTAACAGACTTGAGTGAGCAAATGCTCACATTCTATGGCGTCTGGCACATTGGAGAGGTGTTCTCTTCACGGATGAATCTCGGTTTACATTGTTCAGGGCAGATGGCAGACAGTGTGTGTGGCGTCATGTGGGTGAGCGCTTTGCTGATGTCAATGTTGTGGATCGAGTGGCCCATGGTGGTGGTGGGGTTATGGAATGGGCAGGCATCTGTTATAGACGAAGAAACAAAGAACACAGGTGCATTTTATTGATGGCATTTTGAATGCACAGAGATACCGTGATGAGATCCTGAGGCCCATTGTTGTGCCGTACATCCATGAACATCACCTCATGTTTCAGCAAGATAATGCACGGCCCCATGTTGCAAGGATCTGTACACAATTCTTGGAAGCTGAAAATGTCCCAATTCTTGCATGGCCAGCATACTCACCGGACAAGTCACCCATTGAGCATGTTTGGGATGTGCTTGACCGGCGTATACGACAGCGTATACCAGTTCCCACTAATATCCAACAACTTCGCACAGCCATTGAAGAGGAGTGGACCAACATTCCACAGGCCAAAACTGACAATCTGATAAACTCTATGCGAAGAAGACGTGTTGCACTGCATGAGGCAAATGGTGGTCACACCAGATACTGACCGGTTCTGAGTCCCCAGACCCCCAATAAAGCAAAAAACTGCACATTCCAGGGTGGCCTTTTATTGTGGGCAGTATAAGGTACACCTGTGCACTACTCATGATGTCAGATTAGCATCTTGATGTGGTACACCTGTGAGGTGGGATGGATTATCTCAGCAAAGCACAGGTGCTCACTATCACACATTTAGACTGATTTGTGAACAATGTTTGAGAGAAATGGTAATATTGTGTATCTGGAATGAATTTTAGATTTTAAGTCCATCTCATGAAAAATTGGAGCAGAAACAAAGGTGTTGTGTTTATATTTTTGTTGAGTGTAGAAGTTAATTATTACCAAAAATATTGGGTTTTACTTTCTCGTTATAACTGGTTTGCATTTTTAATACACAATAATCCAATAATGATCACAATTCTAATATTAAAGAGCAAGTCACCCCCTACACCAAACTTACTTCACTCCCACTTCATGTTTGAAAAATGCAACAAATGCGGTTGCCTGGCAGACCGAGAGGGTGGAGCCGCTAACAAATACACACACACAGGCTCCCAAAAACATTGTGACATCATAATGTACCAGTTAACATTATAGCATACCTCTTAGCCAAGAGCGGTGGCATATTTAAATTCAAATACAGTGCAGTTTTTACCCGACGACGGCGCAACACTGACGATTTTAGGCAGAATATTTCAATTTTAACTACGATGCACTGAAGTGCAAAATTATTAACTACACGTGTCTACAGCACAATTAGACACTCGTTTATGTAGTTTATCAGCAAAAATAAGTTGATTTGGGGGTGACTTGCTATATTTTAGAGTTGAGTCTAAATCAGAAAGTGAAAATGTAAATGAAACAAAAAAAAATTGCTTTGATTAGTTTTTTACTTTGACTTATGAGTACCAGAAGGTCAAAAGGTTCCTGAAATGACTGAAGGCAGATTGACTTAGACAGAGAATATTTAGAGGGACAAAAGTATTCAGGCAGCAGTTTGTGGCTTTATGTGAAATTGCTCCCATTGGCTGAACTACAATTAAAGGAATGAGTCTAAACTGAGTTATGGATGTAAAGCAAGTAAAAATAGAATTTCATGATGATTTCCATTTTTTGTCAATACCATTTTCCTCCACAGCTTGCCTACCAGCAGGGCATTGAAGTGGAGGATGCCATCATTCTCATCCTACATCGTTCCATCCCTCACCTGGAGACTGCAGGGAGCACTTTGAGAATCATGCTCTTTGATTTCTCCAGTGCCTTCAACACCATCTAACCCACAATCCTGAGGGACAAGCTGGTGTACACAGCAGTGGACCATCACCTCATCACATAGATCCTGGACTACCTCATTAACTGACCACAGTATGTGAGAACCCAAGGCTGTGTGTCAAACAGGGTTGTGTGCAGCATGGGGCTCCACAGAGAACAGTTCTGGCACTATACCTCTTCAGCATCTACACTGCAGCCTTCTCCTACAACTCCACCAAATGCTTCCTGCAGAAGTTCTCTGATGACTCTGCAATAGTTGACATCATCACTGATGGGGACGACAAGGAGAACCGAGTACTGACCCGGAACTTCGTGGACTGGTGCCGGCAGAACCACCTCCAGATCAGACATGAAGATGGCGCGCGTCATCCGTAGGAGGGGGTGGGTGGGTGTGTGTGTGTGTGTGTGAGGGGGGGGGGGTCGTTAGCCTGGTGGGGCCTGCCATGCATATTAAACACTGGGAGAAATCCTATAGTGTGACACAGACCTGTCAGACTTCCTAGAGTTTTGCTGTCTATGTTCTATCAGAAGCTAATGCAGGAGATAGGTGTAGGAGACTATTTTCATGATCAGTTTGCATGTTAACTCATTCGCTGCCAGCCGTTTCCTGATTGGTAAAGCCCTTCGCTGCCGGCGTTTCTCACCATTTTTACTGGTTTTTTTAAGAGTCACAGAATGTTGCGCGCTAGGATGATGTCGACGCCAAAACAACCAAAACAAAGCGGAGGCTCACCTCTTACATCAGGAAGAATCTGCGCGTTTCGAGCTTTATCCGTTCTTTCATAATCCGTTGTTGAATTGTGATCGGCAGAAGCCTTTTCGGTTCGTGCCTCACTTTTTTTTACAGCAGTGGCCCAAAACGATCACATGGATTTTCTGCTTCCTGATCACATGACGTGTGACGTATGTGGATGAAGATCGACTTTAGAGCTGTTTGTTCTCATGGTGTGGGGGCTCGTCCGACGCCCACAAAGTAAAAAAATAAAAATGACGAATTTAGTCGTCAGTGACAGTGAATGAGTAAAACTCAGACTGACAGATTATAATGAAAAATAATCATTAAAAAATGTTGTTTTCAGTGAACCACACTTCTAAGGATTAACATCACGAAGGTACAAGTTAGATGACACGAGAAAAGAAAATTGCAATGATTTGTGTTTCAGTTTGTATTGATTTAGGATTTGTTCGTGATATTAGAAAAATATGTATTTGCAAAATAAATGGAAGAATGCAAAATGTATATGTCCAGTAAAAATCATATTGATAAACACACACATTGTGCAAATGTGGCTAATATTAAAATCACCATTGTCTATTTGAACCCTGAAGAGAGTAGAAGCCGTGTAAATATTATCTGTATGATCGCTGCCATCAAGTGGATTCAGAGGTTAACTACAGTATAAACATGGTTTGATTCTAAACTGCTTCAGTTGTTTACATTATCACTGTAAATTTCACTCTTTGGTAAATGGTAAATGGCCTGTATTTGATATAGCGCCTTCTAGAGTCCTGGAACCCCTCAAGACGCTTCACAACACAACCAGTCATTCACCCATTCACACACTGATGGTGATGAGCTACGATGTAGCCACAGCTGCCCTGGGGCACACTGACAGAGGCGAGGCTGCCGAGCACTGGCGCCACCGGTCCCTCCGACCACCACCAGCAGGCAATGTGGGTTAAGTGTCTTGCCCAAGGACACAATGACAGCGACAGACTGAGCGGAGCTCGAACCTGCAACCTTCCGATTACGGGGCGAGCACTTAGCTCCTGTGCCACCGTCACCCGTCGCTCTTTGATGCATCACTAATCAATAGACATGAATCACAAATTAACAGGACTCACCGAGAAACTCCAGACGGCCCGTGGCTTATCTCATAAACACCTGCCTGCCTGTAGAGAGTAAAATGATGGATTTTTGTTATTTTTGTGTTGCAATATGAAATAGGTCATATAGTAAAACACAGAAACAAACTATTTTATTTATTTCCTGTCATGTTATCACCGTATAACTTACTCTATGACCTTTTCTTTTGGAACATCTCTAACTGGCTGCAATAAAAGAAAACACAAGAAACAAACTTACTGGAATTTTTAACATTTATTAGGTCATTTTTGTAAAATGCACAATATATGTCAGTTAATATGTTGAGTTTACCTTTGTAGGTTGGTGAAACTTAAAAGCTTCAGATGCTTTTTGGTTGCCAAACCCCCAAGACCCTGAGGCTGTGTTGGACCTACTGGCTGCATTGCTTGGGACAAATCCTGTTAAAAATAAAAAATCAAATTATATCTGTCCATAAAAGATATAGCAGCCATGTTTTTAAGATTCAATCAAATTAGCTTTTTGAGTTTTTATCCACTTATTGATTTGCCATTTTACCAGCAATTCAAATCAGTGAGGATCTTCCATCTGGTCTGAGTTTATAAGCTAATTAATATTCAAACACAGACAAGGTCCTAATGAGATACTAGAAAATAATATTTGCAAAGTGCATTATTAAAGATTTATGGTGCTCAGTGATGTAATGCACCATTTTATTTATTTTGTAATTATTATTTGCGCTGAAACAAATAGAAAAACATCAAGCATAAATAAGGAAGTAACACCAGAGAAAGAAGAAGCTTAATTGTTTTTATGAAAGAGAGTTAGGATAAAATAAATGCATGCTTCTTCCCAAAATTAGCTTTTATGTTGGCTTTCTAAAAATCAGCATCTGCCACTGATACAGTTAACAAGTGCCCATAATAATAATTACATGTCACCATATCAATTATGTTAAATTACCCATTGGACCACTTTGCCCTTTAGCTGGTGGTTTGGCCCAGGAGCCCTGCACTCTTGCCCGCTGACGCTTGTCTGACATCAGATCAGATCTGAGGCAGAAAGATGATCAGGGGTTTGATCACAACAGAAAGGACATTTGTTACGGGCAACAAGCCTTCGTCTTCGTCTTCCTCCGCTTATCCGGGTCGCGGGGGCAGCATCCCAACTAGGGAGCTCCAGGCCGTCCTCTCCCCGGCCTTGTCCACCAGCTCCTCCGGCAGGACCCCAAGGCGTTCCCGGACCAGATTGGAGATGTAACCTCTCCAACGTGTCCTGGGTCGACCCGGGGGCCTTCTGCCGGCAGGACATGCCCGAAACACCTCCCCGGGGAGGCGTCCAGGAGGCATCCTGACCAGATGCCCAAACCACCTCAACTGGCTCCTTTCGATCCGGAGGAGCAGCGGTTCTACTCCGAGTCCCTCCCGAATGTCCGAGCTCCTCACCCTATCTCTAAGGCTGAGCCCGGCCACCCTACGGAGGAAACTCATTTCGGCCGCTTGTATCCGCGATCTCATTCTTTCGGTCATTACCCAAAGCTCATGACCATAGGTGAGGATTGGGACGTAGATCGACCGGTAAATCAAGAGCCTGGCTTTCTGGCTCAGCTCCCTCTTCCCCACGACAGATCGGCTCAGCGTCCGCATCACTGCAGACGCCGAACCAATCCGCCTGTCGATCTCCCGATCCCTCCTACCCTCACTCGTGAACAAGACCCCGAGATACTTAAACTCCTCCACTTGAGGTAGGACCTCTCCCCCGACCCGGAGGTGGCAAGCCACCCTTTTCCGGTCGAGAACCATGGTCTCAGATTTGGAGGTGCTGATCCTCATCCCAGCCGCTTCACATTCGGCCGCGAACCTACCCAGCAAGAGCTGAAGGTCAGAGCTGGATGAAGCTAGGAGGACCACATCATCCGCAAAAAGCAGAGACGAGATTCTCCTGCCACCAAACTCGACACACTCCACACCACGGCTGCATCTAGAAATTCTGTCCATAAAAGTGATGAACAGAACCGGTGACAAAGGGCAGCCCTGGCGGAGTCCAACCCTCACTGGGAACAGGTCCGACTTACTACCGGCTATGCAGACCAAACTCACGCTCCTCTGGTAAAGGGACTGAATGGCCCTTAACAGAAAGCCACCCACCCCATACTCCTGGAGCGTCCCCCACAGGGTGCCTCTGGGGACACGGTCATAAGCCTTCTCCAAATCCACAAAACACATGTGGATTGGTTGGGCAAACTCCCATGCCCCCTCCATCACCCTTGCAAGGGTATAGAGCTGGTCCACAGTTCCACGGCCAGGACAACAAGCCATCACTGTAAACAACAAGACACAAAATGGTCTTACCGTAAAAACCAAATGAATGAGACTTCTTGTCAAACCATAATTGTCACAAAATTATCATTCAAATAATCTCACTTTTAACAACGGGCAGACTAGTTATTGCTGTAAGACCGCTAACTACTTACTACTACTCCACGGGTCAGTTATCGTTCGTTTAAAAGCTCAAACGAAGCTGGCTAATTTCAGAAGGAAAATGTTTCTGTGAAGCAGAGCTAAAACATTTAAAAGATAAATCATGATCAAAATATTTTAAACGTCAACATTTTTATTAGAAAATACTAGAATAACGAAAATTAACCAATAACCAACCAATTCTTACCGAGTTGTTTCAACCAGACATGATTCGACAGCCCACTGTGTTGTGTTGCATGGAGAAACGCCCTACCGAAACATAGACGTCCAATAAAGGTTCCGACAACTATTTTGCTGGACTAAACTTTACTAAATGATTAATTTATCGGATTCGATTAGTCAGATTCATGTGTATGTGATGGGATGTAATGAAGTCCAAGAACTACATTAATGTGTATCACTTTACTTAAGTTATTTTCTTGAGGCCTATTTTTACTTTTACTCTTCTACAGTTTCAAAGCAATTGTCTGTGACTTCTACTCAACTATATTTTCTAAAAGTTTTCTAAAGTAAAGGTACTTTAGTTTGCGTTATGCCCACTCCCCCGGTCCAAAGCACACTTCTATACACAAAGTTAATATAATACTTTTCCTTTTAACCTTTAAAAAAGTTTGATTATGCATATTTTAATACTTTTACTTAAGTAAAAAATAAATCAAATGTGTCTTCCACCACTGAAATTGCTGTTATTAAATAAAAATTGTTAATGCAACTTAGTATGTTTTATAATCTCAAACAATTAGAATATTGGGAACTGGTTCAACATTCTAGCTAATGAATCCAAAACACCTGCACAGGGATCCTTTAGATGGTCCATCAGTCAGCGATGAATTACTGACAAAAACGTACTTTGCACCATATTCTAATTTTACCAGTTTCATCTTTTGTTGTGCCTCATCTCTTGTGGTTAGTGTTTTAAATCCAGTTTAATTTCACTTCAACAAGCAGGTAAAGGCATGTAAAAAGGTGACAAGGTTCTTCATTACATAACAGCAATGGTCTGAGTTTTAGGCTTCTGCTTTCGAGAGTTAACAGCTATAAGTAAAAAAAATGCTTGAGAAGTTTTAATTAGATTAAAATAATGAGCTTTGTTTATATTTTAAGTTTTAAATCTTAATATACTACCTCTGTGACTTGGGTGTTGAAGCAGATCAACACTTAGTTTAATCACAGAATGGGCAAAAACTTCTGTTGTTTTGATGAGTCATCAAGCACCTCCACCTGTCCCAACAGTAGCGGCATTATGGTCATTCATCCCCCCACCACCAATATGAACTTCAAGGCCCTGGCCCACACAACATGTCTCCTGCCACTCATAAGCCCTGTGCAGATGAGCTGGCCCTAGCTAATTTTCAACACCTCACTGGAGACATCTCATGTGCCTGCCTGCTTCAAGATCACCCCCAGTGAACCCACCTCCAGGGAACATCCGGATACTCCAAACTCAGACCCCCACCCCCTCACCCACATCATCCCACAGGACAATTTCAATGGTCCCCCATCATCGCTATGTGATGGAACCGATCAAAGGAGCCCAGAGAGACTGATTTGAAGTGGAAGCAGAGGCTATATCAAGTGTAATATGATCTAACAAAAGATTTCTATACTGGTTAATGCAGAGAGTTTCTCTATTTTTCCAATTCATGAGGATAGTTTTCTTAGCGATGCATATGGCAGTCAGAACCAGGTGAACCAAAGATGTTTCAATCGGGACATCACCCAGGTTTCCCAGTAAACAAAGAGAGGGGGAAGTTGGGATATGACATTTCAGACACTTTGACAGATCTTCACATACTCTACCCCAAAATTCCTGGACAGGTGGACAGGACCACAGTGCATGAATGTAATTTTCAGGAATGTTGTTTGTGCAGTGTGTACAGGTGTCAGACGACACAAACCCCATCTTGAACATCCGATGACCTGTATAGTGTACTCTGTGTAGAATTTTGCACTGAATTAATTGTAAATTGGGGTGTCTGATCATTTTAAAAGTATTTAAACAAGTTTGGGACCAGAAGTTCTGGTCAAAGCTGACTGATAGATCCACCTCCCATTTTTCAATAGGGATTGCTATTCTATCGTCTATTTTGGACAGTGTCTTTTATACTTTAGACAATAGTTTGGGGAGGGTTGAGATTATAGAAGTCAAATACCATTGGTGGTGTTTGTAATTTTATTTTATTGAGCTTAAATTTTTGTTTGACTACAGATTTAATTTGGTGATATTCTAAAAAGCTATTCTTATCTATTCCAAATTGGGAGACTATTCGATTAAATGGGATGAAGTCCAATCCTTCAAATATGTGTTCCAGGTATAGGATCCCTTTATTTTTCCAGTCCGAAAGGTTCATCATTTGGTTATTTAGCAAAATATCAGGATTATTCCAGATAGGTGTGCGTCTGCATGGTACTAGTGAAGACGCTGTCATTTTTAGATACTCCCACCATGCTGTCAGAGAGGTGCTGATACTAATACTTTTGAAGCTTTCATGTTTTCTTATGCTTGAGCTAATAAATGGTAAGTCTGAAAGCTCTATCGTATTGCAAAGTGTCTGTTCAATATCTAACCAAGACTCATCTAGTGGGTTATCTTGCAACCATCTTGGTATATATTGCAGCCTGTTGGCTAAGAAATAATAATAAAAGTTGGGTAAATCCAGTCTTTGGTCTTCTGAAGCGTTTTTAAGCTAATTCGTGGAGGTTTATCCTGCCAAAGGAATTTAGTAATTGAGGAGTCCAGAGATCTAAACCAGTCAGCTGGTGGTTTGTTTGGGATAATTGAAAATAAGTAATTTATTCTGGGTAAGATCATCATTTTAATTGTTGCAACCCTCCCCATGAGTGATATCGGAAAGGATTTCCATCTTGCAAGATCATCTTCCACTTTCTTTAAAAGTGGGATGTAGTTCAGTTTGGTTAGATCTGCCAACTTGGGAGATACAGTAATTCCCAGGTATGGGATATTCCCTAACTCCAATAGTGTATTAAGCAAATTGACAAAAGAGAAATTAATTGGTAGAACTGTGGATTTTAACCAGTTTATAGAGTAATCTGAAACTCTTGAAAAAGAGTTTATCAGTTCTATTGAATGGGAGAGTGAGGATTGAGAATTCTGGAGAAAGAGTAAAACATCATCTGCATAAAGACAAATCTTATGTTCTAATTTCTTACACTCTATCCCTTTAATATCTGTTTTTTGCCTAATTGCTGCTGCTAGTGGTTCAATAAAGATAGCAAACAGTGAGGGGGAGAGTGGGCATCCCTGCCTGGTCCCTCTCTGAAGACAGAAGCTAGCTGATATTTGGTAATTTGTCCTGACACGTGCCGTTGGTGAACTGTATAATGTTTGCAGCCAGTTTATGAAGAAGTTCCCAAAACCAAATTTATGTAAAGTTGCAAAGAAGAACTTCCAGTTAACTCTGTCAAAAACCTTTTCTGCATCTAGAGATAATATACTAGTTTCTATGTTTCTACTGTAAGAGAAATCTATCAAATTAAGTAATCTACGTGAGTTAGTGGATGACTGTCTACCCTTGATGAAACCAGTTTGGTCAGGGTGTATTATGAAGGGGGTTACCTTTTCTAATCTTTTTTTCAGGGCTTTACAAATTATTTTGAGATCAACATTAATAAGGGAAATTGGGCGATAGCTGGTAGGAAATGCATGGTCTTTGCCTGGTTTTAACAAGAGACTAATATTGGCTGAATTCATGTTTGGCTGTAATATGCCACTCTCTTCGATTTCCCTCACCATTCTGAAAAATGTTGGAGCCGGAATGATCCAGAATTCTTTGTAGAACTCTGCTGGAAACCCGTCTGGACCTGGAGCTTTCCTATTAGGCATTGATTTAAGGGTTTCCTGGAGCTCAGCTGATGTTAGTGGCGAGTCCAGGACTGTAGCTTGGCTGTCTGATAATTTAGGAAGTGTTATCTTGTCAAGGAACTCATTGATCTCGTTATCTGATGGGTTTATCTGTGGTGAGTACAACGTTTGGTAAACGTCTCTGAAAGTGTTGTTTATTCTTTCAGGGTCATAAACTATATTCCCGGTTGAGTCTTTAACAGCAGATATGGTAGTTTTCTCTTTATTAATTTTTAACTGGCTAGCTAAAAATTTACCTGATTTATTGCTATGTTCAAAGTTTTCTATTCGTAGTCTTTGTGCTAAAAATTGTGTCTTTTTGTCAATAATTCCATGAAGTTCTAATTAAGCTTTACGTAATTTGCTCAGTAACTCTTCTTCTGTGGATGCCTCTAAAGACTTAATGATTTCTTCTAACTCCTGAATACATTTGTTTTCTGTTTTTTTCTTATGTGATGAGAAAGAGATTATTTTACCTCTCATCACTGTCTTTCCTGCCTCCCAGAGACTAGATGCTGATGTTCCAGGCAGGTCATTATGTTCTAAATATAAAGCCCATGCCTTTTTAAAAAATTCAATAAAACCTTCGTCTTTAAGCAGTGATGTATTAAACCTCCAGTTTTTGTTTGGTGGGATTATCTTCTTGCTTAACAGAGTTAAAGAAACCAGAGCATGGTCGCTGACAGCTATGGGGTGTATCTCAGCGTCTGAAATATCAGCCAACAATGAGCTGCTGACTAGAAAATAATCCAAACATGAATGAGAGTGATGGACGTGTGAGAAAAAAGTATACTCTCTACGGTTAGGATGAAGAGATCGCCATGCATCACAAAGCCCATAATCACTCATGTACTGTTTAACTATATTAGTGGATTGCCAATTGCGCTGAGTCCCAGCTGTACTGAGCCTGTCTGTTAAAGAGTTCATCCAAAAATTAAAATCATCTCCAAGTATAAGTGGACAGTCCAAGTGTTCGGAGAGTACAGAGAAAAAATTATGAAAGAATGGAGTGTCATCAATATTTGGACAGTATATGCTGACGATAAATAAGCTTTGGTTCTGTACAGATATTTTTAACATTATAAATCTGCCCTCTGGATCAGAGACTGTGTCCAATACTGTGAAATTGATGTTTTTGTGTATTAAAATAGCTACACCTCTTTGCCTAGAGTTGTAGCATGCAGAGAACATGCTAGGAAACTCAGGTGTTTTCATCTGCAGATGTGGCAGATCTATGGGTCTCTTGTAATAATATTATGTCTGCTTGCACTCTTTTTAACAGATCAAAAATTTTTAATCTCTTCTCTCTGGAGCCAGCTCCATGTACGTTCCATGAGACAAACTTTAGTGCAGGGATTCCCAAAGTGTGGTGCGCGCACCCCCAGGGGTGTGCGAGCTGCCGCTAGGGGATGCGCGAGGTGAAAAGTGTAATGGCTGTAGAGCTCAGAGAAGTCTGTCATATGTCACCATTAGCGTAGCCAGAAACTCATTTGTGGGTGGGACAAAGAAAAAGTAAGTGGACACAATAAATGTAATTGAAAACAAGTATATTTTGCGCGTGTGAGTGTGTGTCCTCCGCATGTGCCCTAGCTTCATAATAACAATGCGCCGAGCTTCAGCGCTCTGGCCTGCACACGCTGATATGTTCCGTATCATTTTTAACGATGTTGGAGAAATCTGAAGGTGGTGAGCCTGGCAGATTGTAATTAACACGCTCTCTCATGCAGGTGTTCTGACATTGTAAACCTCACACACAGAACATTGTGGATGTAACTAAGTAAATCAAGAAATGATTCCCATCTGAGCATTTTAGCATTATTATACTAGCACACTGACTGTGGGGCAGCATTCTAACAGCGCGCTGAAGATCTGAAGTTCAGAGTTAGACGCGTTCCAGCGGAACCACGGCTCACGGGTGCACATGTGAGCACATCTGGGCTGAGCAGAAGTAATTTTACAACATTGGTTTAAATAGCGCCAATAACGAGACGCGGTGACTTGAGCGGCTCATGGAGTTGTGCCGCACGCACGCACACACACACACACACACACACACACACACACACACACACACACACACACACACACACACACACAGTTTCAATAAGCACAAGCGCCGCGCCGTCAGACTGAAGGCAGAAATGAGCGCTGCCTCCTCCATGATAAAAAAAAACTTTTAAGAGGTTTTATAACAACATTTTTCATTCAAGGTCAAATTAAGAAATTAGCTTCTATTTTGGGATGACGTATGAAATTCAAGTCCGCTCTAGCCAGTGGAGCCAGTCATGTTACTGCAGCATTTGTTACCGGTCCGCGTGGCAGCGGATCACAGATTCAGCCACACCATAAAACAGCAATAAGTCGGTCTGAGGCAAAAGTTAACCTCATGGCTATATCTTTTCTTTTCCCTATAGACATTTTATTACGCACAAGTAGGTGACCAGCTCAGGTTTACGCAGAGCAGAAGGAAGGAGAGAGCTCTGGTTAAACGTTCCTGCTTTAAGAAAACCGTTAAAAAACCGTTAAATTGGATTTTTTATGTGCTACCTGGGTACTCTAAATATTTATTTAAAATTAAATCAAAGGAAATTGTAATGGTATCAAATGTTTATTAATGAGTATTTAAAAAATGAAAGTGATGGGGAAAAAGGTTGATCATATTTTTTTAACCCTGTCTGTCGAGTGACTGTTTAGCTTGGACGTAGAAGGGGTGCGCGGCTAAATAAGTTTGGGAACCGCTGCCTTAGTGCACCCATAGATGTGTGTGTGAGTAGCTATAATATGACGCCTTCATGTGTATGAGATAAAATAAGTAACTAAACGCATACATTAATCTTATAGTAAATAATAGAGAGTAAATAATAAGGGTATTATTATAATCATTATTATTATTTGCAACATTAATAAAAAAATAATAGTTGCAAAAAAAATTATTATTTATTTATTTTTTATACAATATTAATATAAAGATATCAATGCTGATAATGAATAAATAATAATAATAATAATAATAATAATAATAACAACAAGACAAGCCCAACAGTGTTTTGATTGTGCAATGAAACTCCTTAGGCTACTTATCCGTGTGACTGTGTGTATGGAGTCTGTGTTGTGTGTGTGTGTGTGTGTGTGTGTGTGTGTGTGTGTGTGTGTGCGTGCGTGTGCATGTGTGCGTGTGTGTGTGTGTGTGTGTGTGTGTGTGTGTGTGTGTGTGTGTGTGTGTGTGTGTGTGTGTGTGTGTGTGTGTGTGTGCGTGTGCACACGTTGTGTGCTGCAGTGTGGAAAGAGAAAAAAGAAAGAAGCTAATTGTGCCATGCAGATGTAAAGATCCAGAAGCAGATACAAAAAAGGGAAAGAGAGGAATTATAAAGGTTAAGAAAAGGAAAAAGAAGAAAGAAAAGAAAAAGTGTTGAGGGTGTGAGGTGGTGAGGGAACAGGTGAACATTTCTAAATGGATCTAGCAGCTATAAATCCTGACATGTTCAAACCCAGTGAGTGCTGTTAATAATAATAAAGTTGTACTTGATGTTGTCTAATAAAGCCAGTCTGTTACTCCTCGTTCTTTGTAGATCTTACTGTCAACAAACAGTTCATCTATGGAGATCACAGCCCGCTTCCCATCCTGGATGAACTTCTTACGCAGCGGGAAGAGAACTCGGTGGCAATCCAGAATTTCTTTAGGAAACTGATTGTTAACGCTGTAGTCTTTACCTTTAAGCTCCCTCCCTCCTCTACTTCTTCTTTGAAATTAGGCAGGCTAGACGTCCATAAGCCGTATTGCTGCCATACCAGCCAACACACTCAGCCAGCACAACCCACTGCACACAACAGGCATGCGTACCATCCCACCCCATGTTTCCACATAACCAACATCACCAAAAATCCACCACCCGCTCACACCCCAGTGAAAACACACAACCCCACATGGAGGTTCACCCCATACGCACACTCCTCAGCTCTACTCACTGTATACCAACGGCTGTACCTCCAATCACCACTAAGTTTGCAGATGAAACCACCATCATTGAAATAATCTCAGACAGGGATGAGTCTGCCTACAGGAAGGAGGTTGAATGCCTGATGCTGAACACTAAGAAGACAGTGGAAGTTATTGTGGACCTTAGGAAGCGCACAGCCCCACTCCCCCCCATCATCCTGTCTCATACTCCCATCACCATTGTAGAATCATTTTGCTTCCTGGGTACCACCATCACCCAGGACCTCAAGTGGGAGCCCACCATCACCTCTGACCCAGCGAAGGACGTACTTTCTGAAGTAACCTGCCAGCCCAGTCGATGATGCAGTTCTACACCGCAATCGAGTCTGTCCTCACCTCTTCCATCTCTGTGTAGTATGCTGGAGCTGCAATCATGGACATGCAGAGACTGCAGCATGTTGTGCACTCTGCTGAGGTCATTGGCAGCAGACTTCCATACAAGACCTGTACACGTCCAGGACATTGGTGTGCAGGTCGGATCACAGCTGCTCCTTTTCACCTTGCACTCAGACTTTTTGACTTTCTCCCATCTGGCAGGGGAATGCATTCAGACCAGAACCATTCGCCACAAAAACGGTTCTTCCTTTCTGCAGGTAAACTCTAACCCTAAAACTGTTCACTCTGTTGCGTTTGTACTTGTCTGAAGAAGAGGTGACCGGACCCTGAGGACGATTGTGGAGAAGGACCGATTCCAGACCTTGGGGGACCTGCAGAAGCAGTGGACTGAGTCTAAAGTAGAAACATCGGTGACACATAGGCGTCATTTTAACCGGGGACGCCGGGGACATGTCCCCGGCAAAATTTGTGATTGGCAGCTGTGTCCCCCCCAATTTCCAAAATCCTGCTGATGAGTTTTTTTTTTTTTTACCAGCTCAGATCTATACCTACGTCTGCTCCCAGCAGATTTTTTAAATGTCGCAACTGGCATCTAATTATTTATACTTGAGCTTTAAATAAAAATAAAACCGTTGTCGGTACAGGATCTGCTCGGGTGCAAGATCGGCTCGGGGTCCGTCGACTGCCGATGATGTCTAAGTAGTTGATTGGCTGAACAGGAACCTTACGGAATTACGTAATCACGTTACGTTGGTCCAGGCAAATCTTTCTATTGGAAAGATGGACAACTTTTACAAAGAAATCCATCATTACCTCTTTGAAAATACACTTTTAGCATAGAGCTGCATGTATATTAGGGCTGAACGATTAACTGCATGTGCAATTAAATTGCGATGTGACAAAAGGAGATTTTCTAATCTCAAAGGCTGCAATTTGGCAGCGAGTGGTTAGCGCAATGCTAATATACATGGAAAAACCCATAGGAATGCTAATGCTAAAATCGCCGATTACATTATTACAAATTATGAATTACAAACGTGCCAAACCATTACATTTGGAGTCTTATAGAAAGTAAAAATACCATCAATCAAATAAGTACAGACAGGTATTTTAGTAAAGCCAGGAGATTTTCTAATCTCAAAGGCTGCAATTTGGCAGCGAGTGGTTAGCGCAATGCTAATATACATGGAAAAACCCATAGGAATGCTAATGCTAAAATCGCCGATTACATTATTACAAATTATGAATTACAAACGTGCCAAACCATTACATTTGGAGTCTTATAGAAAGTAAAAATACCATCAATCAAATAAGAACAGACAGGTATTTTAGTAAAGCCAGGAGATTTTCTAATCTCAAAGGCTGCAATTTGGCAGCGAGTGGTTAGCGCAATGCTAATATACATGGAAAAACCCATAGGAATGCTAATGCTAAAATCGCCGATTACATTATTACAAATTATGAATTACAAACGTTCCAAATGATTACATTTGGAGTCTTATAGAAAGTAAAAATACCATCAATCAAATAAGTACAGACAGGTATTTTAGTAAAGCCAGGAGATTTTCTAATCTCAAAGGCTGCAATTTGGCAGCGAGTGGTTAGCGCAATGCTAATATACATGGAAAAACCCATAGGAATGCTAATGCTAATATCGCCGATTACATTGCAATTTATGAATTACAAACGTGCCAAATGATTACATTTGGAGTCTAATAGAAAGTAAAAATACCATCAATCAAATAAGTACAGACAGGTTTTTTAGTAAAGCCAGAAAACTTTTAACTCCAGAGTTTTGGCTAGCAGCTACAGTCTATGACAAAACGTCAAAAACTCTAAACACAAAATACTTAAATAAACGGGACACACTTCTTTCCTGCAAATACAATTTCACAGGTGTTGCTAATACCTATGATTCTTCAAGGGATGTGCTCAAAGAGGAGTTCAACATTATGAATAAGATATAGTGTTTTATTTCACAAATACCATTATAAACACAAACTTACGTCTTAAGAAACATTATTTTAATAACGAAAGTGCTAAATTCTTTCCAACAGTATAGATGTGTAGTGTATTTTGTCCGAGTCGGTTTGCCGTACTTTGACGTCATCGGCAGTCGAAGGACCCCGAGCCGATCTTGCACCCGAGCAGATCTTGTACCGACACCGTAATTAATTAATTTGTAACATTTCTGAAAAAGCGCCCTGCGTTATGCTGAGTTCTCTACCCTGCTGCCCTGCATGCAGCTGTCAGCAGTTGTGATAAGCAGGAGAGCACGTCACCCACACTGCTCAAGAATCTTTTATTCTTGTTTAGCTCCAAGAGGTAAGCAATGTTATATTTTATTTAACACCAAAAGAAGGTGATATTTGAATGCGATTAATGCAGGGGTCCTTCAGGCGTGCTTACAGCCACCCCAGCTGTTCGCATGTAGCTGGTGGAGGTGAGTACACGTGAGCAGAATTATATGTTGTTAAGTCGATTTTAAGTTGAGTTAAGTAGCTTTTGTGACTTGTTTTTGACATGCGAGGGCTCTTGGGAGTGTTCTGTGCGAAGTTTAGCTGTAGCTTTAAAAAGAAAAGCAAGTTATATGGGTGATAATGCTTCGATTAGAGTGTTGCTAATAGAAGCTAACTTCTCGTGAGTGAGTGTTACGTTACTTCGCTGTCTTTTTAACCTGAACAGAGTGTGATGCTAGATAACATACATTAGCCACGTTTACATGCGCAAAATCTCCTCTATCCGATGAAAATCTAGGCTGTTCGGAAATCCCAAATGTTTACATGGACACTATTTTATGCACCAAGCATCAAATCCGAATAAATAGTTTGAGCATGCGCAGAGAGTTGTCTTTCCCGGAAAAGATGGTAAACAAATGCCATGAAACGAAATGAAAAGTGTAATGTGCAGAATTTTTGATCTGACTGGGTGTTCAATCCATTTACTTGTGCCCATTTAAACGTGGCTAGTGATGGAAATTGTGTGTTTTGTTATACCAGGAAAACTCATGTATGAATGTTATAGAAGAAAAATGTATTTGTGTTACAAGTGTTGTTAGCAACTTTTGGTTATCCACTTATAATCTGTTTTTTATGTAAAATGTGGAAAAAAAACCTTGAATAGTAATAATAACCACTAAATCACGCAGTACAGTAACATGTAAGTTGGTGGGGACCCCTGTGTGAGGCTGGATAACACACATTGATGGAAATTGTGTGTGTTCTGTTGGACCAGATTGCTGCCAATAAATGCAAGTTGAAGAATAATCTGGTGCCATAATCTGCTTTTTGGTGAATGTGGAGCACAAGAGTGATGACACAAATTGTCCAGACCACATCTACTGAACAGGTCAGAAGGTGATCCGTTACATTAGCTGTTCTCCCTTTATTTTGTTTGGATGCCTTGATGAGTCTTTTGAAGCTTAAAATAATATGAAGGATTCTTTAGTCAAAGATGGAGCAGTTAACTGTTTTATTAACAGAACAAAAATGAAAAAGGAAATAACCATTAAGTTTGAATGCACACAAATACAGATTGTGAACACACTGAGAACAGTAGAACGATTAAATGTAGCTAAAAAAAATTGGTGAACCAAAATTAAATGCAAATTGAACTTGATGTTAGAACGGTAATCTTAATAACTAATGCTGTGAGTGTGTTTGAGACCGTAAACAAGTGGATTGTGTATGTTTTATGTGTTTTTCCAATCAGGTGGAGAGTTAATAGTGGCCAAAGATGTACACCCGTCTCTCAGATGTACCAATGAAAACTGTGGCTATTTCTCTTTTGTCTAGCCTCTTCAGTCTATCCCTGTGGACGTGGCAGACTGCAGTGCTGTTGAGCCTCAGCTGTGTCATTGTTGACCTCAGCCAGGTCTTCAACCGTCGCAGAGCGCTGAAACTCCTTTCAGCCTCACAGGATGAGACTGGGACCACAATTAGCAGTCTCACCAGAGTCTCAACTTGTGAGAAGAGCCCTCTGACCTCTGGTTGCATCCCTCTAAGAATTTGGGCAGCCTCTTTACAGAAAGTGTAGGTATGATTTGCTTTAAACATTGCCAACTGAATTTGCATTTTTTGCAGGTCCAGTTCTGGGTACAGGCTCACCATATCATTGGTCTTTCCAGTAAGCAGCAGCTCCTCCAGCTTGTTCAGATTTTCCAGGCTTGGCTGGTCAAAGCGATCATGTAGCTGGGTGATCACTGTGTCAATGGCACTGAAAAAATGGACCCGGAAATACTCCTCTGGTGTCGCAGGAGTATGATGCTTTGCTGGACCACCATATTTTCTGGATGGCATTCGGACATGAGGTGGGTGTACTGGCTGGAGGTCCAAGTCTGCAACAAGTTTCACAGCTTTACCATAGATGCTCATGAAACTATCATTAGTCCTCAAAGAGAGAAAGCCCTGTCTGGTGTATTCAACAGCTTTCAGTATTCCACTGATGGTTTTTCCTCTTGCCTGCAGACTCAAGTTCAGGTCCTCCAACATCATGAGGATCTCTTGTCCCAGAAGAAGGCCAAGAATGGTGTTGCCCTTTTCCAGTCTGTCAAGTAGGCCGTTAGCTTTAGAAGCAGTACTGTCGGTGAGATTTGTAGATGCCATCTCTTCCAGGGCAGCCAAGATGGACTCATATTGAGTCAGGACTGCTCTGATTGCTGGTGTGCGCACAGTCCATCTGGTGGCACACAGAGGCTTGATGGAAGTGAAGGAGCCTTTTTTTGATATGCATATGTCTTTGAATATTGTTTTGCATTTGCCAGACTGAGCGAACAAGCAGCCCAGCTCGTGTACCCACTGTAAAGCGTCCCTGATCACAGGTGTGGAGGTACATGCAGCCTGTGTGACAAGGTTCACACAGTGTGGGCCACAGTGGACAAAGGTGGCCAATGGTTGCTCTCTTCTAATCTGAGCTTGTAACCCTGACAGGTGCCCCGACATGTTGGCTGCTCCATCATAGGTCTGTCCACGTAGACCTGAGAAAGGGAGGTCTAAACGGAGCAGCACATCAGAGGCAATTTTAAAAAGGTGTTCGCCAGTTGTTGAAGAAGCCTCGTACAGTCCAACAAACTCCTCCTTAGGCTCCAGGCCATCATCAACATACCGGAGGCATATTGAAACCTGTTCAGTGCCAGATATATCCTGGGTCCCATCCATTATTAGAGAGAACTGCAGTACAGGTAACCCATGGATTTCAGTTGTTATTTGTCTGATAAGGTTGTTGCTCATTAACATCAGCAGCTCATTTTGACACGCAGGACTTGTGTAGGAATGATACTTCTGCAGCCAGCTTGCCAGATTGGGGTCATTCTCAGCCTTCTCATCCAGATGCTGCTTGAAGTTTCCGTCATCATTGTCATGACCTCTGAGAGCTAGGCCCTGTTTAGCAAGGTACCTCACTGAACTAACAATTTCTATCAGTGCTGACCTGGCCTTCTCTTGTGCACTTTCTGAGATGCTGCATAGTTGCATTCTGACTGACCTGTGTGTGTGCGTGTGTGTGTTGACAGCAATTATGTGTGCCCCACTACCAGCGTGCCTGTCAAATGACTCCCTAGCCTTCTTCCAGTTTCTGAACCCCTGAGAAATAAAGGTATGTTCAGTTTTTTTTGCCATTGTTGAAATGTTCTTTTTAAAAGCAGTTGTGCAGTAGAAGCACAAAACTCCTTTTATTTCAGGACTGTAATGGAGCCAGGGGAAGATTTTGAACCAGCTCTCCTGGAAGTGAAGAGTGCGGTTCGGCAGAGTTTGTGGCTCAATGAGCTGTGCTGCTGGTTGGTATGGGGAACTTGGACCCTCAGCTGTATGGATCTCCTGGTTTGCATGTGGAGGGTTATCCTGCTTCCCGAGATCAGTAGCTGATGGCTCGACCTATAATGTAATTATTCAGTTGTCATTAGTTTCTTTACATAGTTCTCAGAAATGTTTTGATTCTACACTGTTCTCCAATTGGTCTACTATTGCCATGATGTTATATACACAACTTACTTTTCTGTTTGTATTTTAGTAGTAATTGTAGTGTTGTAGATCTGTTGTTTTAATCAAATCTGTTTTCCTTCCACATTTTTGTACAAGTTGAACCAATGCAAAGCCCTGCAGATGGATAAATCTTGCATATGTTTGCTTCCTGAACCCTCACCTGCTGAATCTGATCTGAGCTTGTTTCAACACTCTCCATTTCTTCATCCAGTGATTGCACTTGCTGTAAGAGTATACCAAAGTTGGTTTCATATTTACTGTAAGGTTATATGATTTTCTGTTGATGTGAATTTCACCTCTGCATTCTCAGCTGCCTGTTCCTGCGTGTCTTCATTTTCCTCTGTCACATGCTGTTCCTGATAGAAAAAGGGTATTCAAATAAACATTACAACTTGTGGGATTTGATTTTTTTTTTAATTTGCAATGCAGCATAGACTTTGACTTAATTATCTTTGGTTTTGTTGGAAAAGTTTAGGTTCTTTGGGTGTCCATTATTTGACATCCAAAAATGAGACACATTCCTGAAGCACTGAACTTGTGTGTTGTTTACTTGAAGAAAGCTTTTGACTTTAAAATGTGCTGGTTCTTTGTGGTTAGAAAATATAAATAACTTCAGCTAGGCTAATAAGTCAAAAAGTGGAAAAAAAATATCTGTGGAAATAACTTAACGGTTTAAAAAAAGATACCCTGAAACAAATTGGTCAGTCATATGGGACAAAAATCTGATGCACTAAGACACATGTGACTCTAGGGGGTGCTGATTCCTACTGAACAAATGTAGTGCTATTTTGTAGTATCAATGCCATCAAAATCTGATTTAAGGTTAACACAGTTTTGCAAGGCTATGAAAGGGCTTGTTAAGGTCATGTAAGGGGTTCGGGTCATGCTGTTGGAATCTCACTTTTACACCCCCAAACTACTCTGAGACTTATTCATTTACTCACTTCAACCTAAAAATGTATCCTTCTAATACTTTTTAGTTATGGATGGGTCATTTCACATAATAGGACCATTTGCTAGATGGGGACCTAGTTGGAATTAGTTAAACAGCACCACTCAGTAACAGGTGCATCTCCTGGATGTTAGGCTACTGCAACCGTTCAGAACCATCCACTTGAGCAGGTCGGGAGTATATCACGGCTGTGCTGTTGTATTTATGTATTGTAAGATGAAGTCTTCTGAAAACGATGAAAACCTAGACATTTTATCAGTTTATGAAATCTTCCCAGATGCCCCGCCCTAATGGCACATAAAAAGCAAAAATGTCACGGAAAAAGAGTTTTGGTCACCTAGCATAAACTGGATGGTTTTTAACCGTTATTGCTGCTAGCTAACTGTTACCAGTAGAGAAACTTGCCCTCTTTTATCTACTACTAAGTAAGTCAATATTAAATGATAAAACTGGATATCTTAGTCTTTTTTGTAGGGATGCACTTACAGCACATTTTTTCTTGCCGAAAAACCACCTGATATCGGTTGCATTCTTTCTTTTCGACATGGTTGACGGACACCTACTTTTCACCTTCTTCACTTTAAAAAAAATCAATCCGGTAGTTCACGGACAGCTAGGTTGTGGGAGCGTGGAGTTGACCAGTGAGTGGAGCCTGATAAAGATGAGTATTTTTCTCTGAAAATCTAATTTGATAGTCACAAATAATATAACAAGGATATATATATATATATATATATATATATATATATATATATATATATATATATATATATATATAAAATACACGATCTTTTTTGCTAGGCTAGCTACATGGATGTAAAGATTCCACCTTGCTTACAGGCTAATGGGGGGTTTTAGTGACGTTGGAAAAACAAAACAGGATTTTAAATAACTGTCAATACACTACTGTGCATATTGGAGTGAAACATTAAAAACTAATGAATACTTAAATATGCTAGCCTATTTAATGATTGTCCCCAGCAATTTTTAAACCCCAATCAAGTGTATGGTTATTGTCCCCAGCAATTCTAAAAACAAACTGACGCCCTTGGGTGACACTTTACAATAAGGTACACAAAATTGTGCTTCGTTACTAGGAGACGACTTAGGAGGTAATGAGTAATGAAGCAAGAAAGAATATGGAAGTTAACCAGTAGTTCCTGGTGAAAACGCTCATCAGTCTTGTTTCATTGTGTAATACGTAGTTAGTCAATACTTGCTGGTAAACACCCAGCAGTCTTATTAAGAGACTAATAGGTAGTTATCTATTTGTGCTTTGTTACTAGAGAACGTCCTTCCCCTTATTCGTCTCCTTGTGTTCCTCATGTGCCTCATTGTGTTCCCCAACCCCTCCAGGTGTCCCTGTTACCGAAGCATCCAGAGCCACCGTGTACAGGCGTGTGCAGGAAATGGGCTACAGGTGTCTCATTCCCCAGGTCAAGCCACTTTTGAACCAGAAACAGCAGCAGAAGCGCCTGACCTGGTCTACAGAGAAGCAGCACTGGACTGTTGCTCAGTACTTTTTCGGATGAAAGCAAATTTTGCACGTCATTCGGAAATCAAGGTGCCAGAGTTTGGAGGAAGACTGGGCAGAGGGAAATGCCAAAAAGCCTGAAGTCCAGTGTCAAGTACCCACAGTCAGTGATGGTCTGGGGTGCCGTGTCAGCTGCTGGTGTTGGTCCGCTGTGTTTTATCAAGGGCAGGGTCAATGCAGCTAGCTATCAGGAGATTTTGGAGCACTTCATGCTTCCATCTGCTGAAAAGCTTTATGGAGATGAAGATTGCATTTTTCAGCACGACCTGGCACCTGCTCACAGTTCCAAAACCACTGGTAAATGGTTTACTGACCATGGTATTACTGTACTCAATTGGCCTGCCAACTCTCCTGACCTGAACCCCGTAGAGAATCTGTGGGATATTGTGAAGAGAAAGTTGGGAGACGCAAGACCCAACACTCTGGATGAGCTTAAGGCCGCTATCGAAGCATCCTGGGCCTCCATAACACCTCAGCAGTGCCACAGGCTGATGGCCTCCATGCCACGCCACATTGAAGCAGACATTCCTGCAAAAGGATCCCCGACCAAGTATTGAGTGCATAACTGAACATAATTATTTTTAAGGTTGACCTTTTTTGTATTAAACACACTTTTCTTTTATTGGTCGGATGAAATATGCAAACATTTATGAGATAGGAATTTTGGGTTTTTATGCCAAAATCATCAATATTAGAAACAATAAAAGGCTTGAACTACTTCAATTGTGTGTAATGAATCTAATATGAAAGTCTAATGTTTATCAGTACATTACAGAAAATAATGAACTTCATCACAATATGTCTTTGGTATGTTCTGTGTCTAGTTTCCAATTCGATTTTTAGTTCTTTTTAAAACACAAGAAAGGTTTTCTCTTTACTTTGCTCTGTGCGCGTTAGTTTTCGATAAGTGTTTATGTTTAGGGTCCCGTCGGTCTGCCTGGTTATTTTCATGTCCATAAATGCTATACTGCCAGACGGCAGTATAGCAGCCCGGCGGGATCCTAAACATAAACACATTTAGAAAACCAACACACACACAGAGCAAGGGAAAGAGAAACCCTTTCCTGTGTTTTAACAAGAACCAAAATGGAATTTCTCACAATATGCTAATTTTTTCAGAAGGACCTGCGCGCGCACACACACACACACACATTAAATATTGTGTACCTGTTTAACATATGGCATAAACCTCTCTTGATTCTAAAATCTGTTCCCATCTCATCCACACTCAACAGCCAGTGCACAAAGAGCACCAAATTTTTAAAGGATTTTGTAGATCCGATGAGAAAAACCCCAAATACAGAAAAAGTACAAGAAACAAAGCAGCACACAACCCTTCTGCCACAGCTTTTTATTAAACAGTAGAAAAAGATAAGTTACTGTTGGCAGAATAAATGTAAACAGTGCATTTCACTATTTCTTTTTATTTCCAAGCATATAAAAGACTAGAAAAAATACACACACAAAAAACCTATTCAGTTGACACGTCAGACCACATCATATGGGGTACTGTATAGAAGCTAACTATGTAAAGAGTTACCTTTAAAACAAATACAGAGTTTGGCGACATGTGAACTAATCTTCCTTGTGTAAGTGTGGTCATGCATTTAGATTCTAAATACATAAGTTCTGACTCCACATGTAAAAGTGTTGTATTACCCAGAAGGCACTGGGGAAGCTCAAACGTCGTGATTAGGAGGAAGAAAATAGTTCACTCAAACGTCATAAAGAAGGAAAACCACCAAATTCCCCATCACTGAATCTAACTGGCAAAACTAATTACGAGGAAAACACGTCAGACCAACTTTGGCTTAGAACAAGACAACCAGAACCCACCACAATCCAACACTTTAAACTGCAATCATACTTAAAAAAGAGGAAGTGAGATGTCAGGATGAGCTGCTGCCTTCTCTAAAGATCCGATTTGTAAACAGAACTAGGTTCTAAGCTGGTTCTCAACATCCAAGTTTGGCTGGTATTCATACAAATACACAATAAATAATTATATATAAAAGATACCCATCACCACGTTCCACTGCTTACAACAGCAGCATCACTTGTCTGGCTGTATTATTCCCACCAAGAGTGTCAGTGACAAAACATGTATTAATAATAATGTTTGCTAAGAGCAACAGTTCATCTCACTCAGACTTCTGTGGCCGTTTCTTTGGCAGCGGGTTGAAACTGGACTTCAACGTCTTTTGTGTTCTTTTAACTGAGAGGCACAAAAAGGTTAGCTTATAGGCAGCTCTTGACCGACCATGGCCATCCCATCTTCCTTCAACTCTGCAATGGATGGAAAAAGAAGTGGCTGCCTGTCCCGTCATCTTCTTATTCATTTTTCAAACTTGCACCATTCTTCTGTTCCCTCAGCTTCCTCCTCTGCAGGTATCCTGTTCGCTGCAGGCGGTTCATCCGAGCTCCAAGGAAGATAACGATGCTGCTTGGAACCAGCCTGGTGGTCACCCAGCCCTGTCATCAAATAAGCAGGCTTTGTTAGAGACAATTGTTCTTGTAAACATGCCATTTTCAAGAATGTTTCTGGAAATGCTTAGATTTCCGGCGTGTCTTTTTCTTACCATGATGGCGTGGGGGAAGTAGCCATTTGTCTGAGACTGCAGACCCACCGTGTTGAGTTCAGCTGCTACGTAACGCTCTGGGGTGGGCTTATCCAGGGTGGGCTTCCGGATACGAGTCATTTTGGTGACCACAAAGAAGGGCAGCACACTCTGCACAAAGTTAGATTAGTCATGTCAGATTTTTTTTATCACAAGTTTACTTTAATAGAAAATTCAAACATCACTGAACACTTTAGTCATAAGGTGAATCATTTAAAAAAGGTGTTGAAAACACCAATCAGGCCGCAGGAAAATGTGTTGTTTTTTAAATAAATGACAGTGTGTGTCTGCAACTGTTTGGATCACATCTATCCATGAAAGACTGCCATACTTTATTGGTCCTTTACAGCTGAACCAGCGGTTCCCAGTATTCAGACCACTATAAGATTAATTCATAAAAATGGACCTTAGATGAGAAATGTAACGATAATTTTCAGAATCGTATTAATGCAGCAGTTGTTGAAAATATATATCATGCAAATATGTGTGTGCAACATTAGATTTTTATTTGAGACAATTTGGCAATCATATTGCACAAAAATGACAGAAATGGGAAAAAAAAGCACCAATGATTTCCTGAGCTTGGATTGCAACACAAAAATATGTGAGCCCATTAAAATATAATCAATTCTATAAAGTGTTACTGATGATGGAGGATATGAATGCTCAGGAGACGAGATTTAAACTCACCTGGATGATGATGCCCTGACGTCTGTACTCCTCCTGAAGGCCACGAGAGAAGAAATCCACAAAGGCCTGCACACAGATGGACAGAGCATGGTCAAATAGAAAGAGTGTTAACACAAAGTGAACTGATGATAAAGAGATGATCTTTTATAGAAGTCCTTTATTTTATTAGGCACAAACCTTAGTTGCAGAGTAAACTGTCAGCAGAGGGACGGGGTACATGCCACTGGCAGATGAGATGTTGAGAATAACACCTTTAGACCTGTTGGGGGGGGGGGGGGGGGGGCACAACATGGAATTTCAGTAAGAAAACAAAGCTAAATAAATAAATAACCCTTTCTACTTAACAATAAAAAATATACATTTTCTTCACATTCTGACTTAAAAGAAATTACCACAGCAAAATCCACACAAAGTGGTACAGCTCTGGCCCTCTAAAACAGTGGTTGTGTGCGTTGCCATGGCAACCTGTTGCTGCAGTGATGTAGTGAAGACACTCCAGCCTCACAAGGCACCAAATGTGCCTATGATACTATTGGCCAGCTGAAGTCACATGGGAAAACAGCAGCCAATCGGGTGGGAAGAGCACTTTGTGTGAATTGAAAGCTCGTCAGTAATGCGAAGAAAAGGAGAAGGAAAAGAGACGCAGTGATGGAAACTGTTCAGGGAGCATTTCTTCTCCCATTTCTCAATGAAGAGCAGCATTTCCCAAACAAACACTTAAAAAAAAAAGGATTAAGTTTCATTTTGCTGATTTGTTGTTCAGCTCTGTGTCGTGCAGATCATGAGAGACGTCGTCTCACTCACCTATCGACCATTCTGGGCAGCACAAGGCGAGTCATCTGGGAAGGACAACATCACAAAGCTTAGTCTGTGATAACAGTAGCACACAAACAACCACAAAACAGGGATGGGGGTGGAGGGGTGTGTGTGTGTGTGGGGGGGGGGGGGGGCTAAAAGTAGCTGGGCTAAAGAGAGACGAGCAGAAAGCAGCAGAGAGAAACAGTTGTGTGGGTGGTGATTACAGACAGCGTTGGTGTAGTCCACCGTTGCTTTGGGAACAACCGAGACACTGCAGGTACCACAGTAGGAACAACAGCAGAGAAGGAGAAACGGGGAAGACAAAAAAAGAGGGGGAGAGTGTGAATGCCACAGGTCGGCTTCAAAAAAACTTCCAGATTTAACCAACTCACTTGGCACACGGAGGTCATGTTGACATTGATGGTATTTGTGATGAACTGAAACACAGACATCACCAGTTACACCAGTTTCATTTGAAAGAAAAGCAGAGATCTCATCTAAATCCTTCTCAGATGGACAACTCACGTGTTCAAGATCAGGAATGTGAAGGTAGTACTCAGGGTAGGGATAGGAAACACCAACGTTGTTAACTGTGGAGAATAAAACATGAGAAAGGACCCAAGAAGGAGCTGCTAACCTGTGGTATTAATAATAGATCAGCTTCGACTCTTCTAAATGTGCACCACAAGGTGGCAGAAAAAGCAAACCTGCTAGACACAGGCCTTTACTAAACACCAGTCAGCCACACCTCACAACCAGTAGAGCTCAACCCGCATCATACAAGGAACAAAGAGTTCCTCAACTGTTCAGCCCAAACACGAACTACTGGCTCCAAACCTCTATAGGCTGACACAAACATCTGGAATGTCTACACATCAGCAAACGCACAACCTCAACGAAGATACATGTAAAAAACTGCATAAAGCCTCAGATTTACAGTAGGATGGACTGAAGGAGGAATCACTAAAGCCATAAAGATTCATAATCAGCTGCTGTAACGAGCCCTAAAAATCCACCTGTGATCACCTTGGTTCAGATCATTTCTCTCTGCAAGATGATGACTCATGAGAAACGTAAAACTTTTTCATAGAAAAAGTTTTAATCAATAAAGGTTTGTTTTTGCCCATTTATTTTACTGAAGCAGACAGATCATTGCATTTAACCCCCAGAGACCCACGGTTGTAATATTACAACATCAGATTTAAGTCTACAAAAATAAACCTTCCCCATTTTTTTTTCTTTTTAAAACCACATTGACATTGCTAATAGGTCCTATTGTTCAGTTCTGCAACACTATTGGCTGTTAAAATGTGTGAATATGCCCGTTTATCTGGCCTCCTAGAACAACATGTGAAAGGTTAAAAAAAAGATTTTGCAGTTGTTTTCTAAATTTGGGTCTCTGGGGGTTAAACATATTTTCTGGCTTTTAAGGCTGATGCAGATGTCCAATCATCGTACCAACTTTAGCCAATTTAAAGGTGAAGCAGATTCTGGAGGTAAAAACTCCCACAGCGAAGATCTGTTGTTGCTGCCGCAAATTAGTATTTAGTACAAAGTTCACATACCAGGAAAAATGCTAGATTTCTCTAACAGCTGCTTGGGGAAAGGTGTATTCACAGACCAAAAACCAACACAAATCAGCTATATAGCATAGTTATGTGCATCAAAACGGTTTGATCAATAGAGAAGTCAAACATAACCATGAAAGCCAACTCTTACCTAAAACACCAATTTCCAGACCAGTCAGCCCTGCCTCTATCTTGCGGTAGATATCAGTTTTGCCAAAGTCGACAGCAATCGTCCTGGTCTCCACTTTAAACTGTTCCTCTGTGAAGAAAGAGTAATAGTTCAGTTTTGCCGCATTAGCATAGTTATATTATAGTAAACCACATGCTTTTAAACAAAAAGATCAAAGGAGACTGAAGAGAGTAAAAATTAAACTAAACTAACTAGAGTGGTCGGTGTGAGACCAGGACTGTAGAGGGCGCTGTGTACCAACAAACCACCCAAGTGGTCTTCTACCTCGTGCCTCAAGTCCCAGAGCAATTACAATTTATTGTCCAAAGACTTGTTTGGCTGATAGATGGCAGAGGGATCGACAAGAGGAAAACTGTTAGGATGAGACAGGATCAAGAGCCATCGTGTTACAGCGTGCTCCATGAGAACCAAAAAGAAATAAATCTGAGCCAAGCAGGCCAGAAAATTTAATCCAACAGGAAACCAGGGAGTTTACGTACTCAATCCGCCCTGAAATCTAACAGTTTGTCACTGAAAATAATGTAAGTACTGAAATCTCTTATGGAGACGGGAAACGGATAAAATGATAGATGGGACAGGGAGGGTTGCCAGGTTACGTGGCAAGGAAGGCGGGCTCGTTAGGCTGATCGTGAGGGAGAAGTGCTGGAGCTTGGCACACCGCTCCCTGCTCGTGACTACCCACCAGCCTCCTCTGTCGACTCGAAACATGACAGGGGAAACTGTGCTGTGGGAAACATCAGAGACGGGTGGAAAGTTGTGCAAGGAGGAGCACTATGAACAGACCTGGAAAACCTGCGGGACCGTTTTCTACATGGTGAGAAACTTGAACGAGACGAGGTCTGGAAACCTTAAAAAGGAACGAGTCAAGCAGGACTTCCTTTTGTTGGGTCAGATGTTTCACCCTTAAATCACAACCTGGGACCTGTGCTGCAGGCTTCCATGTCACCGCAATCCTAAAACAGTTACGTCTAGACCCAACAGGCTGGGGGAAAGGGGAAAACTACCCAAGAAGGCTGTAACTGTGTAGAAGATTGATATATTTTACAAGAATGTATGCTTCTGTAACAAACCATCATTCTCACTCATCTCTACCCAAACAAACAGTATGGATCCCCCACACACCAATTGACTTGGCGACATCATCCAGCTTGTCCTGTGACCGACTGATCAGCATCATGGCAAATCCTCGACGAGCCAGCTGGGGGTGAAGGAAAAACCAATTTAGTCATAGTTCATTAGACACACACACACACACACACACACACACACACACACACACACACACACACACACACACACACACACACACACACACACACACACACACACACACACACACACACACACACACACACACACACACACACACACACACACACACACACACACACACACACACACACACACACACACACACACACACACACACACACACACACACACACACACACACACACACACACACACACACACACACACACACACACACACACACACACACACACACACACACACACACACACACACACACACACACACACACACACACACACACACACACACACACACACACACACACACACACACACACACACACACACACACACACACACACAGCAGCGATAGCTTGAGTGAAATCTAACTGCCTGAAGCGTCGCCTGTGAGGTGGAGTCGATAATCTGGTGTTACTTGATGGCATTTACACTTCAAGATCATCAATAGATCATTCATCTCTGCATACTTCTCATTCTTTGAACAATGGATAAAAGCCTTTAGTAAGTGTATTTGTTACACACACATGACCTCACATCTGTCATGAAGTGCACATGAATATGGTGTGTGTGTGTGTGTGTGTGTGTGTGTGTGTGTGTGTGTGTGTGTGTGTGTGTGTGTGTATGTGTGTGTGTGTGTGTGTGTTTTCCAAGAAAATAAATAAAATAAGTGTCCAGGAGCCTCACCTCCTCGGCGTAGGATTTCCCAATTCCATCGGTGGCTCCTGTCACAACTGGAAGGAAACAGAAGGAAAAAATACAGGAAGTCAGTTTGTCGTTCTGACAAATTTAGAGTAGAATTACGTTGTACGGGTGGGGCCACAGGGGCATTGACCCCTGAAGTACACCCACCCTTTTACTCAACGGTCCTTTGTACAATGATCAGATTTAAACACAAGTGGTTCTAATGAGCCAAATGGGATTTTCCGGTGTGAAACCTTGTTTAAGGATGCTGGACTAATGCGTGGCCCCTCTATAAATATCATGGCCTCTTGGTGGCCCCATACTCAGAAAAATCCTAGATCTGCCTCTGTTTTACAATAATTCAGACAATTAAATATAGACTGACATGATTATATGTGAAATCACAATCTCGTCCTTGCTCTGACTGTTAAACATCTCAGAAATACTACTACTACTACTACTACTACCAATAGATTAGATTTGAATAGTACTTTACACAACAAATGTGCTAAACTCGAGTTCTGCGCTCTCACACATGTTGACTTTGCTCAAAGAAGTTGCATCAGGTTTGGCTGCTTTATCCATCAACACCCTAATATGGACCTAAGCCAGGTGTCTCTCCAGGTGAAAGACAAAAGCTAAGCTGTTGGACACACCCTGCAGTTTAATTGACCCGCATTAAGAAAGGCCTTTCCTAACGTTCTACAATGGCAGTTTTCCTCTCACCCGAACAGCTCGTGGCGCGACTCGGATCGGAGCTGGAGAGGAGCTGTGTATGACGTAGCAGAGCGTTTATGGTGGACAAGAATAGTTTAGAATTCACCGAGCCTACAAAAAGGACTTGATGCAAAACAATTCAACTGATGCAGTTTTGACAATTTAAATACTATTACATTTGATTCATAGTGTGAAATTCTAGCTTAACCCTCTGGAGACAGGCGTTGCAGATTTGCAACGTTAAAACCTACCTACCTGGTTACTCCACATACGTATTTCCTGAGCATTTTTTAACTCAGAAGTACCCCTGAAGGAATTAGTTGTTCGTCCTTTTATCAAAACTTAGTTTGAGCCTGAGAGGGTTAAAGGAAATGTGGGCAAAACTGAGGATTTCTCTCACAGGAGATGGTAAAGAGACTAAAGCAGAACCAGGAATTAGAGTTTCTCTTGTGCTCTTCACCTTGTCGGAGCTATTCTAGCACCTTCACTGACCAGCCACACCCCACTTGATTGACAGATAATGGCAGAGAGAGGATGATGCAGACAGGAGGTGGAAAATGAAGAAAATGTAAAGAAAACAACACAATGCTCCAAATGAGATTGGTGAAAGAATAAAAGGTAGAGGGCATTCTCCCAGCAAGAGCACACAAAATGAGGGGGGTGCAGGGAGGAGGGAGTGATGACGAACATGGAGAAGGATAAAGGAGGGGAGTGAAGTACGGCAGGGAGGGATTCTGAGGGTGGCTAAAAATAGAACTAGAGTGAAGCAAGACAACAAAAGAGTGGAGGAGAACGACAGAATGGAGGAGAAAAAGAGAGAGAGATGGGAGGGAAGTGAGGGAGTCGGGAAAAACTAGAGCAGAATCCCCGGTTATTTTTAAACCTCCCCAGTGTTGAGAATCAAACGCTCCATGCAGAAAAGCCTCAATGGGTTTGGGCCATACCAAGTCAGGCTCTGACTGCAGAGGTAGGGAGAGGCTGTGAAAGAGAATTGGGGGGGGGGGGGGGGGGGGGGGGCTATTATACCTATGAGGCCGTTTCTGATTCACATCCAAATGCTACACTTGACATAGGGTTGAGAACAAAACCCAGAGCTGGAGTCACGAAGCTGCTACAGAACACAGAACCCTGTGATGGAAAAATCCTCGACTAATGCCAGACAGGATTCCAACTTGTAGACCGTCATCAATATCAAACTAAAGAAAATTAGCGTTTGCACAAAAACAAATTGCATTCCTTGCACATGGCTCAAGAGATTCTCACAAATGATATTTGGGATTCAAGTCATCTGCGCTTATAACCAAGTATCAGGCAAAAGGAATCCAACCTGTGTGGTGGAATGCAACAGGACTGCACCAACGTGCACGCACACCTGCACCGCTCGAACTCTGACCCGCTCAGATGCGCCTTTGTGTAACAGACACATGGAGCATACAGATAAACACACACTAGACAGATGAGGGAATGCATGACTGTGTGTGTTTAAAATGCTGGTGGAGATCACCTCCTGAATTCCTGCATATCTACTCAGATGTTTTTAGACATGTCACACATTTTAAGAATTCACTTGGTAGATTTCCACACGTGCACTTTGAACTTAAGGTGCATTGGTTTGTTTTTAAAAAAATAATTATAATAATTAGAAAAATCTGAGTTTGGTTGCATTCACAGCGGCATTAATCCACCAACACGACATTAGTTTGCTTACAGAGCAAAAGAAAAGACACTCCAGGAAATCTGCTCAGTCTTAAATTATTCATATCACAGATTTTTGATCCAATCCTTTGTCACAGAAAAATGTTTACTTCAGTAATGGACTAAAACTAGGTGAGGAAGCACAACCGATGTAAATGAAGTTTGAAAGGAATGAAAAATGAAATTGCCATTTCTTTCCCCAAACATTTTTTCTGCTGACCCCTCTCCGTTTCCAGCACTCTCATGCTTATGCTGTAATCCTCAAACCGGTCGCATAATGCCATTTTCTCAATTAACAGTGTGTGTGTTTTATATATTGGCAGATTTCTAATCTAAAAAGGATTCTGAGAATATTCAGGTCAAAATAAATATTTTTAATTAAAAACACCTTTCAATATAAAAAAAAAAACACAAATTTATTTCTCAACCATCCTATTATTTTCTGTCTATTCTGACTCCCAAAAGCCTATTTTACATCCCAGTGGGACACGATCATCACGTGAACAACGCATGACATCAGTGGCATAAGGCACCAACGTAACAGAGGCCTACGCAGGCAGCCACGTGAATGACAGCAGTACTGACGACAGCAAGCTTTGTGTGTGTGTGTGTGTGTGTGTGTGTGTGTGTGTGTGTGTGTGTGTGTGTGTGTGTGTGTGTGTGGTGGTGGTGGTGGTGGTGGTGGGGGGGGGGGGTTGCTTCACCAGTCCCTCCCATCCCCTCATCTTGGAGCAACTGGTCCAGCATTCCTAGTTTAGAGCTGAAGGGGGCGCGTCAGCACTGCAGCTTAGCTTGGGCTCATGCTGCACATTCAGAGGTACTGCCATCCCCCAGAATTTTCCATCTCCCTCCCCCCTCGGCAGTAGAGCAGCCCTTGCTGCTGCCTGCTCACTATTCTGAGGGTCTAAAAAAAGCAGCAGCAGGAGTAAAAATAGCAGCGCCTGCACTGCCTCGTCTGGGAGCTGCCTGCTGCAACACCTGAATGCCAAGAAAGATCCCCAGCCATCCTCCGCACGACAAGCGGGATGCTGTTGAATCCTAACCACCACCCCCCACTAGAACGAGCACTGTGGGCTGGGGAAACCAAGACAAACAGGAAATTACTAGTGAAACACTGGAAAGCAGAACATCTATGATGACTGCATGAGAATCAGTGTTTGATTACTTTCAAGCAAAAGGATTTAAAGATTTCTGATCACATCCAGACCCCAAATTGAGATTCTTTCTGCAGTCCTTGTGTTATGTAATCAAACACAGAAAACATGACAATAAAAATCCACCCGTATTTCACATTCAAGCACACAAATAAAGCAGCATGTTAAAAATAAAGCCGATCAGACCAATGCAGAGGCTAAGACAAGAGTACATCAGAAATGCTCAAGACAGAAGCAGCAAAATTTTTTTCTCTGGCTACAATTTCTCAAATAAAAACCTTTACTGGAGGCTAAAATTTTGGATTTCATCTAAGTCTAAGAATTCATTCAGCAATTTCTGCTAATTCTTTCACAAAGCTAATCCCTGAGAACAATCAGAATAACAATGTGTCCTTTGCCCCATTTCCAACCATCAGATGTGCAACATTCCAGCTCCATTATTCATGTTTTTCCTTTATCTGATGAGTCCTTTTAATACGAGGCTGTGGGATGGAAGCAGATAAAGGCACAACTTCATACAGTACATTCTTTCTACCATCCTAGAAGTCTACCGTGGCTGATGACGTTCGTTCACAGCTAGACCAGTAGCCTCTGCTATCATCACAGGAAGTGATGAGTTGCTGACTCAAAATATGCATTCTGGCAGATTCTGTGTTTTGATAGCATTACTTATCAGCTTGAACTCACATTTTCTTGCTTATGCAAACCAATTATTTTTGTATGATGTAAACTGGAGGCGATTCAGGCAGTTCAATAAAAACCAGCTTAAATAGGACATATAATGCAAAATTCACCTTCTGTATTGCCATGTGGGTCTCTCCTGATTCTATAAACGCTCCAGTGTGGAAAATAAACATCCATAAGTATTCGGTCAGTGTTTGATTTTAGGAATCATCTCCCTAAAAGCAGCAGTTTCAAAATGTCTCCCATTTGTGATGTCACAAACTGGGAAATTAGAATAGAACCATCTCATGTGCAAGAGAGAGCTGCAGCTGGAGGAGCATTAAGCTGGGCGGACACTGTGCGACTTTTTCACTCGTAGCACTCAGCTTCAGCTCAAACTGTACGACTTCCTCACAGGGCAGATCTCATGAGTCATGCGCTCACACTGTACGACCCAGTTCTCGGATGCGATCTGACTGCTCACACTGTACGTCTGATAGCAACACGTCGGCCCTAAAAATATGCTAAAAATAGCAGTTTTTACTCAACACGTTAGACTTTTTTTGTCTTGATTTGCCTGTTGTCCTTCGGGAGTGCTGCAGGAGGACACGCAGGGATTTATGGGGGTTGGATGAGGAAAACGAAATAAAGAAAGTAAATCTGTGTTTTGTGATCAGTTTAATTTGACATGAACATGACAAACACGCTTTCTTGACAATCTTTGTGAGTAAAAAACGTGTAGAAACAAAAAACGAACAACGTGTGTTATTAGGGAAATAGCGAGCGGCGTTGACGCATGCGCCGTGAGTGGTTCTGATACTTTTTGGGTCGCAGCTGCTCGCAGCGCCGCTTCAACAGTGCGATACCCTCACGAGGGACGAGCAAAATATTAAACATGCCAGAAGTTTGTGCGAGCTCACGATTGCTGATCGGTAGCTGGTCACATGGTGTTAATCGCCTCTCGTAACCCCCGGTACACTACATGACACTCGGCGCAAAACTCGCCCCGATCTCGTGGATTCTGGCACGACTGGAAAATCGGCTCAAAAAAGTGAAAAAGTTGCACAGTGTACGCCCGGCTTTAGCTCACTTGAAGGCCATCCCAGATATCCAAGCTTCTCAGCTAACAGCAGCCTGAGTGGGGTATAGAGCTCCGGAGTTGATGTCACTTCTCCCGGCATGGAACAGTTCAAATCGAATAGCGCCATCTTGGCAGGCAGTAATTTGACATTTTAGTTATTAATCTTATTTAAGTTTATATTTTCCCATTTAAACACAAAATAAAACCAAATACTCACAGCTATTCACTTATTAACTTCTTTTAATCCTTGTGAGCAGTGGAATTTCTGCATCAAGTGCAGATGATTCACATGTGCACATTTTCCTGCATCGTAAACAAATCTTCATTCCTAAAAATACTAAATACTGATTATTTTGTCTCCATTGTTTCAAAGCTCTGATTTACAATGAGCTTATGTTGATAAACGTTCTACTGGAGTCAGTTAAAGTCTTGCATAAGTCTTTATCATGAATGACTGGATCTTATATAATCGGACCATTTTCTCAATAAACTCATGTCAAAGGAGGAGAACATGAAGGAAGGTTGTGTGTGTGTGCGTGTGCGTGTGTGTGTTGGGGGAGGGGGTGCACAGCTACTATTTTCTAAAAAAAAGATTTCTATTGAGCTTCACAATCATAACAGGACAGGCTTTCTTACACAAATGAAACCAGTGGAAAACGAGAAAATAATCAAAACGTGAATAAATCTACATCTCATCAGGAAGTCTAAATTCAACGGAACCATTTATTTAAATTTTATAGTGTGATTAAAGACACGAGGACTATGCAGACAAGAGGGGAAGCCGCTTTGACTCATGCTGCAGTGCACAGTTTCTCCACTAGGGGTCCCATCTGCTAAAAGGGTTTTCTGAGAAGCTGCAGAGCTTCATGCAGCAGATGCACAGCTCGAGAACACCGAGTACAATCAGAACATTCTTCACGTTACCAGTTTCATTCTGATCTGCTTACAGATGAAACAGTGATGAGCACCCACAAACTTGTCTGACAGGAAACAGAAGGCTTGTGTTGCCATGGCAGTGGGAAAAAGAAGAGCCATCACATTAAGGGACATGAAGGCAACAAGAGACTGGTGTCAATTTAATAGGAAAACACCGGTTCATGTTGTATTGGTATGGAAAATTACTGGATTTTTATTGTTTTTCAAACGAAAAACACCACTCAAACTAATTCGGGCGAGAAAATTGAGTATACATATAATAATAGGTTTAATTAATTCATTCTCACGCTTTAAAATATCAAAAATTAAAGCAGAACATCGGCTCTTCATCAAAAGATGACTCATTAAAACCTATTTTTTTTAACAGCGAATCTAAATCTGAACAGCTCAAACAGGCTGCTCCAGAATGCCAGGTCCAACCTGCTGAGGAGAACACCTCACCTCATCACAATGTCCCGCCCGCACCGTTGTGACTGGTTGAACTGGTGGCACCGATTGGTTTCAGGATGTTCACGCGTTTCGAAAAGAACTCGTTTGGTAAAAAAATGTATAATAATAATAATAATAATTATTATTATTATTATTATTATTATTATCATTATTATTATTATTATTATTATTATTATTAATTATTATTATTCCATGCAAATGTAGGCGCGGCCATCAGAGAGAAAATTCTGAGTCATGCTGGTGGCATCGTGATTGGTTACGCACGCTGCAGTGAGGAGGTCTGTAACCAGATGGGGTGGGGTGAGTGGTCATCACAATGTCTGTACGGATGACGATAAACTTGAATCACCAGGATGAACCGGCATTCCTAAACATATTCCGTCAGAATCAGCGCGCGGGGGGTGGGGGTGGGGGTGTTTGAGTCATGCATCTTATAGCGCACAAAAAAACAGAATACAATTGTGCGTTACATTAACATATAAAACACACGCTTCACACCAACCAGACGCTATTCTGGCGTAAAAATAAGAATCTCGCAAAGTACACTGATACATTGCGCAGCAAAAGGCTCCAGACGCTAAAAGTGGGTCAAGCCACAGGGAGGGCGATTCCTGAGATATAGACTCCAGAAATGTTCAGTCAGGAATAATACACGACTTCAATTTGTTTCAATATGTTTGGATTTGAATTGGGTTTGTAGGTTTTTGGTTATGTGGGATAAAAATGTAAAAAGCCCGATGAGAACACAAAAATAACCACGTGGGAATCAAAAGGTCTTAAATGATCTGGGTCACGTTTGTTTTAAATCTGGTTCTGTGGGACTGATTGCTCACCCACATCACCCACCACAGCTATGTGAAAAGTGCGCATAGCCTGCGCAATTTGGCTTCTGGCTCACCAATGTGGGGCGCACCCCCCTCCCCGGCTCCAAATGTGGTTGAAAACGCTGATTGGAACCTTTTGGCAGCTCGCCGTGCTGTCAGGAGAGGATTTGAGCAAATAAAGATTTCAGTCAAGTCAATTAAGCAATCCACCTGCGCATATCACGCAACCTCTCGTTGAACCAAGTGAAACGTAAATTAGAAGTAAAGAAGGCACCGGGTGCAGCTCCACAAAGAGAGAAGTGAAGTTTGAGCTCAATAACCTTGTTCTGTTTGGAAGTCAAAGACCACCTGCCTACTCCCGAGCTGCCTGAAAACCTGCTCGAACCTGACTCACCTGCCCATTTGCCCAGCTTTGGGGAAAGCAGCTGTCCGTTCCCCAAGACCCAGATCCTGAAGCCAGTGAGCAGCCGGTAGAGGAGCCACAGCGTCAGGAAGGCCACCGTCAGCGCACCGACCCAGAAGAGAGGCGTCTCGGCCCGGCAGATCATTTCCTCCATGCTCATCCGGCGGCTCTCGGTGACTTGGCGTGTGTGAATGTGTAAGTGTGTGTGTATGTGTGTGTGTCTGTGTGTGTAGACCTCAATTTTAGGCTCTAGTTTCCAAGCCACAATGTGAGAGAGAGTCCCTTTATAAGGAGGTTGTAGCATCACACACATACACACACACACACTCCCCCAACACTTGTCAAGCCTGATTTGAAGCGCGCCGCCCACCACCGCCTCTCACCGGGTGCAGGAGCCGTCTCCTTGCCGCTGATTGGCTCCTTCTTACGCCAATCAACAGCACAGCTTCCCCATTCACTGCATTTTGTGTACGGAGCTGGGCGGAAATAGGGAGACCGGAGGGGGAGCTGATTGGATGAGCATTACGGCAGCTCCCATCCAGAGTCTGTGATTGGCTCTTTCTGGAACTGGTTTGACGGTTTCAGTCAGAATTATGAAACAGTGCAAACCCACGCTTTGGGTAAAAAAAGAAAAGAGAAACTGCCCATACCACTTTATGAATGGAAGGATGTGCTCATTGGAGAGGAATGTGTGTCCCGCCCAGTGGAGAACACACAGGCTGTTCATTGGCGAGACTGACGCCAGGCTGTGAGGCCAGCCTGAACCTAAGCATGAGTCACCCCTGTGCCGTATAGGTGCTCCTTCAGCATCAGAATGTCTGAAAAAAATAGCTGCAGGTGCAGAGACTCCACGGCACCGGGGTTTGGGTCCTCCAGAAACACCTGATGCGTCTGAATCTGGAGCATCACACTAGTGCAAGGTGTCTAAAAAGTGAAAAAACTACAACCCCCAGAAACTGCTCCTTCAACTCTCGCGAAAATTCACACAAGTAGTAATTTTCTCCGAAACTGGGAGCATGCTGGATGAGATGTGTTACATAAACACCGAGACAGGCTTTTACATTTCCATCGCTTTATTTTTATTTTTACAGCATTTTCTTTATATCACACACACAAACACAAACACACACACACACACAGAGAGAGAGAGAGAGAGAGAGAGAGAGAGAGAGAGAGAGAGAGAGAGAGAGAGAGAGAGAGAGAGAGAGAGAGAGAGAGAGAGAGAGAGAGAAATGGGACAAATCAAACATGAAATTCTGTCAGATCGATGATCTGTGGTTCAAACTGAAGGTTGGTTTGAACTCAGCTGAGGTACATAAGTATACAAATGGGTCTGCATGCTGAAATCCGACGTGCAGCTGCTCACAGTGTTTAACACAAGAGCAGGGATCCGTGATAGAGTTGCAGGTTGTGTAACAGTTTCAGAAGAAATGTTATTTGCATTAATATTGCGACAATTACCATTAAAATATGAAACAACTTTTGGCGAAATTTAAATAATGCACAGTTTAAAAAACATTACAAAACTCAGTTGGAGGTATTTAGTCAGTAATGTAACATCAAACACAATAATCACACACACACACACAGAGAGAGAGAGAGAGAGAGAGAGAGAGAGAGAGAGAGAGAGAGAGAGAGAGAGAGAGAGAGAGAGAGAGAGAGAGAGAGAGAGAGAGAGAGAGAGAGAGAGAGAGAGAGAGAGAGAGAGATTTGGGCAGCTTTAACATATATTATGAAAAATTTCAAACATTTATGAAAAATTTCAAACATTCTGAATAATTTTTGCAAACAAGTCCATCCATGTGATCTAATTTCAAACTGCATTTCCTCCCAAATGTATAAAAATCAACAGATATTTTGGTGGAAGTGTCTTTCCATTTCCTGCTGTCGCTGTCCAGCTCGGAGGTGTTGAAGTTCAGCATCTCCGAGCTGGACAGCGACACACACCAGAGAGCCAGAAAGACACAGACAGCTCCAACATGCAGCAGAAACACAGCTCCACACAACATCTTCAAACACAAAAGGTTTCTCTGTTTGGGATGTCTTAAAATCTGCCAATTCCACAGATAACTTCCTTGGGTGTCCCGTTCATTTCCTGACCATAAAACATAAAACAGCACACTATCTTTAAAATCCAGGGCAGGTTCAGATACATGCCTGCAGCTCAGTTTCTCCTGGAGGAGCAGCTTTACCTGAGAACACACACACACACACACACACACACACACACACACACACACACACACACACACACACACACACACACACACACACACACACAGGACCTTACTTCAGCATTACTTCAACATTATAAACACACATTAGACTCATATTTACACCTTCATAATTTCCTGTAATTCATATTAATCTCAGCTGCTTCTACTATAAATCTGTTTAAACAATTCAAACACAACACAGATAATTATATATGTAAGATTTGTATTTATTTGAACAATAAGGCATTTAAAACCAACGGCAAAGTTACTTATTTAGTCATGTACAGAGATTTAGATATATTTTTAAAAAATCTCAACTGTGAACCATCATCCTTCTCAGAAACCTGAAGTCTAAAAACATGGCATTTCTACAATTTTATTAGCTTGATTTAGTATTAAAAACACTAATTACACACTTAGTACTCTCTCTCTCACACACACACACACACACACACACACACACACACACACACACACACACACACACACACACACACAGACCAATAACCTAACAGTCATGTTTTTGGACTGTGGGAGGAAGCCGGAGGACCCGGAGAGAACCCACCCATGCACAGGGAGAACATGCAATCTCCGTGCAGAAGGAATAGAAACACCTGTAAAGGTTCCTGAGCCTTTAAATGGTCTCTCAGTCTAGTTAAATTACTGAAATAAATGTAATTCTGTACAGTATTCTAATTTTTCCAGCTTCACATATTTGTGTGTTTTAGTAGCATTTCTGTTGCTGGTAATCTAGTAATGGTTAAATAAATAGAAGAGGCACAGTTCTGATGGAGGACTTACATTTACCAACTTGGGTCAGACCCAGACACAGAAGAGCTGCAGCTGGGTGGTAAACACACAGGTAGTTCTAATAACACCTATGATGTTTGAGACTGATGCATCAGTGTTACAGCGGGACTAAAGAAATGATCAGAAACAGTTTACAGCTGGATGATCTAGGAAGGTAGAAGATCGTGACATCTGAGCGGTGAACAGGTGAGAAAGGCACGTCTTCCTCATTCTTCACAGGCTTGCAGGTTCTTCATACGCTTGCATGAAAACATTTGCCTCATTAGCTCCCAATCAGCTGATGATGGCTTCAACACACCACACTGCTGAATTAGTAACACATTTAGAGTCTAAAGAGGGATGGAGGACATAAGGAGACACATGGGGAAGACACAGACGCAGACCATGACAGTACCCCCCCCCCCCCCCCCCCCCAAAAGGGCGGATACAAGACGCCCAAGACAAGAACAAGACAAAACCACAAACAAAAGACAAGGACAAAAACAGGACACCAAAGCCACAGGGAGGGAGAGGGGGGACCAAACAAAAACAACCCATAAGGGTGGGCGAGGAGGGAACAGGAGACTCAGAGGAACCGGTGACGGGGAGCCAGGAGGCAGGACCAGGAAAACCCTGGGGACAGGGGCCTTGGAGGAGGAGGAGGAGGAAGGAACTTCAGAGGGCGAGGAAGGGTCGCTGGAGACGGGGACTGAGACTGGAACACAGGTGACTCTTGAGGCCGGACGGTGACTGGATCTTTCGAGACAGGGACGGTGACTGGAACACTTGAGTCAGGGACGGCGACTGGAGCTTTTGATACGGGGACTGGAACACTTGAGGGAACTGGAACACTTGTGGAAAGACATGTGGACAGGGACGAAATTTTGATTTCAGTAGTGGGGGGGACACAGCAGGCTTGTGCGGATTTGGGGTGGGGGGTGTTATGTAAAGACCCCTTGACACGTCATGTGCCCATCTCAATAATTTTTCCATCCTATATATATATATATATATATATATATATATATATATATTATCATTATTGAAGTGCAGTTTTGGCTGTTGACAATGGATAGGCTATTGTATTTATTGTTTTGGGTCTTTTTTTATTGTTTTTGGTGCAACATTTTCTAACAGGGAGTGAGATTCCTTTTTTATTTAATTTTTGTTTGTTATTTTTATTCATTTAGAAGTTCTGGTTCTGGACATTTCAATGTTAAATGAAGGTTTCTTTGTTGCATTTTAAAGGGTGTACTTGCATTATTATGATATATTAACATTATATTAGTGGTTATTTTGGTCTAGATAATGTTGACAATGATATCGTTTATCATCAACAATTTGTTGGACAAAATATCGTCCAGCAAAATTTGTTACTTTCCCAGGCCTAGTCAAAAGTATAAAAATTATTTATACATAAACGGTCCCTCCTGAGATCTGGCCGTTTGTTCATTTGCTGTGTTAGAGGACATGCTGAACTAATGTTTTACACATGATCATCACCCTAACATTTGAGTGTATAAAAACATATTAAATATGTTTTTCCCTTAAAAGTGTTTAAACAGTTGTTGCATTTCAACACACAAAAAATAATTGGAAAAAATAAGATAAATCTAATGAAAAGTGTACATCTTTGACATTAAGCTTAAAAAAATCTGTTGACGATGATGATACTGTTCATTTTTCAGAGCTTTTTAATGTGAAAATATACATTGCAATAGATAAGTTTACAATAAAGTTAAATGATAAAAGTTTTGAAGTTACACTTCTACTACTACTACTACTAGTAATAATAATTATGATGATAATAGTAATAAAAAAATAATTATTATAATAATACGAATAAATTGTGTCTGAGGAGTCAGTTATGTGGAGGAGATGAGTTTGTAAAAGTTAGTTTTGAGTATGTGTGTGAAGGAGGAGGTGAGTCTGAGCTTAATGCAGGGGTGTCACATGTTCCAACTTACGTTTTGACTTTGAAAGGAGTCTCTTATATCCACTTTTCATTTTCTTGACATGCTGCCTCCTGGCTGTGCCTAACTACCAAAGACTCACAAATGAACACTTATTCAAATGTTATGTAATGGAAGCTGAGCTGAGCTCTTATATTACACAGCGTCTAGTTGACGATGTGACTCAGTACCGGTGTTCCCTAGCGGCTCCAAACTAGCAAAACAACGTGAGCACGTTCTGACTGTTTACAACTTGAGTGACAGCAGCAACAGCCAATAATACGTTAGCAAGTATCAGCAGAGCCAATAGATTAGCTTTTGGGCGGGTCTAATAGTAAACCGGTTTCCGTTTCGGTCCTAGTGCTCAACCAAATCCTTTTAATGGAGCGTAACATTGTTTTTGGACAGAAAAAAGTGCAGGGGACCAAAACTGCCTTTTGAAAAAGTGGGGGGGACATGTCCCACTCGTCCCCCCCCAAAATTACGTCCCAGCATGTGGAAACACTTGTGGGAACACATGTGGGAACATATGTGGGAACACATGTGGGAACGCTTGTGGGAACTGGAAGGCTTGTGGGAAGGCTTGTGGGAGCGGGGACGTTGAGACCTGAGTCGGGGGACGTCGAGACCTGACACGGGGACGTCAACACTTGAGGGAACTGGAACACTTGTGGAAAGACATGTGGGAAAACTTGTGGGAACACATGTGGGAATGGTTGTGGGAACTGGAAGGCTTGTGGGTAGGCTTGTGGGAGCAGGGACGTGGAGACCTGACACGGGGGACGTGGAGACCTGACACGGGGGACGTGGAGACCTGACACGGGGGACGTGGAGACTTGACACGGGGACGTGGAGACTTGACACGGGGACGTGGAGACTTGACACAGGGACGTGGAGACTTGACACGGGGACGTGGAGACTTGACACGGGGACGTGGAGACTTGACACAGGGACGTGGAGACTTGACACGGGGACGTGGAGACTTGACACGTGGACGTGGAGATGTCCACTTCAGGCCTGGAAGTGCCGGACTGGACGGAGTCTCTTGGAAAGGCTGGACCGGAGCCTCTTGGAAAGGCTGGACCGGAGCCTCTTGGAAGGGCTGGACCGGAGCCTCTTGGAAGGGCTGAACAGGAGGCGATGCGTCCACCGGGACCACCACCGAGACAGAAGGCGATGCATCCACCGGGACCACCGCCGAGACAGGAGGCGATGCGTCCACCGGGACTACCGCTGGAGCAGGAGGCGATGCGTCCACCGGGACCACCGCTGGAGCAGGATGCGATGCGTCCACCAGGACCACCGCTGGAGCAGGAGAAGATGCGTCCACCGGGACCACCGCTGGAGCAGGAGGCGATGCGTCCACCGGGACCACCGCTGGAGCAGGATGCGATGCGTCCACCGGGACCACCGCTGGAGCAGGATGCGATGCGTCCACCAGGACCACCGCTGGAGCAGGAGGCGATGCGTCCACCAGGACCACCGCTGAAGCAGGACGGCTGCGGCGTCGTCGGCATGGGGTTTTTTGGCTCAGAGGCATGGAGAAGACACTGGCAGGAACCGAGGAGGAATGACAGCCCCCCGGAGAGGATACAGCAGCGCTGACTGGTCCAGGCGAAGGTGTGCAGGTGGTAGAAACAGAAAACGAGGAGGAATGACAACCCACCCGGGGTGAAGAGGCGGCGTTGTCTGGATCAGGTAAGTGTGTGGTGGTTTGGTCCAACGGAGGTGCTGAGAAGGCACCAATGGGTTCAGGGGATAAGGAGATGAAGCCAGTTCTGATTGAGTGGACCGGAGTAGGAAGGTACTGGAGTCTAGAAGCTGAAGGAGGAGATGTGGAGGAAGTGGTGGCAGGAGCGACTGGTGAAGGAGGGTCATGGCCAAAAGCTTGTAGAACCTTCTTAGCAAAGTCCCAAAACGACACAGCCTTAAGATCCTCTACCTCGAACATTTCAGCAACCCACTGCATGGATTTACCTCTCATCCAAAGCACCATAAACGACACCTTGTTGGATTCAGAGGATTTTAAGTCCAAACAATGGGCACAGGTCCGAACAAATTCCACACAAAGCTCCGGATCTCCATCGTAAAAAAAACATCTCCTGTGTACCTGGAGATCCTGCTGGGTCCTGGGTTGGTCGGTCCATTCTGTCGCGTTTAGGAGCAGGAGGTTAGGACCCAAGATGCAGAACCCAGGATGACACAAGGCAGGAGTGGATATGTAAAGTAAAAATCGTTTATTATGAGGAAGAACAAAAATAAATCCAAATGGCAGGGAGCCAAAAATCCAGAGAGTCAAAAAACACCAGAGCAACGAGCAGACTGAACAGAACAAATAATGCTGACAAACAACAATGGACCGACAAGAACAATGAGACAAGGAGGGCTTATATAGACAGGGAGGAGCAATTAGGGAAACAGGAAGCAGGTGTGCGGAGTGAGCTGCTGGAGGGAAGGCAGTTGACAACAATTATCTGGATGGGGAAGAGAACCAGTGGAGGGCAGATAAACCTAACACTATTTAAAACACAAAACTAAACCTAAAGACTCTGGGAAGAACTCACACAAACGCATACACTTACTGACACACACAAACTCATACACACATACAATGAACTGGGGAACAAGAGGCTGGGGCTACAACTAAGGCCTAGTCCACACGTAGCCGGGGGTTTTTAAAAACGAATATCCGCCCCTCCAAAAACTTGCATCCACACCACCTTGTTTTAAAAACAAACTCTGTCCACACTTACCCGGATAAATACGTTGTTAAGGACATGCCAGACCTGTAGGCGGCAGTACTTCCCCCGTTCTTAACCTCGTCCTTCGTCTGTGGTCTTCCGCAAGGAGCAGTAATTCCGCTTGCAAAAACAAACAAGCAGAAAGCGCTTGGACAATTGATAAAGCGAGCGCAGCTCTGAGGGCTTCCATGCTGTCGGCTAGTGTAAACACAGGTCGCACACGTGATGTCAGCATTTTTCTGTCGCAGAAAGTGACGTTGCGGACCTTAAAACTCCGGTTATGTCCGTCCACACGCAGACACCCAAAACGGAGAAAACGCAGATCTTCACTTTGGCCGGAGTTTTTAAAAAGATTCATTTTCGTGTGAAAAAACTCAGTTTTCGTGTGGATGACAGGCCAAAACGTAGAAAAATATCTACGTTTTGGCAGATCCCCGGTTACGTGTGGACAGGGCCTAAGACACACAACAGAGATGCAGACAAAGGACACATGAGGGTGCTATGAGACACAAAAGGGAATCTAAAGAAGGATGGAGGACATAAGGAGACACATGGGGAAGACACAGACGCAGACCATGACAACACTAGAAAAGTGTTCATTGGGCTTTGAGAGGAGATATTAGAATTATCTCGACCCAACTTTGTTAACTAAATCCATCTAGAAGAAAAAAATATATATTTAAAACGTTTTTATTCAACCATGTTCTTTTCAGCATTTTAAAGCAGGGTGTAGATTTTATATTTATACGTTCCCACACCCCTCACCAAATGACAAAACATTTGTTGGATTTTAGCAGCTGTGTGTGTGTGTGTGTGTGTGTGTGTGTGTGTTCGTCATGTGATTCCTGAACTCGCATATGATGTTTATTTTAAATTGTGAATCTTGTGTCTGCCATTTAACTTCTCCAGCAGACAGACAGACAGACACACACGCACACACACACATGCCTGCATGCACGCACGTGTGCACGCATGTGCGCACACACACGCACACATTTTTATTAGTGAATTAATGTTCTTATTTCATGTCATTTAACCAAATTTTCACACTGACTCCAAAATGTTAGAAAAAATCTGTGAAATGTGAAAAATCAAACAATAAAAATGATCACAGAGGTATTTTTGTCATCACACACACAAGGAGGAGCATGTGATCTATTTTATTTTATGCTTTTAATACTTATTCCGCTGCAGAGTTACTGTAAAACACACATGCATGCATGCATGCGTGTGTGTGTGTGTGTGTGTGTGTGTGTGTGTGTGTGTGTGTGTGTGTGTGTGTGTGTGTGTGTGTGTGTGTGATGTTATGCTAGAATGGATCTAGGTATTTACATTTAATTAGGTTTTGGGACATTAAAGATTCATAAATTGTATAAAATCTGTTTTTGTAAAAGAAACAACAAAGGCAATATTTAATTTAAGTCAGTTGTTTTTTTAAATGTGATTTAGTGCTATCACGTGCTGTCTTACAGCTGTGTTTGTCTCACAAACGGAGCTGAGCTGCTCCTCTGCAGCTCTCAGCTGTTCAGTCGGCCATTTTGTGTCCGGCTGCAGCGTCTCCCTGCCTGGTTCTGTCACCAACACAAGCCTGTCTTCAGCGAGGAACACAGGTGAGAGGCAGGCTGACCAGTTAGCCCACCAGGGTTTGACACCGTTCAGGTCTTTGACGTCTGGCCGACCATCTTTTTAACACACAAACACAAGTGAGGCGGGGCAGCATAATCTAACAATCTAATCTGTGAATAGATTATAATTATCCTCTTGTTTTGTTTTTGACACCTGTGTGACATCTTGAGACTTTTATTCTGCATGTCTTTGCGCATCAGCCCTGAAATAATGGAGAAGAAAGCTCCAGTTGAAGTAATTGGACTCTTATTCTATTTTAGTGGTATAATCTAAAATTATAAACTGTAAGAGAAGAGAAGCGTCCTCTTATCAGCGTTCTCTCTTTAAGGGTACATGTTAATAAAAATCCAGTTTTCTGTGCTTGAGAACCCATAATTGGACGTCTTAAATGGCCACCTCTTTATTTGTAGCTCCCTGAGTCTGAAAACATCTGAAAATAAAGCCATCCAGACTACCATCTGTACCTCCACCAGCCGCGCTGCATTCACCGTAGCTCGCCACTTCAGAGCCCATCCCATTTTCAATCAGCCACTCTGGCCAATAAACAGCGAGGTGGTTTATTCTAAAACTGCAACGCTGAATAAATCTGAGGTTCACCAGCGGTGAGAGACTTACTGATATTTCTGTTCTCAGAGAGCTGTTTTGTAATCTGCTACCACAGAAAACAGCCATGAGCAATAATCTCACGATGTTGGGAAAGATGTGGGGACAAGGACGGGTGCTTTCTTCCATTGTTGCATGTGTCTGAATTTTGGAACATCTGCAGATGTTTTTATACAAGTTACCTGAAATGCGTGATTGTGGTCTGCAGGAGAAAACCCACACATATTATAACCCCATGTAGCATGGCTACAGCTGGGTTTTGAACCTGCAACCTTGTTGATTTGAGGTAGCAATGCTTCCAACTTTATTTTTACACCCATGCATTTTATAGAGTTCTCGTGTTGGTCCACCCTTGCAGAAGAGAGAGTTCTCGAGAATGGTGGATTCATTTTCCAGAACCTCTTTCATGATGTTTGGTTCTGATGTTGGACCAGAAGCATCTGATTCACCCTGAAGGTGTTTTATTCTGAAGAGGATTAGGGCCGCTGAAAAGAAAAATAACCCTCTTCCAGAGATCTTTAGTAAGCAAGAATAGGATCATTATGTGACATACATTTTTTGCTTTTATTCCACTTAGTTTACATTTACAGTAGACATAAACCAAATTCACGTGCTTTTCATTCCCTCACACTTCTTATGAATCACAAATCAACAGAATCTTAATGTTTTTAAGTTATTTCTTTGGTGAGAAAATGTAACCTTTCAGCAGGTGAACTTGCCTCCAAACAGCAAAAACAGCTCGTTTTTAAACATCTTTCCTAGAAAAGAGACTCCCGTAATTACTGGATTTCTGTTAAAAGTGGGCCCGTTTGCTCCAACACTCAGCGTAATATGAGCTGCTCTTCCTTAATGCTTTCATGTAACGCTGAAAACGTCTTTTCTTTTATTCATTTCTGGTAAATGGTCATTTTACACTAAGTTCACTCACCAGATCAATTTTCTCTTCTTTTTTTTTTAGTTTTATGGAAAAACGAATAAAAACAAAACATATTTTTGAAGAATGTGACAGTATGACTGAATTGTGTTTGAATTGGAATTTTGAGGATTTGAGGTTAAAATAATACCTTTATTTTTAAGAAAACATGATTATTAAGACTGTCAGAAAAGAGCTTTGATGTAACATAGCTGAACTAAACTTAACCTGTTTAACGACATTAGTACCCCCCCCCCCCCCACACACACACACACAAAGGTCACTATTTTCTACTATACTGAGTATTACATTTTAAGACATTAAAACAAACAAAATAAAATGTTTGAATCTTCCAATTTGAACTGATTTTTCTTAAGTTTCTCACTGTGAATAATTTGCTTGTTTTATATTTTGAAAACCTAAAATAAAATCTTAAAAAGAATCATTTGTGACAATTGTCTCCTGTGCCTGTGATATTGAGTTAAAATGTCAAATGAAACATGATTAGTTTGATATTCAAACGTGGGATGGTGATTTGTAATCTCATTAAAAGGTTGTGTGTAACATCACTAATAGGTTTGGCTGATGTTGTGTTATTTAAAAGGAAGCCCAAACATGGGCAGCAGGAGGAGAGGATTTATGTGTTAAAGGTTCTTTAAAATAACAAAAGTTTAAATATTTCTAAAAACAAATGTAAAAAGAGGCAGAAAAGTTAAAATGTTTGTTTTTGAGAAACTTCTTTCCTCTTTTAGTGTTAAAGGATCTGCTGTGTTATTTTGAGTGTGTGTGTGTGTGTGTTTTATGTAATCACTTAGAAAAAGATTGAAATGTATTTAATAAACAGTGTGTGTTATTTGTCTTATTTTACCTTAATTATCATTTAAACAAAAAAAAAAGACTTGTTTTACTGTCATCTCATAAGACATCCAAAGAGGCTGCTTCTGATGTCAGAAACTTAAAGAAGCTTCATCTTTTAGTTCTTTTTAAAACCCCGAAAGGTTTTATTTACCTGCAAACGAAACACTGCAGGTAAATAAAACCTTACTGTGTTTTAAAAAGAACTAAAAGATGGAATTAGAATTTCAACACAGCAAGAACACACCAAAGATATTTAAAGAAGCTTCTTTTATATGAATTTTATTCACACAACTGCAGAGCAACAAGATAAAATTAGCTGTTCAGAAAATAACAAGAAAGTAAATGTATGAAACTTTGAAGGACCTTACTTAGTGAAACAGTAAAACGTGAATGAATGCATGGATGATGCTGTAGATAGTTCATTCATTCATTATTCTCAAAGACGTTTAATCAAAGTTGATCACACTCTGAACTGAGGACTAAAAACTCTGTAAATGTAAATAGATTACAAAGGCACATTTATTTCTCTGCTACAAATGTATTGTGTGATGTTCTTGTTTGAAATTACAGATTTTTCTTGAAATTAAATCAACTGAAAGTCAGACGATGAGTAGGAAATATCTAGAAAACATTAAGTTTATTTTCACTGAAATGTTAGTACACATCCTGATAATTCTGGGTGTGTGAGACATGTTCTATTATTCTGTGAAATGAGCGAATGGTGTGTGTGTGTGTGTGTGTGTGTGTGTGTGTGTTTTAATCACCTTGAAAAGGGACAGAAAGTAAAAGTTTATGTATTAAACAGTTTATTTGTTCTCAGATACTTAAATCATTAATATTTAAACAATAAATTCCATTTGAATTTTATTTGACTCGATCATCAAACACAACCAGACGTTTGCTGCTGATTCATTCTTTAATCTCAGAATTTACTTGTTTTACTGTCATCTCATGAGAAATCCAAAGAGACTGCTTCTGATGTCAGAAACTTAAAGAAGCTTGTTTTATATGAATTTTATTCACACAACTGCAGAGCAACAAGAAACAAATGAGCAGCTCAGAAAATAACATAAAAGTGATAACAAAGCAAATGTGTGATACTTTGAACTGGACCTTACTTGAATGAATGAATGAATTTATTTGGTCCAACCAACAATTGAATCCATTTGCCCTGTGCATCCAAGCTTATAGTGTTCGCCTACCCCTTTTACCTTAGATTATCACTATGACACCAAGACATACAGATTGAGAATTTGACAATGAATTTAACATTTTCTCCATACCAAAAAAAAGGTAAAAAGAATAAAACAAGTCATTGACTACCATTCATTTAAGTGACTGGATTGTGCCTAACCTAACCCTAACTCTAACCATAACCAGTCTACTCCTAACCCTAACCTTACCTTAATTCACACCGTACCTCTAAAACTAACAGAGCTCTGTTACATTGTACCAAAGTGGGGACCAGCAAAATGTCCTCACTTTGGTACTAATGTCCTCAGTTTACAGGTATAAAACTTAATAGACGAGCAGACACACACACACACACACGAATCACAATCACTCCTTTTCCTCTGCTTTCATAGACTGAGAGAAAGATTGACATTCATCTAACAACACCAGGTGAAACCCTTCAAGACCAGATGGGGCAACAAACACATGAGCTTAAATAAATCCTGTTATGCCTTGTAAAATAAAAGCTTAGTTTCCTTTTTACTTCCTAAAATAAAACGTCTTGAGTAGTTATATCTGTTTGACACAAAAGTGGCTGATTCTCCTTCAGGATGATAGAAAACCAAACATTTAAATATTTTATGTAACTTATTTCTACAGTAATAGCTCAACTAAAGCTAAAACTAATAATAAAGGTAAATGAAATGTCACATATAAAAGAAGAGTTTTTACTATTTAGATAGTTTTGTTATAAATACTAAACCACAATTTTGTTTATTTTTACTCCAGTCTGGTTAACAATGCTGGTGTCTCGGTAACAAGCATTTCCTAGTATCTAATAATTTCTCACAGCTTTGATAACATGTATTGTTGGGTATTTTTATAATTGTACCTTTTTGAGGCCTAAAAGATGCCAATTTTGTGTTATTGACACTGCATGAATCTCTGTTTTTGCCAACTGTTGTTGTTCATGAAAGGTTGAGCAAGGAGGTTGATTGCAACTGAAACCTCTGTACCTCTGTAACCTGAGAAGGTCCCGCCTTCTCCCCCATCCATTTGTGAATAAAGCCCCTGGGAAACTGAGGAGACTTGTGAGTGACGTGGGGAAGCCTCGGAGGAGGTTCCTCTGCGTTAACTCTCCATATTCTTGGGGACTCAGGGTAAAATGTCTTCCTTGTTGTCATGTGTGTTATTTCAGGTTCCAGGGTTATGGAGATTAAATATTACCTAACATTCTGTTCTCCTGATGGAGAATGCGGGTATGCAGAGCTGGTGAGGTGAAGGCTTTGAGGCTGGAACAGAGGGGGGCTGGTTAGCTCCATGGAGGGGTTTCTGCACCCAGCTCTCGCATGACGATTCATGGACATTACAAATAATCTCTCTCTCTCTCTGTGTGTGTCGTCCTTTAAGGTAATATGGGATAAATCTAAAACTACCTATCAATGTGTGCATGTGTTGGGATACAAAGCTCATCAGATTTATTTTTATTGTTTATGATTTTGTTATTTTCTTAACATTTGAGCATAAATTTTCATAAAAGAATCTGATTATTTTGTTCTCCTCGATGAAGGACACAGATAACCACTGTGTGTAACCTTGCGTTACAGGCTAAGATTAAAACCATCCAATGTTTGACCTGGGATTGGGTCAAGCTCTGTGACTAAAATACTTCTCTACAGAACTCGAAGTACTTGTTCTCTGATTTAATAGGAAAAACCACTTGCATTAAGAATTCATTTGGTATGTCGTTATTTTTGTTCTTTTGGAACAACTGAAGTACATTTTTCATTGTGCACCTCTCCGTCTTTGAAACTAAAGTGAAAATTTCAACATAATTTAAAGTTCTGGGGCATCGTTCATGAAAATGTAAGATTCATATTTAATTTTCTATGCAAGTGTTGGGATTTATAAAGAAAACTTGAAGAGAAAAGATGGGAGACAGACACTGAGCTACAGCCTATAGTGGTCAGCAATGTTTCCCTGACGGTGGCAAATAACAAAGTAATCCCACCTAGTATGAACTCTTGATTTAATACATTATTGCTTAAAGATTTTATCAAATATTTTAAAGAAATGTGGCCTTTATACTAATAATATAATTACCTGCTGGGAAAGTCAGCATTTCTTCTGCGGGGAAAAGAAAGAAAGAAAGAAAGAAAGAAAGAAAGAAAGAAAGAAAGAAAGAAAGAAAGAAAGAAAGAAAGAAAGAAAGAAAGAAAGAAAGAAAGAAAGAAAGAAAGAAAGAAAGAAAGAAAAGAGTCTCTCAAGATAAAAAATCACAAGGACTTTCACAACAACAAAATTTTAAAAATAAAAAGATGGAAAAAGCAGAAATGGTAAATAAAGAGCAGAACAAGGAGTGGGTAGTAATGAAGGTCACACCAAAACCAGCTGGAATAGGTGAGTTTTCAGCTGCTTTTTAAAGGAGACCACTGAGTCCACTGATCTCAGGCTCAGGGGGAGAGAGGTCCAGAGTCTGGGGGGCACAGCAGCAAATGATCTGTCACCTTTGGTCTTTAGCCTGGTGCTGCACAACCAGTACAGGTGCTGGCCAGTAAATTAGAATATCATCAAAAGGTTGAAAATATTTCAGTAATTCCATTCAAAACGTGAAACATGTACATTATATTCATGCAATGCACACAGACCAATGTATTTCCAATGTTCATTACATTTAAATTTGATATTCATAAGTGACAACTAATGAAAACTCCAAATTTGGTATCTCAAAAAATTAGAATATTCTGAAAAGGCTGAATATAGAAGACACCTGCTGCCACTCTAATCAGCTGATTTACTCAAAACACCTGCAAAGGCCTTTAAAAGGTCCCTCAGTCTTGTTTTGAAGGCACCACAATCATGGGGAAGACTTCTGACTTAACAGCTGTCCAAAAGACAATCATTGACACCTTGCACAAGGAGGGCAAGACACAAAAGGTGATTGCTAAAGAAGCTGGCTGTTCGCAGAGCTCTGTGTCCAAGCACATTAACAGACAAGCGAAGGGACGGAAAAAATGTGGTAGAAAAAAGTGTACAAGCTCTAGGGATAACCGCACCCTGCAGAGAATTGTGACGACAAACCCATTCAAAAATGTGGGGGAGATCCACAAAGAGTGGACTGCAGCTGGAGTCAGCGCTTCAAGAACCACCACGAGGAGACTCATGAAAGACATGGGATTCAGGTGTCGCATTCCGTGTGTCAAGCCACTCTTGAACAAGAAACAGCGCAAGAAGCGTCTCGCCTGGGCCAAGGACAAAAAGGACTGGACTGATGCTGAGTGGTCCAAAGTTATGTTTTCTGATGAAAGCAAGTTCTGCATTTCCTTTGGAAATCAAGGACCCAGAGTCTGGAGGAAGAGCGGAGAAGCACAGAATCCACGTTGCATGAGGTCCAGTGTAAAGTTTCCACCGTCAGTGATGGTGTGGGGTGCCATGTCATCTGCCGGTGTTGGCCCACTCTGTTTCCTGAGGTCCAGGGTCAATGCAGCCGTCTACCAGGAAGTTTTAGAGCACTTCATGCTTCCTGCTGCTGACCAACTTTATGGGGATGCAGACTTCACCTTTCAACAGGACTTGGCACCTGCACACAGTGCCAAAACCACCAGCACCTGGTTCAAGGACCATGGTATCCCTGTCCTTGATTGGCCAGCAAACTCGCCTGACCTTAACCCCATAGAAAATCTATGGGGTATTGTGAAGCGGAGGATGCAATACGCTAGACCCAACAATGCAGAGGAGCTGAAGACGACTATCAGAGCAGCCTGGGCTCTCATAACACCTGAGCAGTGCCACAGACTGATCGAGTCCATGCCACGCCGCATTACTGCAGTTATTGAGGCAAAAGGAGCCCCGACTAAGTATTGAGTGCTATACATGCACATTCTTTTCATGTTCATTCTTTTCAGTTGGCCAACATTAGAGAAACAAACATTTTTTCATTGGCCTTTAGAATATTCTAATTTTCTGAGATACCAGATTTGATGTTTTCATTGGTTGTCACCTATAAATATCAAATTTAAATGTAATAAACATCGGAAATACATTGGTCTGTGTGCATTGCATGAATATAATGTACAAGTTTCACGTTTTGAATGGAATTACTGAAATATTTTCAACCTTTTGATGATATTCTAATTTACTGGCCAGCACCTGTAGGCTTTGGTTACTGCACCTCAGGGACCTGCTAGATATCTCATGGGGCTTAAAGGAAATGTACAGTTGGATGTCATGTGCGTAAAGAAGGTGGAATATTCCTTAAAAAGAGTCCAGGATGTGCTGGAGAGGGAGCAGATAAAGGAGGAACAGTAGAAGCCCCAGCACAGAACCTTGTGGGGACACCATGGGCAAGGCAGGAAAGGCAGCAATGAGAAGTTTTAAAAAAAAATTCTCATTGCATAAGAATTAAACAGAAAACAAACATTCATAAATTAGAGGGAATCATTAAGTCTTCCGAGGTCTCTATGCAAGAAGAAATACAGAGCAAAATATATCAAGCTAAACTTAATGAAAATATTGACTAAAACAACTATTTTCAGCACAAAGACTGCAAATAGAAAATGTTGACTATGGTAGTAAATTAAGTAGATCTTTAGCTAACCAGTTGAAAATACAGATGAAACTTGAAAAAGTAGAATATGGTGCAAAAGTTCATTTTTGTCAGTAATTCTACTTAAATGTGAGATAGGTTCATTACATGCAAACCCAGATATTTCAAGCTTTTCTTTGCTATAATTGTGATGATTCTTACAGCTTATGGCAACCCTGCATTCAAAATTGCAAAATGGTTCAATAGTCTAGACATAAAGTATCACACTCTAATCAGCTATGGAGAATCTCAACCGCAAAAAGGCTTCTCTGCCGTGCTCTTCGCTGGACTTGCAAGATCACCAAATCCCTCGAGATTTCAAAAGTCACGGCTTGTTTATGTCATTCACCAATAAACTAAAAAGAAGGAAATCACATTTAATATTGCAGTTTGATGTCATATTTGTTGTTCTTCCCCACTGATTAAAGCCATGAAAAACACTGACACACTTCTCAATGCTGGGAGTAAATATGCCCTTTGGTCACATGTATCTTTGGTTTATGTAATCTACATAAATGTGAAATCAGATTGCTTCAGTAGTCTTTTACTTTGAAAATGATCAGGGGTTTTACATTGAAACCTATGTTAACTGCGAAAATGTGTCCCATAAGCGGCTCACAACAAAAACAGAACCCGATCGTTTCTTTAGAGGCTCAGTGTGGTGAGCTGCTTCTGGGAAGTGCTTCAAAATTTCCGCAGCACGACTGGTATTAAAATAATCCCTATAGACTATAATAGATTTTATTTGAAGCAGTGACATTCCACTGTCGTTGAGTGCCTTTGATGCTTTCAATGTGAAGTATGAGTGAGCCTTTAGATGGTCTCTCAAGTCTAAGTTGGATTACTGACATTAATGAACTTTGTCACTATATTCTAATTTCCCCATTTCCACCTGGACATAAAGAGAGAACAAATAGCCAAGTTTACCTGTGCGCATTTAATTGGATTGAACGCCAAATCAGATAAAAAATTCTGCATGTAAACATGTCAATCGGAGTGTTCTGATCCGATTCGGCCCGACTGAAATGAAATTACAATCCAACTGAGAGAGGTGGTTTTGTCCAATCCTCATTCAGATTGACGCGCATGTACACAGCCATTCAGGTTGTTGGAGTAAAATAATGCCCACTGCGCATGTGTGCAACCGCTAGCGAGCCTCCCCGCCGTCATTTAGACTGCCTGACTTAAAAAATGACGCCTAATTAACAAGTGCCGGCTTTTGAATTTGATGGCAAGCGTTCCCGTTTCAGTATATCTAATCCAGAACTTGCATTTTGTGGAAGTAAAATAAAAATCTGATTATTGCACAAATCATTCGACAAACTTGTCCAAGTCTGTACTGGAAACATGCAGATTCATTGCGGGATTTGCAGCACGGATCCCCGTTTCTGTGAATGCAGCAGCTGTTTCTGCAGCAGGTGGATGGAGACGCGCTCGTAAAGAAGACAGAGTAACGTCGGTTAATCAGAACTGGTTTAAGTTTAAGGAGGCTGATGTTGAGTAGAAAAACATCCTCAGTTAAATATTCTGGGCGACTATCTGTGTAAAAACACGTTAACATAGATGACCTGAGATGCGGTTCGTTTATTAACGCATGATGAATACTGGCTTCCAAACTTCCTGAGCATCTCGTTATTTAGTTTGAACCATTTTTCTCAAAAGTTTCAGCTGATTGATTGATTGCTTCCTCTGAGTTCAGCTTCACCGGCCATGAGATGCCACGCAGGGTCTGCAGGTTAGGTGTCTGAGGTGTGAAGTAATTCTTAAAACAGCTGTTTTGTCTGTAAATCACTCTCAGCGTTGCAGAGAGTCTTTGACTGGAGGTCAAAGGAGATTGTTTCAAAAGAGGCTTCTTTCCCGATTTGGCCGAATCGGGAGTCAGCTGGAAACTGAATCAATCGGGAAGTAATTCTTGTTTTATTAAACCACAATGTTGATAAATTTTGGCAAGTTTGGCAAATGAGAATTTGAATCATTTTGATGGCTTTACCAAACAGTCATCAGAAGACACGCCTTCTTCAGATACAAAGGTGGTAGGCACTTAGTGAATGAGAATGTTTTAACCCTCTCAGGCTCAAAATACGTTTTGATAAAAGGACGAACAACTAAGTCTGTCAGGGGTACTTCTGAGTTTAAAAATGCTCATGAAATACGTATGTGGAGTAACCAGGTAGGCTTTAATGTTGCAAATCTGCAATGCCTGCCTCCAGAGGGTCTAAACACTTATGTGAAGTGAATATTGACATCTTATTGTAATGTGTATGAGTGTAAATATTGATTAACTTGTTAAATCAAACACATACTGATGGTGTAGTTAAGATCTGAACTGGATCATTGTAAGAACAATATTCATTTTAAATTCATTTATTTGAGCACAGATTATTCAAACATTTGATTTAAACATCTTGTTTATTCATCACACATGATTATTTAAATTTATGAGTTGTAAAGTCCTGCAGGAGCTTCAAGTAGGTTCAGTTTTTATTAGGGTGAGGAATCAGCAGACTGGCTTTTATGCAGAGACTGCAGAACCTTTGCAGGAGACCTTGACAATTTTATGTCTTCTTGTGTACAAACAAGCACTGAGCAGAACTTTCTGGAATTGGAGGCCAGATAGGTTTATGTCTGCAAATGAAAGGTTATCTTGTGGTCAATTAGTTGAAAATTGACCTCTTGGATACATAACACACACACACACACACACACACACACACACACACACACACACACACACACACACACACAGGTGCTCACAAGGTATTCTCACAAGTATGAACTCAGGTATTTTCAGACACATTAACTTGGGTTGTGGTTGGCACTAAATACACTCTGAATTAATTATTACTGCCTGCTTTTCAGTAACATCATTATTGTTATGTATCCATATGTCGTTTGTTGCTGTAATATCTCTGTTCTGTTGTATTGTTTTGTCTTTTTTTTCTCTCTTTCTCAGCTCTAGATTATTTGCATATCTTGTTTTATTTTTATTTTTGTTGACTTTTTCCTCAACTCTCTTTCATTCTGCTTCCTCCGTTCCCTATCATTTCTGTCTCTGATGGGATTAAAAATAAACCAAAGGTGATACAAGTCAATTTTTTACATCAGGCAGGACATAATAACAAAAGCTTAATGCTCCCCTGTGAGAGTAAATCTGTAAAGCTTGGTTTTGCCACTCATACATCAATTGTGATTGCTGCTAGAAAAGACATGAAAAAAGACAAGTTATGTTGCTATTACCCAATCAGAGGCAAGATGTTCGGATGTCATAAATATTGATAAGTAAGACTCAGAGTCATACTCTGAAGGGTACTATACAAGTCATTTATCATTATAATTCATTATCACTTCTTCAACAAATTTCTACCCCCTGAAACAGCAGGGCCAGAGTTAATTGTTCACAGAAAACTACTCAAAAATCATTCATTCATACTGGAGACCAGAGCAAATTTAGCTTAAACCTTAGACAAGAATGGTAGCATGAAAATTGGCATGAGTTTGGACAGCACCGATGAATCAAGTTTATTCATAATGAGAAAAGGTTTTACTGTTGCATGTTTAAAGGAAGGAGATGAGGAGGAGATCACTAGATAAATGATGGCTAGAAAAACGTTGGGTTGAAAGTTAAAAGTTCAGTTTTCGTCATGTTGAGAAAATGGTGAAGGTTTGAGAGAGAGTGTTGGAGACTGTACAAGATCCATTGAAAGGAAGTATATGTGCAGAATGATGTCATCAGCATACCACTAGACATGAGAACTATACCAACATTAACACATTAAGTATTGAGTATTGACCCATGAGGACTCCCATAGATCAGAGTAGGAGGTTCAGACTCATGACTTTTACTCTGCAGGAACATCAGTATTTGTCTGTTTACTTTTATTTTTTGTCATTCATTTTTTATTAGGAAGTTGCACCAACAATATATATCAAACACTCAACAACAAACTTCATGTTTATAACATGTTACCAATTCAAAACCTACCCTTTCCATTGTTTCTCTGCATGTTCACTCTAGTTGGCAAGTAGTCCCTAAAGGTTACCTCTTAAGTCCTTCCAAGACGCTGTGGTATCTGAAGTTGCATTATTGATCCTTTCTGATAGCCGTCTCTCTTTCGTCTGGTTCAATATATTTTTCCATTCTTTCCATCCATCCATTTTCAGCTGGTTATTATAGTTGGGTCGCGGAGGCTGCAGCCTAAGCAGAGAAGCTCAGACTTCTCTCTTTCCAGCCACTTTGGCCAATTTTTCTGGGGGAATCCCAAGGCATTCCCTGGCTAGCCGAGAAACATAGTCTCTCCAGTGTGTCCTGGGTCTTCCCCTGGGTCTCCTCGTGGTTGGTCGTGCCTGGTAAACCTAATCAGGAATGTGCACATGAGGCATCCTGACCAGATGCCCAAACCCCCCTCAATCCACTCAATGTGGAGGAGCGGCAGGTCGATTCCGAGGTCCTCCCAGATGGCCTAGCTTCTCAATGTGTCTCTAAGGGTGGAGAAAAATCATTTTGGCCTCTTGTGTCCGTGATTTTGTTCTTTCGATCACTACCCAAAGCTCGTGACCATAGATGAGGGTTTGAATGTAAATCAACCGGTAAATCGAGAGCTTTGCCTTCTGGCTCAGCTCTCTCTTCACCACGACAGGCCAGTACAACGCCCGCATCACTGCAGACGCAGCACTAATCCGCCCATCAATCTCATGCTCAATCTTTCCCTCACTTGTGAACAAGACCCCAATTTACTCAAACTCCTACACTTGAGGGAGGACCTCGTCCCTGACCTAGAGAATTTATAGTTAAAGTCCTATTACTTGTCATACACACTGATGTCGGTGCGAAATTTGTTCTCCACATTTGACCCATTCCCTGGGGGAGCGGTGAGCTGCAGACACAGCTGCGCTTGGGAACCATTTGTTGATTTACCCCCCCCCCCCCCCCCCCCAATCCAACCCATTAATGCTGAGGTTTTTTTAAGTCTTTGGTATGACCCATGGGATTTGAACCCCAATCTCCCAGACTCAGGACGGACACATTTACCACAAAGCCACTGAGCTGGCAATCTACCCTTTTCTGATTCAAGACCCTGGTCTCAGATTTAGAGGAGCTAATTCTCATGTGAGCCACTTTACACTCGGCTGTGAACCACTCCAGCAAAAAGCTGGAGATCACTGTCTGATGAAGCCAACAGCACCACATCATCTGCAAGAAGATGAGACCTGATCTATGAGCCACCAAAATGAATCCCCTCAACACCTTGGCTGCACCTAGAAATCCTGTCCATAACAGTTATTAACAGAATCAGACAATGCGGACCAAGCTCTGACACCGGTCATACAGGGACCTAACAGCTCGTATCAAAGGGCCTGGTACCCCATACTTCTTTCTGGGTTAGGGAAAATGACTGCCAAATCATACATTTCAAATGTGGAGGGCTTTACTTAACACAAAAATAGCCCAAGGTGATCAGTGAACAGTGTGAGGTGGTATGTATGATACACAGAAACAAAACTCAGCACAAAAATGGTGGTTATGTTGACCATTCTGCTCAGTTTTATGGCTTTTTGTCAGACTAAACCAGGAAATGGCTGCAGTCGGCCAGGTGGCAGCCGGAAAGGTCTAGAGCAGGGATGTCAAACCAGTCGCCGAGGGCCGGTTTTCTGAATATTTTCATTGTTTCCCTGTTCTAACACAGTTGATTCACTTTCGCAGCAGCCCATCAAGTTCTCCATAAGCCTGTTAATCACCTGCTGATTGAAATCAGGTGTGTTGGAACAGGGAAAACACCAAAACGTGTGGGATAGTGACCCTCAAGGACTGGAGTTTGACACTTGTGCTGTTGCCGTTGATCGACTACTACCGAGGCAGATGGCTCACCTGATGGTGTGTCATTTGTTACCTAATCAATCTGAACTTGACCTAGTGTTTACTTCTCTACCTCTATTTATCTACAAACGTTCTTCTTCTCTATATTTATAGAATGCAAAAAGCACTACACTGCCACCTGGTGGATATGGACAATACACCAACCACGATTACAAACAGTCGTCCTGTCCCTGCAGCTGAAAAACACCCCCACAGCATGATGCTGCCACTGCCATGCTTCACTGTGGGGACTGTATTGGACAACTGATGAGCAGTGGTTTTCTCCACTCATGCTGATTAAAATTAAGGCCAAAAAAGATCTATCTTGGTCTCATCTGACCAAAGAATCTTATTTCTCACCATCTCAGAGTCCTTCAGGCATCATTTAACAAACTCCGTGCAGGCTTTCATGTTCCTTGCACTGACGAGAGACTTCTGACGGGTCACTCTGTGTGACTTTCCTAATCAAGTCCAATCAGTATAATCAAACACAGCTGGACTCCAATGAAGGTGCAGGACCATCTCAAGGAAGATCAGAAGAAAGTTGTCACGTTGCGGTGCTGGAGGACCCAAAATGCAGAAACCCAGGATAACACGAGGCAGAAGTTGAATAAATAAAATAAATCCTTTATTTTTAGGATGATCAACAACACAAATTAATCCAAAAACGCTGGGAGCCAAAGTCCAAAAATCCAGATGAAGATCTGGGTATCCAAATATTCAAAGGCACGAGAAGACTAAATCCAAATACGAGGGGCACTAGAAGACATGACAGAATTACAAACAATAGACAAGACAAGACAGACAAGACAGAGGCAAGACAGGGCTTAAATAACAGGGAGGAGTCATTAGGGAAATTGGCAGCAGGAGTGTGGAGTGGGCTAGAGGGAAGACAGGTGAATATAATTATCAAAATGGGAAAATAGAATCTGAGGAGGGCAAAATAACCTAAAAACTCTAAAACACAAAACTAAACCTGAAGACTGCGGGAAGGACTAACACACACACACCATCACACACAAATGCACAAATATAAACAGAACTGGGAAATGGACAAGCACACACACACACACAGAACTGGAGCAGGACACACCCATGCACGTCGAGCTGGGGACAAAGAGGCTGGGGCTACAAGGACACAGAATGTGAATGAAGACCTGGAGGGGCTGGGGATGAATGAGATGACACGAGAGCAGAGAGGAATGATTTTCAAGGCTACAACATAAGACACCTAACTGAGACGCAGACAAAGGACACATGAGGGCGCTAAGAGACACAAAAGGGAATCTAGAGAGGGATGGAGAACACCAGGAGGCACATGAAGGAAGGGGCAGACGCAGACAATGACAAAAGTTCTTCTTTTTTTAATAAATCTGCATACATTTTTTTAATTCTGCGTTTTTCTGTCAATATGAGGCGCTGTGTGTGCATTAATGAGAAAAAACATGAATTTAATTGATTTTAGCAAAAAGCTGTAATATAACAAAGAGTGAAAAATTGACAGGCGTCAGAATACCTTCCCTACCCACTTTATGTGAAAGAACAGAATCGAAAAAGAGATTCAATATATTTTGGCTGAGTGGTATCGTGGTAGTATGATGACGTCATCGGCAGGCACATGACCCCAGTCGGATCTGGAAACTACAGTCGGCATCGCATTCTCTCGATGGAATTAGCTGATGGACCATCAAAGTGTGAGGAGTCATGCCGAGGCTGCATGCTTTCTGCTCCACAAGAAACAACATTCAACGAAATGTATTTTTAAACTAGTGACAGTCACTGTGATATGATGTAAAACTACCTTGAAATGTATGTACTGTCACCTAGCGACAGGAAACTACACACTAACTTTAAGAAATCTAAATTCACTCCCCAAAACTTTGTTTTACTGAAACAATTCTTTATTTGTACAAAACTGAATTTTGAACAGTGATGGTTGCAGCTGACAACGTCATGTAAAACACTTGTTTCAATGGAAGAACACAATTTAATTATACTACCTGTGGGCTATTGCAGCTGTTAGTATCTAAATACACAAAGCTGAGCGAAGTGCCGCACACAGGCACCTCTGATACTCAGACTTTAGGGATCAGCTGTATGAAGGACGGAGCTGTTTGTTACTCGTGTTTGCTCTGTTTAATACAGGTGTAAGAAGAGAAGGAGAAGAACTTATTACGATAAGAAAGCCTCACATTCCAAACTCGATGTAGGGTAACAATAATGCGACCTCGGGGAAGCTGGCTAAGAAACTTTTGCCCAAATGGTCGGGTCCATACCTGATTACAGATAAGATCTCTCCGGTCGTGTATCAGATCAAGATCGCCGACAAAAACAAGGCGCCCGTCTACAAATGGGTACACAGGGACCATATCAAACTGCACAAGGGTCCCACAGATTTGGCCGATACCAACAACAACAATCCACCGACTTCAAAAGGGGGGTGATATATACGTCCCGTTGGTTCCACAGATTTCTGTCTCTGATGACACAAATTTGTTTGTTTGTGAGTGTGCATGGGTGTCTTTCCTGTTATACGTCACGTGCAGACTTAAGGTGTGTTGAGACGGACGTGCTGTGGGCTCCTGGAGGCAGGTAAACGGCCAAGTAACAGTGAGTGGGTTAGGCCACATAGTACTGTTGTCCAAAAATTTTGTTTTTTTATCTTTACTAATCATAATTCCTTAGGGGTACATTAACATAAACATGATTACTAACCACTGATTTACATTTTAGTACTGATTTACATTTCTGGTTTTTTTTATGGTACCTTTGACCAGTTGATTTTAACAGTGAATATTATGATTTTGACTATCAATTCTTTGATTTATCTCACAGGGCTATAACCAATTTTGCCCCTGTCCTGACAGCGTGTATTTCCAGTGAGGTTTCACTGATACCAGTTAGGGTTTCTTTCATTTTTCTGCTTCTCGCATCATCCCTTTTTGCACCTAACACAGACAGGGCTGCATCCATTTCTTCACTTAATGGGTAATTACACATGAAACTAACACATAGTACAAAAGGCACTAATAGAGTTAGGTTTTTAATTTTTTTTTGATGACATGAAATGCAATTTTGTCGTGTCTACATTGAAGTGCCTGCACTGTGCTCTCTCTCCTCTGCTGAGCTTGAGAGGATCCTGCTTCCTGGGGGTGGATCCGTGACTCGTCATCTGCATCGACTACTCCTGGGGGGTGCTCCGGCTCGTTGGCCTTGGACGACTGTGGTTCCGGCATGGCTGCTGGGACACCTCATTCGTTGGGATTACTGTCAACTGCTCTTCCCTTTTTGTGGATTACGATAAGTACTCTTTCAAAGTTCAGTTTTTATTTGGAATATTACCCTACCAGTGGATACAATGATCAATTTTTATTTGGAATATTACCCTACCTGTGGATACAACAATCGATTTTTAATTGGAATACTACCCTGTTCGTGGATACGTACAAGATTTGCTCCTGCTTTGCTTTATTGCACGTGAGGATATAAAGTTGCTGTTGCTTTGTTTATGGCTTCCATGGGGAATAATTAATAACCTGCTGACTTGTGTTCTTCCTGAGGAGTATGTGAGACTATTCTTCGGAGTGGGGTTCGTACCTCACCACTGATGGCTGTTCCCTTGGGATCGCATCCTGTTCTGTTGTCAAGATTCTTCATAACTTGGGTTTGTTCAACGACCAAGTGGTCTCTTGAAGGACCACATTGACCTTGAAAAGGGGGGATATGTAACGTTATGAAGTTCATTATTTTCAGCTCCACACAGCTGCCCCTGAACACAGTAACACCCGTGTAGAAAACGCCAAGGTCGGGTGTTCCTCAGACTGTTTACATTCCAGGAGAAGAGCCAGAAGGAGAAGAAGAACGCTTTTCAATAATCAAAGTACTTAATTTGTGATTAAAGCTAGTCGAAACAGATGTTGATCAATAATAATCAAGTGAATGATCTGTGGAATAAAGATGTCATGATTTATGTGTTTAATGAAAACAGGACTACTGCACAGACAGACTGACCCTCATCTCCATAGAAACGCATGACACATTGTTCCAACCAATCAGAGCTTTTGGCTGCCGCAAGAGAATCTGGCTTGTTGACTTAAAGTGTCCAATCCGCTTTACTAAAACTTATCAATAATTCAGAGATATAAAACAAGGCAACGCCATTTTAAGCTCAGTTCCATTTTGACTTCAGTTCTATTCACCGTCATCCCAAAGAGAAGCACAGCCTGGCCAGATGCGTTTTCTTCTTTAAACTAAGAACTGTGAAGTTGGAGATTTTCGTCGTTTAACAACCAGACGACATCCTTTCAAAATAAGAGCACCTGCTGACGCTGCCGATTGTTACCTGGGTCGACCCTTCAGACGGGCTTTGAAACGCTGCGATCGCTGTTTCGACCAGCTCCAGCGCACATCCGAGGTCTTCAGACCTGGCATTTCCTGATCTACCTGGGAGGCCCCCACTGGGTACGTACACGGCAAAATAGCAGCTCGTGTCATCACTTTATAAGCCTCGTGATATCTAGTCATAACAATCAGACTACCAGATTCAATGACGTCAGCCTAAAGATCCTGAACAAAACACACACACACGCACCAACACAACATCCAAATCCATTTTCATCCATCACAGAGTTAGTCCTGGTAGATTGTTAAGAATTTATAATTAAGAAATTAAAGATTCTTAAACGATCCCATCTCTCTCTCTTTTCTTGTCTCAAAGTCAATACAGAGTGTTTAATTAAACTCCCTGATGATAAAAACAGCCCATCTTCTGATTATAACAAGTGATCTACTTACAGTATATTAAAATACAACTCTAGATAGTTACATCACTCTATTTCTCTACACAGGTAAACAACACGTTTTAGGAGATGAACCTAAACACGGTGGCGGAAATAAACTGGTTTGGGTTTCCCTCATTGCCCCATGAACGATCAGCTGACTGGTCCAACCACCAAAGAGAAGGAGAAAAAAATGAGGCACCAAGCCGAAAACCAGACTTGAGGTGAGGTTGTATTTGTAGCAAGCCACTGCCAAAGACTGGAGAATTGCTACACAATCAACACAACATCGTTTGCTGAAACCTTGGAGGCTAACTGGGTGACTGGTGGTGCAGTCGTGCCTGCAGAACTGGATGAACTTTGTGCAATGAACATTTGAAGTGAGCTGTTCAAAGAGATGATTTAACCCTCTCAGGCTCAAAATAAGTTTTAATGAAAAGAAGAACAACGAAGTCCTTCAGGGGAACTTCTGAGTTAAAACTGCTCATGAAATACATATGTGGAGTAACCAGGTAGGTAGGTTTTAACTGTTGCACATCTGCAACACCTGCCTCCAGAGGGTTAAACATGACCACCTCACTGACACTGGTGACCTTGGAATAATCTCCAACGACAACAGGTCTGTTTAGGTATGAGCTGCTGAGCTAGCAATTAACCCAATCATCACTGGAGCTGTGGGGCTGGTGACATGTACCACCAACACTGCTAGGATGGTTAAAACATTTTAACTGTTGTTTTTGCCCTTGCTAGTGTTGGACAGTACTCTGACATCTTCTTCATCTGGTCTGGGAATGGATCTGAGGTGGACAAGAAGGCACTGGCAAGAGCATTCAGACCTGCTCAGGAAATGAGCACCAACAGAACAGAATGACGGACCCTGCCCAGCCAGCTCATGGACTATTCACCTTCCTTCCTTCAGGCTGAAGACTGAGCTGCTTCAAAGCCTGGACAACATGACTGAAGAACAGCTTGTCCCCTGAGGGTCATGACCTTTGTTCTTCGAGTTGTCCTTTGTGTTTAGTTCACTATGATATGGTGTTAGATGTGTGCTGATAAACACATGAATGTAAGTTCATCCAGGTTACATCCACAGGCAGAAGATGCATCATGTAATGATAGAATTGTAGCTCAAGGCAGATTTTTAAGAGGTTTTTAAGTCATTCTGGAGTGTGTTTCTGTGTAAACGTTAAAAAAATATGACTGCTGTAGCTTCCTGAACAGTTTGGAGGAATGGGCTTCACGTCAGACAACACCATTGAGCAGAAAGCAGCTAAAATTAAAGATGATGTCATTTAAAAATGGCTCAAATCTTTTCAAAACTTTATCATCACTATGTTGCTAACCTTTACTCCAGCGTAAAGCTGTCATCACATGACTATTCACACAGTAATTATGGTTATTCGTAGGAGTAGACATCGACAGCAGGTACAAGTACTGCTGCCAGCCAGAGTTTCTCCGTGTGTTTGCTGAGATGAAAACTGACGGTTCATAAATAAAGTCGCACATGAAGATCTGGACTATTTTACGTACAATACTTTAAATGATAAAGAGGCCACATTTGTGTAGCATCTTTCAGAGAGGACTCCAAAGCACTTTACACTACAGTGTCGATAGATGAACCCAAATCATAACCAGTCTGTAAAAATGTACAAATGAAATACAAAACAGCAGGAAATAATTGGAATACTGTCAGCTCTGGGTTGAGACACGTCTGTTATATTTTCATTATTCTTTTTTAACAGGAAGACACCATAAGAACATTAATTCTCTCACACTGCAAACACTGATTTTCTAGAACGTAAAAAAGTCTTGTTTTAGTCATTTTATTTTTAGCCATGATGTCATCTCCCTGAATGTAGCTTTTCACGGTCGCTTGCATGAAACGATTGTCAGGAGTTAATCAAGAACATGCTGCGGTTTATCATATGGGAGCACTGGACGCTTAATCTACTTTAAAATATGTTTGTCAGTGAGAAGGAGACCGGTAAATCATCTCAACACTGTCTTCCAGTCCATCATGAGAAGTTTAAAGACCGTTAAATCAACACTTGACACTATTTGGCTTTTTTTTCAGCCAGACTTGAATCATCATTGAATTTTGAGAAGGAGAACAGCTGTGAAGACAGTAATGAAGTGACTGAGTCTATAAAGACAAAATCACCACCTGATTTACACCCACTACACACAACTTAAACATAAATCCAAAATATTTTCAAAAAGTCTTTAGATAATCCCAGCTAATCTCCCAGCAGTCATTTCAGTGTTTTTCTTGCTGTGTTGGTCACTCTGAGGTCTTTCTGGTCAGCTCAGAGGAACATTTCTGCTACCACAAACTTCAAGTAAAGCACAAACAACAAGAGAAAAGGACATTTTGATTTCCTAAAGGTTTTGTGTGAGGAGGGATTATCTGCTTTGTGGTGGAAAACCACTTTTTCCAGCAGTTTTAAATTAATATTTGTTTTTCTTTTTTTTCAGAAGATAGAAATTCAAATATCAAATATTTAGAATAAACCATGCTTGTTGTGATCTGATTCTGGGTGGGGGTGGACCTAAATATTAGCAAAATTCTGATGGTTTTACACAGGACTCTATGAAAATAAGACACATATTAAATGTTTATTTTTATTTCAGTGAAGACAACAACATCATATTTAAGACGTGCTTTTCCAAATATGCACTGAAGGCATCAGAAACACAAATTTAACCGTCACCACAACTAAAAATTACACTATCTCAGCAATACTAGTTGTGTGTACCAAAGTACCTCAAAATCATTACACCAAACTAACAGAGATTACGCAGGCTGTTCTGAGCTCCAGCAAAGAGAACCCAGCAGCACGAGAACCTCTCTCCAAAACATCATAATCGTGATCTTTGCGCTAATTAAAGGGTTTTGATGTTATCCTCATGCAGCTCTAGGTGCGTAATTTACCTTTGTCGGGAGGAATCCAAGAGGGGCAGGGTGCGCTGTTTCTGGTAGCAGCCGCTCCTCGGTGCGTGTTTCCAGAACGGGGCTCACCTCTCCTCCCTGGCAGCGGCAATAGGCTCCATAGCCTCCTTTACTATGTTGTGTTTTGGTGCTTTTTTTTAATTGTCTGTAAGACAGAAAAACATTAAAAACAGTCTTTAGGTGCTGCAGGCCAGGCCAGCAGGAAGTGACGGGACTAAATCCAAAAGCATGCATCAAACTGCCCGAAATAAATAAAACTGACGATCTACCTCAGATTTTTGAGGCGGGCGGCTTATTTTAACGTCACCGGCATCCTCACGTAGAGGGCAGAAAGCAGCCCCGATATCCCGAGACGGGACTCGGTGTTCCTTTGATGTTTAAAAACGCATATATGCGCAGAAGGGTCAGGGGTCAACTCCTTTTCCTTCTTTCATTCTGTTTTAAAAACTTGGGCGTTACAGTGGCGTCACTTTTATATTTACACGTTGGTAAAGTTCATTTTCGCAGCACGAGCGCAGGTATAGAGCCTCCGTAGAACACCTGAGAGAACAGAGGGTGTCCCTTTGTGTCCCACCCACAAGGGCCCCAAACAGGTGTGAAGCCAGAGGAGAGCCGGCTTGTCTTCCTCTCCTCTCGTTTTTGATAAAGGTTTTTACTTCGCCGCGTTCGGGAATGGCTACTTTTTTACTAAAAATATGTTTTCTCACGTGTTCGTCATCGTTTAATGATACGCAACAGTAACGGGACAGCTGAAGGGAACCGGATGTGAAGTTCGAGGAGGCTTTTTTCTCGGGACTAAACTGATTTAAATCCCCTTCAAGGTTTTTTACTTCATCCAATAATTGTGTCTATTTTCATCTCTGGCTTTTATTTTCGTGATTTGATAACATTATGCTGCTAGAGGCAAGAGATGTGTCTGCTGCATGACTGGAGAGCGATGGCTGCATGAGGCTGATTTTTTCATTGTGTCTGTTTCTCTCCAGGTGAAGGGTCAGTGTGTGTGTGTGTGTGTGTGTGTGTGTGTGTGTGTGTGTGTGTGTGTGTGTGTGTGTGTGTGTGTGTGTGTGTGTGTGACACACAGAAATTTTCTTTCCTGGTTCAGGTGGTCGGGGAATTCCCTTGCACGCAATTTATTTACAGGTGTGTGCATGTGCATTATTTTGTATAACTGCTTATGCATTGGGACATAGGGACAAAGGGGAGTTTGGTGACGTACAGGTAAATTAGCGCCCCACCCCTTGAAACACACACGCGACCCTCCACGTGCAAATTGCATGGGTCTCCCTGTGTGTGTGTGTGTGTGTGTGTGTGTGTGTGTGTGTGTGTGTGTGTGTGTGTGTGTGTGTGTGTGTGTGTGTGTGTGTGTGTGTGTGTGTGTGTGTGTGTGTGAGTGACTTGGTGACTTGATTGTTTTGACTGAAGAGAACAAGAGTTTCAGCAAAACTTGTCATTGACGTGGCGTCAGAGCTTCGCCACATAGAGAAGAAAACTGTTGAGTGTGTGTGTGTGTGTGTGTGGGGGGGGGGTTACAACCATAGGGATGGAAAGAACAACCATAACAAAAACGTCACTGCTGTGGCGGCAATGGCAAGGTTAAATAAAGGAAAGAATGAAGGAAGAGAGAAGTCCTTTCAGAATAGTAAAATTCCACAAGTGGGGCCGTCTTCTGTTGTGGAAGTGTCGGCGCGGTGAGTGCGTCCTCCGCAAATGCTTTTTGGGGTAAGGGCTTCCCATGTTAATAGTTATGAACAGCAAGCCCAGACCGCAAAAAGATTTGTGAAGGACATGATTCGCTGCTGATGTCGTCCGGAGATTCCGTGACTGGAGCTGAATTCTCATCTCTTTCCTGAGGATTTATCTCCCATCCTGATTCGCTCGATTGTATCTCCAACCCGAGGCAGGTCTGTTCCTCCAGCGCAGCAAAACAGAGGAGAGGATGGATGGAAGAGAGAGGAAGAGGAAGAAGAGGCGTCTCCGGTTGCTGCCGTTGCAGCTGAGAGCTGTCCAAGGTCCTTGCGCTTCCCTTCTCCCCTCTCAACCATCCCTCTCTCCCATTGGATCCCCCCTTCCCTATGAATATCTTCCTTACCCAAACGCCAGGACGTGCAAAAAGTCCGTGTGGTGACTGGGAGCTGTGTGTCGGTGCGTTTTGTTGTCAGTGCTCTCTCTCTCTCTCTCTCTCTCTCTCTCTCTCTCTCTCTCTCTCTCTCTCTCTCTCTCTCTCTCTCTCTCTCTCTCTCTCTCTCTCTCTCTCTCTCTGTGTGTGTGTGTGTGTGTGTGTGTGTGTGTGTGTGTGTGTGTGTGTGTGTGTGTGTGATATTCTCTGCTCCGTGCTGTGACTCCCTATAGTAACGCTCTGACTGTCTGCAGCAGCTTCAGAGCTCTGGCTGAGGAGGGAGCAAGGCTGTAAACTGCTGGCAATAAATAGAGAACAAGCAGGGATCTTATTGGAGCAAACCAAACCTCGTCATCAACCAATCGGTGTCTTGCTCATATCAGGACCCCTCTTTTTTAAAATAATAATTAATATTAAAGGACATGGAAAAAGATGGAAAAGATTCTGACTGTATGTCAAAATGAACATCCAGTAGGACAGAAAGTGTTGTTTATTTTGTTTTGTTCTCACTGAGTCCCAGGCAGGCTGAGATTGTGAGTGACAACAAACAGTAATAATAGTAAAACTGAATGGTTGGTTTCAGCCTCATCACAGCATGAGGAATTAGAAAATAGAGATGTGGTTGGACAAGCCGTCACAACACATCCACTGTTTTCTAAAAAGAGACAAAAGAGTTCAGCAAGAAAACACCGCAAAAGAAAAATAAATAAAACAATGTGAGGGAGGGAGGTGGGAAGGGGGAGTCTCCAAACCACAAACCCAGCCCGGGAACTCACTTCCCACAGGTTTTTAGTTTAAAAACATACAACAACAAACATCCCAATAAAAGTAAACAATAACAACAAGAATATCATCAGGATCAACTTCAGATTTACCTTCAATCAAAATAAGAGGTTCTGTTTGGGTAAAGTCAAAACAATAGAAACTTACCTCCCTTTTTTCTTTTTCCTGAACCCTTTCATCAGCAACAAGTCCCCCCCCCCCCCCCCCCCCCCCACCGCTCCACACACACACACACACACCAGGAGACCTGCAAGTTACTGTACCGAGGTAGAGGGTGGGTCACGATCTCGGTCCGGACCCCCTCTCCAACTCCCCCACTCTTGATGTCAAATTCCTCTTCTTCTTCTTCTTCTTCTTCTTCTTCTTCTTCTTCTTCTTCTTCTTCTTCTTCTTCTTCTTCTTCTTCTTCTTTTTCTTCTTCTTTTTCTTCTTCTTCTTCTTCTTCTTCTTCTTCTTCTTCCCTCTCTCTCTCTCCCTCTCTCTCTCTCTCTCCACCCCTTGCTTGACCATCCCTGATGAAACTCGTCTGCATTCATGCAGGCTGCCAGCATGCCAACAGGCAGCAGCTCACACTAAAAACAAGCTTTAAGGTGGAAAAGGCGAGGCTCGGGATTGACTGGAGGAGATAGGGTAGTGGCTACAGCCCACCCCAAACCAGAGAACCCCTTACCCCTTCCCTCCTCGCGATCCCTCCTCCCCCACCAGAAGGTGAGACTATGTGGTTATTTCTGGTTTTGTTTTTTATTGGGTGATCTTTTTATTTGCCACCTAGTCAGTCACGATTCTCCCCCACCGTCTGCACTGCACAGCGACTGCCTCTCCTGACGCAGCCAACGCGCACATGACTCACTTTAGTAGTCACGACTCGGGAATCCGGGCTTTTTCCTCCGAAATGACATGCTTTTCGTTACATTACTGAGCATAAATGATGTCCCTCGAATCGATCTCCGCACATTTTGAGTAACGAAGAATGGAAGTGTGTGTGTGTGTGTGCGCGCGCGCGCGCGCGCCTGTGTATAGGTGGAGCATTGTATCGCAAGTGACGTACGGAGGAGATTTTGCATGACAAAGACAGGCCGTTGATGTTTTTAATCCTCCTTTGGCTCTGAAGACTTGCTGCTTGCTTGCAAAATAGTTGGAACATATTTCCAAAGTTGTTCACTGGTTGGGGTCGCAGAAAGGGAACTGACTGCAGAGCTGTGCAGCAGATGCCCAAGCCCCTTCATCCGCTCCCCGCTTATAATTAAAAAGGTGATTCCTCCAAACTCTTGAACGCAACGTCTTTGGTTTCGTGTGCGCGCTCCACAGAAAGAAAAGTCTTCATAACAATATTGCAAACGTGTCCCCAGCAATATTCTGATAGCTGTTACATCATGCCAAGGTTGGACTGGTGTGGAGATCTAATATTTTTTGGAAATAATTCACGTAGGCGTCGTCTAATCAGGAAAAAATCCCTCAGTATGGTGAGGCTACTTAATTAAATTAAGGGGTAAATAAATCTTCTGGTTTCCAGATACAACAACTGACCACAGTCTGCAAGTGCACGCACGCACACACGCGCGCGCACGTTCTGGAGACTACAGCCCTCTGCTGCCGCTTGGTGTGGTTTCAGCACCATTGTTGCTGGAAAGCTCCGGGCTTCCCCGTGCAGTGCGCTATATTTGGTTCTACTGCAACAACCGCTTCTCCTCTTCCTCTTCGCATCTTCATCCTCGTTCATTGCTTTTCTCTATCACTCTTCTTTCACAGCAAGATAACGGTGGGGAAATGCGTCCTATAACATTCAGCGGAAAAGGGTTCCCCTCGCTTAGATGGGAAGGGAGAAGAAACGTGATGGAGACTCAACGGCGCCAACAAACAAAGACATTTTTGCACTAGCTTATTTACTAAAAGGGACTTCCTACTCTGCAGGAAGGGCTGCTACGACTCTACAGTCAAAGCGTGCCAATTAAATCCATGCTCACGACTGGGAGTGAAGTGAGTGCGCGCATGAGACAGAGCAGGAGGTAAAACGAGGGAGAATGGGCACCGGGAAGCATGCAAAAAGTACACAGGATTAAACATTTCGTGTGCAAATCACTCACTCACCATAGCTCAGGCGCACTCTCGTTCTAAACAGCAGAGAGAGAAGTACAAAGAACAGGAGAGTTTAGTGTTTTTAAAACAGCAGCAAGATTCAGTCCTCAATTTGTTTTTATGCAGGCTTACAGTTGCACGTCCAAGTTGGATCGCCTCCTTTTCATACAAGTGAACCCCGTCTGTCTATTTCTGGTGCGCGATCAAAACTATGCTATTTTTAGGTCTCAGACACTCACGAAGGAACAGCTTAGGGTTGTTACGTGAAATGCATGAAATGTAAATCAATGTTGCCTCTCCAACTCTGCCCAGGAGCCTCGGTTCCTATCCGTTGCACCAATGCAGACATCTTTTTTTAATCCTGCAGCTGTGCGTCCTCCTTTAAACACTTTCCTCCCCAACAACTAAAACCTTTGGATCAGCAGCAACACGGTGTCTTGCCGCCCTCTTCAGAAGCTTCTGGTCCCAGTGTTTCAACATCTGAAACTCATGAACTCCAAAATATGTCCAGAGAAGGCAATCCCGGCGCTCCAGGAGGGCATTTCTTTCATGTTTTAGTCGAAAGAGCGCAGTAAAATAGAGTAATTAAGCTGTGCTGACGGGGAGGTGGGGGTAAATAAATAAAAAGCCATTTTATGTTGAAGGGCTGCGTCAGTTACTAGGCATTGACGTCACGTTTAGATTTTCTCACTTTCCAACCATAGCCTGATTAAAGAGCGCCGCTCTGCGCTCCGCTCCTCCAAAATGTGCCAAGGAGGAGAAAAAGGAACCAGAGCATACAGAGGTGGAAACTGCAGTTCTGGAGCAGGTTCTATGGGGAACAACCCTCTGGTAAACGCTGGGGCTCCTGGGTTTCCAGCGAGCAAGCCATCCAGACTCACCACCCACGGATACGACCCCACATACAGCGCGCGCTTGTTCATAAAATGCAGAGATAAAACTCCTTCCACATCTTTCAGTGTGTAACATCTGACGCCCCCCACACCCTCCTCTGTCCGGACAGAGCCTGGAGGAAACGGGACAGACCGGGCTGAGGCATTAAGGATCCGCTGAGCGGCGCTGGGAAGTCGGTGTGAGGAGGGAGAAGGGCTGCGCCCATCGCTGCTATTTTTATCCCTGCCCGTAGGCCAACTATATATCCGTGGCTGACACGCGCGCGCGTACACGCACACACGCACGCGTTACAAACGAGGTGCAATTGTAAAAGAGACATTTTATGCAGACAAACACTAAACTGAGCAAGTCACCACTAAATTAGGTGCAAAAGTACCCCACTTGTAAAATCACTAAACAACCAGAGGCATCACAGGGATGCTGTATGTGTAGTGCGCCCTGATCACCGCGTGGTGCCGCCACAACCAGCTCGAGAGCCTGAGTCCACCCCCCCCCCCCCCCCCCACCCGCACTTCCAAAACGTACGTCCTGACTCCAACATGTTTTAGTCCCCACCACCACGTCCATCCGATTCCGTCCCATAAATAAAAATCGTAACGCAGAGGGGTTTAGACTAAACCAGTGGACCACTGAGGCCCACGCTGATAAAATGTTAGAATCAGACAGGTCCATCTTGCGTCCTGCAGTCAAATATGTTTCCGGTCAAAACATATGGATGTTGTTCTAAAGAACTATTGGCAATGAAAATTGTGTCAGAAAAGCAAATTGTCCGAGAAAATATATAAAATGTTCATTTCGTGGGGATTTTATTTCCCTTCAGAAGCTAAAAATACTTATTAGGACTGAATCGTGACATTTGTTGTGTGGCATCTTCTAACATGCACCATCCCACCAAGTAAATCTAAATGTATATTTTTGGATCTGCTAGTAAAACCAACACAAGATTCAGACCAAAGAAAATCAGTTGAATTATTGTTTTTCCATCTTCACCCAAAGTATTAAGCTAAAGCGGGAACTAAAACCAAACCTGGACAACAAATGACAAAGATCCTCCTCTCTGTGTCCATCCATTAGTTGTCTATGGCGTTTAAAGCGTGCCACAACCCGTGCACGCGCATTGGGTCCACAGCGCGCGTGTGAACGGGACTCGCGAGCGCAAATATACATGGCAGCGCGCGTGTGAACGGGACTCGTGAGCGAAAATATACATGGCGAGAGGTCATTTGTGCACTGAGAGGGAGCAAACTGTGTCTGTGAGCGCACAAGGATGTGCACAAGTGACAAACCTGCGTGCGCGCGTTGTCAACGAGCACACGGCAGAGGAAAACGTGCGCGCGCGGCAGCCTCTGTGCGCGCTCGGCAGCCTCTGCGCGCTCGGTTTCTGACTCCTGCTCGCTCGGCTGTAAGGGCTTTTGGCACTCTGGAGCCGTGGCCTGTGGCAGATCTTGTCTGTCCTCTGATTGGTTAGTTCACCCCGCACTTTACCCTCTATCTATATAAAAAAGTCTGATGTTCAGTAGTTGCTGGCATAGCTCAGCTGGGAGAGTGGGTGACTCTCGCCCCAGAGGATCCAGGTTCGAGTCTGGGCAAGGAAAATGCAGTAGGCGTCATGTTAATTTTTCTTAATTTCAGGTATTTTACAGTTGTGACCATTCAACTGTCATTAAACGTCCGAATGTTTGCTGGGCAGTGTTTTAAAAAGTGCACATAAGCTAGATGGTTTTAACCATATAAAATTACATTTTTTGTGATACTGGAAAAATACATACTGAAATAAAACTACTGATTGAAAACTTTATGACTGTGGTTGTACAATATATGACTCACTAATACACTGCAAACTCCCTTAGAGTGGGGCTTCCAGAGAGAAAGAGAGAGAGAGAGAGAGAGAGAGAGAGAGAGAGAGAGAGAGAGAGAGAGAGAGAGAGAGAGAGAGAGAGAGAGAGAGAGAGAGAGAGAGAGAAAGAGAGAGAGAGAGAGAGAGAGAGAGAGAGAGAGAGAGAGAGAGAAGTTCTTGCCTCATTAATGAATTGTTTATTTTTTTCAGTATTTAATTGACAAATTATCCTTTCAAATAATTAATTGATGAGTTACATAATTGTCCATTTAGAATTGTTGAATGGACTGAGTCAAGTTTGGTGCACTTTATATATTTCAAAACACGTTTTTTTTTATTTTAATGATGCATATAAATAATTTAAATGTTAATTTAATGAAATATTTCTATTTTTTCATTACCTCACCCTTGTTTTGACAAAAACGGGACCTTGCTGGATAATATCATGGAGAAACTATTTGTTCACAGTACATGGCTCAGTGAGGATCTGTGTAAAGGAGGAGATACTCAGAAATCTGTCTGCAGATTGTTACAACCCAGACTGGAAGTGGTGGGCTGTAATAAGAAAGGAGGCCAAACAGAGGAGTGGGGGTTCAACAACTGATTTATTTAACAAAAGTAAGGATTTACTAAAGCAAGTTAGTGAACAGAAAATGGCCATCTCAAGGTTTTACTCGGATGTCCCTCAGCAGGGTGCAGCACTGTTGAAGGTCATCTGAATGAAAGCTTGATATGCAGTTTCTTTATGAAATGGACAATTATGTAACTCATCAATTAATTATTTGAAAGGATAATTTGTCAATTAAATACTGAAAAAAATAAACAATTCATTAATGAGGCAAGAACTTTTCTCTCTCTCTCTCTCTCTCTCTCTCTGGAAGCCCCACTCTAAGGGAGTTTGCAGTGTATTAGTGAGTCATATATTGTACAACCACAGTCATAAAGTTTTCAATCAGTAGTTTTATTTCAGTATGTATTTTTCCAGTATCACAAAAAATGTAATTTTATATGGTTAAAACCATCTAGCTTATGTGCACTTTTTAAAACACTGCCCAGCAAACATTCGGACGTTTAATGACAGTTGAACGGTCACAACTGTAAAATACCTGAAATTAAGAAAAATTAACATGACGTCTACTACATTTTCCTTGCCCGTACTCAAACCTGGATCCTCCCGCTCTCCCAGCTGAGCTATGCCAGCAACTACTGAACATCAGACTTTTTTATATAAATAGAGGGTAAAGTGCGGGGTGAACTAACCAATCAGAGGACAGACAAGATCTGCCACAGGCCACGCCTCCAGAGTGCCAAAAGCCCTTACAGCCGAGCGAGCAGGAGTCAGAAACCGAGCGCGCAGAGAGGCTGCCGAGCGCGCACAGAGGCTGCCGCGCGCGCACGTTTTCCTCTGCCGTGTGCTCGTTGACAACGCGCGCACGCAGGTTTGTCACTTGTGCACATCCTTGTGCGCTCACAGACACAGTTTGCTCCCTCTCTGTGCACAAATGACCTCTCGCCATGTATATTTTCGCTCGCGAGTCCCGTTCACACGCGCGCGAGTCCCGTTCACACGCGCGCTGTGGACCCAATGCGCGTGCACGGGTTGTGACACGGGTATGACGCGATAGGTGTCCCAGCAGACCAACTCGTGAGTAATCCGGAACACACACACACACACACACACACACACACACACACACACACACACAATCCAAAAGTCTGAACATGTTTAACCCGTTTTTTTTAACTGGCATCGAAGCGCAGAGACGCTTACCTTTGGGTTTAGCTTTTTTGTTGTTGTTTGTTTAAACCTCTTTAAAAAAACAACTTATGACGGCTGAGAAAGAAAGAAAGAAAGAAAGATAGAAAGAAAGAAAGAAAGAAAGAAAGAAAGAAAGAAAGAAAGAAAGAACGAAAGAAAGAAAGAAAGAAAGAAAGAAAGAAAGAAAGAAAGAAAGAAAAAAAGAAAGAAAGAAAGAAAGAAAGAAAAAAAGAAAGAAAGAAAGAAAGACTATCTCTTCCCCTGCGTCAGGACGGAGTAAGTCCCACCTTTGTCCTCTCCCCGTTCCTTCAGAGACTGACATATTTGTTGCTGCCATTTATGATTCAACGAGAAGTGGGCTGGTCGTGAGGTGGGGGGGTGAAAGGTGGTGCTAGTGGTGGTTGGTGAGGAAGAAGAAGTGAGGAAGTAACAACAGAGCCCATGATGAAGGAAGGACCCCGCCAAATCAGCGGGACTTTACGCACGGGGGGATTTGCGTTCACGTCCTACCTCAAAGCAATATGTCCCCCCCCCCCCCCCCTCTCTCTCTCTCTCTCTCTGTTGTGTGTGTGTGTGTGTGTGTGTGTGTGTGTGTGTGTGTGTGTGTGTGTGGTGCTCGTGAATGACTCCAGACAGACGCAGAGCATGAATGAGGAGGCAGACTTTGAGTCTGTGCCATTATTGGAAATTATTAAATTAAAGACACTAAAACTGCCTGAGGATAATTCATCTCACACGCGGGGAACGACTTCAACTGCCAGTCCACCCCCATCCCCCGCCGGTCTGTCCTTCTTCTCCAGCAGTGTGCTATTGACCTGCATTGACGTCACTGCGTCATTAGGTATCCCTTAGAAACACCAACTCTCAAAAATAGAATCGAATTAATTCGGCTGGCAAGAAGGGCGGGGCTTGTGGGTGCTATAAGGGTTGGGTTGTTGTTTGCGGGCGAGGGGGTTTTGGTGGATGGGTGTGGTGGCACCCGGCTGGAGCAGGCATATCAATATCTCCATGAGCCATCAATAGCTGAGTGCAGCCCCAGCGGAGAGGTGAACACAGGGATAACTCTCACCTAGAGCAGACTTTCAGCTTTGTAATCATGTCTGTCAATTAAAACGTCAACCTGGATCAAAAGGGACGCAAACGCCGAACGGGATAGTGGCACCTTCGTAGTAACTGGGTCAAACCAGTCAAAATAGGTTAGACTGTTTCTGTCTCCTTCTCACTGTTTGACTGTTCTAGTCTAAAAATATCCCCCAACCTCCAGCTGACTACGCTGAATCCTGTTCTCTTGTTTAACCTGCAGCTCAGGGAAACAGAACTGCAATAACAGACATGCAGATTGTCCAGTTCCACAGAAAAAGACGCATAACCCAGTCAGCAATAGATATATTATGTTGGACTCTGGTGTAAATCTGGAGTCAGCACTGGTCTGTAGTGACAGCACAGGGAAGGCAAAAACACTGGATGATGTGGGGTAAATTAAACTATAGACGGTTTTTCAACCAAAATGTAAAGAAAACCGTGTTTTTAGATCATTTTAAAACAGTGTAACACCCCGGCTCTCATTGAACAAGAACTCAGGATTTGGTGGAATACTCCTGATGTTTTCTACGTGTCTCCTGTTGCTCATGGCTGTTGGGGGACTTTAAAGAGCAAGTCACCCCCAAACCAAGTATTTTTTGCTGCTAAACTATACAAATTAATGTCTAATTGTGCTGTAGACACGTGTAGTCAATAATTGGGCACTTTAGAGCATTTTAGTTAAAATTAAGATATTCTGCCTAAAACTGTCAGCGTTGTGCTGTTGTCAGGTAAAAACTCTGCACTACATTTGAATTTAAATCGGCCATCGCTATTGGCTAAGAAGTACACAGTGACATTAGATGGTACATTATGATGTCACAATGTCGTCGTGAGCCTGTGTGTGTGTGTATTTTGTTAGTGGCTCCGCCCTCTCGGTCTGCCAGGCAACATCATTTGTTGCATTTTTTCAATCATGAAGTGGGTGTAGAGTAAAACTCTGGTAGGGGGTGACTTGCTCTTTAAGCCTCTTCACAAGCAAAAATGACAAGACATGTGAGTGTTGCTGGTGAAAGTAATCCAAAATGCTTCATGTGATTGTTCATCTTCCTCTTGATCACAAAGACATACTGAAATCTCTTAATTAAAGCTCATTCTTTTGAAGATTTCTGTTGAGGATAGGGTGTGTTTGCAACCGGGAGTTGTCCATGATTCTGACAGTTTACACATATCTTTCTGCTTTCATTTTTTCTGTTTCTCTTTCCCTCTTCGTAATGTTCATGTTGAATTGATGCATTGAAGATTAAGAACTATTACAAAGACCTTTTTTTAAACAAAAACGTATTTTGATGTTAAATTTCAACATTACAAAGGAACATTAAAGGTCCAGATTACACATGAATCTGCCCTCTTATAGGTGAAGTTTTAGATTCATGTTTTCAGGAAAAATTAACATATTTCACTTTAGTATAGTTTTTGAGTGAATTTGTGATTTATTGCACATCAATAGCAGGAAAAATACAAATAAGGGATTAAAAAAGACACCATTTTAACAAATTTAGGCTTTGTGAGTCATTATTTTGGAATGAGAGTCACAAACACATAACAAATGCTCCATTCCAATCTTTGTAACAATTCAGACACATCTTTTATAAGAAAAGTGTAAAAAATACACTAAAATAAAGGTGTGAGTGTTGACAGAGAGGTGAAGTAGAATGTGGGAACAATAACAGACTGTTTTCTATTCAAACACATTTTTACACTAAATGACTAACAATAAATGTGAAATGCACTATTTCTAACCAGAATGTCTCGGCCAACGGAGTCCGTAAGAAATGTTCTAGAGCACGTCTCATGCAGCCGATGTTTGACCTTTGCGTGACTGAAAGGCTTTCTCACAAACATCAACATATCACAATCACGTCATGGAGCAGGTATCTATAAATATGGGTTTTTGCAGGTAAAAGATTAATGACAGAGATTTGTAATCAGGGATGGAAAATGTATCACAGGAGACGTCATCAGCACCAGGATAAGTCATGCAGCAATCAGAGGTCAGAGCCCAGACTGTTAGAGGCACAGGCAGAAATTCTGGGTGTGACTAAAATGTTCTAACATCGAGAAGAAATGTGCTGTTCTTTCCTTCTTCGTAATTACATAAACACACGACTCAGGCTACAGGACAGGAAATGCTTTTATCCATCTCTTCTGGTTCTTTCACGTCATAAAGTTGACGTCTTTCAAATCCACTCACATTTTACCATTTGTGAGTGTGTGTGTGTGCGTGCGTGCGTGCGTGTGTGTGTGTGTGTGTGTGTGTGTGTGTGTGTGTGTGTGTGTGTGTGTGTGCGTGTGTGTGTGTGTGTGTGTGTGTGTGTGTGTGTGTGTGTGTGTGTGTGTGTGTGTGTGTGTGTGTGTGTGTGTGTGTGTGCGCGCGCGTATGTTTGTCCTAATGTTTTTGATGACTCTTCCTATCCCCTCATAGCTTTCTGGGTGTTTTGTTTTAACTGTTACTGGGTCCTGGTGAAAGAGGGTAAGTGATTTATAAATTGAACCAAAGCAAAATATGAAAGTTTTTCATTGGACTGTTTTTTTGTCATATTGAAAGTTGAAGTAAATTCAAATCTAAACCTAACTGAATCCATCCATTGCTTCATTCACTCCAAGATTGTGTGGAGCTGGTGACCATCTCCAGCAGTTATTGGGCAAGAGGTGCGAGATACCCTGGACATGTCTCCAATCCATGACAGGGACACACAGAGATAAACAACCAGTCACACACTAACTCATATCAAGAGACATTATAGTCACCGGTTAACCTAACATGCATGTTTTCAGCCTGTGGGAGCAAGAGCAACTCTCTTTTCATGTGTCTGAGCAGAACCTCCCTGAACCATCTACAGGTGGTTCAGAACGCCTGTGCTCGGCTTCTGACCAAGTCCTCCAAATACACCCACATCACCCCGCTTCTCCTCCAGCTTCACTGGCTGCCAGTCAACTTCAGGGTTCATTTCAAGATTCTGGTTCTGGTCTATAGGGCCTTACATGGACAAGCACCATCTTACATTGGTGATCTTCTTAGTCCCTACACCCCCAGCAGGTCCCTGAGGTCCAGTGACCAAAGCCTACTGGTTGTGCAGCACCAGGCTAAAGACCAGCTGTGGCCCCTACACTCTGGAACTCTCTCCCTCTGCGCCTGAGATCAGTGGACTCAGTGGACTCTTTTAAAAAGCAGCTGAAAACTCACCTGTTCAAGCTGGTTTTTGTATGACCTTCATCACCCTCTCCTTGTTCTGCTCTCCCCACCTATTCCACCTTCCTCTGGATCCACTGATTTCCCTCTTTCCTATTCACTCTCTCTCTCTTTCTTTACATTTTAATCACAATTATCATTTTTTTGCTCATTTTAAATACATTTTTCTCTAAATTCTCTTTTATATTTTTAATTTTTTTGTTTTTGTGAAGCGCCTCACGATTTTTATCTTGAGAGGCGCTACAAAAAATATCTTTTCTTCTTCTTCTTCAAGCCAGAGTAGCTATAGACAACCCATGCATGCACGGGGAGAGCAAACTAACTCTATGCATGGACTGGCACCAGCCCTTTATGTCCCTGAACTGGAACAAGCAGGTATAGAAAATAAAAGGATGAAATGTAACATTATCTACTTTGTTGACAAAACAAATACAGTTCAAAGACTTGAATGTCAATTCTTGTCATAAACATCTAAATTTAGCACATAAAGGGAATTTGTGTTGAGTGTTTATTTTGCTTTGTTGCTGTAAGAACAACTCTTTGTAATAAATCTGGTGTTGGAAAGCCTGGGTAGTCACCTTTACTAAAAATCATTACCGTAATCAGTGGAATGAACAACACAACACAGTTCTTTCTGCTGGTCACCAGTCTGGTCATGTGTTGCTGTAAAGGGTGTAACGTGATGGAAGTTGTTCCACTTATTAACTGACCAATAAGACGTGATATTCCATATAAATATGAATAATCAATCTGATTGGTCTTTGAATATTTTATGTAATATTAACTTAGGTTCTTTGGACTATGCAGGGAAACACACACTTCATATTAATTCAGAGTCAGTGATATAGTTTATAAAAATGAATTTAATTCTTTATTTCTAAACTAATGATGACACAGAACTAATTATGATGAATGGTGGTAGACAAGATAACAGACAATGAATGAAATGATGGAATGTAAGCTTAGATGCTTATGTAGCAAAACCTTGTTAAGTATCTGAGAGATCTTGTGATGTCTGTAAAATCAGTCTGGCTGTATGGTGTAACAAGCTATCAATCATTCAAACTGCAATGTTGGTTCTTTTTTAAAACAGAAAAGATTTCTTTTTTACTTTGCTGCTGACAGTTTCGTTCGCAGCTGCAAACTTCCTCAGAGCTGACGCTGATGGTGGCGTCACTTCCTACTCCGGCTCCGTACAGCCGCGAACAAAACTGTCAGCAGCAAGGTAAAAAAGAAACCTTTTCTGTGTTTTAAAAAAGAACCAACATTGCAGTTAGAAAACAACACAGTGAGAGCATACCAAAGACTATCAATTATTCATAAAGCCATCCCACGTGTAGAAAATTACAATAGGGGTGTTAAATTATGATCAATAGCATGTGATGATTCTATAGAAATATCAACCTGATTGATCTTTGAATGTTTAAACAGAAGAATTTAAGATTCTTTGCTTATTCAGTGACCATAAACAGACTTCATATTAATTCAGACAGAGTCAAGTATTTAATTAAAATAATCTTTATTTTCTAGACTAATTATAAACATGACAAGCTATGAAAATGATGTGAAATGGATGAATATGTGTGGATGGAATGTGGTGTGTGATTTAGGGATGGGTACCTTTGACATTTGAATCGATTCGGTACTAATTCCCGGTACGTACGAATCGATACCGGTACTTAACGGTACCAATTTTCGATACTTTTGAGTGTTTAATATTTTTAATTCTCTTTTATAATTAAATATATATTTTTCTCAATATATACCCATATTTGATAAATATCACGATAAATAACATACAACTGTTTGTATTTTAACATCGTCCTTGTAGTTTTATAAGCTGATAATTAAACTGAAGCAAACATCTTTACTGTGAACTAAATTTACTGTGTATCTTCATTCCTTTTACCATCCTTTTTCAATTGATTTTTCCTACTGGGAAGTTAGAATTTCCGAGGAGAAAGTGAACGCACCATTAGATGATAACAATGGTGGCATAGGAAGCTAACATTTCAAGCTAACGTTATCTTAAACAGTTTATTTAACTGCTGGAGCAGATTTAAACGATGATGCCTCACACTTAGATCGTTGTCACTGGTTTCATCTTCACCCAATCACCCGTCGCATTAAGTAAAGTGAAGCCAAACTTTAGAGCGCATTCATGTTCTTCTAGTCGGAACTTCGGAGTTCCGAGGAGAAAGCGAACACATCATTAGTGAAACGGAAGCTAACAAATCAAGCTAATGTTATCTTAAACATGTTATTTACCTACCGAAGCAGATTAAGATGAGGATGTCTCACTTAGATCATTGTCGCTGGTTTCATCATAACGCTCTTGCGCATGCGCAGCTGTCTAGGCAAGTTCCCGGTGTGAAGGACGGTACCGAAACGAGGCACCGTTTCAAATGAAGTGAGTCAGCGATCAGTCGGTACTGTGAAATTCGGTCGGTACCTTAAAAAGTACCGAATTCGGTACCCATCCCTAGTGATGATGGAATGTGATTTTTATCAGAACCTTGTACGTGAAAGAAACTGTGAGTTCTGGGTGTAAAGATTTTGGCCTGGTATAACTAGAAAGTTAGTTATTTATAAAACCACATCAGACGCAATCTTGCTGTGCCTACATACCCTTACAGAGACTCTCTTTTGGATCCGAGATGTTGGGGGGTCGGGTGACCCCAAGGTACCGAAGTTTGTAGAAAAACCGCAGTACAACCAGGTCAGTCCAGAGTCGTCTCCAGGTCACAACAAACAGGTGGACTTGTTTGCATCTCAAACGGTTGGACTCTTAAGGAGTCTTGCTGTGTCAGCTCTGCTGCGTGCAAAAAGGTTTTGACTGTATGTCAGAGGAATGTTTCAAAGAGGCTGATTCCAGATTGCCCACTCCGGAATCTCAGTTGGAAACAAACTCCACTTGGCTCGATGAACTTCAATGAACTGAATAACTCGAGAAGTGATCTAAGTTATGGCAAATCACAACTAGCCGTGTTAAGAGGGTTTTACCAAGCAAACCTCAGAACACTCCTCCTTCAGATAAAAGATGCTTTGATTTGTGGATAAGAAAACTTTATGTGCAATGACGTTAACTTTAGCCTTGTGATATGCATGTGTGTATGATTGTGTGAACTTGTCAAGTCATGTATGCTGATTATCAGAGAAATGGATATTGCAAGGACACATTCATTTCAGCCGTATTAATTTAGGCACAGATTAATCAAAACATTTCATTTAACACCTTGTTCATTCATAATATGATTATTTAAGTATTCCATTTAACCATATTGTTCATTTCATTTCATCATTATTTTAACACTTCATTATTTATAACGGTTCATTATTACAAAAGTTCATCTTTTGTTCTGTGAAGCACAACAGTCTGAGATAAGAGGGAAGCTTTAAGAGAGATTTCGGTGAAGCAACAGTTTGCTGACAATATGTTATCGTGTGTGCCAAAGCACTGCTGAATCTTTCTTGCAGATTAAAGGCACCAGATGCAGACTTATGTCTCTACATGACCAGATACTGAAGAGGTCAAGCTGCAGATGAAAAATTGACCATCTCTGAACGCTACATATCCCCCCTTTTCAAGGACACGGGGTCCTGGCAGAAACCTTGAGTCGTTGAACAATCCCAGAGGCCCTAAGGACTCAGTAGAGGAAGGAAAGGCTAGTTCCCAGGCATGGAGCATCAGGTGGGGAAAAGCAACCCCCCACACTGGAGAATAGTCAATAGTAATCCAGACAGGAAATAGCAATCCCAAACAGGAAGTAGTAATCCCAAACAGGTAATAGTAATCCCACTTAACGGAATCCGTAGGCAGGAAGCAGATGGGCAGGAAACAGAGCAGATCCCAGCGAACCGTAGAGAGCCAGAAAACCATAGCAGGAACCAAGCGACATCCATAACCAGACAAACTGGAACCAAGAGCAGCAGGCAGCAGAACCATGTGATGAAGCAAAGATGTCATCCCAGGAAGCAAGGACATCTGGCGAAACTCAGCAGAGGAGAGAGCACACACACAGGGCACTTGAATGTAGACGCACAGATGGCATCTGATACAAAACAACAAATAAAAAGAAACCTGGCACTATATGTACCTATATGTGCTATGTGAAAGCAGATTATGTGAGAAGAGTTCAGGTGAAAGAAATGGATGCAGTAACTACGTGTACTGGAAAAGTGTTGCAAAAAGAACAAAATAAGCAAAACCCTATAATGTAAGGGAAAGTTAACACTTTTGAGCAAAATTTCATCAAAATAGAAGGGCAAAATAATCTGTAGCCCACAACTGGTAAAAATAAGAAGGAAAACATAAGAGATATGTCATAAAGTAATCAGCTGTAAGCAACATAATGCAAAAATGTATATATGTGAATGAACATAGGAGGAGAGACACTAGAATGTAAATCAGTGTCGTTAGTAATCAAACCTATATGTGAATGTACCCCTTAAGGAATTAGAGCTTAGTAAATAAAAATAAAAAATGGAATTTGGATAAACACAACAGTTTGCGGAATACTCGCCTTTAACTGTTAATGACATAACCATTACAGAACTTCAGGAACCCACAGCATGACCATCTAAAGCAGGGGTGTCAAATATGTGGCCCGCGGGCCAGATCAGGCCCGCACACAGTTTAAATCCGGCCCGTGAGATGATTGTGTAAACCTTATTTTCAGACTTTACAATGTAAAGTCTGAAAATAAGCTTTCATTTTCAATTAAACTGCTGGTGAAAGCTAAAAGATGTCAGGTATCAGGAGTCAAAGACATGCATGAAACTGATATAGCCATGTGATCTGTGAATCAGTTATTTGACTTAATGAGGAATAGTCTGGGGTTTTTGTTTTGAATTTCATATTTTCAAATACACTTCAGGTGTTTTATTATTAATAGTGATGTTGTGCTTAAACTATTTTGGATACACTGTCCTCAGGCTCCAGCTTTGTTTTATGTTGATCGTATTAAAACAAAGAAAACAATCTGAAGCAGTTTTTAATTTATGCATGCTTTAATTTTACTGGCCTGGCCCACTTGGGACTAGATTTTCCTCAGTGTGGCCCCTGAGCAAAAATGAGTTTGACACCCCTGATCTAAAGTCACCCAAGTCTGCACGTCATGTATAGACAGGAAACACAACCATGCACACACACAAACACAGACAGAACTTGTGTAACTCGAAACAGAGAACAATAGAACAGACTAATCTGGACAGAAGAAATCACCCCCCATTTGAAGGTGAGATTTAACCGGAGGCAAAGGAAGTGCAGGTGGAGGTGCAGGTGGAGGTACAGGACCGACCGGTGCAGGTAGAGGCACCTGGGCAGCCGGGGGCACCTGCGAAGCCAAACCTTCACGAACAGTCGGTACAAGAGTTCGAGATAGGTGGTTACCGACGTTGCGGACCAAGTCCCTTAAACAGGTCAACCGTGCGGAGAAGTGACAGAACAGGAAAAATGCCAACCCAAAAGACAAAGTGTCACTATTCCAAGTCTTTCACCCTCCTTTGCCTCTGCTGCCTCCTCATCAAGCCCTCAGCCACTTCATTCATCTTACCTGTCCCTGTCATCAGCTCATTACACACACCTGCTCCCCCTGCTATATATTCACCAGCCAGCCACCAGTCCCCTGCCAGATTATTGAACGCTCTTTGCCAGTAGATCATCTTCCAGCCTTTCACCTTGCCTGATCACAGCCTCCGGACCTCGTTTTCACGCCTGACCCCTGCCTTGAACTCTGCCTGCCACCACGACCCTCGCCTGTCTTCTACCACGTCTCCAGCCTGATCCCTGTACCTGCTTGTCCCGATCTGGTTTTGACCCACTCCTCCTCTCCGACTCTGTCTCCTGCCTCACCCTCTTCGGGTGACGCCACATCCAATAAAGACTTTTTATTGAACTTTTTACTGTGTTTGGTGTCGTCACGGGTCTTCCAAGTTCTGGTCGTGACAGAATAATCTGGCCAAAACATAGACCCGACACCGACACAGTACTTGCATAGCAGTTTAGCCAACTGTCTTTCTGACCTGTCATGGATCCAGCGATGGAGTGTCTCATGCTTCTTGAATTAATGGAGCTGGAAAAGGAACAGGAGTCACCGTTCTGGGGAACGCGTCTGGCAATCAGGCCACTGTCGCTCAGAGGTTCCACCCCACCGTCCACGCCTGCTGCGGCCGTCTTGAGCAGCGGGCTCCTGACAACGCAACAGTGGCGGCCCCGGAGAACCTCTACTAATTCATGGCCTTCACAGATCCAAGGTTTAGCAGTCACGCCGCTCAAGCCTCAAGTCCCTCCCTTCAGTCCACGTCCAGCGGTGGTCCCAGGAGGCGCACCGCATCCACGTCCAGAAGTGGTCTCAGGAGGTGCACCGCGTCCACGTCCAACGGTGGTCCCAGGAGGTGCACCGCGTCCACGTCCAGCGGTGGTCCCAGGGGTCGCACCGCTTCCACGTCCAGCAGTGGTCCCAGGAGTCTCACCGCATCCACGCTCAGTGGGGTTCCTACTTTTGCCTTTCCAAGAGGCTCCACCTGTCCAGGTACAGCGGTGGTCCCAGGGGTTGCACCGCATCCACGTCCAGCGGTGGTCCGAGAGGCCGCACCACATCCACGTCCAGCAGAGATTCCACCTTCGTCTGTCCAAGAGACTCTGCCTGTCCGGGTCCAGCGGTAGTTCCTGGGGTCACATCACCTTCATGTCCTGCGGTGGTCCCAGGAGCCACACCACATCCATGTCCAGCGGGGGTTCCACCTCCATCTGTTCGGGAGGCTCCATCTGTCCAGGTCTAGCAGTGGTCCCAGGGGTCGCACCGCATCCTCATCCAGCGGTGGTCCCAGCGTTCGCACCGCATCTTCGTCCAACGGTGGTCCCAGAGGTCAAGCCACATCCTCGTCCAGTGGTGGTCCCGGAGGTTGCACCGCATCTACGTTCAGTGGTGGTTCCAGAGGACGCTCCACATCCAGTTCCTGTGGTGGTCCCAGAGAACATTCTGCATCCCGTTCTGGCGGTGGTCCCAGAGGACGCTCCACATCCAGGTCCCGCGGTGGTCCCAGAGGACGCTCCACATCCGGTTCTAGCTGTGGTCCCGGAGGTCGCACCGCATCCTGTTCCAGCGGTGGTCCCGGAGGTCGCACAACATCTTGTTCCAGCGGTGGTCCTGGAGGTCGCACTGCACTCTGTTCCAGCGATGGTCCCGCAGGTCGCACCACACCCTGTTCCAGCAGTGATACCGGAGGTCGCACCGCATCCGGTCCAGCCTGTCCAAGAGGCTCCGGTCCAGCCTGTCCAAGAGGCCCCCGTCCAGCCTGTCCAAGAGGCCCCCGTCCAGCCTGTCCAAGAGTCCCCCATCCAGCCTGTCCAAGAGTCCCCCCATCCAGCCTGTCCAAGAGTCCCCCGTCCAGCCTGTCCAAGAGGCTGCAGTGACTCCTCCTCCAGTCGCGTCAGCCCCGCCTGTCCAAGAGGCTTCGCCCCTTCAGCCTGCAGAGTCCATGTCTTCGCCCCTTCAGCCTGCCGAGTCCACATCTTCAACCCTTCAGCCTGCAGAGTCCGCGTCTTCGCCCCCCACCTGAGTCTCCAGAGTCTACGTCCCCGCCTGAGTCTCCAGAGTGTACGTGCCCGCCTGAGGCTCCAGAGTCTACGTTCCTGCCTGAGTCTCCAGAGTCTACGTCCCCACCTGAGTCTCCAGAGTCTACGTCCCCGCCTGAGTCTCTAGAGTCTACGTCCCCGCCTGAGTCTCCAGAGTCTACGTCCCCGCCTGAGTCACCAGAGTCTACGTCCCTGCCTGAGTCTTCATCCCCTCTGACTCCAGGTCGGTCATCAGCAGCCATCACCACCAGTCCGGTCCTCGCCCATCGCCGCCGGCCTCCTAGAGCCCTCTAGCCACCGCCTCGTCGTCGCCGGCCCCCAAGACTCCCGCGGTCCCAGCTCCTGGTCCCCCGTCGCCGGCCCCGCAGACTCCCGCGGTCCCAGCTCCTGGTCCCCCGTCGCCAGCCCCCCAGACTTCCGCGGTCCCGGCTCCTGGTTCCCCGTCGCCGGCCCGCCAGACTCCGGTGGTCCCGGCTCCTGGTTCCCCGTCGCCGGCCCCCCAGACACCCACAGTCCCGGCTCCTGGTTCCCCATCGCCCGCCCTTGTTTGTTTTTTCTGTTGTCCCCCCTTGCCCATCCTGCTCTGGCCCTCCTTCCTGGTCCCCCTCCTCCCGCCCTGCCCTGGCCTTCCCTCCTGGTCCCCCTCCTCCCGCCTTGCTCTGGTTTCCTGTGGGTGTCTGGAATCCACCCTTGGGGGGGGGGGGTTCTGTCATGATTCCCAGTCTTTCACCCTCCGCTGGCTCTGCTGCCTCCTCATCTTACCTGTCCCTGGCATCAGCTCATTACACACACCTGCTCCCCTGCTTGGCAAAAGAGCGCAAATTGTATTAGCCACTGAGAAAACTCTATCCAGGAAATGCTTCTCTCTAATGTTGGTGCTCGAAAGATCATTGTTTGAAACTGTGAATTTAAGCGCCTGGAGTAGTATGTGAGAGACATCAGCTTCTGAGTGCCGTGTCAGGATACTAGTCCAGTGGGCTCCGGTTTCCGAGAGGGTGTCAAAGGCATTCATCATTTTGTCAGTACACGCCATAGCGGGGTCAAATTTCACAAAAATCTTTTGTGTGAGCAGGCAATAGTTAGTCATTAATAGATCTGGGCGCTCTCGGAGCGTAATACCCGAAGAGGGCCCAGGTTTGTACAGTCGCATTAGAGGAGGCTGTGGAGGAAGTGGTTCCACTTATTAACTGACCAATAAGACGTGATATTCCATATAAATATGAATAATCAATCTGATTGGTCTTTGAATATTTTATTTAATATTAACTTAGGTTCTTTGGACTATGCAGGGAAACACACATTTCCTATTAATTCAGAGTCGATTATATAGTTTATAAAAATGAATTTAATTCTTTATTTCTAAACTAATGATGACACAGAACAAATTATGATGAATGGTGGAAGACAAAATAACAGACAATGAATGAAATGATGGAATGTAAGCTTAGATGCTTATGTAGCAAAACCTTGTTAAGTATCTGAGAGATCTTGTGATGTCTGTAAAATCAGTCTGGCTGTATGGTGTAACAAGCTATCAATCATTCATAAAGCCATCCCACGCCAGTGTGCAGGTCTACGATACCAGTGTTGGAAGGCAGCTCTCAGTGGTCCGGAAGAAAGGCAGCCAGACTGGTGATGACATCATGGGGGGAAGGAAGTGGCTCCTGGAATCTCATAGAGTCGTAGCTCCCCTTGAATTCAGTTATCACCAGCCATAAGATGCTACCAGGGTCTGCTGGTTAGGTGTTCCACGTCTGAGGAGCTGTAGCGTCTGATATCACTTGCAAGTGTTGCAAAGAGGCTTTGACCTTGAGTCAAAAGAGAGGATGGTTCCAAGTGCTTTGCTCACCCGGTCAGCCGAACTGGGAGGCGACTAAGAACTGGCTAGCTTAGGAATTGAGCTAGCCTTTAATAACTAGTGTTGACAAATTTATACAAATCAGAATTTGACAAGTTAAAAGGCATTACCAAAATACATCAGACATCCCTCCTTCCCTCAGATACTCAGAGAGGTTAGTTCTTAGTGTGAAGAAAAAATGTTAAAACCATTAATGATAACATAGCGATGTTGAATAAACTGATAAACTAACATTAAAATCAACAATCACTAAACTGGTGTAATTTGATATCTGAAATGAATCATTACATGAATCAAGTGTTCATGTTAACCCATCATTCATTAAGCTAGAGTATTGGACACATTACTCACCTTACAGCAGTAGCTCAACAGGTTGAGCGAGTTGTCCAATAACTGGAAGGTTGCAGGTTTGATCCCGGCTCCGGACAGAGAATTCTGCTATTGTGTCCTTGGGCAAGACACTTAACCCACCTTGCTTGCTGGTGGTGGTCGGAGGGACCGGTGGCTCCTGTGCTCGGCAGCCTCGCCTCTGTCAGTGCGCCCCAGGGCAGCTGTGGCTACATCGTAGCTCATCCCCATCAGTGTGTGAATGTGTGTGTGAATGGATGAATGATACACTGTAGTGTAAAAGCGCTTTGGAGTCCTTACTCTGAGAGGCGCTATACAAGTGCGGGTCATTTATCATTTACACACTTTGGATTTAAACATGTTGTTCATTCAACAAAATGTGATTAGAAGAAGAAGAAGTCGATCTTTTATATAGCACCACTTAATATAAAAATCACGAGAAGCTTCACAAAAACAAAAACTTTTTAAAGGAGACCACTGAGTCCACTGATCTCAGGCTCAGGTGGAGAGAGTTCCAGAGTCTGGGGGCCATCAATCTGGATCCTTGAGTTCTGCCTCAAAGTGAAGGTAAAGAAGCTTTGTTCCAAATAATCAAACACGTATTTACTTTCTGTGTTTGATGCCTTTTGACCAGTAAAGTTGGATGACATTTTAATCATTTTAACTGACAAAAATGAAGCTGTGTGTCAATAAAAGAAAAATAATTTTTGTGATGAGTTTTGAAATTAAACCAGCGTAAAAACAAAGAACCATCGCAAGTCAAAATAAAGAGAACACCTTTTGTACAAGGAGGGTGAATGTCCAGGATTTGTTTGAATCGAGCCCTGATTAAGGACCAGTGCATCCTCTCCCTCCCCTCCACCTATTTAATTTTCCATCCTCTCTAAATGATGTCAATGGAAGCAGAACTAAAGTGCTATTTATAGATACCCCCCCCCCCCCCCCACACACACACACACACACACGTGTGTTTGTTCTCCATGGCTGTTTATTACGCGTGCAGCCGCAGGAGAGACGCCATTGAGAGGGACAGCAGCGAAGCGCGCCCTCTATGTTCTGATTCTTCTTTTCCCGCTGCTTCTTTTCATTCACTCACCTCCAGCAGTCATTCATTCATCATTTCCCCACTCACTCATTCACACAATGCCTCCCACAGAGTCTGTGAATGGAAAAAGCTACCAGCTCAGTTCACTGTTATAGAGCGCCTGTGGCCCATAATCATAACTAGCTAATAAGGCGCGTGTCGCATGTGTGCGCGTGGATATTTACGTGTGTGTGTGTGTGTGTGTGGGGGGGGGGGGGGGGGGGGGGGCTGGGTTCTTGGATTTCAGGTTTGGGAGCTGAGTGGATCAACTCCTTCCAAGAGTCAGCCTGGATTTGACATTTAGATTACATAAAGTAGCTGAGAAGAGTGCGTGCTTGTGTGTGTTTAAAAGCCTCAGTCTACCACATTGAAACACACGTCTCCGAGGATGAAAGACTTACGAGCTCTGTTTTTTAGATTTCAAACCCTCATCACCAGAATCGTGTAAATATCTATCAGAGGAGGCAGCAAATGACTTGTGTTTTATGAACAGTGAGGCTGAATCACGATTTTTGTCTGGTACTGGATTAATTCCACCAATCCTCAGGTTAAAACCGGCATGCACGTGGCATGATTTTCATCTCACTTGAGATTGCAGGGGAAATGAACAATATGCACAAAGAATGTGCATTTTCATCAGTCTGTGGATTTTAAAGGGAGACATCTTTGGTTTTTTTTATTGTGTTTTAATAACCCCACCCTCGTGTTTAATAAACGGGCTGGTTGACATCTATAGTCAGACTCTGTACACCCACAGCGGCCACACGTGCTACAGCCGCTCCCCTGCACTCCTGCTGAAGCTGACATGTTAACACTCACTGGCTGCTATTTATAGCTCAGCCTAACAGTGCTGTTACTATTCCCAGCATTGTACATGAGGGGGTGGACGGTGGAGCCTGTTTTATTATTCTGAAAGAGAGAGAAAAAAGTTCCCTTTTCACAACTGGTTTATTTTTTGCACATGCATTCCGACCTGCGATCCGCCACTGACACCAAATGAGTTCATGGACGCTGCAGTTAAGGCTGTCACGAATCCAAGAAGGGAGGGTGGAAAAGTCTGGATGCCAAATAAGAAGCTGGCCACAGCTGAAGTGTTTCTGTAAGATGTGAGCTGCTTGATGTTCACAGCTGACTTACTCAACTAAGATGAGATGTAAACACCATTCAGGATAGCTTTAGGCCTTTTGCTGTTCCACTCCAACCTGAAGAGAAGCCGGCATGCGAAAGCAGCTACTTCAAAATACGTTTTACTGGTTATTTTAATTGAAGAGTCGTGAGCTAGTCCATGTTATCAGCACCATGGACAGCTACCTGAAAGCCTGGTTCCTTCCCTGGATCACAGGGATGCTCAGCACCAGGGACAGCGACTGTTAGGGTAAAACCCCGCAGTAAAGGGAGACCATCCTCTTTGCAGCACTGCACAAACCAAGTTGCCGCCTCAGCGGCAGAGAGAAATTAGGTAGAGATAACTTGATTAAAATCAACGAGGTTGTGTATGGCTGTTTACTTTTGTGATGATGAAATTAATAAAGATGGACAGAGATCTAGTTAAGAGCTGCACGTTTTCCATCTCTTTTCTCAAATTTGAAAAATCTGGCTCATCCTGGCCATAAACGGTCGAACCAAATCTAGTACTCTTGTCATCCGTCCTTACGCTCCAGGGCGTTTTCATGAGTAAGTGATGTCATGCTGACATAATGATGTCACACTGACCCAACCCACTCGTCCAACTAAAACATCCTCACTGAAAGCAACAAGTGGACTTTAGGTTCGCGGATATAACAGAGTAAGCCTGTAAGCGTGTCAGAACACCATTTGGAACTCGTTCCTGACTTTTGGGTGCAGAATGCCACAAACATTCCAAAGAATGAGGAAATCCATCGAGGTCCACCAGGTGCTTCAGGACTACTGATTTACCTCCAGTCTCATTTGGGCTGGTACAGTCGGTTATTCCCTCGCTTTCTGACTCTGAGGGTCGTCTCCGCCTCTTCCCCCGCTGATGCCGCCCACTCCTCCTCCAGCAGCACTAGATTATTTTCAGCTCCTGCGTGTGTGCACGCGCGCCAGGCGTTTGCTGCCTGGTTTGGGAAATACCTGGTCACGATCAGCGAGGAAAAGGGCTTATCCTAGCCACGTGGCGCCCCCTGCTGCTCAAGAACAAGTACTTGGCTTTAGTCGAATCCTGATGCTGCTCATAAATGGAGCAAAACTGAAAAAATACATTCGTGTTTAAAAAAGAAATCGTGCATCAGAACATTAAACTAAGAGCGCAAACCCTTATTGTACCAAAAAGCACATGACTCTTGCAAATTGCGATCTTGAAGCGAATCTTTTAGTTTTTTCTTGGTTTCGTATTTAATGATGCATGATCCGCAATTGTATAGCACCTTTCTCAGAGGACTCCAAAGCGCTTCACACGAGTGAATCGTGCTTCTATTCACGAACATTCACACTAGTTGTAGCCACAGCTGCCCTGAGGCGTACGGACAGTAGCGCAGATGAACAGAAATATGGATCAAAAACAGAGTCTAAAGGACACCAGAAGGATTTACGTGACTCGTTCTGAGTTTAAAAATAGATCATGATGCTCAGAGAGGAAAGCCTTGGTGTAAAGCGCCCCCTAGAGAGGACACCAAGACGCGTCTGTTGCTTCTTAGTTCCCACAATGCACAGCACTCTTCATAGGTGTAAAACAAACACCCTTAAATTAACTAATGACAATGTTCTGAAGTGAATTATCCATCTTACTCACTCAGGACGAGTCAACATCCTCATCTTTATCCCCACTTCTGCAATTCAGCAGCTGAAATTAGCTTTAGGGGACAAATGTCACATTCGATTCAGAAGTCAGAGCTCCCCTCCTTCCACAAAGCATCCACCTACACACATCCCGTGCATGTCTCTACACGAGGACCTGTTGCTGTGAGATCCACCTCCATTTTGACGCCGATCATTTAAAATGTCTGGGGTTTCAGAGAGAATCGGTGGCCACCCTACCTCCAAACACGAGCTCCTTTCAGTAAGTCAGATCCTGTATCTCTCACTCGGACACAAACCTTTAGACATTAGAAGGGGAACACCAAATTCCTCCAAGTAGGAACAATTTTCTTTAGCTAAAAACAAATGAAAGAATTCCAAGTAAAAACGATTTATGTTGAATTTGAATGGAAATTAAAGCCAGTGTTCATACTTCCATACAAGTTTATGATAAAAATCCAATGAAAATTCATTAATTTATACAAAGTAGCAGTCAGCCAATTTAAGCTCTGATACAGAAAACAAAACCAAAAGTAATTTTAAAAAAGTATAAATGAATGCATTCATTGACAGGTTGCAAAACAAAAGGATCATCTTTTCTGACAACTATCTGACAAAAATATGCTGTTACAGTTACAACATGACAGTCTTGTTAGTAACAGTACACTATGTTTAAAAAGTCGAGGAGAGGGGAAAAAGCAAACATGTACGGGATAAGTATCAGACAAATACAGATAGTAAATACTGAAGAAGCAGGTAGAAAACCTGACATTCTCAAAGCAGGAAATCAAACCAATCAAAACACAAAAATGTAAAAACTTGTGGAAAAAAAACAACCTTCCCCCCAAAAAAATAAACCCCACAAACTTATCTGTTGACAAATAGTCCGTCATAGTAAAGAAAGATTCCTGATGTGATGCAGTTCAATGAGTGACATGTACGTGTGTGTCTCAGTAGATCCGGCCTCGGCTCCTGCTGCCTCTGGTTCCAAAGCCTCGTCCCCGACCGCCCCTGAAGCCGCCGCGCTGCTCTGCAGGAACAAAAAGTCAAACCAGTTCAAATGTGCTGGACTTTAACTGGGCTGTGAAACTCCCCACCAGTATAAAGTGTGCAAGGGTTATTAAATCTTTTATCTGAAATCTTTATAACTAATGATGGTTCCGATGAAGCAGCTGGGATGGCACTCAGCTCCTCTAAATCCAAGACCATGCTCTTGGGTCAAAAAATGGCCGGCTTGTTGCTCGCTGGCCGTTTTGTTGCCGTGTATTGCCCGAGAGAGCGGCGGGAGCGTGCAGAGCTTCCCTTCCATGCGTCTGTGTGCGTGGGGAGGGATCTCGTAGGCGAGGAGCTGGAATTTCAGCTGTGGCGCAGCACAATGCCTTAACCTATGTAGGGGAAACACCGAGCAGGGTTGGTACACATAACTTCAACAACTTAATTAGCTCCAGTTTCAAATGTCGATCTGCACAAACCAGATGTTTTAACGTACGGAGGCAGCAGTTCTGTTGCGTGTGAGCAGAGTGCACCACGAGGGCGAGCTTGTAATAAGCACACATTTTTGCCACTTGCGCACTGCGGTGGAAAAACGGGTTTTAACAGAACCGACCAGAATGCTGACGTGACATCGGTGCTAAAATGTGTGGGTTTAGATTGGCAGCAGGAGAGGGAGGGAGAGCGGGCCAACACAACGAGAAGTGCTTTGCGCTGTATAACATATGAAAGATCAGACCTTACCCAACACAACATGCCACCCAGCTCCTGGTGCAATCTACTGTCATCTCCCGCCTCGATTACTGCAATGCCCTTCTAACTGGTCTTCCAGGCTGTACTGTGAGACCTCTTCAAATGGTCCAGAACGCAGCAGCGCGTCTGGTCTTCAATCAGCCAAAAAGAGCACACGTCACCCCTCTGTTCATTGAGCTCCACTGGCTACCGCTAGCAGCACGCATCAAATTAAAATTGCTAACACTAGCATACAAAGTCCGAGATGGTATGGCTCCCATCTACCTGAATCCTCTTGCAAAGGCTTACGTCTCGGCCCGGCCGCTCCGGTCATCACAGAATCGTCGGCTAGCAGTGCCTACACCACGCTCAGGACAATCCAGACTCTTCTCATGCATCGTTCCACAAATGTGGAATGACCTTCCAAGCACTACCAGAACAGGGGCTTCCTTTTCAATTTTCAAGAAACTCCTCAAGACCCTGCTCTTCAGAGAGCATCTTCTTGACTAGCACCCTCCCTGCACCCGTCCCCCCTCTCTACTGTCCACTCCTTGTTCCCTCCTCTCCATGGCTGATGTCAAGTTGTTGTTGTTATTGTTGTTGTTAGCCTCAAGGGCAACATGCCGATTATCACTTGTAAGTCGCTTTGGACAAAAGCGTCTGCTAAATACATAAACATGAACATGGAGGGACCGGGCTGATTGTAAAGTTGTTTAACTAAACTGCGGTAAAACATGGGTGTTTTAACTAGGGGTTGTATCGACTAGTTGACTTCACCGCTCTGTAGTGACTTTTTATGTCTGCCATCGACTAGTTGCTGTCACGTGATAATGACCAACAAAATGCAGTCCTCGGAAAAGACAGCAGGTGACGAGCCCCTGCGCGTCGGATACAGACGCGCTGTGCCAGAGCGTCGGTATCTGACGCCCGCCGTAAAACGGACATTTGACCGAATTTTGACCTTTACCCTCTTGCAATTTAACCTTCCCCTCACCCCCATCCTAACCTTAACCAGCTTGCGCATGCAAAGCTCTGATCGTTGACATTCTCCAGTTACTTCACCTCACCGGTGCGGCCGGTGTGCACTCCGCTGTTTTCGCGGTCGGAAGATCTTTTAGAACTGCAGTTCAAAGGTAACTCATAAGGTGAATATAAATGAACCCAGGTAGCAGTTGTTCTTTAGGATTGAGAGAAGATGCAGGAAGATAATAAACAGACAGGACAGAAAAATAGTCAAATAAAAACAAGTTAGTTTTTGTACCTGGTGATTGCAACAAACAGACACCATTGAAGGTAATCAGAAGTGAGGAACAGAAAATGAAATAATTATTTTAATGTTTAGAGCAGCAGGAACTCCGAGAGGCTGCAGGAGCAGCAGTGAGTTTGCGGCCGCCGCGCAGGGGGAGGGGGGAGATGGCTGAAGCGGAGCAGTATAGATGCAGAAACTACCGTTGTTTAACTTAGAAAATGTGGGCGCTATTTCAATTGTCAAAAACTCCAGCGAACCAACCCGCTTCAGGTGAATGATGTCATCAACGACTAATCAAAGTCGACTTGATTTTCATTACTTGACTGTCGACTTTTAAAAAAATTGTCATGCAGCCCCTAGTTTTAACCTCGTCATTAGGAAGTGTGGGTGTTAAAACATCCACAACCCCCCACGCTCATGCCAGTCCGGTCCGCTGACACACACAGAGAGTTTACCTTTTTAAAAGCCAGAACAGCAGCGAGTGGGAATCGGAGGTGCAAGAGAGGCAGGACGTAGGATGGAGCAGGGAGGAGGGGGAGTTACGCTATAGGTTAGGCAGAACTGGTTTTCTTCACTTTTCTACAATGATTGGCTTAAACTTCTTCACCACACTGCTTAGTCGTGTTATCAGACACGAGTACCAGATGTGCACATTTGCTACAGAACTCCGTGTCGGCAGTTTTGGGGTGAGTCGTACTAGCGTAATTAAATTCCAAATTGCGTACTTGCTATGCAAAAAGCGTACAGATTGGAAGTTCTGTTATTTGATATGTGCCTATGGTTAAAATTTGATGTTAGCCCACATCTGGACAAGTGGGGGAGTAGAGGGAGTTTGAGTGTACAGTGGAGAATACAGTCGGTAAAGACGGCTCTCCCTTGCCCTGCCTCCATCTAAAAGGCTAGGTTATCCAGCATTATCTCTGTAGTTATGCTGCTATAGGCTTAGACTGCTGGAGGACACACTGACCACTTTTTTCTACCACTACTCTATGTGACGACCCTCGTCCCCTCGGTCCTCCCCATCATGTTTATCTGCGCCCTGCTGTCACCACTGCTGAGCTTTTCAGCATCTGGGACAGTTTCCGGAGCGACTCACTCTCCCTCAGTGGCAGTTCAGGACCTTGGAGAGAGGCACGCCAGAAACAGGAGCAGCCGATCCAAATCGGCCATCAAGCAGCCTGGAGGACTTCATAAAGGAGAGCACAGCAGTCATTCAAGGACATCCAGAGCTAGTCTGAGATCCTCCTGAGCTGGGTTACACTTTTTTCGCTAAGGTTAAACTGTGGCGTACGGTCGTCTGGGGTTTTTGGTAGAAAGTAGACTTTGCTCTTCTTCAGGCTTTTTGACAGAGTTACAGCTTTAATTTTGGTGTTTTTCCCCTTTGGACTTTTAGCCAGGGATTTTTTTCTGTTTAGGTGGTTTTTACCTATTTCGGCCAAATGCTGTTTTCGTAAGCTGTTACTCGCTTACTCCACCTCTATAGCACCGTTCCCTGTGGTAAGCCTGATTTTGCCTTTAGAAAAGGACACCCTTTGTTAATAAATCCTCGTTTTTTACTTCACCACCTCATTATTTATCCTCTCACACACACCTCCATGTGTTAGCCCCCTCATCCTCCTGGACGTTCAGAAGGGGACGCAACACTCTATAATTGCATTATTTCCTGCTATTTCAGCTGTTAATTGTATTTTCTCTCCAAGTGTTTTTCTCCTCAAAAGAAGCTACAACGGTGTTCTGCTGAGCTGTGGCGGCCTCGTGGAGGAGACCATCAGCTAGCACACTGCTGCTAACCACCTAAACATTCTCTCTTTCCTGTTAATATCATTTTCCTTTCTTTGACATGGAATGTGCTACTACTAGTATTTTATTTTACTGCATTCATTTTTATCTGTATGCCAATTTTAAATGTAAAGATTGTCTGCGTAAACCTGAACAGGTCCAACGGTGTACAGGTCACCAGCTTGTACGTAATCAAATGTCTCTATAGGCGCCTTCTGAGCTGAAGAGGAATTGAGATTCTGGAGTTTTCCTCAGACATGCTCATGGATGTGTCGCCACATTGGAGACAGGAACAAGCGCTATTCTGCCAAAGTTTCATAATCAGGGAACATTTTCTAAATGACAAGTCTCTGAAGAGACAGGGTTTGGAAAACATAGTGAGAGGAATCTTCCTGCATGTGCTCTGATACTGCGACACGCTCCAAGCCCCCAATCAACATATCGGCTGAATAAATCTTCAGCTTCCGGTCCACCTTACGTGCACGCTGACAGCGAGCTGCGCTGAGCAGTGTCCAGCTCAGATGTTCTGATGGGAATCTTTTCTTGATTGATGTAGCTACCTCCGCGATGAGCGTAACGATAAAAATGTCAGCCATCTGCAGGCTTGAGGTTTCTCCGTCAAAATAAACGATCAAATACGGAAAATATGCGGTCAATGCAAACCCCATCATGTAACTGTTTTGCCTTCTTGTGAAGGAACATTAAGCTCCTAGGACCCTGTGTCCGGGTCCTTGCTCTTTAAAATTTTATTCTCTTCTACTTGGACCTTTTCATTATTATTTATAGACACTATAACTTTAATTTAAAAAAATTTTTTTAGTTGTCTTTTTTTAGGATATTTGACAATTTTTTTAATTAATTTTTATCGAATTAAAATTTGTTACTTTTCTGTTAATTACAGTCGACTAGTCTGTAATAGCTAGATGTTTTTTTCTTTTAAATCAAACCCAATACAAGTTTGGGTCCCAGGAGGTTTAACTTGAGTAACACCAGAGCCATGCGCACTGCGCCGGTATGTCCGCCACTGTAAATGAGGGAAAAAAAAAACGAATTGATCGGATTCTTTTCTTACCTTTAACATTGTTTAATGTAAAGCTTCGCTCTGTTTAATTAAAACAATCCAACGAGACTGAGCCTAGATTTGTATTCTGAACAGTTTAAACATGTTTTAAAAGGAGACGTGTGTGAAGCGTCAAAAAACGGCACTTGATCAATAAAACCACTAACAGGGTGATAAATATCAAAATACGGTAGGCACAGATGGGCTACAACTTCTGGATCATTTTATACAGATGGTTTTATTAATCATCTTCTGTTGAAAGATAACGTTGAGGTACAAGAGTGAATGGTATCGGTTGCTGTCACCTGTTGTGATCAGTTAAAGCAGCTCTCGGCTGACTTAGGGAGGGCCCAGGTGCAAGAGGGAACGCCCACCCACAACGCCGCGGCTGCTGCGGCTCCCAGTATACTTTTACTGTGGGAAACGGGTAATAATGGCTCTTTGATGGGAAAAGTGGCTGACCCCTGGTTTATCCTCTGGAGGTTTCTTCCTGTTAAAAGGGAATTTTCCTCTCCACTGTCGCTAAATGCTTGCTTAGTGTGAGGATTGCTGTAAAGACACTGATGCCCGTCAGTGACTCGATACATTTTATAGGTGGTTAACTCATACTGATTGGCAGCCATGGAATGGTAAAGCCTATGGAAGTTTATCAGACAAATTCTTGACTGATTTGTGTACAAAAAAAAAAATTCACAATTATAGATCAGTATAACATTAGTGCTCCAATTCTTATGTCTGTTTTTGATGCATTGGTTCTAGTTCTATTATGTCAACAACTTGTTCTGACCAGTAATTACATTTTGTTGAACTTCAACAGCCCTTTTATATTCAAGCTAAATTTTATTTTTGATTTTTATTAGACAGAAGATCCTTGTGCTTCAATCAGATGAATCCTGAAGAGCAAACATGAATGTTTAAACTCATCTGTGAAAGAGTAGACAACTATAAGTTCTTCTGCTCGAGGCTGACACGGGTCTAGAATAAACACTGGGAGTGAATCCACTACAATCCCAGTGATAGACTCTGCCGTCTCACCAGTGAATCCACGAGTGCAGAGGATTTACATTCGATTAGATATGAAGATATTTAAAATTCCCTGATGTGCTTTTAGGGTTAAAAGGTGATAACTGTTCAGTGAAAACAGTGTCAGAAAACAAAGAAAAATAAAACGTGCCACAGAATCCTTCTCACCATAGGTAAAATTGCCAATTGAGGCACTGTACTTGCCGCTGGGGGGGTTATAAATTTGCCGTGCGTCCCGTCGAGGCAGAGAGACGACCGGCTTCTTGGTACTTCCCCCAGATCCTGTGTCCTCAGTTGATGGACGCTTGGTGCTAAAAGCAGCAAACAAAAAAGTCCAATGAAGCTGAAAAGAACCGCAAGGCCATCAGACAGCCGACGAAGGCCTGATGTTTCCAACTTACGCTACTCCCTCGGGCTTCTGGACCGGTTTCCAGGACAGGGTAACGGTGCTCTTGTACGATGGAGGGTTATGGAAAAGATCCTGAAACAAAAATAAAGATTTTAAAAAATCTTGCAATTTAAGAATGTTGTAAAGAAAAAATAAATGGTATGAACATTATAGCACCTTTAAGGATTGTTTTTTAGGCTTTTCTAGAACTTCACTGTTGAAGTGCTAAATATTTGAATGATGCCCTTTATTCCAGCTCATTTACTTCAGGGTTGTGTTTTTTTTTGACTACATGAGTTTGGTTTGCTTGAGTAGATCCAGCAGATATAACTAGAGGGTGATGTGCAACAAGAGAAAAGTCTTAAGATTAAATGCCTATAGTAGTCATACACACTTGTGTGGTGAAAACTGTCCTTCGTACTTGACCCAATGCCAGGGGGGGTCACAGTGAGCGGCAGACACAACCGCGCTCATTTGGTGATTTTAAATTAGGTGACTTTCCCATTCCTTGTTTTTGATCTGAGACTAAAACTGAAAAACAACTTTTATTTTGAATTCAATTAAAAAAACAAATGACAAAAAAACAAAATCTGCCTTTAGCCGATCAGTCCTATCACACATAAACTCCATTTTACCAAACAGATGTTATTCAGGAATCATCTACAAAAAGTCAACGAGTAACTTTGTCTTTACAACTCTTACACAGACACGAGAAATGGTTTAAAAAAAAAAAAAAAACCTTTTCCCCACAGGTTCACTAATGTAAACATCGACCACAGCAAACAAACCCCGACTACAGTTCCAGTCAGGCTCAGGCGTGGCGCTGTCCCACGCCAAACATACACATTTCTATAACAGGTAGCGTTTATACTGAAAACACAGCCGTACATGTTTTAACAGCTGATTTGTAGAAATTACCTTGATGAGAACATTGATGTTGTTTGTGATCTTCAGAGCCACCACTTTGATTTTGTTCTGATTAAATACAAAAATAAAAGAAGTTTAACATTGATCCTGGGATCTGTTAGAGTACTATAGTAATTTTCAGCAGCCCACGGTCCTTACTTCTTCTGTTTTCAGAGCATCTCCGGTCTTTCCTTGCAGTGCTACTCGTAGCTGTCTGATGTAAACCTGCAGGCCTCGGGCAAAATACTGTAATCTGTTTAAAACGAGAAGCAAAAGCAGCACTAGGTGAGTGGCAACAGACTAAATCACCAGGAGTCTAACATGTCACCCCAATACCTTATCTTGAAGTCTTTGAGGCGCTCAGCATCCACTTTGTCAACAAGAAAGTCGGGGAGCTTCTTGCCCAACTGGTGGAAGCTGAAAATCAAACACTCCACGTAGCTGAACTGAAGTTTGGGCTCTTCATTTGCCGAGGTTTCTCCATTCTCCGCCTCTTCTGGAGGCAAGGGCATGAACTCCTACAACAGATACATAATATTAATAATATAGTTTATACTCCTCCTCCTCTGTTGTCCTGCTGGGGAACTGCTTTGCAACACCCGAAGGCAAAAGGCAAAAGAGAATCCGAAGAAGAAAAAAGTCTCCATCTACACGTGCAGCCCTGCAGACACAGAAGTATACACCTGACAGATTTTTAAATATTAGATACCTAAAAGAAAACATACAAGGTTCTACAATTCCATAAGAGTGGTGAGGTAAAAAACACCTACTTTTTTTCATGTTCCTGTTTTTCTCGATCTGGGACAACTTTAACAGTTTAAGTCTTGTTTATAGGGCTGCACAACACATTGCAAATGTATCACTGCAATACAGCATGCAGTACATGGTCAGCTCAAATGTTTGCTACGCATAATGCATTTAGTCAAACTGAAGCATGAAGATTTTGACAAATCAAATAGAGCCCTTTGGCCAATCGGGTGGCTTCTTTTGGTTTGATTCCATTTCCCCTAGGCGGACAGCACTTAAAGGAATACTTAACATATTCGTATTTTAAATCATTTTCTTGAGCCAGCATGTGCTAAAATGACCCTTTACAGTATTTTTCAAGTTTTCAAGTGGTCTTAAAGTTTTGATAAAGGATGCATCGTGACTTTGAGTATTCTGATATTAACAATACATCTTATGACATAAGCATAAACATTGTTTTATTAATTTATACTTTGTCATAAATACTTGGGCCCTATGAAACCCGTTTCATTTTTTCCCAAAATAAGGAGGTAAAGCAAGAGTTAAAAGTATGTACAATGTAAACACGAGTCATAGAAACATTTCTTGAAAGACATGAGAATGATGACACCTCCACTGTTGCTGTTATAGAGGAGGAAGTTTCTGGACTTGGCTCTGATTTTTTTATAGCACCTAGAAGGAGCCAGTCAAGTCAACTGTTATCTAGATTCCCAAGTCACTGGGTGTTGTTCCTCCCAAAATCTTCCACTCAGCTTTTCAGTTTTTACGTTGGTGGTTCAGCAACCATTTGTGCACTGGCTGATGATTTATTTTTTCTTTGTGTGAAGAGAACCAACCCACCCCATAACCAGGTAACTTATTTTTGCTGTGGCTAAAACACCTCAGAAACTTTTTCTTGTGTTGTGATGTAGGGCTGCACAATATATCAAAAAATTACCGTCATCGGGATAACAGGACGTGCGATAGGCCCATCGCAACGCACATCAAAAACGGCGATAAATGTTTGATTCAACAGTTCCATTTCCATCCGTGTCATACATCAACTTTTTGTAAACCAGCTCTGTTTTTTACACGGAAGTATTATATGACCAATCAAATGTAGCCCTTCTGATATGCGGCCAATCAGATGGGTCCGTTCACGTAATACGCCCGCCTCCTATGTACACCCTTAGGATGGAAAGCAACACCCGAACTGAGTTAGCGGTGCCGTTCCCTTGTTCGTCATGCTGGCTCAGATTAACGAACGCACTTTGTGCTGAGGTTTCTGGAATCAGCGCTGCTTTCAAACGTGAACGCGAGTCCGCTCGGTGTCGTTAATCATTTTTAGCGGGCTGACTCCGACACGTGCCGGTGAACCAACCCACCTTCATGTCGCTAGTGTTCCACCGGGTGGTGATGTTAGCCCCAGACTCCGGTTAGCTTCCAGCTAAAAGGCTACAGCACTCTCCTCCCAGTCCCACCCTGCTAAAGAGGGCCTGGAAAAGTTCCCCCACACATCAAAGTGATTTTTCATTTATGAGCTTTTATAACCTTGTTAATCAGGATAGTTGATTTGCTGCAGCACATAAACTGTCATTCAGAAGCTCTGCTAGCCGGTTATGACGGTTGAACCGTCATTGTTTGCTCTCTAGCCGGTTGAACTAGCTCCTCCTAGAGGAGCTAGTTCAATTTGTTAGCTTGTTATCAGAATCATAGTTGCAGTTTCATCATCTGAGCTGCTTTTTAAGATCTAGGTAAACTTGTTCAATTTGGGGTTAAAAACAAACGTTTTCACATATTTTCCATGTAGTTTTTTTGCCAGTTCCTCTTCTGAAAGGTAGACAATTGTTTTTCTCTTTCCCTCAGAAAATCTTAATGTTCTCCTAGTTTGGCCCAGCACAGTTCACTTCCCAATTACAGCAACAGCCTTATATCATAACCACATAAGTGGAGAAAATGCTCAGTAGCAATGAGAGAATTTGCTGTTGCATTTAAGTGATGTTAACTATTATTTAACATTTAAACTTATTTTCTGATTTTTTTTATTTATTCTAAAAACCCTGGTAAGGGATGTTTTTCTGTATTTGGAGCATCAGGAAAAGTTTTATGGTGGAGGTGATGTTTAAAAGTCACTGAGAAACTGCATGCATGCAGTTTGTTGTTTTGCTGCTAATACAGTAGCAGGTGCAGCTGCATATTTTTGCAATAAAAATGTTATGTTGTAATGGAATTCATGCATTAGTTTTTGTTTGCTTTGAACTCAGAGCAGACGTCACACGCCAGACGACATCAACACTGCATACTTTAGTATTTGTTCATTTATCGTGAGTAATATCGATATCGCAATATTAAGCACTGTTATCGAATATCGCAGGTTTTCCTAATATCGTGCAGCCCTATTGTGATATATACTTTTCCCTGGCAAGAAGTGATGACTGGTATTATCATGACTGATTTTGTATGGCCCACCCCATGACAGGATAACGTGATCTTACCATGAGCTTGGTAAACATCATGCTGAGGTTGGCCTCAAGCTTCTCCATATCACCACAGAACGGGCTCATCTCAGCCAGCAGCTTTAGGACCTACCAACACAAACGCACATTAGAATGTTACTACTGGAAGGAATACCAACATGACTAATGGGGGACAAAGCTCTGTGGGGCGGACTACTGACCCCACTAACAGGTAGCAGTCACTCTGACTCCGTTTATACAATCAGCACTAACCAAACATCAAGACTTTGAGTTCTCGCCTTCACACCACCGGTCATTTTTAACCAGAACTTTAAAGGAGTCCAAAGCAGGAAAAGGATTTTGGTGCTGCTAAACACTATGAGATTTTTAGTCTTTGCGGTCCAATGGGCTGACAGGTCAATTTTAATATATACTTGAAAATTTTCTCTGATGGGACAAATGTACATAGATCGTGAACCTAATCTTGCCCGAGCGCCTGAGTTTGACACCTGTGAACTAGATCACCTAAGTACACAAACATTAGAAAACCCTTTAGACGAGCGATCGGAGTACACCGAGTAACCCCAACTGTATATAAGAAGCTTTGGCAGATCATGGACTCTAAAATCAATACTGTACTAAACAGTAAACAGAACTGGGTCCTGCTAATAATGACATCACAGCAATGATTTTGATGAGATTTCCCCCATAATGAACTCTATCATCTCAGTAGAAAATAAAAATTAAACTCACTTCCAGTTGAATGTCCAGCTCTGCCACAGGACTCGTCAGTGTGCTGAGATTAGGCAGGACGTGTTCACAGAAGTAGGTTACAAACCGAGTGGAATGAACATTTTTCTACAAAAACAAACAACTTCAATTTAATTGCATCGTAAAATTAATTCAGAGCATATTTCAATGTTTGATTTAAAGTTTTTATTTGGTACCAGACTGGTGAACTTGAAAGACATTAATGGTAACAGTTAATTTCTTGTTATTTTTCTGACCTGCTACATAGAGATAATTTGTTTAACTAAAGTATTTATCGTATCGCGCATCAGCTGAGAATGTACATGTACTCACAGAGAACAGCGGGAGGGCTTGGCGTGTGCACTGCAGGAGGCGGTCTACAGCATCTGGTTCTGACGGGTTAAGGGCCTGTTCCAGGTCAGCCTGCTCCACTACCAGCTCCACAAGCTGCTGCCGCCCATTTACTGTCTGCAGCACATGCAGACCAGACACCACACGCATCAGGAGCACAAACTCCTCACCCGTCACATCCTCCAGCACCTGAGGAAGCAGTAGGGAAGATCAATTCAACCAGAACTCTTTTATAGGACTGCACACTAATAATTAGTTAATGTATGTTTCAATAAGGATTGCAAAAACCAATTTACACCATTTCCTCACCTTCTTTGTCTCGGCAAAGACATAATCTTCAACCTCCTTTGACATGACATCTTCTGGGAGGGTCTTCAATTTGGTAGACAGGAACTTGATGGCTCTTTCTCTGACAATGTCCTCCCCATGCAGGATCTGAGAGAAGAGACCTCCAAGAGTACCTGGATGGCAGGTACATGTAAGGGGGACGGTTGTAATGTATCAATTAAATAAACTGTTTCTAGATCAGTTGTTATGAATAGCATTAAGAAAACAAAACTCACCCTTAGCATCCATTTTGAATATTGAAATCAGAGCTGCAGTCACCTGGTTGAACTCTGCAGTGTCATCTAAAAGCACAACCATACACACAGATTACTACTACATTACCACACAGCAGTTAGAAGTGACCCAGTGAAGGATGTGTGTGGCTTATAATAGTCCACACCTGTCTGAAGGAGCTGGGTGAGAATATCTGCAACCCTTAAGATGTTATCGCCAGTGGCAAACCGGGGTAACTCCTTAATGGCTTGTCGTCGAATCTATAAAAAAACACATCATCAGAAATCCCACATAGTTCAACTAATACAAACACGTTTTGTCTAGAACTTACAGACACATCTTCATCCTCACAGAGATCAAGCTGGGCATTGATGGCAGCATCAGCCAACTCTGGAAAGCTGCTGAAGAATTTAGGAATAAACTGTGCTGCCAGTCGTTTCTCCTTGGCACCACCCTTCACACCATTGAGGATTACTTGATAGGCATCTTTATGCTGAAGAGAAAAGAAACATACAACCACAGATGTGACTTGGGATTACTGAACCCCACACTGTTAAACAGACGAGACAGATATTTACATATACAGGAGTTCCCAGTTCATCGGGTAATACAGAAAATCACTCCCCAGGACTAATCAGTGATAACCAATACCAGTCATTTGTATTTTTCAAGTCACTGATGTCACATCAAGTTCTGCAAGAAACTTTATTAAGGCTGGAAGTTTCAACTAGAGGACAAATTCTGACATCCGAGAACTGACAGCTGGATAAAGCTTGCTTCAAACAGTCAACACAGAATGTTTGGGCCTTACTGTTAAAGCCCAGGTGCGCTTAATATTCAATTCAATAATTTTATTTAACTCAAAATTTAAATATACAAACTTCAAAACAGAATACAATTGCCAACCAGAATATAAGCATTCAAGTGAAATGAAACGAATAACGACGTTTTATTAATACGCCAAAGAATAAAGATGGTGACTGATGCTCACTGTAAACATCAACAAATCAATCTGTTAAACCAAGAGTGCTGGAGTCACTTTAGTTTGAGAAGCACTTTGATTTGGATGTTTGATGATAATGCGATCAAATCTGCTTTAATTACGCCTCTCTAAAAACCCATTGTTAGAAGAAAGGCAACATAGAAGGATTAAATTGATGAAAGATGTGGAAAAAGGTTGTCGTTAGTTTCGCTACAGTGAGGCTATCAACATTAGCCAGGTCATTATTGTAGCTCGTTGCGGCTAGCCTAGCATAAACAATGGTGAGGGGAAAACAGGCATTAAAAAAGCATCACATAAATACGAACTACTAAATACAGCCCTAGTAAAAACAGAACAAAAAGGTTGCTCTATACCTGACATAGGTTGTCTTTAGCGTCAGCAAGAATCCCGTAGCTCCGGTAGAGATCCTCGATGGTGACCGCCATCAGCGTGCGTCCGTGTCCCCGCTGCTCTCAGATAAGACAGCTGACGAAACCGCTAAAGACCTTCAACGACTGCTATCGCAATGTGTTAACCGACAACAAAACGAACTACGACGTAGTATAAAGTACAATCTTCTAGAGTAGCGGAACGTGAAGATGAATATTCTAGAAACTAGTGAATGAAAACCGTTTTTTTTCCCGCAAAGATGCTACGGAACAAAACGCAGTAAGCATGCGCCAGTTTAGCGAATAGAGAGGCCCGTCAGACGTCACGTGACAATAGGGCATGCGCTAAATCGATGCGCAGCTTAAACACGCAGATCGGTTAGTTTACATTTTACACATTTAGCAGTTTATGTCGACGCTTAACAGTTTCAAATGTAACAATAAGCTTGTTTATACTTGATTGTTTACCATTTTCCATCTAAATATTCCAAAGTCTGTGCTTAAGTACAGGCATTCAGAGAAGTATGTAATCGATCAAGTACAACAAAAAGGAATTAGCACTGCCCAAAATAAAAATTATAAAGATGCAAAAATTCTAACACTTTATGGAAAATATATGTTCATTTTAAAATTGTACTCAAAATAACACCTACAGGTCAGGAAAATGATTGACCGTATTTTTGTGTTGAATTGTTGTCCACTAAATCATTTTTTTACCAATACAGCATGACAGAAACCTACAACACAGAACCAAGTCAAGAGAAAAACATTGTACTTTAATTAATTTCTTTTAATAATTCTGTACAAGCAAATTCCCCTTTCCAATAAAATGGAAAAACATGGCGTCACAAGAATCTGATTCCCGCTCCAAACTGGATCCCATCACATATCCTGCAACAAAGCAGAAAACAATATATAAGCCACAGAGCTGCCAGTAACTTTAAAGTGACTACAGACATTTAACATTACATGTCATGTGTAGAATATGCAATCTTCTTAGCAGAGACTACATCACATCAAATATTCCTACCTGTCTCCACTCTGGACTCCCATGGGTATGCAGTAATTCAGCTCCAATCTGGCAATGTTCCCTAAACGCAGTACAATGCCTAGTCCATAAGACCAACGGATGCATTCTGCAAGTTTCTTCAAATGTGCTTGAGGCCCCTCACCTGAATCAAACAATATATAGGACTTTGAAAAGTATGGAAGAAAAAATGTTTATGCCCTGCACTCAAACTGTACTTTGTCTAAGAAGCAAAGCCTTTTAACCCAAATTCAGACTATTAGAAAGGAGGAAAGCAAATCCCAAATGCTTACCATAGTGGAGATTACAAAGATTTCCAGCATTGAGGAAGAAGTGGGTTCTGAAGAGGTCGCCAAAGCCTCCCCTGCCTGGTCTGAAGGGTAAAGGTGTGTAGAGGTGGAGGCCTCCAGCCCAGTAAGCCTCACCTCCCAGGTAATCTCCTGCCATGTCAGTAATGACAACATTTCACAATGGAACATTAACATCAGGAAATAGAAGGAAAAAAATCATGCCTTACCATCACTCTGTGGTCCCATACTATACATACTGAATCCTCTGATACTGGTGGGCCCACCAAGGTAGAACCTAACGGGTCAAAGATGCAAAAAATGAAAACAAAACTTCTGGTTTACATGTGCAATGACTACAAGCAACTGGTTTAAATAGGGGTGCAAAATTATCACGTTATTTGCATGCCGACTCTGAAAAGAATTACAGTTCATAGCTTGATTAAAACTTGATGCACCTCAGACAATTAACGCACCAATAACTAATGTGGAGACATAGATATGAAGTTACTGTGATGTAACTGTTGAAAGCAACAAATTTTCATTTAGGTTCACTTTTAGGCCCTGTCCACACGTAGCCGGGGATCTGCCAAAACATAGATATTTGTCTACGTTTTGGTCTGTCATCCACACAAAAACGGAGTTTTTTCACACAAAAACTGATCTTTTTAAAAACTCCGGCCAAAGTGAAGATCTGCGTTTTCTCCGTTTTGGGTGTCTGCGTGTGGACAGACAAAACCGGAGTTTTAAGGTCCGCAACGTCACTTTCCGCGACAAAAAATGCTGACATCACGTGTGCGACCTGTGTTTGCACTAGCCGACAGCATAGATGCCCTCAGAGCTGTGCTCGCTTTATCAATTTTCCAAGCGCTTTTTGCTTGTTTGTTGTTGCAAGCGGAATTACTGCTCCTCGCAGAAGACCACAGATGAAGGACGAGGTTAAGAACGGGGGAAGTACTGCCGCCTACAGGTCTGGCATGTCCTTAACAACGTATTTATCCGGGTACGTGTGGACAGAGTTTTTTTTTAAACGAGGTGGTGTGGATGCAAGTTTTTGGAGGGGCGGATATTCGTTTAAAAAAAAACGGCTACGTGTGGACTAGGCCTTATTCTCAGTTCAGAGACAGAGTGGGGGCCAACTATGGTGTGTGCGTGCGTGCGTGCATCATCTCACTGACTACGCTGCATGTTTCCCCATCTCCAACATGTGCTCTCGCCGGGGTCAGAGGTTGGCTAACTGTTGCGCACATTTTATGGAATTTTTTTATTTATAAATTCTTTCTTCATAAAACCACAAAGTTTGAATAGCGAATAACTGACAAAAAATTTTTTTTTATTGTGCATGTCTAACGAGATCATCAGCAGTAGCTCGGGCTACTGCTGCTCTGCAGATAGCATTACCGTGTCAAACCTTTATAAATTGCCGACGCTGAAGTGGGTTGAGACATGTACATTTAAGGCGGTATATCTCAACCTGTCCGTGGCCATTACAACATTACTAATTTACATAGAAAAGCAGGATGGAGAACACTTTTAAAAACGCGCTTTACAATACTGTCTAACAGCGGCAATTTCCCATCTCAAGATACAGATCTTTCCTCATCAACCCACAGGACAGCTTTCTGAAAGGGCAGGCCAACTTTAGAATTTATTGGCCACAGCATAGATTATCAGAACGTTACAAAATGCTGCAACGGTTGAACAGTAGCAGACCACTGAAGCCACGATTGCGGCCTTGTGTCTCCTCTCTGCCCACCTGATGATGGTGTCAACTGAGGAAAATCAAACGAGGTATCACAGATCATGAGAAAACCAGACAAATGGAAACGGACAGTAACGTTTCTGTCCAGTGAGTCTGGTCTCTGGGCTGTAGCCAACAGTTTAACAAATAGACAAACGTTTTATGTTTGTACCTGTCTGCTATGCAAGTTGGCGCGTCACCAAAAGGCAAAAGCAGGCCACCCCAAAGTGATGCAGAAAGAACCTGGAGGAAAAAGTTCAGTGATAATAGGTTTGCCTTGATTTATAAGTAATAAATGTAAAATGTGTATATAAAAATATCAACATGAAACTGTGCTTGGTTGTTATTTTCTGTAAAAAGTCCTTGTTTACCAAATTATCTCTACAAACTAATAATATAAAACTAAATTAATTAGTTGGATTAAAAATGAGTGAATCTAGTTTTCTGTTTTAAAGGCATACTAAGTAACTATTTATATTTTAAATGATTTTTTGAGCCAGTTTTTGCTAAAATGACCCTTTACAGGGTGAATGAAAAGTCTCCCAGTCCCCTCTGACTCTTGTGAGTAGGATACCCTATCTTGCAACGTAAGCCTCTCCGGACCGCTGCCCTGAAGTCTCACAAATAGGCCTTTTCCAACGGCACTAGTCAGATTGACTCCTTGACTATTCAGTCCCTGCTTTGTTGTAGTTCCAAGGGCTGAGTCGGGCGGCTTTGCGAGTGTTGGACACTGATTGGCTAGAGGGTGGAGTCACGTGTTGCTCCAGAGCTTTCTGGCGCTGTCTGCAGCCATTTCCTGGTTCAGAGTGTGACAAAAAGCCATAAAACTGAGCAGAATGATCAGACTCACCAGCCTCATGGAGTTATGCTTCCATGTAGCATACAGGTCACCTCCCACTGTTAACTGATCACCTCATACTATTCTTGTCTCGAGTAAAGAGCTCTCAAGATTCAGAAAAGTCCTGATCTTGATTTTATTTTTTTTGACTCCTATTGTGGTTGAACGTTCTTTTAAAATTTGTAGCTTCATCAGATAGATATTTTTATTTGTTTCTTCTGAGGCTCCACCATAATAAACATCTTACAGCTAGTCTGTCCTGAGGTGTAAACGTGGATTGTCGTGTTGGAGTTGCGTGACGTGAGATCTCAGGGAGCGTTCTGGAGAGGCTGAAGTTGCAAACGGGGTATCCTGCTCACAAGGTGTGGACGGGGCTGAGACAAGGTCATTTTAGCACCTACTGGCACAAAAAATGATTTAAGAATATGAAAAAGTTGCATAGTATGCCTTTAATTTTTCTGTGGCTCAATAAACCTAATAAAAGTGTGTGTTGAATGATAGTGTTTGTTGAGATACTAAATCTCACAGAGTCCCAGTAGAGAGTTTTGTTAAGTTGGATCTCAAAGTCCTCCTTCAGGAATCTGGCATCACCCCCAGTGTAACCAGCAAGTTCCTACATGAACAGAAAACAATAATGTTGTGCTGAGATATGTCACTCTGCTGCCATGATGCTTTTGAAAAAGTGCCGATTGGCTACAAACCTGATGAATCTTAAGTAGTCCACCTTTCCTGGGAAGGATGGAGGAGTTTCTGGTGTCAACGACCATAGCGTGCTGGCAAACAAACATTGGTTTATTATAAAATTTCATTATAAAATTACTTCACCACTCTTCATGATAATTTACATGTCATTTTTTTACAAAAATTTTTTTGCAGAATATTGCTAAAAATGCTGAACCTCACAACAAAACTATTAGTGGGAAAAAAGACGACATACTGAAAGGGAAGACTTGAGGGAATGACCGCTCTCATTACGAATGGCAAAAGAGGCATTTTGACCCAGACAGCCCAGCTCTCTCCAAACTCCTTCCCACTTCAGGGTCTGGTTGGTCTTCCACATGGGAAACTGGTAAATTCAGAATAAGAAACAACACTTTGACTTTTTCTTTTTCCTCATTACAGATCTTACACAGTAAGTTGGCATAAATGTGAGATAGTAGTGTCGTCACATCAAGGATAGATCAACGATTTGGTCTTTAATTGTTGAGGTCTTAAAAGACTAGTTATTAATAGCAAAAGCCTACAAGTCTATAAAAATGCTAAGTAACTGAGCTAAATATGTTTCCTGTTACAACAAAACACTAGTCCCTCCTGTTAGAAACAATGGCCTGTATTTGAGCACATTGTGGAGTGTCATGTTCTGTGTCCCTGTCCCTTCCAGGTTTCCGCAAAATGCTGAATGAATTCTCTCAGTACACTTTAACCGCACACAAAAACATTGTTATACAAACGTTTTTAAAGCGAGTGCTTACGCTCAGTTCAGCTGAGACACCTCGATCAGTCTCTCTCAGTGAGCTCCATGGAAACTGACCTGTTACTTTATACATGTTGAAGGACACACTAAAAGAAAAAGACATGAAGAAATTCAGATTTTCTACCTCGATAGTTTATGCATAAACAGCTTAAACGTGTAACCCAATAAAGCCAACCAAACCAGAGGTGTCCCATAATCTGGCAACAGATCAACCTCAACATTTGTTTATTAAAACCATGTAAAAAGCTTTGATCTGCACAAATTATGAGAACAAATGAAGCCATTTCAGAATAGGAAAAGATGAAGACGTCCGAGTACTCATAAATAGATCATGCTTCATTTCACTGGTATTTACAGGGGAAACAGGAAAAAATTTAATATGGTGCAAAAGTTAATTTATTTCAGTAATTCAACTTAGACTGAAAGACCATCTAAAGGCTCAGGAACCCTTTGCAGGTGCTTTGGCAGCCTCGCCTCTGTCAGACCTCCCCAGGGCGGCTGTGGCTACAAGTAGCTTACCATCACTAGCAGTGTGTGAATGTGAGAGTGTGTGAAAGCGTCTTTGGGTGTCTAGAAAAGCGCTATATAAGTTGCATTATTATTATTATTATTATTAATTAGCTAATTGTGACACTTTGAGCCTAGAACAAACTCCATTATTTGCCTGATTGGATGCCCATGAGACCAGCAAAGACTGAAAAGCAGAGGAAACTTTATCTCTGGCCTGCTCGAAAAATAAATAAATCTTACCGGAATCTGACTCCCCTCGTTCGGCCTTAGCTGAAGAACTCAAAACCCTGAGGAATAAATACAAGTGGTCGCGCCGTCCGCCCTACCCTATTCCTGATGTGGAACTGTGGATCTCGGCTGAGCCATTACGCACTCACTGCTTGCTTTGTTTATGTTGTGACCTACCCCCACACCTTTAGTTTAATAAATGTTTTCACATACTTAGTAATTCCTGGCTGGCCACTTTTTGTCATCTCCTCAATGCCTCATTGATATTCTGTTAGTTTTAGTCTGCTTTAATTTTAGTCACCTCACACCTTTAGCTTGATCAGTGTTTTCACGTAATGCCTGGCTGGCTACTTTTAGTTCACTATAGGCAGGGGTGGATATTAACTTCAAAACCAACCGGCCAGCCGGGCCGGTAACTCTGAAAAGCCAAGAATTTACCGGCCCCGCTGGTCAGCTGCCAAAACCAGTCAAAATAACAACTGAACTGTTTTAAATGTAATAAACCTTTATTTTGTACACATTCACAAACATAATAACGTATTCAAGTTTGAATTTGTTTGTTCCCTCAACAACTCGATTTTGTCGTCGCATACTTCCGGCATACAACGCAGTACATCACCAACTCCGCTTTGCTGTACTCGAGCCATTGGCTGTGTTCGAGATGAGCCAGTTCTGCGCAGACCAGCGCTGATCGGCGAGCAGTGCATGCCGGTTAGATTTGTGTCCAACTTGACGCCGACTTGCTCTGACGTCATGCATACGTAGGCAACGATAACCTCTTGAGATCAAGGCGGCCGCAGATTTTGGAGCAAGGCGCTGCAGTTGCTCTCCCTCGGCTGCAAAACCTAGGGCATGACGGGAAACACCTGGCTCTCACCTGATCTAAGATCTGATTGGTTCATATTTTGTTCCAAACATCTGGTGGTAGAACATGAAATGTTAGTAGGTCACATGTATTCTGTAAATCATGTTATGTTGATGATGACAACTATATAGGCCATAAAGAGAAATGTGTGTTGTTTTCTTTTGTCACGTTTCCTATGAGCACACTGAAGCTACAGCTGCTAACCTTTACTTATTATTACAGTCATGTTTTCATATAGAATATATGATATCCACAAGCACGTGAGGATGTGTTTCAGCTGCTAACAGGCACCAGAATTAAAATTGAAAATTGAACAAGTGTGAACGCTCACGCGATATCTTCAGCCATCGTCACCCCCGAGCTACACATGTAGGGAAATCTGTCCGACTTAAACGCCGGCTTTCAGCCAATCCCACCCCGCAGGGACTTAAACCCACATTGCCATCAGCTTCTGGAGGCTGCTGAGCCCCGCTGCGGGCCAGGTCCGACCCGGCTTTCAGCCACTCCCCCTGCTGCTTCCGTCTGCTCTCGTCTGTTTTCCAGGCGAGCCGCTGCTCAACTCAAACACGGCCATTCTCTGCGCCTCCCGTCTTCTTTAAACCGCCAAGAATCATTCCACCTACGCACACGCTTCTCTGCTTCATACCGTTTCGAACTGTCTCGCTTCTCCTCACCAGTTTTAAAGCGTTTTGCCGGAGATTTCATCAAGAAATCCCATCCCTGTGGCGGCGGAATCTCCCTGCGTGCTTGTGTGTTTCTAGCATGGTTCCACTTCGTCTTTAATAGTGAACTTATAGTTCACGTGACTATAACTAGAATCGTGCAGTACATGGCTAGAGGCGCGCAGGTTCACGCGCGCGAAATGAAAACGGCGGCTTCCTGCAGGGCGCGGCCATGATGTAGGTGAAAGCCGGTGTGTAAATGACAAATAAGGCTTGGGCGCCACCCGGGCAGTGAGTCGTCAAGTATTTAGCGCCATTGGCGCTCGGGCGCTTTAAAGGTCCACCCCTGACTATAGGGATGCAAATTAACGAGTAATTCATTAATCAATAGTTGTTTCATCTTATCGATCGATGATCGATTAATTGATAAGCGGCAATTTTTCTGAAAAGCTGAATTTCCCTCTGAATAGGTTCCATCTATTGTATACGTAACATAAAATGCTATCTTCTATATCATCTAAAGAAAAAATGCAGATCACATTCCTTAATCAATGATTAATGGTTATGGTTGTCTAGAGGGGATATTGTACCCCAGCTCAATGTACTTTATCACTTCTTGAAATCCCTGTCCGTCAACAACATTTATCGGCAGCATGTCTGTAGTAATCATGTTACATAATGCCCTCGACTTTCATGGAGTCACATACCCTTCTTCCCAACGCAGTGGTGATGGTAGGCTGAGATCCACTCGCTGTGTGTAGCACGGCTGAATGGGATATACCGTTGAATCTCAGTAACTAATATTAGCCTGTATTTAATTAACTGCCGGGTATCATATTTTGGCCGGTGTCGGAGTCGGCGGAGGTGAATAATGGCCGGTTTTTTATTGTGGCCGGGTGGAATGTGGTAAAATGGCTGCGGAGATTGTCAGTTTTCCTCCTTTCAAAATAAAGGAAGGACGGACGTAACTGCTTTTTACAGTCAGTGAGTGTGGGGTTGCCATGTCTCCTGCGAGCCAATACTGCAGCGCCGACAACTGTAATTTCACAACGGCCGACAATAAGCCCCAGATTTGTTTTAAGTGGTTGCAGTAACCAAATTTCACCACAGGATGTCATTTTTACTTCATTTCTACATAATGCACCTTTAATGGGTGTTGATGCCTGAAGGGAAAAGCTAAATGTGAAAGTCAGTCTTAAATTCAGCAAATCGTGCAGCTCTGTCCTTCCCAGCTGGTGGAATGTTCACTACACACACATTACAAGTGGCTGCTGCTCTGCCCTCACTGTCCAGTTTAAAATACCACAAAGCTGAAAACTGACTGCAATGTTATGGTGTTTTCATACAAGAAACAAGAATAGTGATAGAACTTGTTAAAAATAAACTAAGCCATTCTTATTCCATTTCAAAATATATCTCAGGATGAACTTAAAAAGTCAAATGTGTTGTTTTAAAAGGTTAAAGCCGATCTTTTTCACCCGATTCCGATCTTTTTAAAATCACATGATCGGGCCCGATTTCCGACCACATGATCGGATCGTAACGTCCCTACTTGACATTTTGGGCTTTGCATGTAATGAGTATCTCATATATTAGTTTCACCTTTTATGCAGACTTAAATAAACTTTTGCATGTGATTCAAATTTGAGTTACACCTATACATGTAGAATTTGAACATTGTGACTGAGCAGGAGCCTGTCTTTGAGTAAGTGGTGTTAATGAACAAAAATTTTTCTTTTTTCAATCTCAAATTAAATTGTTTGATGAAACTACTCATGTCTTACTTGCGTTCAAAGTGTCCTGGCTGAGGTTTAAAGAAAGACAGGCCGTAGGATGTCTCTTTGGTGCCATAGGAGAACTGGAATGTCAGTTTTTCTGCCCGACCAAATACATTAGGAAGCCTCAGGCCGAGAACCTAAATAACAGAAAAATCAATGCTGATCCAAAAATTTTATCCAAATTTTTACAAAATAATTATTTGAATGGATGATCGTAACGAGTGAAATAAATGAATATTTTCTTTCAATTAAAATTTAACTGGACCCTTGATCAATATTGTGTCTCAGATGACTACAACCATTAGCTATATAAATGTGGTATTTTAAAGACTTAAAACAGATGCTTCTTTTCCTTATTGTGACATCACAATAAAGGAACTTCCTGGAATCAACATTTGACAGAAAATGTTAGAATGGTTTTACTTCTTGGAGTGTTTATAAATACATATAGCAACAAAAGGATGCAAAAAGTGAGTTTTACTTAATACGTAATATTCTTAATTCTGCTTACTTGGTCATATGTTAAAATTGTATGTATCAAAAATGGGAGCCATTAAAGTACTAACCATGCTCCCTTCATTGTTTCCAACCATAGTGTTGTAGCTGCCCGTCATACGTCTTAGCTCAGTAACCTCAAAGGTCACGTCAAGACCGTTAGGAAGAGCATCTTCACCTAAGTACAATGAGAAAAAACAAGCAATACAACCATTTAAAAAAACAGATGTGTACCTAATTCTATTCTGAGAATTGTATGTCTAACATTACCTCGTGAGGTGTCAATATTGACTTCAACCTTTCTGAAGATACCGAGACGCAGCAGCTTTTGTCGGGCCTCATGGGACTTTCTCATCACCTGCAGAATTCATTTAATATTATTGAAGGACATACAAAATAAACAACACAAGCATTAAAAGTTAGTCTAATTAATTTGGGATTACATCAATCAAGTTATTTGCTCTGAACACTTCTGCAATTTCATAGGTCAACAAGTCCTCCTTAGTCCGTCCAAGTCCATCTATGTGCACTCGCTGAACCACAACCTAAGAAGAAAAAAAGACACACAGATACCAAAACACTTTTTAAATGAGACAATGTGACAGCGTTCATTCAAATCTCAAAAAATTGAAGTCTTTTATTACATTTTTGTTTTCAAGAACTTCCTGCTTTGGCTCCTGTTCAACCTCTGGAGCTTCAATGTCATCGGCTTGAATTCCCAACTCTGGCCCCTGCATGGGCAGAGGATCAAGGCTCTAGAAAAACAATATGATGTGAAAAGAGCAATTAGAATGGCAAGTAGTACACACAGTGTTTTCCCAGGCAAACAGAAAAGAATGTTGGTGTGATACCCATAAATGTTAGATAGCATCATAGATCTAAAGTTTGTATTTTTTTATTTAAGGAAAAAGAAAAAAATAATCAAAGTTAATGTCTGGTGAAGTGACTGACTCGCCGGTTGTGAAGCAGGGACGTGCGAGGAAGTAAGTGTTTGACCAAGTGACTGTCCGGCAGGGTTGTGTTTAAAGACAAACATGAAGTGTCCCAGTGCATCCTAGAACATGAATGCTTCAACAATCTTCCTTGTTTTTCTTGTGTCCACATGGACATGAGCATTGGCTCAGCCTAGCCCTAGCAGCTCAGGCTAGAGCTAGCGGTATTCCAGTCTAGTGCTGTTGGTTAGCATTATTACAACCAGCGTTTATATTCTCCTGACACTGAAGTTGTTTGGAACATGCAGAAGTAAGTGGATGTGGCTTGCTAATTACATCATAAACTGGCTTTTCTCAGAACAAACTGTTTCACCCTTGCCTTTACAAGATTACCAGTTTACACAGAAAGCAGCTCAGACACGACTTTGACGTTATAGTTTGCTATATTTGACCATCCAAGCTGCCTTTATTCAGCAACAACAAGGTAAATATGGCCTCACATTCTGCCCCTTTAAGGATAGCCTGGCCTAGACACCCTGTGGAGAAAACTCATTTAGGCTGTTTGTATCTTCGGGTCGCTACCCAAAGCTTGTGACCATAGGTGAGGGATGGAACTTAGACTGACTGGTAAATCAAGAACTTCACCTTCCGGCCTAGCACTCTACACCATAACAGACTAGCACAACAAACACATCTCTGTAGACACAGCACATATCCACCTATCGATCTCCATCTCTATTCCTCATTTGTAAACAAGCCCACAAGATACTTAAACTCCTCCCCTTGGGGCAAGACCTCGTTCCTGACCAGGGGAATCGCCCTTTTCTGACTCAAGATCATAGTCTCAAATTTAGAGCTGCTGTTCATTATGGACAGTCCATGACACGCACAGAAGTCCAATAACAAAACACCACATGGATTCAGATGTTCAGGGGGCATTCCTCTCAACCATACCACTCTAAGCTTCACGGTCATTGCCCACATTAGCCATGAAGCCACTGCGTTATTTTAGCTGTGTACTCAGGGTCATCGTCATGTTGGAAGGTAAACCTTCGACCTAGTCTGAGGACCTGAGCACTCTGGAGAAGTTCTTGTTAATGATATTCCTGTATTCTGCATTCATCGTTCCCTCAATTGCAACCAGTCATCCTGTCTCTGAAACTAACAAATACCTCCACAGCATGATGCTGCCACCGCCATGCTTCACTGTGGGGGCAGTATTGGACAAGTGATGAGCAGTGCCTGGATTTCTCCACACATACTGCTGAGAATTAAGGCCAAAAAGTTCTATCTTGGTTTCATCAGACCACAAAATCTCATTTCTCAGCATCTCGGGGTCCTTCAGGTGACATTTAGCAAACTCCATGCAGGCTTTCATGTGTCTTGCACTGAGGAGAGGCTTCAGACAGGCCAGTCTGCCATTAAGCCCAGACTGGTTGAGGGCTGCAGTGATGGTTGACTTTCTACAACTTTCTCCCATTTCCTGATTGCATCTCTGGAGCTCAGCCACAGTGATCTTTGGGTTCTCCACCCTCGCAAAGAATCTTCTCCCCCGATAGCTCAGTTTGGCCAGATAGCCTACTCTAGGAAAGGTTCTTGTCGTCCCAAATGTCTTCCATTTAAAGATCATCGAGGCCACTGTGCTCTTAGGAACCTTTGCAGCGGAGATGTTTTTGTAACCTTGTCCAGATCTGTGCCTCGCCACAATTCTGTCTCTGAGCTCTTCAGGCAGTTCCTTTGACCTCGTGAATCTCATTTACTCTGACAAGCATTGTGAGCTGTAAGGTCTTATATTGACAGGTGTGTGACTTTCCTATTCAAGTCCAATCTGAATAATCAAACACAGCTGGACTCCAATGAAGGTGTAGGACCATCTCAAGGATGATTAGAAGAAAGTTTTTTTTAATAAATCTGCATACATTTTAAAAATTCTGTTGTTTTTAATGTCAATATGCTGTGTGTACATTAATGAGGAAAAAAATGAAATTTTTTTAAACAACTGCAATATAACAAATAGTGAAAAATAGCGCTTTTTTTCATACTTTCAAATTAATTTAGCACACATTAAATCAAGTTACCAAATATATTTTATTCCACTATCTTATTCATGGAAAATTTAAAATATACCCTACATACTTTGACATGAAATCTACAAGAAAAACGTGAATACTGAAAATACAAGTAAACAAAAGCAATCAGTTTCGCTTGTGTAACTTTATCAGTGGAGACGGTAAAATGGAGTGATGCAGAGACCCTGGAGCTTCTGGCCTTTGGAGCTGAAGCACAGATCACCAGACAGTTCATATGGGACTGTGAAGGACAGCCACCTTTTGGAGCAGCTTGTGAAAAACTTAAGGAGCGTTGCTTCAATCGACATATAAAACAAGGTACGTCCAAGCTAAAAGGAAGTCTGTGACAGCACAGAGTCCATCACATGCCCATTTACCATCATCATTGTGTAATTTTTTGTACAAAACACATGGCCGCACCACAATAATGCCACAGGCTGACCACTTATAAATGACTAAAAGCTTCTAGATACCACTTCCATTTTGCAGCAAAGTGGCACCATTCTTTTATGGAAGTGGCTGGAGAGGCAGAAATAATTTTATTAATCGTTAATGAATTGGCACGTCACATCGCGATGGATTGATTTAATGGTGAATCAGCTCACCACTTTAAGATAACATAGTTCAGTAGAATTGCTCTAAACTATATATAAATTACAAAAAGTGACTTTGTGAAAATCAGAATCTTTTTAATTTTAAGAGTAAAAAGTATTGTGAAACTGAAAAAAATGTGCAGTGTTAAAAATTAGGGGTGCACCGATCTATTGACCCCAATCTCATGTTTTTTCCAAGATCGGTGATCAGTTGACGGCTCTCGGTTGTGGGGCGGGTTCTACCGTTGTCTTTCAAATGATCTCCGCATTCCACTGGACAATGAATGTGACATACTCTTGTTTCACTCTGTTGCATCATCCCACCCACCAGGCATATAGAGTGCCCTGATTGGCCCACAAAGCGGATAAAGCTCTGTGATTTGTTCACTAAGCAGATAGAGCACTATGATTGGCCCACCATTATGGACCAATCACAGCTCTTTATGTGTTTGAAACCCCTCTAGAGAGCTGTGATTGGCTAGCCAGAGTCCTGGTAGGAGCTGCTGAGGTTCCAATGGAGCATGCCTAGACCAAACTTTGCAAAGCAAGAATTTGGTCTAGTTCACTAGGCTAGGTGATCAGCCAAAAACTGCAATTGGTGCATCCTTAGTTAGTGTTAAAGCAAACCATTGCTGTAGATTTTTTTTACAAGTGTGTCAAAACAGGTAAAAAAAATTTTGTTTTCAAAACTAGAAAAATGAAAGTCTAAAGGAACAAACATGATTTTGTAGTTCAAACAACAATGCTAAATATATTAATTTATATTTGAGAACATTAACTCATGTCCATTTGAAACTGGTATTGTTTCATGAGTATTCATATTAGTTTTCTCAATAAAAGGATGGTGAAACATTGACAAAATCTACTTTTAGTTAAGAGAAAATCGGAATCGGCAAGTCAGGTTTTTCTCAAGATCGGTGATCGGCCAAAAACTGCAATCGGTGCACTCCTATTTAAAATGTTTTAAGCCCATTTGTTTTTTGTTTGTTTTTTATTTACCATTTCTGCTAAATGAGGCAAACACACACACACAATACTGTAACTACTGATTCTGAAATAGAATGATTTAAATTATATTTGGACTTTTGAGACCTGCGACTGTGCAATACTAAGGTAATTTGCATAAATAAAACATTCTCATTAAATTTTTTATTTTAATGCTAAATTAAAGAGAATCATGTAAGAATGAGGACTATGACAAACTTAAAAATGACGGAAAATTAAACTAATTAGTGAGTAAATAATATGTGCGTTTTACACTAGATCACGTTTGGTGGGAACAGTTATTTTTATTTTTATACATGCCGAGTGTGTGTGGCCACCAGCAGAACCTCAGTAAACAAAGATACACAACTGTAGAATTACTACCTCAGTAAGGAGTACTTTCATTAACCTCGTTAACACACAACTACCAGGGCTGATTAGATAGCAGCACACCGGAGCCCTGAGCCTCTGTATGGGCCTTTCAATCATTCAACTCCCGCTGAGCACTCAGAGAGGTCAAAGTCCGAGCTAACGTCGTCGCTGCACGGCTCCTTACCCTGGCATGGACGGTGCCCATGATGAGCTCCACTGTCCGGGACGAAAGTTTCACTCTGAAAACAACAAAAACTAATAACCTCCAAGTCACCGGAGTGGCGACGATGGCGTCACTTCCTGACCACGCCTTCTGCTGGTGCGCATTCAACACACCAACGCAGCACAATAATAAAAAAAATAATAAAATAAAATAAAAAACCAACGCAGCACAATAATAAAAAAATTAATAAAGTAAAAAAAACAACGCAGCACAATAATGAAAATAATTTAAAAAATTAAAAATAAACAACGCAGCACAATAAAAAGTTGGCATCCATTATGTTACGTATTCTCCAATAACCTACGTAACGTAACTGAAAGAAAAAAAACCTTATATAAGTGTGAAGGCGTAGCTTTTTATTAACAAACTCCTTTGGTTTCCTTTAAAGTTGCGTTCATTGTTGCTTTTCATGATTATGAAACTGCAGCATTGTTAAATTATTCAAGTGACACTCATAACAATTACAAAATAAAACAATTTCCCAGAGTGGAGACGTGGTGGCATGCACCTGAAATCAAGTGGATTTAACCCCTGATACATGAAGTAAACAGTGTTTGGGATTTTAACTGAACTATTAATGGCTAAAATAACAAGACTACCTTCATGAAACAGAGCAGAATGCTTTTAGATAGTCTTCAGATGGTGCTACATCTTTTTATTTAACCTGGCGATAACAAAACACATTGCATTAGAAATTTATAGCAAAAAATAATATGAATGAAAAATGTCAACAAAACCCATATCTGCCTAACACGACTTGGAAAATATCATAGCCCTTCAAAGTTGAGCATAAGTGGCAGAGTTCATCCTGTAAAAGTAAAAAACAGAAAAGAAATTACAAAAGGATGAATGTAAAACACGTTAAAATGCTGGTTAGATTTCATAAGTTGCACTTACACTTCTGTTCTGAATGTCTCATGAGATATTCTGTCTTCATTCACTCCTTCAGGACATTCATTGATGTCTTTGATGCCAAGCATGGTCAGAGCTGCTGGAACAAATAGTCCACGCATCTTAGTTAGATCACACAGCTTTTAGTTTAGTTACACTGAAAATGCACATAGGCTTTGTTAAGCGGATCAACACAAAGTTTTATGCGAGTTATTCTATGTTGTGAATAAAAACATTACATGTGATGCTGGTGCACAGGGTGTTCAGGTCAAACCTTACATCTCTTTATAATGTAAATAGTGAAGTATTTAGAGCTGAGGACTTTAAAAAGAACACCCAATTGTTTGATTAAAATAGAGGAACGTTTTCTTAGTGCTGCTACTGTATTAGCACAGCAACATTTTCAGAACATTCATTACATTAATGCTTGCCTAATAAAACACCTAAATACAACAAACACTGCTGTAAGGCCCAATCCCAATACTCGCACTTCCACCCTTGCGCCCTTCAATTGTGCGATCCTGACCAGGGGTGCGAGCACAGGGCTAAAAACGCTATTTTCTAATCTGCTTTGCCTTACGCCCTGGATCACATATGTTGTGCTGCAATTTAAATGAAAAGTAATGATGGGTGTTTTGACCGCGCCAGTCACGTACTTTGAGATTTATTGGCTTGTAAAAGTTTTATAATTAGCATGACTACAAACTAGAAATCGGCATGTCGCATATGTGAGGTCACCACATAATCTCCTCTCCCCTAGCGTAGCTGCTACTTACCACATGGCCAGATTTATGGTGGTTCTTTCCTCCTGTTGGAAGTTTGCTGAACTTACAGCCCTTTTCCCTCAGTTTTCTCCGTGTCTGATTTGATGACGTCACTTTCGTGAAGCACATTTGTAGTCCTGGACTTATTTTCACACAAAATCTAAAATAGCATTTCCCCCTGTTCGAAAATTTGCGCGTTCTTGGTATCAGAATTTGTCTTTAAAATACACGGACATCATACGTGAAATACATGGCACAAAACAAGCGGAGTTAGAAAATAGCATTTTTAGCCCATTGACTTGCATTTATTTTTTCGTTCTTCCGGGGACCCATGATGCGGAAGTGACTTAGGCTCCCTATTCTGAAATTATTTGCACACTTGTGTACTACACACTCGAAACCTTACAGCGCACTTTCTCCAAGTTCACTTTACTGAAGACCGAAGAGCACAGTGCGAGTATTGAGATTGGGCCTAAGCCGCCGCTGCATGGTGCATGGATGTAACACAGAGGTAGAAAAGCCTCTGGTTTCTGTTAAACACACTCGAATATTGGCTCCTGCAAATCCTTCATGTTACTTCTTACTTTTCATTTGCAGTCGCCATGATTATTGACCTCACCAGGAATAACTGGTATGATTGTTGAGTCATTTGCAACCAAAATGCTACTAGTTCCCATTCACTCCATTTTTTTAAGCTAGGCAAAAGCAAACAAACTGCTGCCAGATCTGGAGAATTACTACGCTGCTTATAAAATGCTTTTTTCTCACTTATCTAACTATGGGAAATACGATAATAGACAATATTTCACTTTGGGGTGGAATATCTCTTTAAGGTGTATTTTCAGATTAGACATTGAGTCTTTGGATGCAGCTAATAGGTTGTTAGCTGGGAGACCGCGCACTTTGCTACTTTTCTAGAGTGAAAAATTGCCTGAATTTCTAGGAAGTGAATGCATTTTTATCTGTCACTGTTAGTAAGGTTGATTTGGCTGAGACTGTGGCTTCACTCACTCCACCTCCTGGTCTGAATGGTCACTCATGTTAACACTGGTGCTTGCTAGTCAGGGGTGTAGCCTTCTCATGATTTCAGCCATAGCGTTACTATGGTTATAGAGCATGGACGTAATTTTTTTTGGGGGGGGGGGGCATGTCCCCCCCACTTTTTCCAAGCCTGTTTCCCATTAGAGCATACTGTAAAGACCCCCCCCCCCCCCCCCCCAATGTGCCCCCCACTTTTAAAGTGAAATTACGTCAATGTTACAGAGGCACATTGTTTAGGGACATTATGGGATAGATAGCCTACACAACGCAGTCACACGTTGCCCAAAATTTATTTATTCATGTTTCGAGTGGAAAGTGCAATGCAGAAGTATTTCAGTTGTATTATGAAAGTAGTTGTATTCTAAATACCATGGTTTATAATAGTAACTGTAAATGAATACAGTTACTCATCTTCAGTATTCTAAATACATGTATTCAGAGACTACCCAACACTGCATGCAGCACTCACCATGCTTGTACTGTGCAAAGGTTATATATTGTTTATTCATAGGGTCCAGTATCCTGAGGACAGCAGTCACATTAGAACTATTGAACAGTTCTGGTCCTGATCCGTAAATCTTCAGCTGCTCCAGCTGCTCAACAAGAAACTCTCTGGGATTCTCTGAGAAACAAACATCAAACATTACATAATGAAATGATTTATAAATACTCTTATTGTCACCTTCATATTTTAAATGCTTTTATCCAACTAAATTAAACAAACAGGCTTAATGATGATTTAGAGAAATTAGGCTCTTTATTATCTTTATTATTATAAGATAATAATTATCTTTATTATCATCTCCGTGGCCACGGAGAAAATGTTTGTGTTTTTTTATGTATTTCAAACATTAAAAAATAGACAATTGTCAACATTATTTCAAATGGAGGTAGTCTAAAGTGTAAACTTTAAGCCTCTGCACCATTTTACACATTTCCATTTAGAATAAATTAAAAAAATAAAAATATAAAACAGGGAATGGAAAAAACACAACAAAGTAAAACAAAACAAAGGCTTTAATCCATCATTAATTTCTATTTTTTAATGCTCTTCGTTTATAGCCTACATTAAAGATTGATGTTAATGTGAAGCTTTAAATTTAACTTCCACCTCCGGTGCAATACATATTTAAACTATTGGGTTTGTCGCTTCCCTCAAATTATTTAATAAGTAAAATTAGTTAAGGTTAAAACTCTCTTAGTAACGTCACGTGTTAGCTAGAACGCTAATAACTGTGGATCTGTTCTTCGACCTAAAAAACTCGAGTAGTTAAAATTAAGCTCTCACCAGGCTTGTGAAATAAAAGCATGGACGTCAGGTTTTCCACCAGCTCTAATATTTTATGTTTCTCTAGATAATCCGTAGCATCTCGCTCACGCTGGCTCGCCATGTTTCCTAAATCTGTTTAAGTATGTTGCTATGGAGACGGCACGTGCATATCTAATAACGTCATACGTCGTGAAAGGTTTTTTCGAGATCGAACTTTTGAAAAGAGGGGTTTATTTGGCTAAAACTTAAACAACAAACTATGGCAGCCTACGTGGATCATTTCTATATTTATGGAAAGGGTTTGGAATAAAAAGGAAAACACTCAAGCTGCTATGCCCTGAGGGTATATTATCAAGCATATGAATTGGGAGTTTGGTGGACAGAAATTGTAATTTGTTAAATTTTTTTCCAGGAAATTTGTTTTTACTTTTTTAATTTAAAGGCAAGCCTTTATTTTTAGCTCTTAAAATCGATCAAGTCTGCTAAAAAAGGTTATTTTCCCTCTACAAGTTTCATTTTTGTGGATAATTTTAGAAAATGATCCCAGGCTGATTAGTCTGTGGCAACTGTCTGATCCTTGAGTCGCCAAGATGCTAATTAGGGGAATATGTAGACATGCCCACTGATTGATTCAAGTCCAATGTTTTGGTTTTAATTTACTTTAATAATAATTTAAAAAAAAGTTTATTTCCAAGCAAAAGCTTTGGGGATCCCAAGCACTGATGCCCCATAATAGCATAAATGGGAGATCCATGAGTTAAAACTATAACCCATAAGTTTCCTTCATAGAGAAAAAAAGGCGGTCAAAGTTTAAGCAGTCAGTAAAAGTTGACTTCCCCATCACCTACTCACCAAAAACAAAACGTCCACCAGGTGCACCATCAAGCACCACTCCAGACAGTGACCCCAGGCTCTGCCTGTCAACAACAGCCTGGCTCCTTATGAGCACAATACTGATCAAGCTTTTAATCAGAGAACTGCATAAACGGGACAGAAAAACAGCTCAAACTAACAGATGTTATTTTAGATCAAAGCTACAAAGTGCTGCAATAAACTGAATAAACTACAAAATACAACAATTGTTTTATTTTTATATTTTAATGTAATGAAACCTTTTATTTTCTAGGAGAAAACAACCTCTTTAGTCTCTGACCAACGTGTGAAAACATTTTTGATGAAAATGATGAAAAATGTAAAAGTAGCAAAGCTTCAGATGGAAACGTTGTCCTGGACAGTTAAATGTAAAATGTGGCATTTTGTTGAATTCACTTATAAGAGAAATCATCCATTTAAGAAAGCTCTGACCTCACACAGTTTCAACTTTCAAGTGTAAGCAGAAATATTTTACATCAGTCCACATTTTGTTCATTTTTAAGCTTCTTTAGGGCGGCGGCAGCAGCTTCTTCTCTGACTTTGTAGCCCTGCAGTTCTGTCCGGAGTTCTCCGGGCTTTGGCGGGACTTCTGGTACACTCTGAAATATAAAATAAATCCAAGTTCACTTTAATAGTTTATTAAACCCTAAAAGAGTGGCAAAAGTAAAATGTTATGAATTGATTAGATCAAATCTGATAGAACAATAAGAACAATAAGAACATTTGCAGAAAACAACAGTACTATTAGTAAGACACAGTGTTTCGGTGTATCTTTACATGAAATCATTTAGCAATACATCTACTGGGCATGACCCTAAAACTAAGTGGTCTTCATGTTGTCCCTCACCAGATCAGGTAGGTAATATTGGTGGACCACCTGTGCTCCTGCAAACATGGCCAACATACTGGCACCAAACAACCTGATGTACCGAGGCCACGACACTCCAGCTGGCATCTTTACAAACTGGTGTGATCTCACTCAACCTGGAGAAAAGGAAGATGCAAGAGTAAATGGTGAATGGTAAAAAGCCTGTATTTATATTATCTTCTAGGGTTCTACAACCCCCCATGGCGCCTTACAACTAACCAGTCATTCACCCATGCACTCATTCACACAAACATGACAAACGTGGTAATGAGCTACAGTGTAGCTACAACTGCCCTGGGGCGCTTTGACAGAGGCGAGGCTGCCGTTTACATGCAGCCAATATCCGGGTTATGATCGGGTTAAGGTCGGTATTCGGGTTTCTGAGTTGATCAGAATAACCCGTTTACAAGCATAAATAGAAAGTAACCCCTAACTTGCATAACCCGATTTAAATGTGGACGTTGGGGTAGCGTCAGGACGTATGGACTACGTCAAGACGCAATATGCGGTTACCTTCTTGTACATTTCGCTGTCTCTGTACTTTCGGCCGTCAACAAAAGACACAATGTTCATACTTTTCACCAGACAGATGAAGACAGAGGTTTCCTCGTCACTCCAAAAGTGTGGTGCTGTGCCGCGACTCACCATGTTGCTCCCAACTTGTTGTTTACTTCCGGTGTTCTGGCGCATACAAGACGTCTCGCTACTCAAAAGACCAAGATTCCTTGCGAACAGAGCATGCGCAGAACACACGCTTTGATGGGGATATCCCAAGCCCCCACAACGGAGCTCTAAAATTGAGTCAAACCCGGAAGTACCAAAAATTGCAATTCCACCCTCATCCGCTGGGGCTGGTGTCAGAAGCTCTGGTGTTGTGCACAGTTAACTCCGGCTGTTGCTAGGTTGCTACCTCCGTTAGCTTAGCTCCCACCTCCGCGTTAGCTTTGGGTTAGCTTCAGGTTAGCTTGTAGCTAGTTCGACCGGGTGTCGTCAGTTGATCCCAGCCTTACAGCCGCACCCTCAGCTCCACCTCTCTTCCCTTTTATGGAATTGTTTGGGCTTGATGGAACCTGTGACACGGTCAAAATGGCGGTGGTGGCCACCTCCCATTTGGCCTCAAAAAAGTGATATTGGAGCCTATGGAAAGAAGATGTCCACGTATATTATGTCGATGGGATATCCCGATATGCGTTTACACGACCAAACATTCGGGTTAGAAAAGGGTTACCCCAGGTGTAGTAACCGGGTTTTTAAAAACCCGGTTATGAGCATATCCGGGTTTTTAAAAACCCGGTTATGAGCATATCCGGGTTTTTGGCAGTGTTTACATGGCCGTGCGGAACCGGGTTATTGTGAATATTCAGGTTTTAAAAGGGTTACTGGCAGCATGTAAACGCACCACAAACATTTACACTCCTTTTGTAAACACAATGCTTGAAACAGTCAGTGGTGCCCCCAATGGTTGGCCAGGGCGGCCATGTCTACTACTGAACTAAAACATGCAGGATAGCGGCCCTTCAGAATTAGGCTTCCCCACCCCGTGTTAAATACATAAGTCTAATTTTTATCCTTTTTTTTTTTAATAAAACATAATAAAGGAGCAATGCAATACACAGCTACAAGCTAAACTTTCCCACAGGTACCATTTTTTGTAAGCCACCTCCTAATTTTCTCTGGCCCTATCTGACAGTTTTCTAGGTGCACCACTGGACACAGTATTTCTTAAGAACACGTCATTTAGGTTTAAGGCTGAGTTGCTTTATAGAGATTCAACTGTAATGGTTATCTAGGCAATCGTTCCATGTTTTTTTTAACAGACGAATATATATGATGTGTGTACATTAGTGCCCTGTGTTTGTCAGATATACACATATAGATAAATAAACAGACAAACTGGCCTGAAGCAAAGCTTATGAAGTCTTACCTTGGTTACGACATCTATAAATAAATGAAAAGCGCCTTCTACGTTAAGCTATTTTCACAATCTGAAGTCTGTGAGACACGCGAGCATGTAGTGCTGTTAGCTAACACATGATTCTAAAAAGTAGAGAGGTCTCGCTGTGCATCCCTACACGTCTGTTTCTTATCAAATGTTTTGTTCTTTGATTTCGTTATGTAGTTATATGCGTTTCCACTTTAGTTAGATAAATGTTTAGGTGCAGGTTAAATTCTGGATTAAAATTAAGAAGGAAAAAAAAACAAGTGACTCTGAGACAAACGCTGATTTAAACATCTTCTGAAGCTAGCAGTGGGCATTTGTCTACTTTCGTTTTAAACTGTTAAAACTTTTTCACAAGAAAATAATAATCTTATCGTAAAGTTCTTGAATGAGATTAATCAGGTGTCGGTTCGTTGTTTTGTTTATGTTTTTTGTGTGTGTTTGTTTGGGTTTTTCATTTTGGAACATCTGTTTATAACTTACGATCTTTGATAGAACCCTTCTTCTACGTAAATAATTTAGGAGGCGCATGCGCAAAGTCTTGGTCTGCTGCCACTTAGTGTCTGGTGGTGAGAATTCATGCTGTCGGGATTAAAGCCATATTATATCCTTTGAGCTTCCATGTGTTTGAAATATTGAGCAGAACGATGTGGTTTGAATTGTTTTAATCAACCGAACGTACAATATAGCAGTTATTAAAATGTAAAGCGTTAAAAACAGCAGGGTCCACGCTTGCAGTGCACCTCATCAACACTAGATGGCGATAAATAATCAGTAAACCCAATTCAGAGAAACGTTTAAATGAAATGGTCTTTGTTGTTTTGAGACTTCTCTGTTTTCTTATTCAAAACACGGGAGAAAATGTACGACAGGTATGTTACATATTTATGCATCTGTGTTTCGTTCATCTATATTTTCTCTAACATGTTCGCGTGCTACATCTTCACACTGTACCAAGAACGGGTTTGTGTTATTGGTATAATTTATGTTCTCTACAGAGTTTTTACGTCATTTTCTTATTTCCTACTGATTATTTTCCACCGTGAGTGAATAAATTGTACGTTGCTATTTAAAGTGTAAAGGAACAGTGGTCTCAAGCTAAATAATAAATAGATAAAACATTCTGTTTACCATTATACGTATAACAAGTAAAACATGTAGAAAACAGTCAATTAATCAAAAAATTTGCTGAATTTCAGATCTTAATGAAACAGTTTTAAAGTAACAATATTTCACTCTTTGTGTGTTTATACAGGAAATCACCTAGGAAAGGAGGTACTTGAGATTTTTAAGCCAAACTAAAACAGTTTAAAACAAAAGATGCAGGGAGTGAACAATAAACACATTATAAAGGTTTAAAGCTTCCAAGAGATCTTTCAATGTTCGAACCCACGAAAGTAAAACAAGTCCAACTGTAACAGGTGAAGACGAAGCTGATAAACAAGATATAAAATTATCACATGGGCGGTGTGGTCTCTCAGTTTATTTCTTAACCAAATAAATGTATCAATGCTTCCACATTTATAATCTGGTATTCCACTAGATTGCCTCTGCAGACATAAAGCAGTGTGCAGATTTGGTAAAAAGAAAGTTGCATTTAGACAAATGCAAACTTTGATGAGCAAAACTAAATAACACCATTCATAAGCTACTTATCTAAATGAAACTAAGCCACATGTGTTGAATGGGTGTGTTGAAAATACATGAATATATTGTATATAAATGTCTATGGTCACTACGGTCCAACTTTTAGAATAAAGGGGTGGAGTCTCCCGAATTAACTCTGCAGGTGTTCTAGCCACCGTGGGAGTTCAGAGTTAGATTTTCAGGAGTTCTTTTTTAACACTCGGTTTTAACACTTACGTCAGTGTTACATATAAACTATATAACTCTTTTAGTATTAAATTAACCCTACTCTTGCTTAACACCCCAAAATTAACTCTTTTGAATTTGCCGTGTGTATTAGCAACAACTAGCCCAGCATCCCAACACATGATCTGGGTTGGTTTTGCTGCCACAGGACCTGTGCCTTCATTTTTATCTTCCTTCTTTATCTCTAGTTACCAGGCCAGTCAGCAGCATCCAGACACACCACACGTGATGTCATATCACCAGATGGACAGTTACACTGAAGAACCAGGGGAAGGCCTTTCCGTGTCTGTCCAAAGGGATTCGTCAGTGTATCAGGGACCTGTTTACCACAGCTATCCCCCAGCCGCTAATCACTACCAGGAGCAGGTCTGCAAGCAGAACTTTAGTGAGCATCAACACCAGCGGTACCCTGCGGTCCCACAGCATCCTGCACATCATCATATGGTACAGCAGCAACTCATGCATCAACACATGGTCCAGCAGGAGCATCAGCAGCAACACATGGTCCAGCAGGAGCATCAGCATCAACACATGGTCCAGCAGGAGCATCAGCAGCAACACATGGTCCAGCAGGAGCATCAGCAGCAACACATGGTCCAGCAGGAGCATCAGCACCAACACATGGTCCAGCAGGAGCATCAGCACCAACACATGGTCCAGCAGGAGCATCAGCAGCAACACATGGTCCAGCAGGAGCATCAGCAGCAACACATGGTCCAGCAGGAGCATCAGCACCAACACATGGTCCAGCAGGAGCATCAGCACCAACACATGGTCCAGCAGGAGCATCAGCACCAACACATGGTCCAGCAGGAGCATCAGCAGCAACACATGGTCCAGCAGGAGCATCAGCACCAACACATGGTCCAGCAGGAGCATCAGCACCAACACATGGTCCAGCAGGAGCATCAGTATGAGCATACTGTCCATCAGCATCTTCCACATCAACATCTGGTCCAACACCAGCATACGGTCCAGCAACAAAAGCTGGGGCTTCAGCCCCCCCCTCAGGGTAAAGATAAAGAACTTTGACTGGACTAAATTTCCTCTTGAAGTCCAGTAGGACCCCATGCAATGTTACTGATGTACCGCTCCGCCATCTCCAACAGCATTAGACACCTGTTAGCCTACAGTCGAACCACCACACATGCTAAAGTGATGCTAATCCTTCCGGTGTGTTTTTGTACTTATTGTCATGACTCATTTACTTTCCTGTTGCAGCGTTGACGCCACTGAAAAAGAAAAGAGGTCGACCTTCTAAACAGCAGGCGGACAACAAGGAGATAAAGGAGGAGGAAGATGAGGCTGAGGCTGCTAAAAAAGCCAAGAGGACTCTTAACCGCTTCAATGGCATGTCGGTGGACGAAGTGATGGCCAAAACCCTCCCTGATGTTATAACCCACAACCTTGACATTCTGATTGTGAGTGTTTCACTGTGAATCTGATGCAACATGTCTGAATTTGTTCAGTTATAATCAAAACATTCATTTATGAGCTCTCTTTTAGGTTTTGGTTTAACAGCAAAAATTCATTTTTTATTTCACTGAAATAATTTCTTCAATATTTCCTCAGATTGGAATCAACCCAGGACTGTTGTCAGCCTTCAAAGGACATCATTACCCGAACCCAGGAAACCATTTCTGTATGTCCAAACTCGCAAACACAGGAAGCAAACGCGCCTTCTGATGTTCACTTTAATATATTACAGACTCTATTCATGGGTTTGAATGGTTTTTCCACTTCTACAGAGAATTCTGACGGTGTACAGTAAATGTATTTAAAGACCAGTCCAACCTAAAGCAACATTCATTCATTCTAAACAGAAATTAAATTTCTCCTGTTTTGCCTTTTTGTCACATTTAAATGTGTCAAATCAACAAAACCGTCACAAAGATAACCTGAGGAAACACAGAATGGAGTTTTCAAATGATGATCTGATTTATTAGGAGAACAAATGTCTACAAACCAACCGGGTCCTGTGTGGAAAAGTAACTGACCCCATCTGGATCCGGTGTCTGGTAACTAGTCGAGTCTCTAATGCCACTGTGGAGGAATCGTGTCACGCTCTTATCTACAGAGGTCTTTTAATTCAACCATCAGAGATGGAACGGGCACTTTAAGGTCAGGCTTTCTCTAGGATGTTCTGCTACAGAGCAGAAATCATGGTTCCATCCATGACCACGGGTGGTCCAGGTCCTGAAGCAGCAGAGCTGCCCCAGACCATCACACTACCACCACCATGTCTGACTGTTGCTATGGTGATGTTTTAGTGTTAGTTTCACTCCAGATGAAAGGGGAAACTCGGCTTCCATAAAGTTCTGCTTTTGTCTCTTCACTCCACAGAGTCTTTACCCAGAAGTCTTTGGGGTTGTTGGTAAATGTGAGACAAGTCTTTGTGCCGTTTTTGACCCGCAGAGGTTTTGACCTTTGAACTCTATCATTTAGTCTCTTTCTTCTTCTCCTTTCTCCACATCACCCCGCTTCTCCTCCAGCTTCACTGGCTGCCAGTCAACTTCAGGGTTCATTTCAAGATCCTGGATCTGGTCAATAGGGCCTTACATGGACAAGCCCCATCTTACATTGGTGATCTTCTTAGTCCCTACACCCCCAGCAGGTCCCTGAGGTCCAGTGACCAAAGCCTACTGGTTGTACAGCACCAGACTAAAGACCAAAGGTGACAGATCATTTGCTGCTGTGTTCCCCAGACTCTGGAACTCTCTCCCCCTGAGCCTGAGATCAGTGGACTCACTGGTCTCCTTCAAAAAGCAGCTGAAGACTCACTTGTTCAAGCTGGCTTTTGTATGACCTTCTTCACCACTCTCTCTTTATTCTGCTCTCCCCACCTATTCCACCTTCCTCAGGATCCACTGATTTCCCTCTTTCCTATTCACTCTCTCTCTTTCTTTCTTTACCTTTTTTAATCACAATGGTCTATTTTTTGCTCATTTAAAATATATTTTTAAACATTTTCTAAATTCCTTTTTATATTTTTACATTTTGTTTTTTGTGAAGCGCCTCGTGATTTTTATCTTGAGAGGCACTATAGAAATGATACTTTCTTCTTTTTCTTCTTGTTGAATCGTGACCTCTGACCTTGCAGGGTTTTAGATGTTGTTCTGGGTTTGTTGAGCAGCAGATCTTTGCGGTGTCAGACGGGTTCTGCTGGAGTCCTTCCGCAGGTCTGGGTGTGGCTGGTGGAAGTAAACCCATCTTTACAGATCATCAGTTAATTCAATGATTAAATGGTGATCCCTGTTTCGCACAGGAACAGGTTGGTTTGGATAGCTTTTTCCTTTGTTCATAAAATAATTAATTAGAAAATTGTATCTTTGTCTGATATAAAGCACATTCCAGGGCCAACTCCTAACCCCTGAGCCAGGGGCGTGTCCATGGGGTAGCACATGCCACCCCTGGAATCTGATCGACCACCCCAGGTGCCATCCCACTGGATTGTGTTTAAACTGACTTTTGCATTGTCCGCAAAATATTTGGGGTCCGTCCCCCCCCCCCCCCCCCACACACACACACACACACAAAAGAAAGAAGAAAGCGTAATCATATGTGCCATCCATACATTAACAAGTACCCCGGCTGGGCCACCCCAGTATGTCAGGACATGCCACTGCCCTGGGCCGCCGTCTTCTCTGCAGCAGCAGAATAGATCTGCTTTTCACAATGCTGTCGTTTGATGGAAGGTCATTGAAGAGGAGTAACAACGAAATGAAACAAAAGCAGGAAAACGATCATTTAAATAGCGCCTCTCAGGATAAAAATCACGAGACACTTCTCAAGGACACAAATTTTAAATAAATAAAAATTTTAAAATGCTAAAAATAAAAAAAGGTAATGGTGGATCGCAGGTAAGGCGGAGCAGGTGGACAAAGGCTACTTTTACTATATGATTGCCTAGTTTGTTGATGGATTTATTTGGTTATTGGTTTGTTTTTATTTTTTCTGTCTTTGAGGGAAATGTCTGTTTCTGTCTGGTCTCACCGAGCAGCAGCTCAACTACATGCACGACCATAGTCTGCCCGAGAAGTACAGCATCGGCTTTACCAACATGGTAGAAAGGACCACGCCTGGCAGCAAGGACCTCTCCAGGTGAGAAATATTCAATCATTGTTCACTTCCAGCGTCAGTATTCCCACACGCTAGCATCTTCTTCCAATATTATACGCTGTCCTGTTCTTACCAGCAAGGAAATCCGTGAGGGAGGCCGGCAGCTGCTTGACAAGCTCCAGAAATACAAGCCGTTAATAGCAGCTTTTAATGGAAAAGGTCAATTCTTCTAAATATTAACGCACCGGTCATTAAGGACACTGAGCTGAAGCTTTTGTTCTGCTTCTTTAGGTATTTACGAAATTTTTTGCAAAGAAATCTTTGGCGTAAAAGCCAAGAGTCTGGAGTTTGGCCTTCAACCCTACAAAATCCCTGAGACGAAAACGGTTTGTGGAAGCAGGAAGTGGTTGTTTTTTTTAAATGTACTCCTGGTTATAAACGAGCCGGTTGTGCCACGTTAGGTGTGTTTCCTGATGCCGTCATCAAGCCCCCGCTGTGCCCAGTTCCCTCGTGCACAGGATAAGGTGCATTTCTACATAAAGCTGAAGGAACTGCGTGACCGGATGAAAGGCCTGGCCGTGGGTCGTGAGGTGGTGGAGATGCAGTACTCCTTTGACCTGCAGCTAGCTAAAGGTAACAGCCTCCAGCTGTTGATGTGCAGCTGAGAAGAACGCCCGCGTGTGAAGTCATTCTAAGGTGTTTGTAGCTTTTAGGCAATTCTCTAACTTTCTGTTGTTGTTTTTGCAGAGGATGCCAAAAGGATGGGGATCAAAGAAGAGCAGGTGGATCCAGAGTATGAGAGCTGTAGTGGGCTTCATGACGAGGCAAGACAGAACATCTGAGGAAGAGGAGAGAAGAAGCTCTGACCTGGCTGCTGTAGAAATCAGGTTGTGTGGGTAATGTGACATAAAATGACTCCTGACCATTGTAATGAGCTCTTTCACGCTTATCTGACTCGACACAAAATGTGTGTTTTGTTAATCGACCCTACAGGCCAGTCAACGAAGAACTACAGCTGTGGCTGATGACATCATCCAGGTGTCAGCTGTGCTGTCAGAAGGATTCCTCGACGAGGAAAAGAAAGGGTGCAACAAAAGAGGAAGATCTGTTCTGCCTCTGATCTTCGGCACTCGGAAGCATTCACACAACCCTGTTGACCCTAAACATCTGCATGTTTTAAATACTATTTATGGCTGTTTCTATGTGTTTCTGAAAATGATGATGTATTTTGATAAAACTGTTTTATGCTCTATCTGAGTTGATGAAATAATTTTCTCATTAGTTGGTAAAGAATTAATAAATTGATTCTAAAACTTCTGTGTTTGACTTTTTGACTCATTTATGTAAAGTTGTATTGAGGACCAACATACAAGAAAATACTGTCCTAAACGTCCAAAAAAGGGCTGACTTGAGCTTAAGAGCCTACTTTCAAGTATTAGGAGTAGTAGTGTTGTACTTAAATGTGATTTTTCTGTTTTGTTCTTGTAATCTAATGGATTGGCACACTGACGCAAAATAACAATGACACGCTGGAGGGAATATGTCTCAGCTGGCCTGGGAAAACTGGGATTCCCCTGGAGGAGCTGGGACATGCACTCGTATTCACAATAAACTTTAGAATGCTTCCAATAGCTAATGTATTTACAGGTGACGCTTTAAATACGGGAACATGGTCACCATACTCCTGGAGGCTAAATATTATCTTCTGTAGCTAAAAAATGTAGTACCAGATGTCAGACATGGGAGGGCAGCATCTTCCCTTCTCACTGCTGTTGGAGACCAATGTTGTTCTCTTTTTCGCCCGCGGGGGGCGCACTTTCCCCATTCTTTCAACGCATCGATACACAGTGTTTGGAAAACATTTTGAGGGTGTTTTTCTACTAAATAATTCTTGTAAAAATCTACTTATACAAAGAACAAACAGTAAAGAAGTACTGCAGTTCTATTGGGTTACTGATAACCACAAACAGTAGAAAAAATAGATAATCAAATAAATAAATATATCTCAAACTTTAGGGATTCTCAGATTCAGTTTAAGAGTGCTTCAGCACCCCAAAAGCTGGCTAGAAACGCCTGTGAGGTGGTATAAAACTTTATTTTAGTACTTCTACTTTAAGGGTGAAACGAATATATGAGATACACTCAATATATGCAAAGCCATGCATTTCAAACCTTTGTTGTAATTGGCATCATTATGGTTTACAGCTTATAAAAACCCAAATCCGAAATTAATCTCAGACAATTAGACTGTTGTGGAAAGGTTTAATATTCCATATTCAAAGTGCCAAACACCAATCAGCTAATGAATCCAGAACACCTGTAAAGGAAAATGATCTCAGTCGAATTAGTGAAACAAATGGGCTTTTGCATCATATTTTGTATGTTAGAGCAGTCCTACAACTACTGAAAATCTCTAATCCTGAATAAAATATTAGCAAAATATTATCTGGTAAGGATTGGCCTCCTGTGCTTGCTAAGACATAATGTGAAAATAAAAAATTTCCACTGTGTAATTGGAGGTTTTAAGTTTTTTTATACATCAACATCTTGACTTGACTTAGTATCTGAAAGATGTTACTACGCTATTGTTCTTTTTAACCATTTTAGAAGAGAATGTTTTAGCTTAGAAACATGAATATGAATGAAGAGAAAGAGTGGAATGAGAAGAAGAAAATGGATCCATAAAGTTTAAAAGGTTCCTTAGAAGCACTTCCTCTAAACACCACTGTTTTGTTGCCTTGAAAGAAGGGGAATTTGCGTCCTCTGCTGGCAAAAAATAGAACAACAGGTTTCCAACAAAATTTAGAAAAAAAGGGAAGATGGGGAGTTGCTGCCCTCCAGTGTCTGAAAGCTGTTACTGCACTTGTGTGCTATTTAGCCTTTTAGGAACATTTTAGTTTCTTATCTTAAAGCTTAAAAAATCCTAATCATCCTTTTTGTCCTCTTGGGGGTATTAATATAATTATACTATTATTTGTGCTAAACCAATTATTACAAATATAGAAAATGCTCAACAACATGCCTGCTGGCGGTGGTCGGAGGGACCGGTGGCGCCTGTGCTCGGCAGCCTCGCCTCTGTCAGTGCGCCCCAGGGCAGCTGTGGCTACATCGTAGCTCATCCCCACCAGTGTGTGAATGGGTGTGTGAATGGGTGAATGATACACTGTAGTGTAAAGCGCTTTGGAGTCCTTACTCTGAGAGGCGCTTTACAAGTGCGGGTCATTTATCATGATTTTAATTGTGTTTAACAATGGCTATCATACGCTTCTTTTAAAAGAATCGAAATCATACTCCATGCTGTTCCATAGAAAAGTACAAATAACTCTAGGAATAGTCTCAACTTGTTTTTTTTTATACATCTCCGCTTGAACCTGTTGAAATTTTTAAATAATCAGATGTTTGTTGCTTTCTTTCAAAGCACATGTACAACCTATAATGAACAAACTTAACTTCTGTTTAAAATAAATTTATCATAAAATTAATTGCTTCCATGTCGGGAAAATGTTGTTTCTCAGCTGCTCTTACCAGTCTTGGATTATGGTGACATTATTTATCAAAACACTACTGAGACCGGTCTTCACTCCTATGATGTGGTTTCCAACAGTATGTGTTGATGTATTCTTTGCTGTTGTTCCAATGTGTAATGTACTGTCTTGGCTCACACTGCCAGCCAGGCATCAATATCACTGGCTTCATTTTGTTTTTAGATGCATCCGCTATAATTATTTGCTGTACCTAAAACAACATTTTGTACCTTTCAGCTCATCTTACTGCCTACGCCACAGTGATTTTCTTGTTCTTACAGTTCCTTGAGTCAGCAGAAATGTAGGGAAATATGATTTTAATGTAAAAGCTCCCCCAAACTGGAAGTCTTCTTGCAGACATTCTCTCACTTCTTTTCAAATATTCCAAGAGGCCATTCCAACTCACATTCAGAGTACCAGCATTTGTAAGCGTTGACAATTTTTATGTATAGACTTTATTAGGCCCGAGCAGCGAAAGCGCTGCGAAGGCCTCTTGTTTTTGCTCTGTTTATTATTCTTCCGCCAAGTAAATAGGCTTTTTGGAGGCCTTAATGTACCTGAAAACTCAGGAATTTTTGCACGCATGTCAGGCGTGGTGTAAAATTTTTTATTTTAAAGGTCCCAAAAAAATCGCAATAAAATTAGCTCCACAGTGCCCCTAGAATGTGAAAAATACCCCCTCCATATACCTTAGTTTGCCATACAGTCATGAAATTTTGTACACTTGTAGTACTCAACAGTCTGCACAGAAAAGCCTCTTGCAACCATGGTCAACTTCAAACAGGAAGTCGGCCATTTCGGTTTGAAATGGTGATTTTGACACCATTTTGGCCTTTCCTAGGGTCCTCTTCTGATTCATTTACTCAATCATTTTTCGCACAATCGTCTCGAAATTTGTGAGAAAATGCTCAGAAGGGATGAGCAATCAAATAGAAAAATAAAACTGACTTTTCGTATATGCTGAGGGGCGGGGCCAGGCCTCGAAGTTCGACTACTCACCAAAAAACATGTAAACGGCTATAACTTCATAAACGAATGGAATAGAGTTATAAAAATTTCTGTGGTCATTTGTCATCCACTCACGAACTAAATTGAATGGTCCGATAATGACATCACATAAGCCCCGCCCCTCAGGACCAAAAAGGTCAAGCTTTACTGTGATAGGTCCCAAATTGCTCCATTTCACTTAATCACCCCACATTTCTAGCTGGTAACTCAAGACAAGTGGGGGTTGCTTGGCGTCACTTTATGGGAGTTTTCAGAGGGCGGGGCTGTGGTGGCACGGCGAAGTCAGGTGTACCCAAGCCCTCACAATGCGGTTCAAAAATTGAGGCCAACCCGGAAGTACCAACAATTGCTGTTCCACCCTCTTCCGCTGGGGGCTGGTACCAGAAGCGAGCAAATCCTCATTGACTCCCATGTTAAAAATACCAATTTCACAGCAGAAATAAACATGTTTACAGCCTGGTACCAAAACATGTTTTTCGTTTAAATGATCTAGTTTACACTCATGACAACTCTGAGGGGGTGAATTTTTTTCACACTCTTCTAAGTGTATTAAAAGCCTAAAATTCTGTAATTAATGAGCATCAGACCCACGTGACCACAGAGCTAGCTCCGTGGAAAGGCCTCAGTAGAGCCTCGGTCTGGCTTGGAAACTGTTCCGGGATTTTGAGTCTCTGTGTTTGTGTATTCTTTTTTGTACATTATATGTGCAATTGTTGGACAAAACGAATTGCTGTGGCATTAATTGCACTAATAGAGCGTCCAAGGAGTCTCCACTTCATTTTTTTCGGTAAGTAAAATTATATTTATGTATTTTAGGTCACTGCCGATCTGAGCTTAGATTTTAACATGTACTGTTCAACCATGAAATTTAAATGTAATAGGGTAAAACCCAGTGCATTTAACAAAATGCTGCACTTTAGAAAATGGGTTGAAATATCACATGTTGGTGGAGCTGGGTTCCGACTATCGGCTTGTGGAGCTCTCGGGAGACTGAAGTTTTCCACCCGTTCTCCCCTCCCTGCAGCTCGGCGCATCTCTTTCAGCAGCTTTCGGGAGACCTCTGTGTTCCACCCGGTTTTACCCAGCGGTGAGCCCAGCGTATCTCTGACTCAGAAGCTCTGGTGTTGTGCACAGTTAACTCCAGTTGTAGCTAGGTTGCTACCTCCGTTAGCTTAGCTCCCACCTCCGCATTAGCTTTGGGTTAGCTTCAGGTTAGCTTGTAGCTAGTTCGACCGGGTGTCATCACTTGATCTCAGCCTTACAGCCACACCCTCAGCTCCACCTCCCTTCTCTTTTGTGGAATTGTCTGGGCTTGACGGAACCTGTGACACGGTCAAAATGGCGGTGGTGGCCACCTCCCATTTAGCCTCGAAAACGTGTTATTGGAGGCTATGGAAACCCATTGTCCAATATTTATATGTCGATGGGCGTACCGCCTTGGCCATACGTTTGCCTCCCATTTAGTCATGTCTAAAGATATCGCCATGAAACTTCTGGTGGGTGATCCTAGTCCGGCCCCCCAAAAAATCTGATGTGAAATTCTGGTGGGCGTGGCCTATTTTGTGAAATAGCGCCCCCTAGGTCCATTAAAACTGTCAGCCCCAAGCTATGCTTTGACTGAGGATCAGGGGCGGCGTTAGGCCCGGCTACTTGGGCTGAAGCCCCGGATGTTTTATGAAAAGCCCCAGATCTAAATCGCGTAAGTAACATGCAGTACCAAAGTCCAACAGAGAGGGAGCAGCTGGCAGTAGTTTGTATACAGCCTGCCTGAGCCTTCACCACTGAAGAAGAAGCCCTTCAGCAGCCAGCTTCTTCTACACTCTCTGCCTGAAACGCATGAGTGAAGATGGACATGAGGACGTTTTTTAGACAGAAAGTACAACGACAGAACCCCAGTTTTCATGAGACTGGTGTTGACTCAGGTTTGTGAGTCTTATTTGAAAATATTTGTTGTGCTGCTGGTTTGCCTAAAGTTAGCTTATCAGGTAAAGTTGATGGAGAAAGAAAGGGAATATTTACTATCATCTCACACTAAACACTAACAGGAACAATACTCTGCCCTGAAAATGCTTAATATGTAGCTTCAGATTAAAAATTATGTGGTACAAGACAAATATATATGATGGTGACTAGTGCGTGTCACGCCTGTGTGCGCGCGCTTGAGTGCACGCACTACTGTGTGTGCGCGCGTGTGTGTTAAGCCCCGGATCTTCTTCAGTCCTAAATCCGCCCCTGCTGAGGATTACAAAATTCGGTACACTAATGTAGTGTCTCGGGACCTACAAAAAATCTCTTGGAGCCAAGCGCCAAGTTGCACAGGAGGTTGGCCATTTTGGTCCAAGTACTCGATTTAGTGGTTTTCGCGCATGTCATTTGGAGAGTGATGCCCCATCGCCCTTTTCACCGATCACCTTCAAACTTCTGCTACATACTCTTTTTTTTAAATAAGTTGAAAGGTGTGGGCGTGGCTAAGCCTCAGTCATTGACCTATCGCCATTACATTGGCTGTGTCTCAATTCAGGGTCTGCATCCTACGTCGGCCGGATTCGTCGGCCGGTTACGTCACAGCGCCGCGACTAGGCCTGTCCCAATTCGAAGACTCCTTCAAATGCGGTCGACGAATGCGGCCTTCTTTTCGCCTGAATGAAGGATGGGTCCGGTGTATCCTTCAATAGGTAGCATTTCCCAAGATGCCTTGCGGGCCGGCCAGCAGAAAAACTTAAAAACAATGGCGGACAGTGAAGCGGGAGCTGTCGGAGAGGATTGCGCATATAAATGTCAGTATAAACTTGAAAACTGTTAGGTTAAGGACTTTTTGTGATACATGAACGTTATTTTAGTTAGAAATGTTACAGTAAAAGTGCTTGTATTGCGGTCTCGGCTCGTATGTTCGGCCGCTCGGTGTCGTATTTCTCCCGTTACGTTTCCCCCTGATTTTAATAGAAGTTTGTATTTTAGGAACAAAAGAGAAAACCAGGGAATTTATTAAGCTTAGGGCGAAGATGGACCACATGATCACCGGAGCAAAGTGTTCGGCGGCTGTGGCATGGAGGTACAATAACATCTCATATTTTAAAAACTCGTTTGAGTTTATTTTTTCTGCGAAAACATGAAAGGAATAACCCGTTGTCCTCTTTTCTCTTCCTGTTTCTTTTCTTACATGTTTGTTAAGACTATTCTGGAGAAAATGGGCATCCAGGGGAAGGTGCCAGCGATGACCAGCTTCTGGAGCTGATCTGGGAGGACATGAGGCTGCAGATGGAGGCAGAGCAGCAGAGGGCAGGAGAGAAGGAAGAACTTTGACAGCTTTTTACTTTGCTAGAAAAAAATGGTTAATAAAGATTAAACATGTACATATAAAAGAAATATCTAAATAAAATCAGTTCTGCATTAAACTCTTGAATTTTATTTTTGTTTACAAATGAGAATTGTTCAATATTACAGGGTATCCACTGGGTCTTAAAGACTTAAAAGGTGATAAATCGGTTTTGGTCAAATTAAGACCCTTAGAAAGTATTAAAAACTATTATCACATCTTTGCTCAGGCTCAGCTTGTCTAAAGTATTTTCTCTGAATTAGCTCTCCAACAGTCAAGGAAATGATTAACCCCCAGAGACCCACGGTTGTAACATTACAACATCAGATTTAAGTCTACAAAAATTAACCTTCCCCATATTTTTTCTTTTTAAAACTACATTTACATTGCTAATAGGTCCTATTGTTCAGTTCTGCAACACTATTGACTGTTAAAATGTGTAAATAGGCCCGTTTATCTGGCCTAGAACAACATGTGAAAGGTTAAAAAAAGATTTTGCAGTTTTCTAAATTTGGGTTTCTGGGGGTTAAAAAGCTAAATAAAACGTCGAGCTCCATCGTTTAAAGTTCCTTCTCCCTTCTGCCCAGCGGTTCCACGGTTGCTAGGCGACGGAACGTTCGCGGAGGGAGTTCATGAAGGCTAGGCCTGTCCAAATTCACAGCCGTTAACATCCGGTCTACCCGGCCGACGGAGGACGCAGCCCACGTCGGCCGAGTGGGCTGGGTCCTTCGAAGGATGCAGACCCTGAATTGAGACACAGCCATTACTTGACGTAATAACTCCCATGTGCATGATCAGATCTATATCAAACTTCATCTGTGTGATCACTGACCACATCTCAAGACAATGACAATGTGAACAGCTGACACCACCAAAGCCCCGCCCCCTGACAACAGGAAGTCTATTGTTTTATGGTGAAATGCCCATACATGTCCCCTCTAATTTAGTCAACATGACACTAAGGTCATGCACTGTCTTCATGATGCTGTAATGACCATTCAGTTCTGATAGCGTTCCAGAAAGGGAGGGGCTTTGATGCCATGGCGAATTCTGGCGTGACGCCGTGACCTTACGTTTGGCAGATATTAGGCCTTGAATAACACATGCATAAAGCAATTCACACCAAACTGCACGCAAATGATTGTTGTCAACCCACAAACTGCTCCATGGGATATTTTCCTAAATTTGGGACAGCGCCCCCTAGATACAATAAAACCTTTGTAACTTCTACAAAAAAGCTCCAAACTATATCAAACATGGTGGGAGTCATCACATAACTGCAATCAACACATGTATGTGCTCACTCATTCAAATCACTTTAACTCCGCCCACTTACAGCCTTTTGTCTCTATATGACACATGCAACGTTTGATTGATGCCAAATTAACAGAAATTCATCTTTGATGAGCAAAGATTACCTCTATGGGATTTAGTTGTAAATGGTCACAGCGCCCCCTAGATATGTTCAAACTTTATTACCTTCTAAAGACAAGGTCAGAATGGCATTCAACTTGGCTTGTGACATCACGTGACTGCACCGGACTGGGCCTAACACATTGATGTGGTTGTTGGTTCAAATCCCTGTAGCTCCGCCCCTTTCCGCTCACTGGCTCTAGATAACACACACAACGTCTGATTGATGCCAAAGTAACAGAAAACCATCTTTGTCAACCAAAGCTGACCTCAATGGGATTTTTCTGTGGTTGGTCACAGCGCCCCCTAGATAAATTTAACCTTCAATAACTTCAAAAAATGTGGTCAGAATAGCATTAAAGTTGGTCTGTGTCATCACACCACCAGTGTGGTAAAGAAAGAGTATCCCCTAGTGGTGAGACGTGTAATTTAATGGTGGGCTCAGAGGGGATGCGGAGTCAGGGTGAGGTGCGGATGAGGAGACTGTTCGCAGTTTCTGGTGTCGGGGTGGTCGACGTTTATGTTCCGGGGACGTGCCCGGGCTGCCGGCCAGGCTGGAGCGGCGCGGAGCTGCGAAGGCCGAACGACGCTGCTTGCAGCTTTAATAATAATAATAATAATAATAATAATAATAATAATTGTTATTATTATTATTATTATTACTATTATTATTATTATTATTATTATGTAGTTTTTTAGTGTTTTTTGTTTTTTGACTTACTGTCATACAAATGTTATGACTTTGGTAAATGTGTTTTGAACAATTTGATCGTGCACATGGTATTTATTCTATTTAGCAATGTACTTTCTGCTTCAATGTATTGCTGTACTGGAGATGGGGATCAGGTGAACTAGCTGTTCCGAGTGCATGCGTGTGTGTGTGTGTGTGTGTTGAATAACAAAAGTTGAATGTTGAATAATAAAAGTTGTGTGTGTGTGTGTGTGTGTGTGTGTGTGTGTGTGTGTGTGTGTGTGTGTGTGTGTGTGTGTGTGTGAGAGAGAGAGAGAGAGAGAGAGAGAGAGAGAGAGAGAGAGAGAGAGAGAAGTGGTTTATGATCGTGGTTTTGGTGATTGTGTATTCGTTATTATTATTATTATTTAAAGTATTTCTTGTTTTCATTGCTTGTACGTGCTTACAGTTGCCGTCTGCTGCTTTTCTTTGTTTTGTGAAAACGAGATGGCATATCTCATGGGGTTACTTCCCTTTAAACAAATGTCAAACTATTATTAAGGAGGAGCAGAAGGAGAAGAAGGAACTGGATTTATAAACACTGGAAGGCAACAAAACACAGTGTTTGGAAGTATTTAGAGGAAGTGTTTCTAAGGAACTCAGAACTTTATAAATCCAGTTCTTTCTTCTCCTTCTGAAATATTAAATGAAACTGCCAAAGTAATGATTACACATGTCTACAGACAGTCAAATGGGTTTAAAAGTTGATTTAGGTGTTACTTGCTCTTTAATGAAGAATAAAAAAAATTATTAACCCTTAAAGTGACAGCGTGTATTTTCCTTGGTGACAGGGGCCTGTAGATACCTAGATCATTGCAAGCAAGCATTATTTTTGTGTTCAAATAAGACCTTACCAACGGATGGCCAGTAGGGGCAAAAATCACTGGTAGTGCAACCTCCACATAGATATCATATATAGCATATATAACTAAATCCCCTAACAGTGGACAGCGTCCTTACATGGCGGCCATCTTACTTTGGACAGCTAACCGTTCTCTAGCTGAGGGAGAGTGCATGGCTCAAATAAAAATACTTATAACTCGATGAAATATTAACGGATTTACAAACGGTTTGCCTTATTACAAACTGTCTTTTAGAACGTCGACTGCCACTTGAGTCTTCTGGGACACTGACAGTGCTGGCCTTTGGTGGTTGTAATTGTGTGTATGATATGCAATCATCGATTGGTGTTTTCTCGCCATTGTCATGAGGATGTTTCTAAAACACCCAGTCTGCCTCACAATCCTTTTAAAGAATCGATGTTTGGCTTCAAATCGCATAGTCCAGAAATGTACAAGTGGCCCGTTAACAGTTGTAAGCAAAGGATAGTGCTCGAGAAAGTGATGTTTTGGTCTCAGTTTCTCCTCTGGGAACACTTGTAAATATCTGTAACGGTGTTCTGAGATTTTACTTTGCATGTATCCTATTGTGTGATCTGTGTGGAGAGGAGCCATGACAAGCTCAACAACATCTTTCAGGGTCATCAAAACCTCCCAAGCAGGCTCATCTTCTGGTACTTTGTCGCCAGTCATGAGTGGTATCATTCTCAACAAACACCAGTTTTCGTGTGCATTACCTCCTACACTTTTTCGTGCTGTGAAATTTGGGGCAATGGGTTGTGGACAGTTTGTTTTGTCACTCCATTTGTAAGGAAAGCAACGGATGGAATGGTTGAGCTGCTCAAGAGAAATGTATTTCTTCCTGATTAACACATCAAGACAGAGTGATATTTCCACAGGTACAATCCCTTCAAGCAAATCATGCAAAGCATCTGGGGGATAACCTGATGCAGCATGAAAGTGACTGAGTCTGTCTGAGATTGGACACTGTCTTTTAACTCCACAGTGGTGAGCTTCTGCAGGATCAGACAGTGCTGCTTTGACATGGATGGCATAGTTAGACTTAGTCCGTAGAGGAAACAGTTCTTCTCCTACTTCATGCTCCTGGATCTGTGACCTTTCGCCAATGCAAAAGCGACAGAAATGTGAAGCTGAAAAGCTTTCAACAAACCCGCCTATTGAGTGAGCACCAAGATTGTCAGCGACTACAGCAAGTACAGTGCCCTTGACCACTTTGCCCAGACTTGAAACAAAAATACCATTTTCTTCAAAGGACTTCAAATCTTTGAGCAGTGGGTCCAAAACTTTTTCATAGCCAAACTGGTTGACATCATTTGCTTTGCATAAAATGGTTAAGTAAATGGAAGTCAGTGTAGATCTCAATGTGACAGGTATGTCTGCAAACACCCAATACACAGCTGTGACTTTATGCTTCTTACGGGACGTTCCCAGAGGGTTGCATATCTCAAAGTCATCTATATAAAGGATGAGTGGAAGTTTAAGTTCATCTTCACATAAAAAGCTGTTTTCTCTTAGTAAAGATCCATCATTAAATGATTTGTATTCTGAAGAGACATCAGCTGGCCTTTTGTTTTGTAATATTGTGTTTTGAATGTATCTGTTGTCCACAAGTTGAGATAATAATGGGAGGATTGGTATATACTGAAATGTTTTATTATCTGTACTATCAAGTATGTACTCAACAGGTTCAGTCAATGAGAGATGCTCCTTTCTAAATTGCTCTCTCCTGAACTGACTGCTTAAAGGCCCTTCCACTCTTAAAGCAGCACAGACAGGGCTTAGCCGGCAAAGGTCTTTGACCAGTTCTGAAATCACTGAGTCTTCCAATGTACAGCCATGATTTCTCAGAGTGCTCTGAATTATTTCTTTAATGACTGGACCAGATGCAGATGCTGTAAGGAAATGAAGTTCCTCTACTAGTTCGTCAATGCATGAATTGGAGACGTTGTAAATGCTCTCCATTTTCAGGAGGAGTAGCCCCACTTTCTCAGTAATAATTTTGTTTAAGTCCTCATCCTCCTCAAGGACTGAGCCACATTCATTGTCATTGTCAACAATGTCACATTCTTCTTCGTCCGGGTTCTTTTAGTATTGATGAAGAACATTAGTCTTGAAATCTTCCAAGGAATGTGGGTTGTGTTTTCTACTCTTGTGGCTGTGGAATGTTGTATATTTGTTCACCTTATAATTGCAATCCTTAAAAACACATGGCACAGTTTCAAACTTTTTTAGATGGCCACCAAGATGTTAAAAAACTGCCTCTCATTGTCAAAAGAGCATGAATTACAGACAATGCATGTGAACGAAAGGATGTTGCCTGGCTTGGATGACTGTGAATGATGCCTTGACAAATGTGTCCTTAATGCTCCCCATGTCTTGACAGTGCAAGGGCAATCTGCATGAAGGCAGGGTATGGAGTGGACTCGAGCAAAATGCCCATGTATTAGCCTGATGTGTTTCAGCAGGTCTAATCTTTTTGTTGTTGTGAAGTAGCAAAACTTGCATTTCCAATTCATTTTCCCATAACTGAGGACTTTGGTTAAGATTAACCACATTTTTAAGGTCATTGTGATTTATTTCATTTAGAAACTTGCATACCTGTAAAGGATACACCGGGGGTGGGGAATTGGGTGCGTCAGCCCTAGAACTGGTAACAGAGTCGTATATCAGTAAGCCTCTGCTTGTAAAGGACACACTTGAGGGCCTGAAAAAGAGGGCAAATAGTGAGTGTCCGCATACACAGATTTTTCCATGCAACAAAAATAAGAAAATACATTACACAAAAGAAATTTGCAGACATGTACCTGGTTACAAGTTATTTATCTATCCTCAAAAAATGGAATTAGCTTCATAGATCATATTCATAGATGTAATGTGCTTCATAGAACATGCCGTATTTCTCCAAATTATAGCCCAGAAATATAATATGCAAAATTAATTTGGACCCAAGGTGTTTAATATAACCAGGTTGCTACATGTGGCCCGCTGAATAATTGGGGACGTATGATTATGAAAACAATTATCAAGCACTGACGTTCTAACACTACCCAATATAATATAAAATCAATTAAAAAATATTTTACTTGATCAATTAAAAAATAAAAACATAGGCGCAGCAACAGTGGGTGGGGTACAGTAGCACTTTTGTTTTATTTATTAACATCTGCTATTTCAATATTTTAGAAAATGCTAGCATTCATTAGTTTTTAAACTTAAACCAAGCAGTCAGACAGTCATGCACAGGCCTGGACTGGGACAACATTTCAGGCTGAGAGCTTTACCCCCTGCTTTTAGTTTGGTGTGACACTCTGGTGCACTTCAGCTACTTTCTGTCAGAGACTGTTGGCAACACTCAGACACACTTGTCCAGCCCCGTGAGCGAGTATCATCAGTAAGTAGGAGAGACTTTCTTTCCAAAGAGGTGAGGAAGGCGGGACCTGCCCCTACTTACTGTTAAGTAAGATACTCTTTAACCACACATCAATAAATACAGTTAATAATTCAAACTCTCAGAGGAGTCTTTGTTTTTTACTGATCGTTTTATTTGTTTGTTTTGATACTTAAAAATCTCCCTATAGCTAGAGTTCATGATGCTGCTGTGTCCCAGTGTTTCCCCGCAGTGCGAACAGCTGAGCGGATTATGAAGCAGATACGGGAGCAAAGCGGTATCCATCACATTTTTAAATACAACCAAGCATGCTTCAGAGCTTTTTCAGAAAGTTCTGGTGCTGCTAAAGCCTCCAGTTACAGCTGGGAGAAAGCTTTCATTGAGCTCTCCGGGATGACGAGCTACAGTGAACATCAATGAGGAGACGCAGACGGATGCAACAGCTGTTTTTAAGAGTTTTAAAACATGGCTGCTGGGAATAATCCGCCTAGTGTTCATAGAATCTCAAAGACATACAGGATTTAAGTTTGTTTACCTGTTTTATGTGTTGACCCAGAAGCAGAGCCACCCCAACTTAAGGATTGCCCTCTCATTTCTCACAAAATAAAAAAAGATCGTCTGACGTCCATTTTCTTTTCCATCAAGGCAGGAAAATAGTTTGCAAAGACCACGATTGTAATTATTGGGGGTGTCCAGATTCGTGGGCTGCATCCTCCCGGGGACGCGTTTGTAGACCAATTGCGTCACACCAACGCGCCGGAGATTGACCAATGCGTCCTCATTTCAACCCCGAATTTGAACGATGGGTCCATCTTTTTTTATTTTATTTTCCATATTTGAATGTATTTGACTGTTTGATTTATGGATTTAAATAAAAAATAAAATAAAAAATAAAAATAATAAAAACGATGGGTCGAGTGTGTCTTTCGTGGCACACCATATCCCAGAATTCATAGCGCCGCCAGTCAATTCCAGTTTCAAGCAATGGCGGCTGCTACTAAGTTTTAAAATTACTCTTATTATTCTTTCTGGGCCACATAATAAACTTTTAACATATTTTCAGGCAAGAATGTGGGTGTGTAAACTTCAAATATCTGCTCGGTTTATCAAAATATCGCATATTTGCAAAAGTGCTTCGACGTTTTCAGAGACATCTGTTACCCACCAGCTCAATAGCTAGCTGAAAGCTCGAGGGTCACTAGAGCCGCCGAGAATGGCACAACTCCCGCAACATCATTATCAGATCACCGCTGTCTTTACTCGGTTTGCATCTGGCCTACCCGACCCGATCTCAGTGTTCCGATTACCAGTCCGGGACTGGTCATGCATGCTGACTGATAAAAAGCGCACCATGAACACATTTCATGGCAACTTACCGGCAGTTGTCTAGATGGTTAACAGACAGCAACAGATTCAAAGTTTAATTTCAAGTATGGTGCATTACACAGACCTAAGCAATACAAATAAGGTGTAATAGATAATTACTTCAAAAATTACCATTGCATATGTTATTTACCCTGTTTAAATAGCTTACCTTCACTTCTGTGGTTGATCGGTTTGATGGAAGCTGAAGAAAGGACTCAGAATTTGCTTGCTGTCCCGCTCAGTCAAAAAGCGCGGTCTGGCGCACGCGCAATTAGGAACATAAGACTCACGGTTTGGGGGTATTTTTTAATGCATTTTTTAATGTAATGTTGTTACTCTTAAGAAAAGGGTATAATTAACCCATTACTTTCTAATTCCTTTGCTGATTGCATCAATAGAGTAAATTTTATATGATTTGCATAGATTATATATACCTCCCTCTAAAATAGCTTTTATCAGTGTATGATACATAGACTTGATGCGGGATACTTACACATGTTGAAATTATCGCGATTACTTTTGAAACACGACATAATTGTGAACAATGTGAACACCTGTTAAGCTATTTTGCGCATTAGGTTGAGAGCGAGACCACAATCAATAATTTTATAGGGTTCGTATGGTTCAACGAAACTAAGAAGTGTACGTAAACCTAACGTTTGTCTAAATGGCTGTCTTGGTGGATGTTTTAGTGTTATTTAGCTGTCTAACTTGGCTTAGAGAAGTAGAGGCTGCCGTGCGCAGGGGCCCCTGGGCACATTGTGATGATAATCCGGCCCTGATTATATGTGCTCTCTCACCTGTGTATGTGTCATGATAACCAATTATGTGGCAATAAAAGGAAGCACAGTGCGTGACGCTTGTGTCACGTGTGCCTCTACTGAACTGCAACCAGACCGCAGTGTGTGTTGTTTGTTCCTCTGTCCCGAACAGTTGGGCCAGCAGTTATCCTGTTCTGCAAGATGCTAAACTTAACAGATCTAGCTATATATGACATCTGTGGTTTAAAAACCTAACGGCTCATACCATTATCATCTGTAGGGGTGCAGTCGCTTTGCTCAGTAATGTAATATTTAGTTCTGTTGTTAGTTACAAACAGAATAACAGATTTGTTAACAGAAAATAAATATTCCTAATTTTTAATTAAGAACAGCAGAGTTGACATTTTTGAAAAGATCACGATGTCGAAGACCCCCCCCCCCCCCCCCCCCAATGTTTTGTGATCTTCCGGTGTCAAAGTTGACCGGCTCGGTTGTCATGTCTTTGTTTGCCTCTGTATCGTCATAAGTCTTGTGAATAGAAGTGTGGAGTAGATGGGAAAACAACACATATCAACAGAGAAGAAATTAATTTAAGCCTCGCACTTAACAGGTATGTTAGCGTTCATGAACTGTGATAAATTGTGTAGAATTATTTAATGGGGGGCAGTCGTAATGAAAGGAAACCATTCAGCCATGCTAAGCTAGTTGCTGGCTAACATTAGCTGTGTTTGTGGCGCTACTCCGAGTAGCTTATTCGCTGCTATTCATCCATGAAGAAATATTTAGTCACAAACTCGTGTTTAAACGTGACTTTTTGTAGTTTCATAGCTGATCGCAACTGGATTAGCTTTATCATGAATGAGGAACGTGATAAACTCAGAGGGTGAATGTAATTCATTCATGACAGTCTAATAAAATGTATCTATAGAAAGTCATTTGTCTACTATGCGTCATCAACATGTAACTGTTTACTATTATGGCCTGTTTTGTGTTTGTCTTTGGTTTGAACTTATCTTTAGTTTGGTTATATAAACGCCAACATATACATTCATCTCAAAATCTAAGATCAAAGTCACACATAAAACAACCAGTTATGTTTCTTCATGCATGTTTTTATTTGATGATGCAAAGCACCCAAAAGATGGAAGAAAAGCTGAATGGATCACTGCCTGTTGTCTCCCCGGAGTATCTTCATCAGTGGTGAGTCTTCCTCCTCATCACGTGGCTGGTGTTTTAGAGCGAACCTCAAAATTACATTAAGCATTTGCATCTATTTGTTTTTTTTTTTTATTTATGTTTCCACCGTCATTCTCGTAGTAATAACAAACCACACATGATGATGACAATGATGTTAGTGATCAACTCAGCATTTTATTATGATTATGGTTCTGCCACAGGGTTCGGTCTGCCCAGCAGTTTCAAGCTCTTCAGACTCAATACGCAAACCTCAACCCCAAACACCAATTTCACTACCCAGAGAATCAGACTGGAGAGACAGACATGGCTCACACGGCTAACCCAGAACCCACCATGGATCAGCTGGAACCCACCAACTTGACTAAACGTACTGTGATGCTTTTTGGTTAAAACATCAGGTGTTGATTCAGAGTTGGGCCTTAATTACCACTGTAGTTCTGCATAGTGACACCTGGGTTGTAAAGTTTAATCACAATGGAGCAGTTTAGTCTGAACTTAAATCTAGCAGAGTATTAACGTATTTTGATTTATGAAAGTCTTAAGTGAATAGTTTAAGTTTGAAGGGATGGTAACATTTTACAAATGAGCTCCAGAAGGTTTTCTATAATTTACTTTTTTTCTTTTTTTTATAGCTCCAGCCAAAAAGAGAGGTAGAGCAGCACAACCTAAGGAACCCAAACCACCAAGAGCTCCCAAGGAACCCAAACCACCAAAAGCTCCCAAGGCACCAAAACCACCCAAGGACCCAAATGCCCCTAAAGCCAAACCGGGCCCAAAGCCCAAAAAAGCTGCTGAAGCTCAGGGTGATGGCAAACAGGAGAAGATTGATGAGAGCTTCAAGAAGGTCAAAAGGAAAGTGGACCGCTTCAAAGGAATGACAGAGGAGGAAGTCATGACAAAGACTTTACCAGACCTGCTGGACTACAACCTCGACTATGTCATTGTAAGATGACACAGTCAGACAATTGTTCAGAAGCATTGTGCTTCTGAACAATTAACCACTAGAACACTCTAGGAGTGGATATGATTGTGTTTGCTTAAGGCAGACATCCAGATGTTTTATCTCGGAGGGCACCATCTAGGGGTGGAAAAAACAAATTACACCTCAAGCCCCTCTTCCTACTTCTGTGGTTATGACAGGAAGCAATGTCTTGTTTATGAGCACACACCTCTAGCCAGCCAACAGCGCTAAAGCGCATCGTTTTACAGTTAGTAATGTTGTGTGTGTGTATATAGTTTTATATCTATTTAGACATACAGATAGATATGTGTATATATGTATATATATTTTTTAATGACTTGTCCATAAGGATTTTCACTAACAGTCTAGGTCAGGGGTATTCAAATCTGGTCCTGGAGGGCTGGTATCCAGATCATTTTAGTTGTTTCTCTGCTCCAACACACTTGATTCAGTGGTTGGATCACCTGGGCAGCAGCTCATCAGGCTCTGCAGAAGCCTGTTAATCAGCTGCTGTTTGAAATCAGGTGTGTTGAAACTAAAAACGTGCTGGATACCAGACCTCCAGGCCTGGAACTGAAGACCCCTGGTCTAGGTACTTCTGGAAGCGCTCGTGCTCAGTCTTTGATCTGTTGATCTGTGCTAACGCTATTAGCTAATGCTGAGTGGGACTCATTCAAATGACATGGGGCTCTACGAGACAGGGGGTGGGCTAGCAGAAATCCTGGCATATTGCTTGCATGATATTACAGTGCGTGTGTGTGTGTGTGCGTGCATTTTCAGATTGGAATTAATCCGGGGCTGATGGCAGCTTTCATTGGTCGCTGGTTTCCTGGTCCTGGAAATCACTTTTGTAAGTTCTGAGTTCACGTTTTTAAATGTTTCAAAGGGAAACGATGGGCTAACACGAACTGCACCAGGTGTTTGAATCTCTGGCAAATGAAGGCACTCATCAGAGCTGTATTTGTTTCTGCTTTGGTTGAACTACGGCAGGAAGGATTGATGTCCGTCTCAGTTTGTCTCATCTATAAATGAAGGCGGAGCAGGATTCTCTTACTGTAAGCTTTTACCAGTTTGAATAACCTAGGAATGGTTTGATTCCAGGGAAATGCCTGTATCTGTCTGGATTCACAGAGGAGCAGCTCAACCACATGCACGACACAACACTGCCCGTCAAGTACAAAATGGGCTTCACAAACATGGTAGCAAGGGCGACACCTGGAAGCAAAGACCTCTCAAGGTGGGCGAGTCCTGCAGACCGAAGAACAGGAGCCTTACCGACTGTCACATGTTTTGTGAATGTTCGTTTTTTCGTTTCTAGTAAAGAGTTACGCGAAGGAGGCAAGATTCTTGTGGAGAAGTTGATGAAATACAAACCACTAATTGCTGTGTTCAATGGAAAATGTAAGATATTTTCTATTATTGGAGCAACCGATGGAACAAGGTTGTTAGTCTGAGTTAATGACATGGAGCTTTTCTCCACTTTTAGGTATCTATGAAATGTTCTGCAGAGAGCTGTTTGGAAAAAAACCACAAAAACTTGAATTTGGTTTGCAGCCGCACAAGATCCCTGACTGTGATGTGGTAAGACCTTCAGTCCCACATGTTTCACAGACACCAGCTTCTTAATGGCACCCTGATAGTACAGTTTCCCACTTTAAATATCTGCTTTTTGGTCATATTCAACCTATTTTAAGCGAGATGTGTGTGGAAACCTGTGAAAAGTGAAATAACAAAACTTTTTTGTATTCAGGCGCTGTATTTGATGCCTTCATCCAGCGCTCGTTGTGCCCAGTTTCCTCGTGCTCAGGATAAAGTTCACTTCTACATCAAGTTGAGGGAGCTCAGAGATCAGCTGAAGGGAGAAAAGAGAAGTGCTGAGATCCAGGAAGTGGACTACAGCTTTGACCTTAAGCTAGCTAAGGGTGAGCAGTAACCCACATCTACGTCAGGGTCGATGAGGTGTATAGCTAGACCTCATCTGTCATTCTCCCTGTTTCACATCCACAGAGGATGCTAAGAGGTTAGCCATAAAGGAGGAGCAGTATGATCCTGGTTATGAAGACGCTTATGGAGGAGCCTACGTGGAGAACGGTCCTGACGAAGGCCAAGCTGGAAGTCACATTAATGGTCATTGTACGTTCTCATCTGCTGGAAACGCAGGTAACCAACCATCAGCTCAACGCTCACACGTCAGGTGATCTACACCAGCTCAGTGTTCATGGAAATGCTTACTCAAGTTACCTCATGGTCACTTCTAGGCACATGTGAAGGTTTCTTCATTTGAGGAACTTTTCTAACCTGCTGATAGAGAAACGTCGTCATACATCTGTGTTTAGATTATTGTTGGCTGGACTAGATTATCCTCCTCTTGATTTATCTGAGGTCGCTGCTACGATAGGAACAAGGATGTTGTGCTGCAAAGATCCTGAAACTGACTTCACTGGTGAAGTTTTAATTTAAGCGTGAAATCGCTCGGCTCTGCAGGAGTCTGCACAAAAAGCTGCCACAGAAAACTCTGAGCTTAGATTTTAAACCAGTTCAACAAACCTGTCGAAATATCGGCATACGTTTTGTTTCCTCCACAACTTTAGCTGTACGAGGTTTTACTTAATGGTTTGTTGTAAGTGTAGCTTCATGTAGACAAACCTCATTAATGTTACTAAAGTAGATTGTGGAGGCTAACGCGCTGGTCTAACCTTATCGGTGCACCAGAACAACTCATCGCTGGACCCGAGCAGCACGTTTTTTACTGTGTTATTAAAAATCGTCTATGCTTTTTTGTTTCCATCCTCAGAAGAAGCGAAGGAGGCGAGTACATCCCAATCAGAGGGCCAGCTCCCAGACGGACAGTGGATGACCCAGTCGTTTGCTGATCAGATTCCAAACATTAGTGATAGACCAAAAGATGGCAGCGTGTGAGGACATAATCCAGGAAGTCAGTCCTCAGACCTCGCTTAGTTAGGTTTTAGATATTTGCTCTTATTAATGGCGTCTGAGTGAAAAACAAACACAAGTAGAAGCTTAGCAGACTCTTTTCTGCACATTTTATTCTTTATTTTATGCTCTTCTGAACATGTGCGCTTGTCTACACAGCAGTCTTTTTAACATGCGAAATCAGGGACAGTGGTTGTTGTGTACTTAACCACCAGGTTTTAACTGTTGTTTACTGCACTGAGCTGCAGTAAGCATCAACGCTTGAATCTGCTGTAAGAGCAGGAGTTATTCTATAAGCTCTCATCCTTGTGGTCCTCACTGTGGAGCGAGGGCTACGTTCATCATGGTGCTATGAGATAATGAGTCTGCAGCTACGAGGGAGAACCTATGAGAAGACTTTAATGTTACACAACTCTAAACACTTCTTTTATCCTGTGTCACATTTATTGTTTTACAGATGTTACAGTTGTTTTAGTTTATAAAAATATCTTTCTTATGGAATTTTTGAAATGTCTGTTAATTGTCCAAATAATGCTTTTTATTAAATATTGTGTTGGACAAGACAATAGAAATGTGATGTTAAATGTCAATTTTAGTATTTAAGTTCAATTTTTAGACAAAGGGTTTAATTTTTAAAATCACAACAAGGATATTGACAGAAGATGGGTAACAAAAATAGCACTTTTACTGATATCAGTAATGCTACAGAGACTTGAGAGTAAAATATCAGATTAGATTAACAGGTCTGATGTATGAGGTAGATGGCTACTTTTAGAAGGATCAATCTGATGATCCCAGAATTAGGCAATGGTTTCACTGGGTAGAAAAGAGTGGGCACCCCTGGCCTAATCCTTAGTTTTAGGGGCAATAAGTAAGAATTCTACAGTGAAATAATCACAAAGCATCTCCTGTTCCAGGCAAGTTTGAAGGAAGGTTACGTTGAAAACGATCTCCTCAGCTGACTAGTTTTTCTCCTTTTAAAAATCAGAAGAGGGATGCTCCCTCTCTGGTTATGTTCTGTCCTGCCTACATAGTTCCTGGTTCCAGAGCCAATCGTGAGCCTGCAGGGTTTGTAATTTGTAATTCAACACTGGAAAGAGCAGCAGCATTATGGACAAAGTCAGCCAGTAAATGGAGGGACCCAGAAGTTATTCCTTGTACCCAGAAGAAGCCTTGACGTTTTTTGGTTTAACTAACATCCTGTAGGGTTAAATATTCTTGCTTTTAAAGGGGCATTATGGAAGTTTGACAGCCAAAACATGTATAGAAATAATAAATGTCTTCATACATTCTCCTGCAATGCCCTGGTCCTGTAGAATGAGCCCTGGCATTTTTACTGTGATTGCCTGTTTTTCTGTAAAATCACAGAAAAAGAGAGATGCTCGGGTCGAGCAGGCTGCTTCATGCGCGTTCATGCTCAGGCATAGCCCGTAGCATTTGCTATCCGTAGCTTAGCAGCAGAGAGGGAGGCAGTGCCAACTCGGCGACTTTGTCACTGTTCCTAACGCCTAGTGATGAACCTAGCTACATTTCTGAGGACCCTTAGCTACTTTCTGTAGAACTTTCTTCTAGATATTTCCTGCAAATTAGCAACAAAATAGCCATTTTCACTCCGAACTGTTCTTTGGTTTGACGTTGTTTCAGCTGTCATCAAGGATATAAATGTTACAGATACTGTGAATGTTACTAGAGTGTAGCTCACCCAGTAAGATGTCTGACTCCCATGCAGAAAACCTGGGTTTGAATCTGGGTGTGAACATAGTTCATTTAGAGTTTCTTTTTTACATTAATGGTATATTTTTTTACAGTAAGATGCCCAATTTTTTTTTTGAGACTCGCCGAACGCCATTGAATTCACAGATTAAAAAGATTTGGGTTCAACTTTCATTTTGGAACAATTTTTCAAGCAAGGGAAGGGAATGATCTGAGCATGCAGGAGGACTGACCCGTCTTAAACCTTTGTCGGCTGTGCTGAAGAGAAAGGTACAGAACCAAATTATTTAATTAATTAGCTGCGGGTTCTCCTGTCTTCTGGGTCACACACACACATGGGACTGTCTCAGCTGTTATTTTCGTTAAGGAGTGTGCACGTACAGCATGCGCGCCTCGTGCACGAGTCTACTATTGAAGCTGCCGTTACACTTTTGGCCTGAGGGGGCAATCGCGAGCATAAAAATTCAAAACTCTGTAAAGTCCCTTTAAGCTTAATATATTACCTTTACTCATGGGAAGCTTAGGCCTTGAAATGGGAACAGTTTGTTGACAATATGTTATCATGTGTTCAGAGCTGCAGAACCTTCTGGGCTTGTTGGAAGATAGAATGTAAAATCCATCCAGTAGGCTAGAGGCTAACGTTGAGCTAACAATGTTATTGAGGAATTAGAAACAATTATTCAGCTCCAAAAAAGTCTTGAGCTACTTTTTTCAATTACCAACAACGGGATGTTACAGTGAAAAATGTTGGTTTACGTATCAGCTTACTGTGTTTGACTTGTCTTCACTCCTCTAGAATCTTCTTCTGGTGCAGATCCGTAACTGGCAACGGCTGCTCAGAGCATTCTGTTTGATACATGGACTGCAGTACCCACATTTGACCACAAAATGTAATTCTTCATGCACCTTTAATGTCCCATAAGGCAAAGTTAATTGATTTCACAATGAACATCAGGGCAGATTGTAACAATTTATCAGAAAAGGGCCTGATGATCAAAACTCCAAATTTCTGTTTTCACCAAATGCATCTCGTTCATAAATTCACAACCTGGTTAGGAAACTGATGGTGGCCAGAGGGACCGATGGAGCCAGTGTATGACAGGCCTCACCTCTGTCAGTGTACCCCAGGGCAGCTGTAGCGACATCATAGCTCATCCCCACCAGTGTGAATGTGTTGTGAAGCACCTTGGGGGGGTGCCATTTTCCACTTTCTACAGCATAATTATTATTTATACTTTATTGATCCCCTTGGGAGATTATTTCTCTAGATTTGACTCATTCCTGCACTTGTTCAGCGCCCAGGGAGCAACTTTCATGCCCAAGGATACTTAAAGATGTGGCCCAAGGGGCACTCACCTTCTGATCTGTGGCCAACCAACCATTCAGTATGCTCAACATGTTAGCAAAATCTGTCCTTACCAATGAACGAGTTTAATGGAAGCAAAGTACACCCACATCACCCCGTTTCTCCTCCATCTTCACAGGCTGCCAGCAATGGCACCTCCAAGGGGTGGCCATGACCCCCCCCCCCCCCCCCCCCCCCAGCAACAGCCAGTGTTATTAAATCATATTAATGTTCACTCAAACCATAAATTGATCTTATTTATTCAAGGCATAATTGTAAAACAAAATAAAAATAATACAGTTAATGATTAAAGAAATCATCAGAATAAACTATACATTTGTTTCTGCTGCTCACCATTTAAAAAATATTATGTCCATAGTTTTTTGTGAACACAGCAACAGGTGAATTAAAATAAAAAAAATACATTTTAAATAACTGAAATGTAATTTTGAGAAATGTTTGTGTTTGTAAAATTTAAGTTAAATGTTTTGGATACATACTATATATATATATATATATATATATATATATATATATATATATATATATATATATTACATTTTTTAAATAAAATCAATAAAGGAGCAATGCAATACATCACCACTGGCTAAACTCTCCCAGAGTTACCACAAGGACCAATTTGGCGTGTCACCATCTTACATTGGTGATCATCTCAGTCCCTACACCCCCAGCAGGTCCCTGAGGTCCAGTGATCAAAGCCTACTGGTTGTGCAGCACCAGGCTAAAGACCAAAGGTGACAGATCATTTGCTGCTGTGGCCCCCAGACTCTGGAACTCTCTCGCCCTGAGCCTGAGATCAGTGGACTCAGTGGTCTCCTTTAAGAAGCAGCTGAAGACTCAGCCGTTCAAGCTGGCTTTGGTGTGACCTTCGTCACCATCTCATTTTTTTTCACCTATTCTGCCCTTCCTGGGATCCACTGATTTCCTCTTTCTTATTCATTTTCTCTTTCCTCACTTTTTTAAAATCACATTTTAAAAAATTTTCATGTATATATTTTGAAATAATTTCCTAATCATTTTTGTTTATTTTTTATTTGTGTTTATGTGAAGCACCTCATGATTTTTATCTTGAGAGGCGCTATATAAAATAATTTTCTTCTAATCGTTGGATAAACATCTACACCGAACACTAGCAAACCAAAACTGTCTATTGATTTTACAAATATGAGGCTACAGTCTGATGTAACTAGAAATACATTTATAATCATATTTAAAGATAGAGGCAGTTTTTATAGGCGGTGTCTAATGGCACTTTTCCACATGCAGGGACAACGAGTGAGCAAAGGTGCACATCATCCAGAGCGAGATTGATTTTATTATTTTGTTGATTGATGGGATCAAAGGTTTATGTTTCCTTCTGGCAGCTCACTGGGATGTGGTTATGGTGCCATGGCACATTAGAAAAAAGAAAAGATAAAAGCAGAAGAACATTTCATCAGAAAACTGTGTCGCAATAGTGTGAAGCATTGAAATAGCTCTCAGACAAACCTGCTGCTGTAATCCTTGATGCTGCATGTGTGGTTTCATGGACCTGCTGTAACCATTAAGAGTTGTAGTTCATGCCTCAGCCTGAAAAGGTCAAAATATCAAAACCATTAAATTAGAATTATAATCCCTTCACTTTGACAGCTCTGCTCTGCCTCACCTTTTAAAGAGACGGAGGCTGATGTTTACGGGAAGGAAGAGAAGGGTCTGCAACTTCACAGGAAGGATGTTGGTGAGTGAAAAACCCCAGCCGCCAGCATCATAGCTCTGTCTGCACACCTCGCAGAGCACTAACACAGACACACACCCAAAGAGAAATGAACTTCTTGGTTTTTGGACACCTGACTGATTGACAGCTTGGCCCTTCCAGATTTTGGCAAAAACGGTGACATCTGAATAACTGGTGCTCTCGATGTGGAGGAGCATTGGGTCTGCTCCGAGCCTCTTCTGGGTGACTGAGCTTCTCGCCCTATCTCTAGGGAAGAGATCAGATGCCCTGTACAAATAACTCATTTTGGCTGCTTCTAACTGCTTGTATTCGTTCTTTCGGTCACTACCCAAAGCTCGTGACCATGGATGAGGGTAGGAATGTAGATCGGAGTAAACCCCCACAGGGACCCCGAGCGACACGGTCGAACGCATTCTTCAAATCCACAAAACACATGTAGATTGGTCGAACTCCCACGCTCCCTCCAGGCCCCCCTAAGGGTATAGAGCTGGTCCAGTGTTAAACGGCCTGAAAGAAAACCACAATGCTCCTCCTGAATCTGAGGTTCGACAATCCGATGGATCCTCCACTCCAGAACCCCTGAATAGACTTTACCAGGGAGGCTCAGGAGTGTGATCCCCCTGCAGTTGGAGCACATCCTGCGGCCCCCTTTTTAAACAGGCGGACCACCACCCCGGTCTGCCAGTCCAGTGGAACTGCCCCTGGTGTCCACGTGATACTGTGGATCTATGGGCAACTTGAGTTGTGTAAATTTACATCAAAGAGGAACTCACAACAGCAGCAGTAAGTCACGATCGCTAACGAGAAGTTAATTAGCCTTGGGTCTGTCAATTTTAAAAACATTTTAGACCCTTCAGGCTGACTTCATAGATTTGGGTGACTGTACGTATTCACCCTGAGTGAACCAGGATGTTATTTTTTAAACTCATTCAAGCTTTATATCATATAATCATTCCACAATCATATATATCATTAAAATCCCCAACCATAACATCCCCGATGAAAGCACAGTACGTTGGTTACATCTTACCCTTCTTAATACCCACTGGGAGGCTTTCTATGACTCTGTGGTCAACCCACTGATGTTCCTCCCATTGAGAACTTCTTCCACTATTCAGCATCTTCCTCCTTTTCCTCCATTTTTCCACAGATTCACAAGGAGGTTTGTCTCCCAGTAGAGCACTGTGGGGATCCCTGTCCACACCAAGCAGATCTAATAGAAGTAGAGTCAAATGGAGTCATCGGCAGACCAATGGCGAGCTTTAGTGCTGAGGAACGTGGAGGTGGGTGTGCGCACCTCTTTCTTTCAAGAAACGAAGAGCATCCATGTAACCATTGTGGCAGATCTCAGCCAGCTTCTGCTCTCCCACCCAAAAGAAAATCTCACTTAAATATATTCTTTAAACAGTACCAACAAAAGTCTGGACAAGGTCTCACCTCCGGTTTAGGAGGCAGGAAGGATGTACACACTCGGTGGACATTTCCAGTGTTGACCTGTATGCTAACGTTACCGTAGTTGGCCTCGAAGAAGTTGAAAGTCCCTTCCTTGGGACAGATGTCGCTCTCACCTGAGAATGGGGCCATGGTGATGGTGTTTCTGAGCTCAAACAGGGGCATGTTGTTGCTCAGGGCTCCGTCCATGTAGAGCTAAAGAGAGACGGGAGACAAAGAATGGAGATTATGAAGATGAAGATTCAACAACTGAGAATCTGGGAGCTTTTTTCTCCCATTCCTGATTTATTACCTCATATCTTTTATGGTGCTTCCTTCTGTGTTATACAAAAGGGTACACCACACGTAGATTTTAGTTTTAAAGGACATTCTGATTTTGTTTTCTTATTTTAAAAATACAGCAGTCATTTTTAGCATTTAGATTTCATGTAGTAACATGAAACATGTTTGCCCCTGCTGATTTCTTATGGTTTGGCTTTTGTCATTTATGTTTATGTTTATTTATTTGGCAGACACTTTTATCCAAAGCGACTTACAATTTATAACCTATAGGGCATGTTGTGATCTGTGGGGGAAACCGGAGTACCCGGAGGAAACCCACACATGCATGGGGAGAACACGCAACTCCACGCAGAAAGGCCGCAGCCGAGTTTCGAACCTGCAACCTTCGTGCTGCAAGGCAACAGTGCTAACCACTGCGCCACCATGCAGCCCATGCATTTAAAAGTTTCAGATTAGCAAAGTCAAAACAAAAGAAATCTGTAGAAAGGCAAAATGCTTTTCCCAGCTCTGTACTCACAACTCCTCGGTATGAAGGAGGGACGAAGCCACAGTAGACAGGGAAAAAGCTGCTGCACATCAGAACCTGCAAAAAATACATGAAGCTGATAAACTATTAGAATTTTATAGATCTGAGCCACAGGTCCTGATCAAACCAACAGTTCTTACCTGAATGAGTTCCTCTCTGGTGGTGAACTCCGACACCAGGACATTCTCTCCATCAGACAGTCTGGTGAGGGACACGCAGAGCTTTCCAGTAGCTCGGAGGTGAGCATCTTCTGGGAGCATCTCCCGCAGAATGAGCTGTACTGCTCTCAGTAGACTGAAGGTTGGGTGGAAAACTCCTAGGATGTGACTTCTGGCCTCCTTCGCCATGATTAAAATATTTAAACACAGCTTTTCTGATTGGGAAACAACAGGGAGGTAATATCTTTGCTTTTCAGGAATAATTCTTGGTGCTGTGAACATTCCTGGTTGAAGTTCCTTTCATCACCCTAATTTGTTGTCATACCCCGATCAGTCAAACACCTGTTTATTTTAACGTTATTTCACAAGCTGCCAGTGTTAGCTGATGTTTTTCTCTTGTGCTGTTTTTAAATATGATGTGAACTATGGAGTTTGCTCCCTCTCTGTTACATGAATTTAGCGTGTCAGTGACCCTGCAGTGTTTGACGTCTACTCCAAGTGTCGATCAAAGCACCTGTGCCTAGATGACATAGCCCTGACCTTTATGAATAGACAACTAAGTCCCAGTAAGAAGCAGAACAAACATATTTATTTACATTAGGAAAGGAGCAGAGAAAGTAAAGTATAGGACTTGTTCACAGATTAAGAAGAAAATGGGGTGATTTAGTAACTCACCGATGGGAATCCCTACAGCCAGAGCTGCTGCTACGAGACACCCAGAAGAAGCTCCGCCAATTTTAGATGCACCATGAACCAGCTGTGGGACCCTCTCCAGGATACAGCTCAAAGCTCCAACGTAGTAGATGCTCCTAAATCCACAGCCTGCAAAAGAGATGTTCCACTCCTCGCCTCGGTCCATCATTCTCCTCAGGCCTGTGAACCTATGAACTCAGTCTCTGATACTCGTATCTTTTCATGAATCTATCCCGGTCCAGCTGTTGTAGATGCTTTCCTGTATTGGCTGTCCCATTGCCAATACACACATGGGCAGTGCTTCAGCTGATGTTGCACAATTTACAATTAAACCGGCTGATTGACATGTGAGGTTATGCTGTGTGGGAGGAAGAGCGGACTATGAGCATCTACACCCAACTATGAACATTCTGATTGGCTTAGGGCTGATTATAATGGACTGCGTGTAATAAACAAAAGCATTCCCTCACAGTATTTTTTATTAGGCTCCCTATATAGGTAGATTGTTTTGGATTATCAGGAGTTGGATTTTCTGGTTAAAGTTATTTATTCGTGCTTGTGATCACTTTTTTCTTCAATAATAATATATAGAGTTACCTTTAACGACACGTGACAATTAAAACACTTTTTGTTCCATTCATGTCTCTTCACGACGCTGAACTTTGAGGTTCTCTGTATTGGCCACCAGGGGGCAGCAGAATCTGCCTTAGCTCATACAGTTACCATCCATTTAATAAAAATAGTGGTCAGATGTTTTATTTGTTAACATTTAGAACTTTCATGTTTTGTTTGTGGACATTGCTTATCAGTATGTGTCAATTGTGGTGATTTGTGAATCTATTGTACACAAATGCTTCAAAATTAAGGTTCTTGATCAATTAAAAGATTTTTTATTGTCTAAAGCGAAAGTGATTACTGCCAGTTAACTTGCAGATGTTTATTGTTTGAAGATCAAACCAAAAGTACAATGGTACATACCATCTTAAAGGAAGTGTATGGATGGAGTAAAACAGTGACACAGTTTGGACAAGGTTTGAAAAAAATGCTCAATTTAAAAACCTTCTAAAGATAAAATTATAACTTCTTATGTACTTCTGAGCTAGGGTTGGGGTTAAGAGATCAATATTGTTTTGCAACTTACTGTAATTTGATTTAATGTGTAACTGCTATGAAATTTATTTTATATGCATTGAGAAAGGGGTGAGGAACTCACAATCGCTGCTTATCCCAATCAAACGTAGTCAACTGAGGTAGTTTGGTTATCTGCTTATATTTTTCATCCAACTGGAAGGAGACCCTTTTGGAGCCAGAGAACTTGCTGAAGGAATTGTAAATCCTATCTGACCTTGGAATGTCTTTGGCGAAGCTGGAGAGTGTCTTTGAGGACTGGGAGATCTAGGAAAATCATGATTGATGGATGATCTCCCTTTTTCCATCTGTTACAATTAATGTATTTAAGGAGGTTTAAGATTAATGTAATCAATAATGTAAGATAATGTTTCAATTGTACAGATTTTCCAACTATTGATTATTTTGTTGCAGAATGTTTAGTGAAAGGAGCTTTTATTGGAGCTCTTTAACAGCACATTTCCAGGGGCGTCTCCAAAAAATTTTCAAAGAGGGGCCCTGTAAAATATTTGGGTGGCACACCAAATTTGTCCTTGTGATAACTCTGGGAGAGTTTAGCCTGAAGTTGCGTATTGCTCCTTCATTTTTTTTAACAATAAGCCTATGCACCCAACACATTTAAAGCTACGATAGCAAATCTATACAAGTTAGCTTTTAAATGCTAACACATAGAGTATCATACTCAACTCCAGGCCACATCCACCAGAAGTGGAACCAACATTGACAGAGGAAACGAGAGAGTGCTAAACACCAGTTTACTAGGTCTAGATATCTTTTGTTGTTTGTGACTTCAAATGGTGTTTTTCTTTTTGGGACTCTGGTAGTTTGTTCCAAAGTTGAAGTAGTAGCAGCTGTTTTAGGCTAGTTTGTTTTGCAGATTTGCCATTGCAGTTTCAACTCAGACTTAAGAAACAAACATTTCAGAAAAAAGACAAATGTCTCAACAAAAACATCAGTGACATATAGATATATTTAAACTGTGATTTATTAAAAAGTGATTCATTACTATTTAATTTAAATACATTCATTTATTGGCTTTAAAATTTATGATGATTAAAAAATATGGACATGAATGTGATTAAGGGGGTGAGGTTGGTCTTCGTTGGGGGGCCAGTGGGGTGACCAACAACTCTCAAGGAGTGACCATGCCTCTTACTCCTCAATAAATGACATTCATGTTCAACCCCCACTCTTTATTGAGTAAGTTAGATTGGCCAAGGCAGTTTCATTTATAAAACACATTTCATACAAATAGGCAGTGTGCTTTCCAGATACAAGAAAAAACTGTGAAAACATAAAACAGTTTATCTCAAAATCTAATTTAAAATACACAAATAAAATTTAATTTTAAGACAGACTTGGCAGTTTTGCTTGCTTTTAGCACCCCCATGTGTCTATTATTAACTCTCTGTGGTAAAAACAAAAATTTTATCTCCTCACTGTGTGTTCTTCTTTTAACACCTTAATCTAACATCTGAAATATCTCCCCAGCTTTCCTTAAGCTGGGTGGACACTGTGCGACTTTTTCCACTCATAGCACTCAGCTTCAGCTCAAACTGTACGACTTCCTCGCAGGGCAGATCTCACGAGTCATGCGCTCACACTGTACGACCCAGTTCTCGGACACGATCTGACTGCTCACACTGTACGTCTGGTAGCAACATGTCGGCCCTAAAAATGTGCTGTTTTTACACAACACGTCAGACTTTTTTTGTTTTGCCTGTTGTCCTTCGGGAGTGCTGCAGGAGGACACACGGGGATTTATGGGGGTTGGATGAGGAAAATGAAATAAAGAAAGTAAATCTGTGTTTTGTGATCAGTTTAATTTGACATGAACACAACAAACACGCTTTCTTGACAATCTTTTTGAGTAAAAAAAACGTGTAGAAATAAAAACGAACAACGTGTGTTATTAGGGAAATAGCGGGCGAGTGATGTTGATGCAGGATTGCGCATGCGCCGTGAGCGGTTCTGATACTTTTTGGGTCGCAGCTGCTTGCAGCGCCGCTTCATCAGTGCGATACTCTCACGAGGGACGAGCAAAATATCAAACACGCCAGAAGTCCGTATAAGCTCACAATTGCTGATCGGTAGCTGGTCACGTGGTGTTAATCGCCTCTCGTAACCCCCCCGATCTTGTGGATTCTCGCACGAGTAGAAGATCGGCTCAAAAAAGTGAAAAAGTCGCACAGTGTACGCCCGGCTTTAGTGTCTAGAGGAGCAACTTATCACCGAATTAAACAAATCAGCTGTGTTCATGATCTAAAACATGCATGAAACGTGCTGGATGCAGACTGCAGTGCCAGGTATGCCTTCTATCCAACAGGGAGAGGCAGCCAGTCTGAAGTTGCAAATGCGGTATTCTTGCCAGAGGGCGGTGGGGGTCTGAGTGACATCTCAATAACCATGTAAAGGGTCATTTTAGCACTTACTGGCTCAAGAAAATGACAATATGAAAAAGTTGCAAAGTATGGCTTTAAAATAGGAAATACAAAGTTAGAAACTGAGTAGATACAGAGCAGAAGGTGCAGCAGAAGAAGCGATCACTCAAAGTCAGATGAAAACATCAGTTTTCAAGATTGGCGCAGACAAGAATCCCAGCAACACAGTTCAACTTAGAAAACAATGACTGAACACAGGTCAGTTTCTCATATGTTCTTGGACAGTAACAATCTCATACATTCATTTATTCAATACTTCTTCTCAAATGCAACATTAAAACATTTTTCCTTGAGTCCAGACAAAGAGAATGAATTAGATATTTATCTGGTGTCTGAACTTTGCTCAGACCCAAAGTTTCTAAGGAAATCCAGCGCTCTGCCTAAACCCGACCCTCCACCTGCACTTGGAGCAGACTCCACACTGGCTTCATCAGATCCAGAGCTCATGGCGGGTGCTGTGGCTGAAGGTGGCATCATGCTATCAGGGTTCCAGGTGGGGCTGGCCTCTGAACTTAGTGCAAAAGCGTTTGACATCATGTGTTGGATGGCACAGGTTCAGGTCTGATGGAAGGCTTGTGCTTCTGTGCAGAAGAGGCCGACTGAAATGGGACAAAGCAGTTTGATGACTCTAACATTTCTACCAGTTTAAGAGAGGCTAAATGGTCATCGAGTGTGAAGCTTTTGTCCAGAATTAACTATCTTATGATATCTAACACTAAATTGTTCCTGTTTGGTGTGAGACAATAGATGGTGTGGATCACAGTACACACCATTTTCATTCAAAAACACAATCTAGTCCAAAGATCAGGTCAAAGTTATCCCCCTTTAGTCCAGGAGAAGATACTGTATCTCTGAACCTAATCTGTCTTATCTGTTGTTAGAGATAAGTAGTCATGTCTGAAGGAACAGTAAAGCATTACTGAAGAGCTACAGAAACATGTTTTCTACCTTTTACTACCTTCTACCTTTTCCTTTAAAGTTTGTTTGCCTTCTGTTGAACCAAATATCCGGCTCACATCTCGGGGCACATCTGGAATCCAGTCCTTAACTCTGAAAGGACAAAACCACTTCTTTAATGAAATTTTAAAAAAACATATCAATTCATTTATTACAGTTTTTCTCCATTGGTTTGGCTCATTCCTTGAAACAGAAATTACATTCTCAAACCTCTAAGATCATTTGCACAACACTATAGTTCACCTGCAAAAGCTCATATCCCTTCCAAAGCTGTTCACTCAGGCTTCAATCTAAATCCCTTTCTCATTTAAACAGTCAGTGTCTCCAAAATGGCAAAGATCCTTCTCAATAGCTTTGGCTCATTTCTCGAAACAGATCGGACATTCTCATCATTCTTGGTGCTTTTGTCCAAATAAACCTGGATGGTTGATCACAACAACATGGTTTACCTGCAAAAGCTCATCTCTCTCCTAAAACAGTTCACTCATGTGTCAAAACTACATTTCTTTCTAATGTGAATATATTTTGTCAGTGCTTTTTCTGTGTCTGATCTGCCTAGTCAGCTTTGCCTGGATGATCAAATTGCTTTTTTTGATGATAAATGTCTTACGGTCTTAAATTCTGTTGCTCCTCTGAAACCTGCTCACTCCAAACATAAATCTGACCCTGGGCTCAACTCTCATACTCGAAGTTTGAGAAAACTTTGTAGACAGGCTGAGCACAAATGGAAAAAAGACCACCTCCAGATTTCATATCAGATTTTGCAAAACCTCTGGTCCAAATATCAACAAGCAGTTATGCATGCCAGAAGCTATTACTTTTCTAAAATTATTTCTGCAAACTGGTCCAATCAAAAAGTTCTTTACAAAACTATTAATTCGGTTCTCGTTCCTCATGAGTCCAACTGCTCAGTTATTGCACCAAATCTCCCGGATCAGTTTCTAGATTTCTTTTCTGATAAGGTTTCCACTATCAGGGCTAGCTTATCACTCCCTCTGCACACCCTTCCTACCTTAAAGAGCAAGTCAACCCCTACCAGAGACTAACTCCACTCCCACTTCATGTTTGAAAAATGCAACACATGCTGTTGCCTAGCAGACCGAGAAGGCGGAGCTGCTAACAAATACACACACACAGGCTCACCACAGTATTGTGACATCATAATGTACCAGTTTACATCATAGCATACCTCTTAGCCAATAGCGGTGGCAGATTTAAATTAGAATACAGTGCAGAGTTTTTACCTGACAACGGCACAACATTGCCAGTTTTAGGCAGAATATTTAAATTTTAACTAAGATGCACTGAAGTGCCAAATTATTGACGACACGTGTCTGTAGCACGATTAGACACTCATTTATTTAGTTTATCAGCAAAAAAAAGTTTATTTGGGGGTGACTTGCTCTTTAACCTTTAATACAGCACCCTTCCTCAGCTTTGAACCTATTTCCCTTCCATGCCTGCAATCTTTGCTTCTGTCGATGAAACCATCTGGTTCCCCAGACGACATCCTTCCTCTGCGCCTCCTGAAAGAGGTGTTCCCAGCTATAGGTCATTATATCCTACACTTTAACAATACCAGTCTTATTTCCAGTGTTGTACCCCCTGTCTTCAAACATGCTGTGGTTCAGCCGCTTCTAAAGAAACCAGGCCTTGATGCATCGGTTCTTTCTAATTATCGCCCTATTTCCAAGCTTCCATTTCTGGCAAAAATTCTGGAGAAGGTTGTCTATCATCTAGCCGATCATAACATAATGGATGTCTTTCAGTCAGGTTTTCGACCCCTGCACAGCACTGAGTCCTCTCTCCTCTGTGTCTTCAATGACATTTTTATGGCAACTGATTCTGGCTCCTATGCTGTGTTATTTCTTCTCGATCTGTCTGCCGCCTTTGACACCATCGACCACGACATCCTTTTATTACGCTTAGAGGAGATTGCTGCAATACGTGGTCCAGCCCTAACTTGGTTTAGGTCTTATATATCTAACAGGTCCCAACGGGTGGTGTTGAACAGCATCTCATCTCGCTCTGCTCCTCTCTTGTGTGGGGTCCCGCAGGGATCTATTCTGGGGCCTTTGTTGTTTTGTCTTTACCTCCTTCCCCTCAGCTTAATTCTAAAAAAACACTGTGTTCAATATCACTTATATGCTGACGACTGTCAGATTTACATGTCGGTGAAACCCCAGCAATCCATCCAGCCTCTTCTAGACTACCTACGTGATTAGAAATGTTGGCTGGCCACAAATTTTCTGCATCTCAATGATTCCAAGTCTGAACTGATCCTGTTTAATCCGGTCAGATCTAGCTCATTCCAAACCCCAGATCGTTCAGCTGTTTCTCAAAATCTAAAAACCGTTGTGACACACCTGGGTGTGAAGATGGATTCATCTCTAAGGATGGACGCCCAGGTCAATGCCACTGTAAAATCTTGTTTTTTCCAACTCCACCATCTGTCCAAATTAAGAGCCGTTTTATCTAGAAAAAAATTGGAATCAGTTGTTCATGCCTTCATCACATCTAGGCTCGACTACTCAAATGCAGTTTTGCTGGGTGTCAATAAGTTAACCCTTGCCCGACTTCAACTCGTTCAAAACGCAGCTGCTAGATTCCTAACACGTATTGACAGGCGCCAGCATATAACACCAGTTCTCAAATCCCTTCATTGGTTGCCCATCACTTTCAGGGTCCAATATAAAATGTTACTTTTTGTTTTCAAATCCCTCCATGGTCTTGCTCCCGTGTACTTATCTGACCTTTCAATTTATGCTCCCGGTCGCACACTCAGGACCTCCAGCCTGTTGCTCCTCGAGGTCCCGAAAGCGTGTTACAAATCATGCGGACAAAGAGCTTTCTCTGTCGCCGGTCCTAAACTGTGGAACGAACTTCCAGTCACAGTTCGACTGGCATCCACCTTGGCAGATTTTAAGTCTAAAGACACACTATTTTACCCTTGCTTTTAACAGTTAGCTGTTAGTTTGGCTTTTACTACTCTTATTTTATCGTCCATTGTAAGGTTTCATTGGTTTTATTGGTACTTTTTTTTGTCGGCTTGTCTTTTTTTATTGTTGGCTGTTTTTTTTATCTCTATTATTGTGCGACTGTTCAGCACTTTGGTCAGCCATATGGCTGTGTTTTTATGCTATATAAATAAAGGTGGTATGGTATGGTATGGTATGAATAGTCAGTGCCCCCAAAATGCATCATCCCTTTGGCATTGTGTGAGTACTGCCATACAAAATGTTTAGACTTTTTGTCACTATGGCAGAGGACCAACAATATACAACCAAAAAGAGTAGCCTCCAAGGTTTGACATCACAGCTTGCACTCACACTACCAAGGAAATTATAAAAAAAAAATTATTCACATGCAAAGAAAGTTTCATACATATGTAAAAAGAAAATGTACATTACAGTAATACAGTAAATTGTATGAACACAAAATAAAAAAAAACAAGGACATATTCAGTGGTCGCTGTACTCATTCTCCCACTCTTGTCCACTGTCTTCACCCTCCTGATTATTTACACGCTGTTGTCCGTCTGGCCAGATTCTCGTCCACATCACAGCAGATACCATCTCTTGCGATGCAACGAGGGGAAAAACGGCGTGCAGGTCGCAACCATCCCCTGCATTGATCTCCTGTAATGTTGTCACGCTGATCCTGAGCATGATGCTCATACACTCTCATCCTCCATGCAGAGAAAAACTCCTCTATCGGAGTGAGGAAAGGAGAGTAAGATGGTAGGAACTCCATGACCATCCTTGGATGCTCCTCTGCCTCTTGCCCTATTCCTCCACCACGCATTCTCAGTCCTCCTCTTCTTCTTCCTCCTCTTCCTTGAGGAAGAACTTCCCCTTGTCCGTTTGCTTGGCCTTGTCTATCCATGTTCAGAGATTGGACTGGTGCTGGTCAAGCTCTATATATATCTGTGTTTGGCAACACACGATCATGGAAAACACCTGTGTGTGACACTCCCCGTTCGTTAGTCTAGTTTCACCTGACTATCAGTGACTGTCATCAATGTATAAAATATTCAAATAAATTCATATATGGTATTCATGGTATTATGTTCTTGACCAATTCTGACAATTGAACAGACAGTTGTGCATGCGAGTACTTACATATATACAATGAAATCATGCTGACATGTTTTGGAGAGAGCGATCATTACACTGAGAATCAACTGTTCATTTGGAAAATGTGCTAAATGTGGGCTAACTAGGCTACCTGTACTTAATCATTTGCAAAGAAGCACTGAGACAACTGAGACATGTACTAAGGCATTTGCAATTTGATAAAATGAATGAGAAATGCCATTCTGTAGTGAACATTTGCCAAGAGGTTTGGAGGTTTGTCCATGCTATTTTGAGAATGTAATTTCTATTTCAAGAAATGAGCCAAGCCAGTGGAGAAAAACTGTGATCAATTAATTAATAAATCTACGGACACTGATATGGATAAAATTGTTGGTAGCCTTCCAAAAATAATAAAAGTTAAACAAATCAAACTGGTCTAGAAAAAAAATGATGCAGCCCGCAACTTAATGATTAATTTAGTTGCCCAACCTTTTGAGGTGAGACATCTCACCTATCCACAGGTGTTCTGGCCCACTCATGAGCAAACAGCTTCAGCTGTCTCAGGTCTGAAGGGTTCCTTCTGCAAAAGTTTCAGTTACTTCCTCAGATGTTCAACAAGATCTAAAGCAGGATTCATAGAGGGTCACTTCAGAAGAGTCCAGTGTTTGTTTCTGATCCATCCTTGGTGTTTCTAGCTGTGTTTTAGCTCATTCTGCTGGAGGACCAATGACCAGAGACTGAGACCAAGGTTTCTGACACTGCAGAGCAAATATGGCGCAAGACGGTCTTGATAGTCTTTCTGAACAGATTCAGGACTCTCTGGTCCAGATGAAGCAGACCAGGTCTAGTTTAGATTAGATAATCTTCTAATCTTAAGCGGACTGGAAATAGTCCTCTAGCCTTTAACTGATTGCAGATGGTCTTCTAGCCTTTGGTTGACTGAAGATGGTCTGTTAGCTTTACGCTGCCTGGACATAGTCTTCTAGCCTTTAGCTAATAAAAGATGATCCTCTAGACTTAATTCTTCTAGCCTTTAACTGCTTGGAGACGGTCTTCTAGCCTTTAACTGCTTGGGGATGGTCTTCTAGCCTTTAACTGCTGGGAAATAGTCTACTAGCCTTTAGCTAATATGAGATGATCTTCTGGATTTAAGTTTTCTAGCCTTTAACTGCTTGGGGACGGTCTTCTAGCCTTTAACTGCTTGGGGATGGTCTTCTAGCCTTTAACTGCTTGGGGATGGTCTTCTAGCCTTTAACTGCTTGGACATAGTCTTCTAGTCTTTAGCTAATAAGAGAGCCTTTAGCAAATAAGAGATGATCTTCTAGATTTAAGTTTTCTAGCCTTTAACTGCTTGGAGATGGTCTTCTAGCCTTTAACTGCTTGGAGATGGTCTTCCAGCCTTTAACTGCTTGGAGATGGTCTTCTAGCCTTTAACTGCTTGGACATGGTCTTCTAGCCTTTAACTGCTTGGAGATGGTCTTCCAGCCTTTAACTGCTTGGGGATGGTCTTCTAGCCTTTAACTGCTTGGACATAGCCTTCTAGCCTTTAGCTAATAAGAGATTATCTTCTAGCCTTTAACTGCTTGGACATGGTCTTCTAGCCTTTAACTGCTTGGGGATGGTCTTCTAGCCTTTAACTGCTTGGACATAGTCTTCTAGCCTTTAGCTAATAAGAGAGCCTTTAGCTAATAAGGGATGATCTTCTAGATTTAAGTTTTCTAGCCTTTAACTGCTTGGACGTAGTCTTCTAGCCTTTAACTGCTTGGACATAGTCTTCTAGCCTTAAACTAATAAGAGAGCCTTTAGCTAATAAGAGATGATCTTCTAGATTTAAGTTTTCTAGCCTTTAACTGCTTGGGGATGGTCTTCTAGCCTTTAACTGCTTGGAGATGGTCTTCTAGCCTTTAACTGCTTGGAGATGGTCTTCTAGCCTTTAACTGCTTGGACATGGTCTTCTAGCCTTTAACTGCTTGGGGATGGTCTTCTAGCCTTTAACTGCTTGGAGATGGTCTTCCAGCCTTTAACTGCTTGGAGATGGTCTTCTAGCCTTTAACAGCTTGGGCATGGTCTTCTAGCCTTTAACTGCTTGGGGATGGTCTTCTAGCCTTTAACTGCTAGGAGATGGTCTTCCAGCCTTTAACTGCTTGGAGATGGTCTTCTAGCCTTTAACTGCTTGGACATGGTCTTCTAGCCTTTAACTGCTTGGGGATGGCCTTCTAGCCTTTAACTGCTTGGAGACGGTCTTCTAGCCTTTAACTGCTTGGGGATGATCTTCTAGCCTTTAACTGCTGGGACATAGTCTACAAGCCTTTAGCTAATATGAGATGATCTTCTAGATTTAAGTTTTCTAGCATTTAACTGCTTGGAGATGGTCTTCTAGCCTTTAACTGCTTGGGGATGGTCTTCTAGCCTTTAACTGCTTGGAGATGGTCTTCTAGCCTTTAACTGCTTGGACATGGTCTTCTAGCCTTTAACTGCTTGGACATAGTCTTCTAGTATTTAGCTAATAAGAGAGCCTTTAGCTAATAAGAGATGATATTCTAGATTTAAGTTTTCTAGCCTTTAACTGCTTGGAGATGGTCTTCTAGCCTTTAACTGCTTGGAGATGGTCTTCCACCCTTTAACTGCTTGGAGATGGTCTTCTAGCCTTTAACTGCTTGGACATGGTCTTCTAGCCTTTAACTGCTTGGGGATGGTCTTCTAGCCTTTAACTGCTTGGAGATGGTCTTTAACTGCTTGGAGATGGTCTTCTAGCCTTTAACTGCTTGGAGATGGTCTTCCACCCTTTAACTGCTTGGAGATGGTCTTCTAGCCTTTAACTGCTTGCACATGGTCTTCTAGCCTTTAACAGCTTGGACATGGTCTTCTAGACTTTAACTGCTTGGGGATGGTCTTCTAGCCTTTAACTGCTTGGACATAGTCTTCTAGCCTTTAGCTAATAAGAGAGCCTTTAGCTAATAAGGGATGATCTTCTAGATTTAAGTTTTCTAGCCTTTAACTGCTTGGACGTAGTCTTCTAGCCTTTAACTGCTTGGACATGGTCTTCTAGCCTTAAACTAATAAGAGAGCCTTTAGCTAATAAGAGATGATCTTCTAGATTTAAGTTTTCTAGCCTTTAACTGCTTGGGGATGGTCTTCTAGCCTTTAACTGCTTGGAGATGGTCTTCCAGCCTTTAACTGCTTGGAGATGGTCTTCTAGCCTTTAACTGCTTGGACATGGTCTTCTAGCCTTTAACTGCTTGGACATGGTCTTCAAGCCTTTAACTGCTTGGAGATGGTCTTCTAGCCTTTAATTGCTTGGACATGGTCTTCTAGCCTTTAACTGCTTGGAGATGGTCTTCTAGTCTTTAACTGCTTGGGGATGGTCTTCTAGCCTTTAACTGCTTGGAGATGGTCTTCTAGTCTTTAACTGCTTGGGGATGGTCTTCTAGCCTTTAACTGCTTGGAGATGGTCTTCTAGCCTTTAACTGCTTGGGGATGGTCTTCTAGTCTTTAACTGCTTGGGGATGGTCTTCTAGCCTTTAACTGCTTGGGGATGGTCTTCTAGCCTTTAACTGCTTGGGGATGGTCTTCTAGCCTTTAACTGCTTGGAGATGGTCTTCTAGCCTTTAACTGCTTGGGGATGGTCTTCCACCCTTTAACTGCTTGGGGATGGTCTTCTAGCCTTTAACTGCTTGGAGATGGTCTTCTAGCCTTTAACTGCTTGGGGATGGTCTTCCACCCTTTAACTGCTTGGGGATGGTCTTCTAGCCTTTAACTGCTTGGGGATGGTCTTCCAGCCTTTAACTGCTTGGGGATGGTCTTCCAGCCTTTCTTTTTAACATTCTGGTAAATAACGTTCTTTATAATCTACTGAGACATCTCTGCTCTTAGCTTTCTGAGGTCCACGTCCTTCTACTTCTTGTGGTGTGTATTAGCAGTTGGCAAAGAAATTAGTGGTGCATAACTGCCACCAGCTTGTCAGAAGTGTGAATTGGGTTTCCAAGGAGGAAAATGTTAAATGAATCAATAAATAATAAAAATGGATCCATGTCTAGTGTGGTACACACCAGTATTATTTTTATTTTCATGCAGACTGACTGATTATGAGACAGAAGACACCTGTGTTGCTGATTACTGGACACACTTGCGGTCACATTAGGTTACAGTTTCATTGGCTTGGATTTTGCTTCCGCTGAACCAAAATTCAAAAACGTCTGATTGTCACCAGTTGACTTTTAGTAAAAATGTAATAATTGATTTTGCTGGGTTCATGTTATTCAAGTTTCCATTGTGAGTTTTTCTTCCTTTAATGGAAGGTACCAATAATTGTATCCATGTCTGTTCTTCACACATAAACAGTAAATTAAAACTGAGAATGATTTTATTCTCTAATCTGCAGCTTTTGTAAGAATAGAATAAGAGAATAAAAACATGTTTGTACCTCTGAGCTAGAAAGCAGGCTGACTCAAAGGGCAGATAGGATGGCACTTTCTTTGACAGGTACTCGGTCATTTGGGTCAACAGCCCATCAGCAGAGTGTGTCTCTCTACAGGCTGTACACAAGACTGACAAACATAAACACATTGATTTGCTTCTAACAACTGATAGTATTTAACGTCAACTGTAGATTCTTGTTTTCTTTCATTTTACCTTTGCATATCACAAACGCACCAGTAGCTGTCCTTACCTCTCTGAATGGTAATTGGGAGGTTCTTTATGAGCTCTGGATTCAGCCACTGGTGACCTTCCTGATGCTGCTTGATTTCTGTCTGTACCGGTGACTGCTCACAACAACGCTCAGATGCGTCAGCCTCCAAACTCCTCAGTGGAAGTTCACTGCTGATCAGATCTATGATAGGGATTTGAATATGAAGCTCTGCTCTCTGTGGTCAAACAGCTTCTATAGTGGAGTTTGCAATATGTCGGGTGCTTCTGATGGATTAGCTAAACACTCGTCTACTCACCTGTTTACATGAGTGTTTAACAGATTTCGTAAAAAAAACAAAACAATATTCTTACCGTTTTCTTGCAAGAAACGGAGAGCATCCATGTAGCCATTATGACAGATTTCAGCCATTGCCTGTAGGTTTTAGAAGCCATTAAGGAATTTAAACTCAGTTGGTTTTATCTGTAGTATTAAAGTTGTCAGAGTAAAAAAATGATACTGTGTTTATTGAAAGTGTCACCCAAGGAGGCTGAAACAACTTATCAACTTTAAATATGCATTAATATCATATTTAGCCTTTCAAATCTTGATCAAAGTTTTTAAATGTTGTGATTTATCTCACGTATTTACAATATTTCACACAACCTGAATTCAGAGTATGTGTTCTCAATGACTTTAAGCATTTTTAGCTCCATAGTAGTTTTATCGCCAGTCTGCTTTAATTTCCACTTCTGTTTCTTTATAAAAGATCTGTAGAGTTTTCAGAAGGTGGTGAAGCTCCTCAGTCATCCAGGTCAATCAACCCTTTGGAGTTTTCAGAAGGGTCTGTATGACTTTAGATTTTAACACTTTTAGGTGGTTTTAAATGCAGTTTAGTCTATAACTTACAGCTAAATAGTTTGAAACAGTTCCATATCTTGTGTTATATCGAGTGTTCTTTACGAAATTCTGTTGGAGTAATCCTCCCCTGTGGCCATTACAAAAACAGGGTTTCCCTCCCTTGCTCATGGTGTGCCACAAGGTTCTGTTTTGGTGCCCCTTCTGTTTCAGCTATCTACTCTCTTTTCTTCTTCATCTCAGTGGCCTAGTGGAAGAGTGTCCACCCTGGGACTGGGAGATCATGGTTCAAATCCCAGTCGGATCATGCCAAAGACTGTAAAAATGGGACCCAATACCTCCCTGCTTGACACTCAGCTTAAAGGGGTTGGATTGGGGGGTAAAACCACCAAATAGCTCCCGAGCGCAGCCACTGCTGGATGGGGATGGGTCAAATGAGGAGATGTAATTTCACGGGTGTGTGATGATGACTAATGGAACTTTTAAACACACACGTCACTCTGCTGTTTTTGCTGTTCCACATTAAGAACCTGGTTTAGGTTTTTAGACTTCTATTCACCCCTGCGATGGACTGGCTCTCTGTCCAGGGTGTACCCCGCCTGATTGCCCATTGACCGCTGGAGATAGGCACCAGCCACCAGACCCCCCCCCCCCCCCCCTGACCCTACGTTGACAAGCAGTTTCAGAAAATGGTTGGATGGATGGATGGATGGACTTCTATTCACATGAGATGCCTGCGGTGCATATTGCAGATCAAGTGGCAGGATAGGGTTCTCAACACCAAGGTGGTGCAGCTGGCCAACATGAGCAGCTTGCAAGCAGTTCTCAGTGAGAGACGGCTCAGGTGGCTCTGTAATGTCAAGAGAATGGACGCAGGCCGTACTCCCAAAAACCTCCTCTACAGCGAGCCGGTCAAAGGCCAAATGACAACAGGGCACCCAAAACTGCGATTCAAAGATGTCTGCAAGAAGGACATGAAGCAGTGCTCCATTAACCCCAACTCATGGGAAAGTCAAGCAGATGACCGCCTAGCCTAGAGACTTGCAGTCAGACAGGGTACATTCTGTGCAGAGGTTGAGTGCAACGAGAATGCCACCCAAAAAGGATCCAGGTAGAAGCAGGGGCAACAGCAGCTATAACAGCCATTTGCCTTCTATTGCACCAAGTGCTGCAGCGACTGCCACTCCCAAGTCAGTCTGCACAGCCACTCTCGGCGGTGCAGGTAAACTCACAAGAAGCGACACCATAGTCTCCCAAGAAGGATGGGTGCGAACGACAACATTCACAAGCATCAAAAAACGTCAAAGAGCTTTTACATCCTTTTGTCCCCAGCAGGTCTTTGAGGTCCTATGATCAATGCCTGCTAGTTGTTCAGCTTTCTGGCCTTAAAACTAAAAAAGATAGAATGTTTGCAAACATTGGTCCCACATTTTGGAGCGAACATCCTCAGATCCACATTAATAATTGAACAATATGGAACACTGATACATTAAAGACATGCTAAAAACCAAAGGCTATTTAAAAACAGACCAAATTGTGTCCTGCAGTCAGAAATAAAGTCCTTCTTGTGTCTCACCTCTGCCTCAGGGGGGAAGAAAGTGCTGGTTACTCTATACAAATTCTCCAAGTTGACCTGGATGCTAACGTTGTTGAAGCACACCTCATAGAAGTTCACCGTGGTCGCTCGGGGACATAGATCACTCTCACCAGAGTAAGGCGAGACGGTGACTGTTTTTCCCAGGTTGCAGCGGGGCATGTTGTCGCTGACAGCCCCATCCACGTAATACTGTGAAGAATAAAAGAAAAAAAATCACTAAATAATCTTCTAGTTTCTTTCTAATATTAAACAGCATAACAATTTTTTAAGCTTGGATAAGATCTCCACCAGGATTGTAAAATTGTAGAAAGTTAGTGTTTGTGATGCGGAGTGATTAGATGGAAATGATGATGCTAAGAGTAGCAGAAACCTCATCTAACAAGAACACAACAGGGAAGTGTTGATGGTTCACCCACCTCTCCACGGTAGGTCGGTGGAACGACGCCACAGTACAAGGGAACAAAGCAGCTGCATTTAAGAGCCTGAAAAAAACCCACCCATATCAACATTATTAAGTTCATTAATTCAAATGTAAAAGGGAGATTTGAGTTTGAATTTAGAGCAGATGCATTACTCTATCTAACTCAAAAGTATTTTGTTTGATCCTCAAACTTAAACTCTCTTTTAACAAATCGATAAAACATAAACCAACAATGTATAACAACGATATGAACATGCCTACACCTGAATGAGCTCATCTCTGCTGTCAAACTGTGAGACCAGTAGGTTTTTCCCATCAGATACTCTGGTGAGGGACACACAGAGCTTCCCAGAGGCTCGGACGTGGGCGTCCTCTGGAAATCTCCCCAGCAGTGTGTCCTGGACGATCTGTAGCAGATTGTAAGCTGGGTGAAGAGGCCCCAGACTGTGCTTCCTGGCCTCTTTGGCCATGTGCATCAGATCAGCACAGCATTTATCTGCACAGAGCAACAAAATGTCTGTGCATGACAAACTCTTAACACAAACACAAGCATATGAATTACCACATGTTTTCTGCAGGTAAGATTACAGAATTTACAACTTGAGCCTTGCTGGACCGGCGACCTGAAGTCTTAACAAAGTCATGCATTTTGTGAGTAGCCTGAACTTAAGCAATCCATGTTTACACCTACGGACAGACAAGCTAGAGATGGCTGGCATTTATTGTACTGCGTTCATCATGGTGGAGCCTCCAAAGAAGCAAAGGAAACCTTTATCCAGTGAAGCAAAAACAAATGCTTGGCTGACAGTTAGAGGGGTCAAACAAGAGTCCACACTGGAAAAGAGTTTTCTGATTGGCGAGAGTTCAGAAACAAAGAAGTAGGGCTGGATGATAATTCAATAGTTCAATATATCTATCGATAGACATGTGGTGCGAAAGAAAAAAAAACGGGTCGATAAAACTTCAATTAAAAAAGTTTCTTTTTTTCATTATAACCTATCAGGTAGTGGCATACTAGACTCACTAACTTCTAACCAATCAAAACCACAGACTCGGGCACGCTGCGTCACCAGGCCCTCCCCTTTCAAGCCAAAACAGAGCACGAGGCAGCCGCAGCATGATGGCTAGGACTGCCATGATTAGTGGACTCGTCACGACGACGATGACAAAGAAAATAGACCTAATTTAATAAAAATTGTTCAACTCTCGCCTGCTGCGGTAGACAGAATTATCAATCTGGTAAATAAACCAACTTAAATATCTTTTATCTTTATGATAAAGCAGACCCTCTGAGCTGTCGATGGTCCCTGACTGCTGACTTGTGGACCAGCCGTGCTACAGAGGCGTACCTTGGCGTGTCCCGCCATTTCCTGAGTTGAGACTGGAAGATGAAGCGCTTCAACCTTGCCACCATGCCTCTTGTGAGCACAAGTCGTTTTTGTGCACAATTTATTTTTGGTTTTATGTGCCTACCTTCATTTGACTGTAGCATTTGTATTAACAGGTTACAAAGTAACGGTTGTTTGATAAGCTATCATCTTGTCTTTATTATTAGATGGCACATGGCTGATCACACTTCAGACTAGAAGCTAATGATAGGTATATTTGAGCATCCTGGTGCAATAAGCTATACTTTTATGAATGACACGATTAGTCGACAAAACTGGTGATTAGTCGACTACTAAAATAGTCGTTTGTGGCAGAGAAAAAATAAAAATACCAAAAATAAAATGACCAGTGGTGCACGTAAAATATTTTCTACAATTTAAAAAATATTTTTCAATAATTATCAATATCGATCAACATGAAAAGATTTTATCGACATTCTTTTTTCTTTATCGTCCAGCCCTACAAAGAAGGATTCAAACTGGACGCATGCTACAGTGCTTGTAAGTATAACTTTAATATGTGGTTGACTGGACTGAAAACATGGGCACACAGCAAGGGGAGGAGAAAATGGTATGCTTTTACAACACTGATTAAAAACGGACACTAGGAGCATTAACTCATTAACTGCCAGCCGTTTACTGATCAGAAAGCCCTTGACTGCTAAAGTTTGAGCATTTTTAATGTTTTTTGAAGAGTCACAGAATATTGCGCTCTATGACGATGTAAACACCAAAATAGACTAGACTCACTTCAGGAAGAATTCACATTTCTAGCTTTTTCTGTCCTTTCACAATCCACTGTTGAAATGTGAGCTGCAGAAGCTTTCCCAGTTAGCACATCGCTTTTTTCACAGCAGCGTCCCAAAACAACCTCCTAATTCATGGATTTTCTGCTTCCCAATCAGGTGACGTGTGACACACACAGGTAAAGATAAGCTTTGGAGCCGTGATGTTTACTCTCAAGGTGCAGGAGCTTGTTCCCAGGCCCGCCCCGTAAAAAAAAAAAAAAAAAAAAAAAAATGAAATTGACAACTTTAATTACCCACCAGTGGTTACCAAGGAGATTCTAATTACACACTGTTGGTTACCATGGTGACCTTAATGACCCACTGACAGGAAGTTTTACATTTCTGTTGTATTTACACATCCTGTACAGTTCATTAATCAAACTATAAACACTTTCTGATATAACTGGTAACAAGTTGTTGTTTTTGTTTTTTCAGTAACGCTGAAACATTTAAAAATGATCATTTTTCTGGTTTAAAAGACACTGTTTACGTTCAGGAAACAACAATATGTATCCTGCTGAATGAAATCTGAACTTCAGCTCCTAAGGCAGTAATGTTATTATCGATGCTGTTCCATGAACCTCGTGCGGGGTTTCAAACGTGATGCTATATTTTCATGGACAAGAGGTCGATAAGTGTTAAGAGGAGACGACCAACTCACCCAGGGGGATTCCTAAAGTGCCGACAGCAGCCATCAGAGCCCCTGCCGAGGCTCCATAGACCTTAGAGGCCTCTTGGAGGAAGCGAGGGAAACGTTCAAGGATACAGCTCGTCACCCCGACGTAATAAATCCCCATAAAGCCACATCCTGCAAAAGAGATGCTCCACTCCTTACTGAGGTCCAACATTCTTTTTCAGATCTATTTGGAGTAACAAGGGGAGATAGATGTTTTACAGGTTTTACAGTTCAAGTTGCGATTAAACGTTGTTGCATCGACAATGTCTTTTACAACACACCTGTGTCAGCATCCAAATGTGGCGGAGCTCACGGTAGAGTACCTTCTTTATGAAGCGAGCCCCTTTAACCTTGATTAACAACTACCTGAACTGGGAGAACACACAACAATGCCACCTTGAGAATTTCACCAGAGAAATAAAATTAGATACCTCTAGGCACACGTAGGTTCATGCTCCAAAAAGGCGGCAGAAACGAGGTTGCAACAGTTTCATAAATTTATTAAACAACTATATTTGTAAAAGACAAGTTTAATCAAGTGCATCATTTCAAAATACTAATTTAAGAAGGGGGAATTTAAACAAAGGAAAATAACTGGCGTCACAAGGCTGGAGCTTACCAAGGTGTAGTGGGATCACTAGAGGATTTAGCAAAATAAGAAAAACTAAATACAAAAATCACCCCAACCAATAGTGAGCAGTCACGCAGGAACCAACACCAGCCAGCACACAGCAAACGACACCAGAGGACCACTGCCTCCCCCCTTGGCTCCAGCCTGGACAAAACAAACAGGGGTTGAAAACCCATCCATCCATCCATCTTCATCCGCTTATCCGAAGTAGGGTTGCGAGGGCAGTAGCCTAAGTTGAGAGGCCCAGACTTCCCTCTCCCCAGCCACTTGGGCCAGCTCCTCCGCGGAAATCCCAAGGCGTTCCCTGGCCAGGTGAGAGACATAGTCCCTCCATATGTCCTGGATCTACCTTTCGGCCTCCTCCCAGTTGGACGTGTCCGGAAAACCTCACCAGGGAGGCGTCCAGGAGGCATCCTGACCAGATGCCTGAGCCACCTCAACTGGCTCCTCTCGATGTGGAAGAGCAGCGAATCTACTCCAAGCCCCTCCCGGATGACCGAGCTTCTCACCCTATCTCTGAGGGAGAGCCCAGCCACTCTGCGGAGTTCGGCCGCTTGTATCCACAATCTCGTTCTTTCGATCACTACTCAAAGCTCATGACCTTAGGTGAGGGTAGGAACATAGATTGACCGGTAAATCGAGAACTTCGCCGTTTGACTCGACTCTCTCTTCACCACGACAGACCGGTACAACGCCCGCATCACTGCAGATGCAGCACCAATCCGCCTATCGATCTCATGCTCCAGTTTTCCCCTCACTCATCGTGAACAAGACCCCGAGATACTTAAACTCCTCCACTTGGGGCAGGACCTCATCCCTGACCCGGAGAAGGCATTCTACCCTCTTCCGAATCAAGACCATGGCCTCAAATTTAGAGGAGCTGATTCTCATCCCAGCTGCTTTACACTCGGCTGCAAACCGCTCCAGCGAAAGGTGAAGATCACGTTCTGATGAAGCCAACAGGATCACATCATCTGCAAAAAGCAGAGACCTGATCCTCAGGCCACCAAAAAAGATGCCCTCAACACCTTGGCTGCGCCTTGAAATCCTGTCCATAAAAGTTATGAACAGAATCGGTGACAAAGGGCAGCCTTGGCTGTGTCCAACTCTCACTGGGAACGAGCCCGACTTACTGCCGGCAATACGGACCAAGCTCTGACACCAGTCATACAGGGAGCTAACAGCCCGTATCAGAGGGCCTGGTACCCCATACTCCCAGTGTACCCCCCACAGGGCCCCCCAAGGGACGCAGTCAAACGCCTTCTCCAAATCCACAAAACACATGAAGACTGGTTGGGCAAATTCCCACGCACCCTCCAGGATTCCCCTATGAGTATAGAACTGGTCCAGTGTTCCACGGCCAAGACGAAAACCACATTGCTCCTCCTGAATCTGAGGTTCAACAATCTGATGGACCCTCCTCTCCAGAACCCCTGAATAGACCTTACCAGGAAGGCTCAGGAGTGAGATCCCCCTGTAGCTGGAACACACCCTGCAGTCCCCCTTTTAAAATAAGGGGATCACCACCCCAGTCTGCCAGTCCAGTGGGACTGCCCCTGATGTCCACGCGATATTGCAGAGCCGCGTCAGCCAACACAGCCCCACAACATCCAGAGCCTTAAGGAACTCCGGGCGGATCTCATCCACCCCTGGAGCCTTGCCACAGAAGAGCTTTTTACCCACCTCAGTGACATCAGCACCAGAGGTTTAAGAGGCCAACTCAAAGTCCCCAGACTCTGCTTCCTCACTGGAAGACATGTCGGTGGGATTGAGGAGGTCTTCAAAGTATTCTGCACACTGATCCACAACATCCTGAGTAGAGGTCAGTAGCACACCGTCCCCACTATAAATTGAGTTGGTAATAAACTGCTTTCTCCCCCTGTGGCGCCGGATGGTGGACCAGAATCTCCTCGAAGCCGTACGGAAGTCTTGTGCCATGGTCTCACCGAACTCCTCACACGCCCGGGTTTTTGCCTCTGTGACCACCCGAGCCGCATTCCGCTTGGACTGCCGGTACCCGTCAGCTGCCTCTGGAGTCCCACAGGCCAAAAAGACCTGATAGGACGCTTTCTTCATGTGACAGTGTGAGCGTCCTGTCGTCACTGTGTCCTGACTGATCATGTGCTCTGGCTACTTGACCAAGGGGATGTCCCTTTGGCTGACTGGTTAGCGCACATGACTCTCACCCGGGAGTCTGGGGATCGAATCCCGCCCGGGCCCTCGTTTCTACACCTTGCCACATTCAGCTTGACAGCATCCCTAACCGCCAGTGTCCACCAGCGTGTTCGGGGTTGCCACCACGACAGGCACCGACGATCCTGCGCCCACAGCTCCGGTCAGCCACCTCAACAATGGAGGTACGGAACAGGGTCCATTCAGACTCAATGTCCCCCACCTCCCCCGGAACATTTTGGAAGTTTTGTCGGAGGTGGGAATTGAAGCTCCTTCTGACAGGAGATTCTGCCAGACGTTCCCAGCAGACCCTTGCGATACGTTTGGGCCTGCCTGGTCTGACCGGCATCCTCCCCCACCATCTGAGCCAACTCACCACCAGGTAGTGGTCAGTTGACAGCTCCGCCCCTCTCTTCACCCGAGGGTCCAAGACATGCGGCCGCAGGTCAGATGAAACAACAACAAAGTTGATCATTGAGCTGCAGCCTAAGGTATCCTGGTGCCAAGAGCACATATGGACACCTTTATGTCTGAACATGGTGTTCATTATGGACAATCCAGGACTAGTACAGAAGTCCAATAACAAAACACCACTCGAATTCAGATCAGGGGGCTGTTTCTCGCAACCACACCTCCCCAGATCTCACTGTTGTTGCCCGCGTGAGCGTTAAAGTCCACCAACAGGGGTTGATAACGGCAACAATAAAAGGAACAATGTTAAAATACAGCGGGGCAAAAAAGTATTTAGTCAGCCACCGATTGTGCAAGTTCTCCCACTTAAAATGATGACAGAGGTCAGTAATTTACATCATAGGTACACTTCAACTGTGAGAGACAGAATGTGAAATAAAATCCATGAATTCACATGGCAGGATTTTTAAAGAATTTATTTGTAAATCAGGGTGGAAAATAAGTATTTGGTCACTTCAAACAAGGAAAATCTCTGGCTCTCACAGACCTGTAACATCTTCTTTAAGAAGCTTTTCTGTCCTCCACTCGTTACCTGTATTAATGGCACCTGTTTGAACACATTATCTGTATAAAAGACACCTGTCCACAGCCTCAAACAGTCAAGACTCCAAACTCCACGATGGCCAAGACCAAAGAGCTTTCGAAGGACACCAGGAAAAGAATTGTAGACCTGCACCAGACTGGGAAGAGTGAATCTACAAGCAGCTTGGTGTGAAAAAATCAACTGTGGGAGCAATTATCAGAAAATGGAAGACACACAAGACCACTGATAATCTCCATCAATCTGGGGCTCCACACAAGATCTCATCCCATGGGGTCTAAATGATCATGAGAACGGTGAGCAAGAATCCCAGAACCACACGGGGGGACCTGGTGAATGACCTGCAGAGAGCTGGGACCACAGTAACAAAGGCCACCATCAGTAACACACTACAACGGCAGGGAATCAAACCCTGCAGTGCCAGACGTGTTCCGCTGCTGAAGCCAGTGCATGTCCAGGCCCATCTGAAGTTTGCCAGAGAGCACAAGGATGATACAGCAGAGGATTGGGAGAATGTCATGTGGTCAGATGAAACCAAAGTAGAACTTTTTGGTATAAACTCAACTCGTCATGTTTGGCGGAAGAAGAATACTGAGTTGCATCCCAAGAACACCATACCTACTGTGAAGTGTACCTATGATGTAAATTACTGACCTCTGTCATCATTTTAAGTGGGAGAACTTGCACAATCGGTGGCTGACTAAATACTTTTTTGCCCCACTGTATGCAATAGTGCTCCAGAGCCCTCATGCGCAGGGGAGAGGAGATCTCTCTATGCACTCCAACCGGCATGCTGAGTGGAAGATGTTTGGCGAAGGAGCACTACAGAAGGTCCATCCTCGGCTGCGCTCTGAGTGAGCGGCAGCCCAATCGCTCCAGGTAGGTTGATCAGCTCTGTTGAACCGCTCCTCGGTCGTCTGAGTGTCACGGCAGTGACTCAAAACAACGTCTCACAAGCACCACAACACCTCGGGTCCTAAAAGGCGATAAACCTTGCTAACCCCAAAAAAAGAAAAGTCACGACTGCGCGTGCGGGGGGGGGGGGGGGGGGGCGTGCCGCCCATACATACCACGCCAACAGTAGGTCACACTAGATGGTAGGCACACTTCCCGTCCAACAGCACGCAGATAGTGACAGCTCTATTATTGAGTTTCCAAACGTTGCCTCTGTTTGCATACAAGCCTGTATTAGTTGTGTCACTAATCTGCCTTTAACAGCTGATCAGAGTACTCACCGCGAACCAACACACGTCCAGCTTAAGCTGCTACAGTACGCTACTTCCGTTAGCAAGAGAGAAACTTCTACTTCTATGAGTCAGGCAGGCTAGATGCCCACGAGGCGTATTGCTGCCACAGCTGTCCAAACACACCGCCAGAGAGCGTCACAGCCTCTCATAAATCCCCTTCTCACGCAGAAACCACACCAGGGCCCACACCCTACGCCTGTCCTCCACACCCAACAAGGTTCGCAAGGAAAACACCGACAGACCCATAGCCCTCAACCTCCAAAAATAGGCCTCCCTCTCACGACCATACCGTCCACAGAGCAAAAGAACATGACACACAGACTCAAGCTCCCCACAATCACGCCTCCCGTCCATGTGTTTCCACACCAAAAACAGCCCGCCCCGAAGACCACAATGCCCCAACCTCAACTGAGCGAGGACCACTGCGTCTCTCCTCCGAAGATCGAGGACCGACACAAGGCCACCCACCAAACGATGCAACCCATAAAAGCCTCTACCATCACCCCACAATCCCACGATGCCTGCCGCAATCACACAACCTCCCTGCCTATCGCAGAATACTCAGGGGAGCCCAAGGCAACCTCCAGGTCCACAACGGCACTTCTCAGCACCGCCTTGGCCACAAAGTCCACCCGCTCATTGCCCACCACCCCCACATGGGCTGGAACCCAAACAAAACAAACTTCACAGCCACAGGCCCACAGATCCCTGGCAGAAATCACCAGGTCCGGCCTAGAGCTAGAGCCTGACCCTGACAGAACCACCAACGCAGCTGCTGAGTCAGAACAGATAATGGCACGCTCCAGGACACGCTCCTCCACCCAACACAAGGCACATAAGATAGCCACCAACTCAGCCGTGAACACAGAATGGTCCCGGACCTGACAACCAAAGCTGAAGCACAGGTGTGGGACCACCGCACCCACCGCCACCTGACCACTATCAGGATCCTTAGAGCCATCTGTACACAGCTGCAAATGAGAGCCCCACTCCAACCCCATAAAATCCTGAAAAGCACCAGGCACCCCACCATCACGGCACCGCCCCAGAAAGGTAAAATCCACCTCCAGTGCAAGCAGAAGCCAGGGCAAAACATCAAACCAGACCAGGTGTGAACAGACAGGCCAACCCTAGGAAGCCTAAGGCGTCCGCTGTCCCGAAACCGGACAGAAAATCCACCCCCACCATACCGACCCCGCCATCCAAACTCCCAATGCTGGTCCAACAGGCCTGATGCAGGAGAAGCATCACCCATACCCCTGGCCCTCATCAGGTACCGGAGACCCAGCTTAACTCGACAAAACTCCAAGGGCATCTCACCCACATCGACCAGAAGGGCAGCAACTGGGGTAGACCGAAACGCCCCACCACAAACCCTCACAGCCGCCGCCTGCAAGACATCAAATCTCTTCAGGGCAGTAGGGACAGCCGAGCCGTACAGGAAACACCCATAGTCCAGGGCCGACCTGAACACACTCCAATACACCATCAGCAAGGTGCATTGGCTCGCCCCCAATCCATCCCAGCCAAGCACTGCATCACATTCAAGACCCGTCCACACCTGGCCTCCAGGCTCTGAACATGAGCACCCCCATGTCAGTCGCTCATCCAGCCACATGCCCAGGTACTTAAAAGAGCCCACGTGCTCCCGCGGCAGCCCACCCAATGGCAGCCCACCGATATTCCATTCCGTTTAAGCCCAAAAACCATATACTTGGACTTGGATGGGGACAACTTAAAGGCCCCATGTGTGAAATCCATTGAAATCATGATGAAAAAATGTGACTCTTTAGCGCCATGCTGTTCAGAGAAAGTATTGTAGCTATGGTGGCTCACTCATGAGTTTGATGTATCAATTTCCAACCTATGTAGCCTAACCCAAACTATTTATAATTATGACAGTTTATCAACCTACCAGTTCTGAAGGAAGCAAGCTAGTTATGTGCTTGAAGCTGTCACGATTATCATGAGGAGGGGTGACGTCAGCCAGGTGTTGTGAGAAATTGTGGTCCCCTGAAATATTCTGCCCACCGTGTTGGGAGATCGTGCTTCTGGCTATTTTCACAACATTTGTGATATACTTTTACGGGAAAATTATGTGATGTAATTATGTTATGCTTCTGATTTTTTATCCGCATTTCCTCCTAAAAACAATAAAGATAAACATACAGTAAAAACATTCTTGTTCACTCTTTTGCAGCAAGCTTATCATTTTTGAAAGTTTTATAAAAGGATGTAATCCCACTCAGTTTAACTATCTTTTATTTGAGGTAGTTTAGTCCTCATAATGAACAATAAGTTATGTGGATTTGGAAACATTTGCTCTTGACTGCCTAAGGAAAACAGAATATTTCAGGGGAACATAATTTCCCACAACACCCATTTCACGTGGATCACTGCGCCTCGATGTAAACAAACTGGCTGCCGCTACCGGCTTATTTGGATATGGAGCGATCACCGGCTGGTCGTTAACTACGGCGGGTGAAGGCGTGTTTGTGAGCCGGGGACATGCTGGACATCAAGTTAACAATGCTGACTTATCCACCAGCTAGTCGTGGTGGGGATGGGCGTCATCACCGGCTACCAAGCTACTAGTTAGCCATGGCTAGAGGCGGAGAGACGTTGTGTACGCTGCGCGTAAACTCCCACGGATTATCTACATCGTGGACAGCCCCAGCCGAAACCCACTCTGGCAACGAGCAAAAAAGCCACCACGCTCCAAGAAGTACACCAACCTCGAGGTGACCACGCGCTCCATAATCTTAGACCACAGACGTCAGAGCTATAGGCCAATAGGAGTCCGGGGAACCAGGGGGCCAACCCGGCTTCAAAAACGGAAGAACAACAGAGTGCCTCCACTCCGCGAGCAAACAGCCCGATTCCCACACAGCGTTGTACAAAGGCTCCTCCAGGAAGAGACCACCTGCATGCTGAAGCAGCGGATACCTCAGACCATTCCTCCCCAAGAGGCAAACACTGACTGGGTCTGTTTTTATGCCCACAGCCCCCCTAGTGGTGACTGATGGGACCAGGTGTTGTTGGTTAGGTCCTCGTGGTCAGGAGCAGGTTACCTCATCCTGCTGCACAAAGCATAGACTGCACAAAGGTGAACAGCCTGTGCGAGAGCTCCTCCCTCTATTGGCCAGGGCGTGCCACGTGACCGACATCTCGCTTTTCGCCAACAAGGGCTGCGATTCTCCAAGTTTCTTTAAAACTTTCTGTGCATTTAAAATCCATTTTAAACATGAGCATCCCGGTGGTGGACTTCCGCTCCTACAGTCTGGGAGAGAAGGATGTGCGCGCGGATCAGCTGCAGGAGCTGAGTGGGGAGCTGAAGCAAGCCTTCACGGAAATAGGATTTGTTTTCCTCCAGAACTCAGGGATAACCCCGGAGGAGGTACAGCTATAAAAAAAAAACTCAGATAACATGTCTTGAAGTGCTTGGATTAACTTGCGTTTATGTGTTTGAAAGGTGAACAAAGTCATGGAAATAGACAAGAAATTCTTCCTGCAGCCAGAGGGACTGAAACATCCCTTCAGCAGGCAGAGCTTCCCCAAAAGTCCCAATCATGGCTGGGTGTCCCTGGAGACCGAGAAGTTTGTCATATAATTAAGTAAAAAAAAGAACAATCTTAGTTTCCCATGGCTCTAAATGCAGATTATTCTTTGTAGGCTAAATCCCAAACGTCCTGGAGACCTGAAGGAGTCTTTCAACACGTCTTCTTTTCACCCTGATATTGTAATTATTCACTTTAAATATGTGCATTTCATTCTGCATATCTACCTAAAGAACTAGTAACCTAAAGAAAATCAGTTTGGAGGCTAAAGTACAACATTGTCAATGTCTGCTGCTGATCGACTCTGGTAGATCAGTAGATTTACTCATCACAGAGGTCAGGTTTCTGAGGTCACTTTGCAGTTAAAGAACAATACTCACTCTGTTAGGTTGCAGTTAATGTATACATGTGTTGTGTGGTGGTTCTAAAATTAGCATCTAGTCTGTTAAATAATCATGAACGTATAGTTCAGCTCTGCTTCACCTTCCTTCTGCAGAAATGGCCTTCAGCAGATTTTCTGGAGATCCACAGGTCTTTTTTCCAGCGCTGTAAAGAGCTGAGTCTGCGTGTTCTCAGGGTGATGGCCCTCAGTCTGGGTCTGGATCCTGATGTGTTCATTCGTGCACATGCTCTAATAGGAAGTATGATCATTGCATGAACTGTTCCTGGATGATATGAGGGGTAAAATCAGTAACCTAGCACTAAGCAAAGTTTTCCGTGCTGTCTTCTGTAGCTGATGAAAATAAAACAACTCTGCGCTCCCTGTACTACCCTCCAGTGAAGACAGCCAAGGAAAATCAGCTAAGATGTGGCGAGCATTCAGACTATGGCAGCATCACTCTGGTGTTCCAGGGCTCTGACGGGCTGCAGGTAACCCCCTCCAAGTCTAAATCTGAGGAATTTTAAACATGTTGAAAATGTTTGAAATATGTCATCAGTGTTTCCCCTACATGGGCGTAGCACCACGCCTACAAGATCCCAAGTTTTATTGTTTGTTTTTTTTGCGCCGTTTCCCGAAGAAGCAGCGGGAACTATTCTGTTGTTGCTTGTGATCTCAGCCGGCAGGCAGCAAGGAGGAGAAGGCAGGGCAGGGTGGTTACAGCTAGGGATGAGCCGGATACTCGTTTCAGACGAGTATCCGGTACGGATAAAGCATTTTTGACAAATACGAGCATGAAATGAGTAAAACTTATAAATATCTGTAATCGTGCTGAAGGAAAATCCTCATTGGGTAACTGACTGTCTTCACGCTCTGTGATTGGCCAGTCACATTCTACACACAAAACTGTAGCCGGGAGCTCAGTCCGTCCTGCCCATCCACACACACACACACACAGACAGTAACGGGTCTCTCTGTGCTTGCTTCAGTGTTGCTCACATTTCTTCACAACTCCCTAGGTTTTCTTCAGCTCGTCTCTTTTTCGGTTGAATATTTAAAGTTACTTGTTTCGTAACGTACGTGGTGCATTTGACAAGACAGAGCTGAAAACGGCCCGTGCATGCGTCGGTCACTGCCTCCGCTCCGGTCTTTTTTATTTTAACTCTCTCTCCCTCTCTCTCTCTCACACACACCCACACAGCTCAGTCAACCTTGTTTTGTTTAACTGTGTGTGGAAGAAATGCCAACAACGTTAGGAAAAAATCAGTTTAATCAAATTAAAATAAAATGGTTTTAGTATTTCATATTTCCTAGTTCCTACTGCATGAGTTCAGACGCATTAATTCATGCACTTAAATAATAATGTTCTGATTTTACTGAAAAACTTGTTCTGTAACACTTCCTTTACTATTGTGCTCAAAAATATTTAATCTCAATTCTGAGGCTGCTCTGTAAATAGTTTTCAAATAAACAATACACATATCAACTTCTGATCAATCCATATCAGTTTCAGATTTAAAATAATGTATTGATGTAAACAACACCCACTAATTTCCAAATAATAAGGTGCATTCATCTGTGTATCTCCTTTGATCCACATTAGTGATGTTTTCAGCACCAGAACAACGAAGCAAAGAAACAGATTCCTGAGTTTGTTAGTAATTTTATTTATTAGGTGCATCTGACCTGTTCTATTTTTCTCTGAAATGAAATCAAATCAGTGCTTCTATGGGTTGTCTCCTCTCTGCACTACAAAAATGTACTTTATTATAATGTTCACTGTAATGCATCTTGATGTTCTTAACAAATAAATTAAATCAAAGATATTGGTCAATAATGCCAAATATGTAAATTTGTGTTTCAGTCATTTTTATACTGGCTTAAAAATACTTCATTAAGTCTACTAAGCAGGGGTGTAGAACGTGTTTAACAGGGCCAGCCCAGTAATGATCTTGGACCAAAATAAAGGGGGCAGAAGGAGATGTTTTTCCAGACGCCAAGAAAAATTAAATGTCAAACCCCCCTGCAAAGTGTGTCACTGAGTTTAAAACAAAAATTATTCTTGTGCAAATATTGGTGTATTCACCTTTAATACTAATTAAAATGCATCAGTTGCTGGATTGGTGCAGTTCAAAGTGGAGTGCATCAAATAAAACAACATAAAGGTGAGAAGTGTTATAATCCCCTCCCACCACCACCACAACAGCTGGAAAAGTTCCTAGGGGAAACACTGATCATTGCTATCAAAATAGCCATCCCATAATACTCCATCCTCTAGGGCTTGGCATGTTCCACTCAAACAAACTGTCATGTTTGGGGGAAGGTACCTAACCCAAGACATGCAGAACACAACACAGACCAAGAACGGGGTAAAAAAATGTTTTATTTCAAGAAGGAACTGAGGATGCACAGAATATCTGTGGCTGGAACTGCTTCGACAGCTCTGCGTCTGGAGGAGGGAGAGCACTGGTGAGCATAGATTCAGATTCGGAAATCCATTTAGGCAGAGGTGTTCAGCGGGACTTACTGTGGGACGAGAGTTTGCTGGCTGGAGGAGGGAGCAGGCTGAGAGCCGGGGGAAGCGCAGGAGAGGGAGCGGGGCGTCCTGGTGGCTGGGGTACTGGGTTGAGATGAGAGGGGAGAGTTATGGAGATTGGTGATTTGGTCCGCGTGCAAAGTATCCAAATCCTGGAGTCCAGAGGTAGGTATCCAAAAGTTAGCGACCAGAGAACAAACAGGAATCCTGAAGAAGGGAGATAATCCAAAATACCAGGTGGTAGCAAAAAGTCAAAAATCAAAAAATACCTAGAGCAAACACTATAAGCACAAGAATCCTAGAGACACTAGAGGTTAAACACAAGTGGCTGGGTACTACCAAGCTGAGGCAATCTTCCGGCGTTGCGTTCTATTTTGTCTAGTCTTAGCCCTTAAGCTAGCTGCTGTTGGAAGGATGATCTCAGCGTCAGCCAATCATGAAGAGCTTAAATGTACGCCCACCAATGGTGGGCACCCCTGTGGGTATATAAGTGGAGAGACTCCACTGTTCGCCTCCGTTATCTCTTCAAGCCAAGCTTAAGAGCTTCCTTTAAAGAGCAATTATCCAAGAAGCATTCTACTCACCTACCATGTCCAGCGACGCCAGGACCTGCCCGGCCTGCCAGACGGGCTCCATCTCCAGCGGCGACCTGCACGCCAAGTGTGAGGTCTGTCTCGGGGCTCATCACGCTGGCCTGGCCTTGACCCCCCAGGCCTCGTGCCCGTTTTGTGCCGCTCTGCCCGTGGCTGAAAAGGTCCGTCGGGTCGAGTACTTCACCCCCACCGCCGACGAGAAATTTCCGGTGGCTGACACGAACTCGCTGGACAAGGCCTTACAGTTCTTCAACGTCGGCCAGAAGCCGGCTGCCTTCAACCGACTGGACGATGTCATCGACAGTGTGGAGTACGACGAGGCTGGCTGCCATAGCCCTTCTTCCCTCCTGGACAACACGGAGGTCGAAGAGCCTTGCTCAGCGGGTCCTTCTGCTCCAGTGGCTTCTCGCTCCTCCCTGCCAGCAGTTAGAGCACTGCTCCAGGAGCTGTCTGCCATCATCTCCGCGGCTGTGGTACGCAAGGAGCTTGCTGTGCCAGAGCCGGCTCCACCTGAGGCAGATGATTTGGCGGGAATTTTCGGGGCAACGCAGACGCACTGTCCAGACCCCATCTGGCCGCGCTTCCCCACTGCCATGAGCTGCTGGTCCGCCGCCTTCTCCAAGCCTGATAAGCTCAAGGCGCCAATTTCCACATATGTGCCCATTGCCAAGGTCGAGGGCTTCTCCGAACAAGGCTGGCCATCCGTTCCTCCAATGGAGCCGGACTTGGCCTCGCTGTTTGGTGCCAAGAACCACCTCGCTGTCCCGCGAGCAGTTCCCGCTTCTAAGCATGACCAGCTGCTGACGCGGCTCACGGATCGCACACACCAGTGCGCCTTCCAGACCGGCGCTGCAGGAAATAACATTGCCCTTCTTGCCTTTGGCATTTCCAAAATGGTGGAAGAGCTTGACGCTCCTGATGAGTCAAAAACCATCATTACTAAAACTGCTGATGCCATTCTCAATCTGTGCGCTGCTGTACTCACCGGTTCTGCTCGCATTGCTGCCTGGCAGACCCTTATCCAGCGGGCCTTGTGGCCCTGCCTTCCATTCCTGAACACCTGCACAGGGAGATGCTGGAAGGCCCCATCACCTCTGACGTTCTGTTTGGTCTCCATCTTAGGAACGTCATCGAAAGGGCTGACCAGCTGTTTCACACTCGCCCTTTCGAGCGCAGCCCTTCATGGGTCGCTCCCAGTTCTCTGGTGTGAGCAATGGCGGTAAGGGCGCGAACCCAGTCCTCAGACGTTGTTCACGTGACCTCGAACATGCGTCCGCTGTCGGAACGCGTGCAAGAATGGCGCCGCCTTTGTCTCATGAGCAAATGGATATCGGACACAATTCATTGCGGTCACACACTCCATTTTCAGTCCGCTCCTCCTCCCTTCAACGGGATCGTGGAGACGACGTTCACGTCACAGGTACAATCTCAGGCCCTGGAGCTGGAGCTACGGGAACTTCTGTCCAAGGACGCCATTTCCCAAGTCCCTCGCGGACAAGAGCTCTCAGGCCTCTACTCTCGCTACTTCGTAGTACTGAAGAAGTCGGGAGGAATGAGACCAATTCTCGACCTTTCCCTGTTCAACTGCTCCATAGCAGTGATGCATTTCCGCATGTTAACAATGAGCCAAGTCCTAGAATATGTGCGCTCTGGGGACTGGTTCACATCAATAGACCTAAAAGACGCATACTTCCACATCCCAGTAATTCCCAAACACCGGAAGTTCCTGCGCTTTTCATTCAAGGGAGTTCAATACCAGTTCAATCGTCTCCCTTTCGGCTACTCACTAGCCCCGCGCACCTTCTCCAAATGTCTGGAGACCGCTCAGCAGCCTTTGCGCACGGCGGGAAAGAGGGTTTTATTTTACCTGGATGATCTGCTCCTATGCGCCCGGTCCAAGGACGAGGCGTCAGAGCAAACCAGGAAGTTAATAGAGCATCTGTCAACCCTGGGGTTTTCCATGAACTGGGAAAAGAGCTCCATCCTTCCATCCCAGTCGATTGTGTTTCTCGGGGTGGAGCTGAACGCCTCCCTAATGAGAGCACGTTTGTCTCCGGCGAGAGCGGCAGATCTCACCACGGTGATCTCCCGCGTGCAACCCCGCAAGATCGTGAGAACCCTGTTAGTCATGAAACTTCTGGGCATGATGGCTGCAGCCCACGCTGTGGTGCCGTCAGGTTTACTGCACACGAGACGCCTACAGCGTTGGTTCGTCTGCCTCCGGGTACACCTGCTACGTCAGAAGAGACATATGTTGAGGGTTCCCACTTCAGTGGACGGGGACCTCGCTCACTGGGGGAATCCCTGCATCCTCTCACACGGGGTCCCACTCGGACATCCTACGTCACATGTATCTGTGTTTACGGATACAGAAGTTAACTTTTTATGGGTACCGGCACATAGAGGAGTAGAAGGAAATGAAATGGCAGATTTTTTTGCAAAAAAAGGCATTAAGAGAGAGAGAAATAATAAATATTGTGTATAGTGCCGCTGAAATTAAATCTAACTTCTCTACCCAATCGGCGTTGAGTTGTGTCCACCATCCACCTTAAATAGGAAACACCCCGCTGATTGCTGATCAGGAACAGCTGGGCACTCCCTCTCCTGGCAAGAGACTCAAAGATGGTAAGGTGAAATGATAGTACTCACCCCGGCTCATGACACAAACAGCCCTCATTCTCTCTCACCAATTGAATATTTTGAACAATTAGTTTTTCATTCAGCCGTGTTAATGCATCTGTGATGCTGTTCGTTTTTCTCTTTCATTGACCTGGCCAGTTACTAATGTAGTACACACTGTTTAGTTATGTAATTAAAAAAATCTGCTTTGGTATCTGTTTAAACTGAATCTTTGTTTACTTTCAACATATTATTCTTGGTATTATAACTTCTACTACTTATAGTTATGGACAAAAGCAATACATCCTAAACACATTGTTAAATTTTGGACTTCAAAGGTGCTTTTCCTCTCATCTCTTAACCCTCCCACTGTCCTAATGGATGTGACCCCACGAGGAAAGTTGACCATTGAGCAGGGTTGATGGTTTATCCCTTGGGTCCACATGGCAGGAGTGAGGAGTGAGCACCACCTCACCCCTGCCACGTGGACCTCAAGGGATAAACCATCAACCCTGCTCAATGGTCAACTTTCGTCGCGGGGTCACCCATAAAGACAGTGGGAGGGTTAAACTTTTTTCCATAAACAGCAGTAGCTCAGGAGGTAGAGCGGGTTATCCAGTAATCGGAGAGTTGCAGGTTCGATCCCGGCTCCCACCAAAGGATGCTGCTGTTGTGTCGTTGGGCAAGACACTTAACCAGCCCTTCCTACTGGTGGTGGTCAGAGAGAACGGTAGTGGGTATGTCAGGCCTCGCCTCTGTCAGTGCGCCCGAGCGCAGCTGTGGCTACATCGTAGCTCATCCCCATCAGCGTGTGAATGTGTGTGTGAATGGTTGGATGACTGATTGTGTTGTGAAGAACCTTGAGAGGTTGTAGAACCCTAAGACGGTGCTATACAAATGCAAGCCATTTAGCATTTACCATGATAACGTTATGGTACCCCCTACCAGTCGGTCCTTTACCTATGGCTCCATATTCTAATTAATATCAGTAACTCATTTTTTACAATCATCCACAAACTGCAGTCTAGATCAGCCAAAATCGTCCTTGTAGATAACTTTGTTTCTAAACCATTAAATTGTTGAGTTTGTCTTGATCAACCTGACACTTTTTACCCTTCAGGTTTGTGCACGCTCAGGGGAATTCATCGCTGCCCCGGCGGTCTCTGGAGCCGTTTTGGTCAACATCGCTGACCTGATGCAGCGCTGGACTGCTGATCGCTTCATCTCTGTGGTGAGGATTTGTTTCTCACAGTCTTTTTCATTTCATACTCTATATGAACTGTCTGACGTTCATTTTGCAATGATTAAGAGTCTTGCCATTGCCTTCTGAGGCAACTAAGCAGTTAAATAATTGAGATGTGTTGGCAACAAATACATGTGTTATTGTCACAGAGGCTGGAATCAATCAGGAACTGAATTACTTTTTAGTATCTTGGTTATTCATGCATTTTCAGAGTTAGTGGCATTCTCAAACTTGAGAGAATCCAGGTCTCTGCAGCATTTGTAAGTAACTAGGTCACTTGGAAAAAACCCAGCTAATGCTAATCAATTTATTCTTGCACTAATACTTTTGAATATTGATTTTTTTTAAATAAAAACAACTTAAGTGCATTTCACTCAGCATTCAAATTAACTTACCTTAATTTGAATGCTGATATATTCACAATGTGGAGGTATAAAAAAGCCAAATGTACCAAACCACTGGTGAATTGGATGTGCTCCTTCAAAGACTCTGAAACTGGTTCTCAGTGTAAGCGCTGACTTCACAGACAATGTATGAATATAAATGAGGGAAGAACAAAGGCAGTAGATCTTCAAGGCTGCATCTCCACTGCTGTATTTCACACAGGCTCACATTTCCGAGACAAGTATTGTTTCTTTGCATCCGGAAGCAATCAGTCTAGATAAAGTACCTTTTGAGCTGCTTTGAAACATGGTTCAGCCATGTGTTCCCATATTATTACACTTCCACCTACATGCCTTGTTGATGTCAGTACTCGGTGACTTAGTTTTGATCCTTTTTCTCCAGTGTCACAGGGTTTTGCTGCCCCCTGAAGGAGACTCCTGCACTCGTCAGTCCCTGGCTTTCTTTGTCCATCCTGATGATGAGGCGCTGATCAGCTGCTGTGATGGCTCAAGCAAATACCCACCGATCACAGCAGGTGACTATGTCACTCAGCGCTTTAACGAAACCTACGAACAGGCTGAAGGCTAAGAGTTTCATGAGGAGTTGTAATCCCATTCTGAGAAAAAGAGTAATCACTGATATAGAGAACACTCTGGATTTATGGTGCATCTGGACTAAACTGGATGGCACTAGTCTAGAAATGAACCAGTTTATATTCAGTAATCCAACTCATCTATCAAAACTGAGTGTGATGCTGAGACCATATGATTATTTTCATAAATGCGAGTAAATGAATTCAAGTGCTACACTTGCAAGCTGATTCAATTTCTTTGCATGATTTTATTCATGTACAACAGTTTCATAATTTCATTGCACAGAATAGGAAAATGACTTTGCTTCTGAATGAGGAAAAAATGTTTGCACAAGGTAAATAAAAATATGGTTAAGTTACCTCTTCATAAAAAAGAAGTCCATGTTTGTGTCCTCAACAGTCCTTTTAACCATTAGAAAACATTATTTTCAGGTGGGATTAAAGAATAAATAAATCACATACTTTATTGTCAACATGAGTTATGACACACATGTTAACGCTGTTCTGAGCCTGACACACAAACGACACAGTTAGAAATCATAAAACTGTCACTTTAACAGCACAGCTGTAAAAACGGAAGTAGAGTGTAACTTCGCTGTGCTTTAATCAGCTGGTGCAGAAGAAACTGCAAGAGAATGGAAATGGTTTTTAAGGAATGTGCCAGTGGAATTAAATAATAACTTAATGTAGGTAGGATGATTTCAAACCCCAAAGTTTATTTATGTTAAGATTTCTTACGATAAAAATAAGTTATTTTGCTTCTTCTGTAAGAAACAAGATCCACCACAAACTAAAATACAGTCTTCACAAAACATTCAATAATCAGGCCACTGCCCTTGCCATTTCCCTCCTAACGAGTGCCCATGAAGAACAGCATCCTCATTGTGATAAAAAGTTGAAAAAGCAAAAAAACAAAAGAGCCGATTGTCCACAGGCCAACTAGAGCAGCTCAAAGTTTCAAATCTGGCTCATTCAGCTTATTAGCAGGAGGGGAGATATCAATGGCACCGACTCTGAAGGCTCATAATCAGGTTCCCTCGTGTGCTTTTGGTGCTCCGGCTTGTTTTTTAGATGTTTGAAAATCCTAAACAGGAAACTAAGATGAAGAAAATATAGACACACAATCAGAACACAGAGATTGTCACACGCACACACACTAGGAGTGTCCTTGAACTGGTACATCTTGCTGCTTGTGACTAGGAGGAGGTGGGTGGTTGTTCCCCGGTACAACTTTAGTTCGTTGATTGTCAGTAATGTGAGGTCCAGGCTCTGCAACAGGAAGTCATACAAGCACAAGTAGAATTAGCTGGGTTTAATAGATTAATAATAGTAAAGCTCTTTATTGTCCCTCATTGGGGAAATTCTGGTGCACCGGCAGCAAAGTTACAGGTAAGTTAACAAAAAAACAGAATCACACAAATATATATGTATATGTATATAAATAGAAATAAAAAATAAGAATGGAGTGTGTTTGGTTTGCACCATCCATGGATACTTGTAGTTTTGGTGCTTTGTGTTGGGTTTTACTCCTCTGCATTTTACACAATGATGTTATTCAGACAATTCACACATTTAGAAATACAATATAACCCAAGAAATAGAGTAGAAATGTTTTTTGTGGTTTAGGAGAAATGTTTGCTTCTTGTAATTAAAAATTAAGAGTTAGTCTTGAAAATGAGACGGGAAGGGCCAACATGTAGATTTGTTCAGCCAGTGAAGTGTATTATTTTAACCTGTTTTAGAACTGAGCCATGATGATACATCAGAACCACACGGAAGAAAATTTATTTAAATGTTTTTTTGTTTACCATCCCATCTGAGGAGGTTCGGCTCGGGTTCTGACCGTGTGTAGCAGATCAGAGGTCACATTTTCATCAAAAACGACCAGAAAGTAACTTTTAATTTGCAGACACAAACAACCCATTTGTCTGGCCTCCAAACCAGAAAGCCCTGCACCAGACCTTGTTACCAGTCAAGGTCTTCAGCCAAGGTCTCATGCAGAAGCGAGACTCCTGCATTTTTCACTCTGAATGAAGTTCATCTTCCTTAAAGTTCATAGGTGACTTAACAACTTATAGGTTGAAATAATCAAATATGTTGAATGAACAAGATGTTTTAATCTAGCAGCAAACGCATATTATAAAAAAGTTATTAAGATTTAACAGCCACATCACATAAATGTTTAAACATTCTCATTCACACAAAGGGTTAACCCCTCTTTGTATGTGAGGGAAGGAGTGACTTGGTATTTTTGGTAAGGCCCTTTAAATGTGTCAAATCCTGATTTGCCAAATTTATCAACAATGGGAGTTGATAAAACAGAATTATTTCCTGATCCAGTTGGTTTCTAGCCGACTCTCGCATCTTGTTGATTATTTAATACGCATGTAGCCAATCCTTAACGCTACACTTGTTTGCAGTGGGCTTCCCCAGATTGTTGATGTTGCTGAGCTGCTAGGATTATGAAGTCATGAATAAATCATGAAAGCTAAAAATTACTTAATTTCTCAACATAAACCACAATGTATTAGCTAGAATTTTTATTTGGCCATAATATATATAGAAAAGGTGCCAACCATGGGTTGAAAATGTAAGTTAATGTTATGTTTTACGATTGTTTGATAGCATCTCTTGTGTCCGGTGTTGTACCATTTACTGTGACCATCAGGTTCCGTGACTCTAGGGGGAGGAGCCTAAAGGGGGCTGGACCCTAATTGTTATTTTTCCTAGATTTGCATCCTTAAACAGCTTTTTCAAAGAATTGCACCTTTATGAGAAAGAAATGGTCAAAATACCAGCGATGTATTAAAGACCAACGATATTTCTCTAAATCTCCAACGGTTCACGTTACAAAGGGAGTTTAACTGAAGAACAATAATAATTAACTCTATATACTTTGTATGTTTTGAAAGTATTTTGACCATTTGTGTGTGTGTGTGTGTGTATGTGTATGTGTATGTGTATGTGTGTGTGTGTGTGTGTGTGTGTGTGTGTGTGTGTGTGTGTGTGTGTGTGTGTGTGTGTGTGTGTGACTCTTTTGTGAAAACTGTTCCTAGTCAGATTCTTTAATATATAAGTCAGATTCCTAGAGTAAAAACCTCACCTTAAACTAATGTGGGAAAATGCTATTTTACCCTGTAAAAACACACCCAGAACTCTCAGTCACAATAATAAGAAACAATGAGTCCAGCAGTCACTTACTTGGACTTATTTTGGGTCTTTCTCAACATTCAGTTTCGCCTTTTGAGTGTACCATCATGTTTAGCTCATGCTGGCATCAAAACAAAACCAGAAACAGACTCGGGTTCACTTTTAATCTGATGTTTTAGTTAATTTCTCCTCCAAAGCAATCCAAATAACAGAAGATTAAGAATTCTCTGAGCAGGGTACTGTAGATGTCTCCGAGATATACCAACATCTAATTAAAGCCATTTTACGGTTGTACTTACGATTTGTATGCACTTTCTGAGTTTCGCCTTTGATCCGTTCCATTTCTTCCATGGCCTGAAAAAAGGATGAAGACAGAAATAATAACGTACACACAATAATCAAAATAACAAATACGCTCTAGTATTATACGGCATTTGTACTATAACTGTAAATACACCCAAGCTTACTGACTGACTTGCATTTAATACATGTATGCACTTTCATGAAAAGACACAGGTCACAACACCAAATCAACTTTGTAAGCTAATTACAAAGTTTTCTTTTTTATCCACCTGCTTCAGCCCCATCTTCTGATGATCTAGTTCTTCCTGTTTTTTTTCCAGCTCTTCCCTTTGTTTCTGCAGCTCAGCAGACTTCTTGTTTAGGTCATGCTCCTCGTGGGCCAGCTGCTGCTCGTACTCTCTCAGCTCCTCCTCGGTGTAAAAGGGATTGTGATCTAAAGTCTGTTGGTGGTGAGGAAATGAAAGACAGAGTCAACAAACAGGAGGAACTTCAAATATTGGGAGACACTGCCAGGCCCATGGCCAGGCCCAATATTAATGATATTAATACCAAAGTCATAGCTGGCAAGTGTTGAACAATCTGAACGTTTTGATACCGAATTTGGTGAAAAAGCGTTGAAGGAGAATGATAAAAAAAAAAGTACTGAAGAATATTGAAATTATAAAGAGAAACAGGAATACTATGGCACAACTAGTAAAACTCATCTAACCCAGAGAAACCCAACCTTTCATACTCTTACCTCCCACTCGTTTTTATCATGGAACTCCTCCTTCTTGGTTGCCGCTATAAACTCATCCATAGACACAAGTCTGTCTTGGTTGGAGTCCACCTGCAGGTCACCACATGAAGCAGGTTTGATCAACACCTTTCACCAAAGCTATTCATTGTTAAGAGTTATCGCCAGAGGAACAACTGAATAATAATAATTTGAGTCGGATTCAAGATGACCATAAATGACATTTTCAAACACAATACTGGGTCTAACTCGTCAGTTTAACAGACACTGAGCCACAGTTTTATGTGTAGGTAAATGAGAGACTTTAACAGAACACTCCAAACACCAACACATCCCTTCAGATCTCACATTACATTATCAAGAATTCACTAAAACATTTAAACTCAATTCATTTTCAGCATAAGATGATGTTAGTGTCAATTCTGGCACAACATCTGTTCATAACTGTACTAGGTCTTCTATCATCCAGCTGTTTATGTTAATGTAGTTATTTCCCACAAGTCTGTTTTCTGTTGGATACATAACTTTCTTTTTAAATGTTGCTCTTTACTAACAAATGTCATCTATCATTGGCGTTCCTGCTTCTATTGGTAAAAGTCTAGCTCTTCATCTAAAGAGCCATTGGCGTTGGCAGCCATCTTGAATGGGGGGTGGATCCAGCCATCGCCCAGTGAGTTAGTTTCATTAAAATCTGCTACAAAGTTCCTGGGTCTACAGACAAACACACATGCAAAACCAATTCCCCTTTTTGGATATGGGTGATAACCACCTGGAAGGAGGCATAGAGCTTTAGTTCAGTTTAAAACCTTTTATGTCTCTGTGCTGATATTTGCCCTCTTTACTATCGTTGCCCAATCAGGGCTTATTGGTTCTGTATTAGTAATGAAAATATCACCTCCTTCATTACATGCTCCCTCATCCTCAGTCTCTCTTCCTCCATCTCAATCATATCGTCCTCTTCATTTTTAGGGTTGTATACCTTCTCCAGCTGGAAAAAAGGCAGACAAATGTTATAGCAAAGGCCTCTTTGCCTCCACATTGTCCTTAGATGCAAAGAGACAGACATGAAAATGACCAAATACCTCTTTAGTGAATAGAGCTTCAAGCTCACTTTCATCAAAGTAGCCATCACCGTTGCTGTCTGCAACAAAACAACAGAAATCAGCACATCTCTTTTAGAATATGTATGATGGGGTATAAATGAATGTTAATGGTTTTAGCAGATACTCATAAAACCATTGTTGGGTTCAGATTCATATATTTTGTTAATTAAAGGCAGATGTGGTGTGTGGTTACCATGCATTTTGAAAAAGGTCCTGGGATCAAAGTCCTCTGGATCTAAACCATCTGCCTCATGCCACACCTCTTTCAACTGATCTTGACTTCCCTGAAAACAAACAAACAAACACAATTATAATTTAGAAGCCATTCTTGTAAATACATAACACCGCTGGCTGTCCTGAGGCCACAAAGATCAAAAACATTTGTTTTAATGGTGGAGAGAAAATTCGAAGGAACTCAGCCAACACAAGATGAAACAGCTCGACTGTCAGGTTAAGTAAGAAGTGAGTAATATTATATATACATTATTCCTCATTATTACTTTTGCCAGATTCAAAGTTTTTCTGAATCCATTGTGTGTTCTTTGACCTTTAACCCTCTCAGGCTCAAAATAAGTTTTGACAAAAGGACGAACAACTGAGTCCTTCAGGGGAACTTCGGAGTTTAAAACTGCTCATGGAGTACGTATGTGGAGCAACCAGGTAGGTAGGATTTAACGTTGCACGTCTGCAACGCCTGCCTCCAGAGGGTTAACGTTAGGGTACTGATGGTACCCTAACGATGGGACACAAGACTAAAGCTGAGTGATAACGAGAATAAATTCACTTCCTGTTCCAGTTCAGTCAGACCCAACTGAACACAACACTTCTCTGTTAGTGGACCAGTGAAAGCAGCTGGTACGTCTTCTCTCCACCATTCTGTTTGTTTCAGTGCTTTGAGAGTTTCTAATGACATTAGTATTAGTCTTACCGGATGGTTAACTTTGGGATGGTTGGCGTGTTTCTTCTTCATCTCTTCGTAGTGCTGCTCCTCCTTCTTTCGGTCCTCCTCACTCATTTTCTTCAGGTGCTCCCTCCTCTCGTGCTCCTTCATCATCTCATACCTCTTGAACTCATCATGGTGTGTCTTGTCAAAGTTTTCCAGATCTTTAGTTGCCTATGAACATGAGAAAAATGCATTGGACTTCTGGATTGGACAGATGTGAAACCGACTCATTGGGACATTTCTTGAGTTTTATTTCAAAAGTGCAAAATTCTCAAACTGTTATAAAAGGTTAAATGCTTATTATTTTATTTTATAATTACTGCAACAATAGAATGCTCCTAGGACACATGTGGGCAGTTTACACAGTATACTGTGACACCGTTGACAAAGAAAGAAACATTTGTTTGACTTTGTAAAGCTGAGTAGTAACTGACTTTCAAATGGTGATGTCTGAGCTCTTCTTTTTGTAATATTAACCGTTAAGAGGAAGATGTGACTCAGGCAAAAAACAGGATGTCTAAGCTGCTGCTGTGTGTGTGTGTGCGTGCGTGCGTGCGTGCGTGCTGAAGCTGCTTGCAGTAGCAGCCTAACTCTGGTGTCTGGTGTGAATAGAGTAATGAGAGTAAAGCTGTGGAATACGGCAGTAGGTAGAAATGAACTAGAAGTGTTTATTTTGATGGTTATAACATACACTTTCATAATGTGAAAATATTTAGGAAGCTGACATTCTCCAAGCCGTTCCATTTCTGTTCATGTAAACCAAAAGTGTTGTATGAAGGTGGAAACAAATGGTTCATCATCTGGTGCAGAGCTGTTGTCAGCAGGGCTCTGTTCTGGTCTAACGCTACAGCTCTTATCAAACACTCAGCCTGGTTATCTGAAGGTAAAACGACGTTACAACCTTAATCAAATCAAACAGACACATATTTAATACGAGCATTCAACATTTCAACTACCAGTTGAACACGTAAACATTGTTAAACTGTTCTCAGACTCAGGCTAAGAATGTTCAGGTAGTCTGCTGTAAACCCAGTGAACACACTTCCCTTTATGCTCGGTTCACAGGAAACATGACACACCTGAACAACTCATAACTTTACTTCTGCTCAGCCTGCCAGCTCACAAATTACTCCAAGTTACAACATGAAAAATAAATTTAAAAAATGTAAAAGTAGCTAACTAATTTGGTTTGCAAGTCTAAAAAGTCTCAATGTAGACAACAGCTGTAATTATAACCATAATACATATTTGTGTCATCTACTGTGATCACAGCTATGACTCCAGAGTGGGGATATTCGAGTTACAATACCACACAAAAAGAACCAACAGGCCAGCTCTACAGAGGCTGTAATATGTGGTCATGTACCGACTGGATGAGGCGGTCCAGATCCTCCACCTCAAAGGTGTGTGGGTTCACATGGTTGAGATGCTCAAACTGTTTCAGCAGGGCCTGGCGGTCCATGGCACGGCCTGCAGAAGAGATAAAAATAACTTTATCAGATGTGACACAGTTAGGTTGAGTGAACTGCTCTAGATACCAGACTCAGGTTTATCTAAGCAGCATTTAGTGAAACTGTCATTGAATGCCTCAGGAAAATGTCATTATGGTTGAATACTGAGTTAAAGCAGCAGTCTAGGGTTTCCCCCACTGTGTTACAACGGTGGAAATACGTTGCTTCATGTAATTTGAATTGGACACTGCTCAGCATTAGCCAATCTACTTGTGTACAGACGTCAATCTCAGAGCAGGAGCGCCAGTTTATAGAAAAATAGACTGATGCAGAGTTGGCGACCTTTCTTATGGACAAATACATATTTAAATCATATATAAGAATTAACAGCATAAGGTGAGATTAATAATTGTAACACAATGTGTTTAAGCTCTGTTGGTGAACAGAGGTGCACGTTCACAAGCAATGTGTAGTTTTTATCGTTAATCTCTGGAAACATCTATCAAAATGTTGTTGAAAATTAATTCAATGATGCCCAGTTTTTGAAAAATACTGGTGGCTTTGTAACATATAACCATAAAAATCTGGTCTAAAATACATGGGAGTGGGTCTAAGTCAGTGCTACTCAGTTCCAGGCCTTGAGGGCTGGTATCCAGCACCTTTTAGTTTTAATCCTGCTTCAGCACATTTGATTCCAATCAGCAGTTGATTAACAGGCTTCTGCAGAGCCTGATGAGCTGCTGCACAGGTGACTCAATCACTGAATCAAGTGTGTTGGACGAGAGAAACCACTAAAATGTGCTGGATACCGGCCCTCGAGGCCCGGACTTGAATAGCCCTGGTCAAATGGGCCATTCCCATCTGTACCGGGTCGGCCCGGGCCGGGTAGCCCCAGTCGGCCCCAGCCTGGCCCGGTGGATTCCACACATCCTTGTCTTAAGCCCATGTGGGCTGATTCTACCCACCAATCAGAGGCTTGCTCTAATGGAAGGTGTGAATGGGCTGATTCTACCCACCAATCAGAGGCTTGCTCTAATGGAAGGTGTGAATTTGCTGTCAGCAGTGGGCGTGTTGGCCCTGGTCGGCCTGAAGCAGTACCCCTCGGGAAGAGGGCCGAGAATGAGCCTTGGTTGGCCCGGAAAAATACCAGGCCACCCAGATATGTAAACAACCTCCGCTACCCGGCCCGGGCCGACCCGGTACAGATGGGAATGGCCCATAAGTGTCTAGGCGGCACCATATTAGACGCCATGTTTCCTTCTATGGGAGGACAAAACATATTTACTGATTTGTAACAAATGGTTAAAAATTTTTCACCATTAATAAACGTTATTGTTTTACACATTTACCTCTTCACTCATTGCCAGTGATGAAAAGCAGTCTGATGTGCTTGTGATTTTGCTGAAGTTTTCACTTCCTGGGCCTTTTTGACCCTAATGTGCATCCGTTGGTAAAGTCTTACTCCAACACAAAAATATGGTTTGCTTGCAACGATTTAGGTATCTACTGCCCCCGATCGCCAGGAGAAATACACACAGTCACATCAAGGTGCAATGCCCTCTGAAATAAATCTCTGGATTTCTGCTTTAAAAATCCTTGAAATTCTTATATTGGGATTTCAAGCGTTTGTTTTGTTTCCTCGAGGTTTGAATGATACACAACCAGAGGAAGTACATTTTTACTTGTTTGCCTGGTTAAATAAAAAAAATAAAGCATTTACTATGAAAAACTAAAGAACTATTTTCAGGTTGAGTCATGATCTGGTTTGGATCCATTGCATAAATTTTGATTCAGAATAATTCACTTTTACTATATGCCAACATATAAAAATAAAGATGAGTCTAAGATGAAATAAAATAAAATAATGACCTAAAGTCAGTGATAAACACCTAATATTGCAACAAAATGTAGAGAATGGTGCAAGGGTTAAATTACATGAGCCTCACAGCCTCAGGGAAGAAGATGCTGCTCAGCCTTGAGGCTCCACATGGGTGGAGTCTCTCGTTGTATTCTTTGTTCTGGTTCTGAATCAGAAGGTGAACATTTCCTCGTCAGCTTCAGACCAGAATATTATACCGATGCCAGGATGCTCGCCACCACACACCAGTAAAAAGAAAAGCAGAACTGAGGCCAGCATTTGTCAGCTGTTTCATTAAAAAATCCATGTTGGCTGTGTTTAAATAAGGTCAGAGGTCATGTGCAAGCCCAAGTAGGTAAAGTCATCCATTAAGCAGTTCATAAATGAATGCATTTACCAAACAGTGACTATCACTGAAAGTCACCTATAATGACAGTCCAACAAGATCGGACTCGTATGACAGAACATGCTGTGTTCAGGAACCCCAGATTAGCCACGTACATCCTACACTCACCATTCCTGTCCTGGAGGTCATGTTTGGCTTTAATAAGCATCCTCAGCCGGTTCATCTCCTCCCTCTTCAACTCGTCCAGCTTAGTTCGAAAATTGCGATGGACAAAGTCCAGCTCTTTGGCAAGTTTGCCTTGCTGTGAGCCAAGAGTCAGTGGAGCACAGTTCAATCAAAAGTGCTTGTAAAAAATAAATGACAAATTAGACGTTTCAACAGTGAGCATGTACCTTGATGTCCTCAATACTGGCATTTTGCAGCTTTTCTCTAAAGTGCGGGTCTTTCTCAAGGTATTCGATGACTTCCCTGAGGTAACGGTCATAGTGCAGCCCGGTGTCCTGAGAGAAAAAAGTATTCACTGTGTGACTAACAATACAAACAGCTGCTTGATCACCCAGCACTAAGTAATGAACACTAAAACGGATACCGTTTTGTTTGTTTTTCCATCAACAATTTAAACACACACACACACACACACACACACACACACACACACACACACACACACACACACACACACACACAGTTAATGTGTAACTGTAAATGCTGTAAAGTCACACATTTTGGTTTTCTTTCAAACTCATTACTGAAAAAAAAATGCTGGTAGTTCTAGGGGTGAAGCCACGGCTGCTGAATCTGATTGGCCTCCTGAAGTGCCCTGTCCTGTCACTCATCTGTCCTTTGCACAATGATCAGAATATAGAAGGATGCAAGTCAAAATCCAAACACTAGTGGTAGTGATGAGCCAAACAGAAATTGCCAGTGTGAAGTCTTGTGAAAGTGTGGGACTAACGCTCGGCTGATAAATGCAGTGGCCCCAGACTAAGATAAAACCTAGCTCCGCCTCTGTGAAAAACAATTCCCCCTGAATGTGACAACACTCTTCTGACTCACAGTGCTCGCTGGTGGGTCCAGTTTGTCCACCTGAGGCTCCCCTTGGGCCTTCTCCACACTGATAGGAACTGAGTGGACACACAACCACAAACCCAGTAGGACCAGCCCACAGTGGGCCAAGGCTGTTCTCCTCACCATCTGAGCAGAAATGGACAGCAAACAGCCATATGGCATGGTTATTATTGATTTAGTTAGTCACTGTTTACGTGACGACTGCATGAAGTCTGGAGACGCAACAGTATGAGTAAGGTACATTATCCTTACAGAGGACTACACCCTTAATTTCCCAATCTTCACCAAACTGGAGGGAAAAAAATCTGGTTTGGGGGATGGAGTATTTTGTTATTTAGTCCTATAATCCCCCAAGCAAGCTACAGCACAAGAAAAGCATGAAGAAACACATGTTTTTTTTATTAAAAACACAAGTCTAATTTAAACCTGTTAGAGCCTCAGAGAGCCACAATAACAAACAGGCTAACTGAGCAGGTTGCTTGCTGGGAGACGGTGATGTACTGTTGATGGTAGCTAACTCAATAATGTAAAAAACAAACTAGCAACACGGAAAACGAATAAATCACATCAAGTTAAAGATGATTTTACTTGTAATTTGATGCTTACTGTAGCTTCCTTGATATTCCTCCACGAGCTTCCACAGTTGTTCCAAGTACCTGACACTCAGCGGAGCTTATTTCCAGCCGTCATCCGTCCACCACTAATACAACACTAAGGAGGAAAAATGCGTATTTACCATGGCAACGACCCGCCTCTAGCAGCTCTCATTGGACGGTGGAAAGGCACGTTCTTTCATAAAACAGTCGCGTTGCACGCTGATTGGACGGTGAACCTGTCACTCAAAAGGTGTCGAAGTCATCGGTGGCTTAAACTGAGTTTAAACGAACCGTACGTGGCGTTCAGATACGCCAGACGAGGGCGGGATCCTGGTTGTCCGCAAAACATCACATAATTTAGAGATTAAAACACCTTCGTGCAGGTCTCAGTGGTGTTTACACTGCGGGCGGAAGTCATTTAGATAAATATGTTGCGTTTTGTAGGTAAAGCAATCTCATCAGTTTTGGCGTAGCGTGCACCTGCACTTAAAGTTTTCATATGTAAAAATGACACAATCAGATGGAGACATTAGAAATCAGAATTAGAAAAAAAAATAAGGTGAATGGATGTAGTGGTGAAACATTATCCTTTCATTTATCAAAGATTCATGTGAAGCACAAAATAGAGAACATGCTTGTTTTCAGGGCTGTGCAAATGTTTTATTATGTATTTTAATTAAGTTTAAATATTTCTATGGTGGATACAAAACAAGTTTTTGCACAAAAACCCTTTTATATAAAGCAATTTCTGCATTTTTATTCTATGTGAGTCTGATCCTCAGCTCTCCGTAGGGATGTCACCTTTCTGGTGGCTAACCTTCTGAAATGAGCCGATTCAGGGTTCCATTACTTATCCGCCTCTCTCCTGATTAAACCGAATATCCAATTCACTTCAGAAAACCCCCTCAAATGCTCTCTGTGAGGAGTTTGCAGCCCACTTCAGAGGGAACACCATCAGAAGGAATATTTTATCCTCCCTAAGCAATAAGGTTTTAGATAAATCTGAATGTTTGTCTATACCAGAGGAAACACTGGACAGTTTTGTCATGGTAGAAGCTGAGACTCTTGATAAAGTTTTCTCCTCAGTGAGACCCTCCACATGTATTCTGGACCCAATTCCAACTTCGCTTTTTAAACAACTCTATGGATCTTTTAGTGATGAGATTTTAACCCTGATGAATTGCTCCCTTCAGACGGGGGTCTTACCTGCTGCCTTTAAAAGGGTGGTGGTGAGGCCCCTGTTGAAGATGAACATTTAGATCGTAATAATTTAAACAATTATCGACTGGTATCTAACTTACCATTTTAAAGCAAAATTTCAGAAAAGTTGGTTTTAAATCAACTAAATGATTTTATAAACACTCATAATGTCCTAGAGACATTTCAGTCTGGTTTTAGGGTGAACCACAGCACCGAGACGGCCCTTCTGAAGATTTTAAATGATTTTAGATTTAAATATGATAAACGGAAGGTGATGTGTTCGTTCTACTGGATCTAAGCGCTGCCTTTGAAACAGCAGACCACACTATTCTTTTAACCCGTTTAAAACAGATCGACCTCTCTGGTGCTGTCCACAGATGGTTCACATCCTACCTCCCTGACAGGACTTTTATGGTGAGTTTAGATACCTGTTCCTCGAGGGTCCATTGGATTACATGTGGTATGCCCCAGGGTTCAATTTTAGGCCCAGTGCTTTTTAACTTTTATAAGCTCCCTCTTGGCAGTGTCTATAGGAGACATGGAGTCAATTTTCACAGTTATGCTGATGATACACAGTTGTACATCTCCGTGTCTCCTGATGACTCTCGGCCAGTGAACGCATTTTTTAACTGCATTTTAGACATCAAATCCTGGATGGCTGAGAACTTTCTCCAGCTCAACCAGGACAAAACTGAAGTTTTAGTCATTGGTCCTGAGGCCCAGAGAGAGAAGCTTTTACCGAATATACATTCTCTGTCTTTTAATCCATCTGAACAAGTGAAGAACCTGGGTGTGATTTTTGACTCTGAGCTGACTTTTATTCCACACATAAAAAATATCACAAAAATAGGTTTTTATCATCTAAAGAACATCGCCAGAGTCCGCCCTATTCTCCCTCGGGCCAATACGGAGATGCTGATGCATGCTTTTATCACCAGTAGGATAGACTACTGTAATGCCCTGCTTTCTGCTCTTCCCAAAAAGAGCATCTCAGGCTTACAAATTCTACAAAATTTGGCAGCACGTGTCCTGATGAAGACCAGGAGGCGGGAGCACATTACACCAGTTTTAGAATCATTGCAATCATGGCTCTCTGTATGTTTCAGGATCAATTTCAAGGTTATTTTAATGGTTTTTAAGTGTCTTAATGGTCTTGGGCCTTCTTATCTCTCAGAACTGCTTTTACCGTGTAAACCCTCACGGCCTCTGCGCTCCTCTGGCAGGCGTCTCCTGGTCATCCCTAAAGTCAGGACACACACTCATGCGTCTTTCCAGTATTACGGCCCTCACCTCTGGAACAAGCTGCCAGGGCCTCAGAGAACGTTCATGTTTTTAAGTCTAGGCTCAAGGCCCACCTATTTAGGTTAGCTTTTATCTAATTATTTATTATAGTTTTATTTCTCGATTTACATTATTATATTTTATTACTTGCTTTGCATGTTTTACATGATTATATTTTAGCACAGTTTCATCATTAAATTATATTATTATTTTACTGTCCATACGATTTTATTTAATATTCATTTTCTTACTTTTGTCATTTATATTAGCTCTTTTATTATATTTTTACTCATTTTAATCCAGTGTTTCCTCTGTAGGGGCCCTCTGCCCCAGGGGCCGTGGTCGACTGTTGCTTCCTGGGCGCTCTATAGGTAGTGTTTAAGTAGAGGTGGGGGTCTATGCTCCCCGACCTGTGAGCATCCTTACTTAGTTGCTGTGGAAGACCTGATGCTACCGGGACAGACGGCTCCTCTGATGGCGTTTCCTTGCCTTATCTTACTTGGCTCATCTGGACTCAGCCAAATATAAATTTTTACTGATGTGTGTGTGAGTGTGTGTGTGTGTGTGTGTGTGTGTGTGTGTGTGTGTGTGTGTGTGTGTTAATGTTTTCAAACTGTTATGAGAATTTGGGGTCATTTTAATTCTGAAAAGCACTTTGAGTCACACTTTGCTTGAAAAGCGCTTTATAAATAAATTCTGACTGATTGATTGATTTGCGGCTATAAGCTGAGATATCTGGGAGGGGCTTGGAGTAGAGCCACTGCAGCATCAGCTCTCTCTTGCATGTGAGAAGTGTTTATATTGCAACTTCTCCATTTGTAATGTCACAAACTGGGACTTTTTAAAACGGCTTGTTTTGTGCAAATAATTCCTAAAACTAAACACTGATATAAAACTTGATGGACATTTTTTCATGTTTGGGGGAATAATAGAGCTAGTAGAGACCCACATGACAGCACAAAAGAATGCAAAAGTTGACCTTTGCATAATATGTCATCTTCAAGTCACTTCAAAGTGTCTTCCTCTCTTTCACAAAGCCAGGCTTTGAAGTATAATGTTGAAATGATTTATATTTCACGTTTTCTGAAGGATCTTCAGACTTTATGCCTTTTGTCCATTCCTCACATTTTAACTTTGGGAGTTGGAGAACAAAGAAAGGTGCAGGTTCAAAAAGAAGTTCCAATAGATGAGCAGTGTGTGTGTGTGTGTGTGTGTGTGTGGGGGGGGGGGGGGGGGGGTGAGATCATCCTTCAATAAATCAGTGTTATACATTTTGAAATTCACCCTACTTGCATTAGAATATTCTTGAAAGTGTCAAACAGTGATGTCTTAAGCATTTTTCACAATAACATGATAAATGATCAGTTATGTTTTGATAAACTCTACTTCATACTCTGCTTCTTTGTAGTTTAAGGAACAAAGAAGCATTTCTCTGGATGAAAATTTGTGGGGGAAAAACAGTATGAATACAACATGTTTTAAACTAGCTGAGTACTTTGCACAAAACTGCACACATAGTATTCACTGTGTAAACACACACTAGTAGCATGAGAACATGAACATACCATAGCTCCAGTTATTATTTTTTAAAATAAAGATTAGCCACATAATTTAATTTAATTTAATTTAATTTAATTTAATTTAATTTAATTTAATTTAATTTAATTTAATTTAATTTAATTTAGACACTAGCAGGGTTAGACCACGTGAGGGCGCTGTTTGATCACGGGACAGCAGAAACGCTGCTATCCAACTGCGTTCGCTCAACAGGAACTGACGTCTCTCCTCTGTGCAAGTGGAAGGAAAAATGCAGCTGCCGGAAAAATGGCTCCAAACACCGCACCGTTAAAAGGTGAGAAACAGATCATTATAAAGCGTTTGTCTGAGTGTAAAAGTTTCCTTTTGTTGCTACTTAGGGTTAGCTTTAGCAGTTTTTCTCTACTGTAAGTGTTTCCGCTTTGAGAAAGCCTTCTTTCTTCCTTGTTGTGGTTAGTTGATAGGTCCAAAGCAACTCAAGCAGTTGCCTCAGTACTTTTAAATTATTAAACTAGTGTTTCTTAAAGCAGCGAGCAGTCGTACAAGTCAGCCTAGTTTAGCTAGATTCAGTCGGATTTCTGGAGCAGGATGTTTGCCAACTGTCCGAGTAAGTTTTAAGTTTAGGAGCTACGTTAGCATGAAACAAAGTCTAATGTTAAAGTTACAATAAAGCGGCTAAAAGTAGCAAAAATGCCACTTGAAGGAGCTAACTTGGCAATCATAAAAAATAAAATTCTAGTTTCCGTTTTTAGACTATTGTTATGTTTACATGATTGTGAATGTTGTTTTTAGATACCATTAATGTGAACAAAGGTTATTGACAACCTGACATCAGTCGGTGTGGTGTCAGGGGAGAAGATTTAGCTAGATATCTCAACCTATAAAAGATTAAGGGATTAATATTCAACGCTAACTTCTGATTATATTCGTTATAAAACATAAAATGTGTTTAATTGGTCTTAAGTATTTAACACAAACTTGATAAGATGGACTTTTGTGGTAGCTATTTTTATTGTTCAGTCTGTTTTAATTAAAACAAAAGGCTGAGTATGGATTTTAAAACCTGCATAGGTTTGTGTTTGACTAAAAACAGTTTTTACACCAGGCTGAGTGTACATTGTTTGCTGATCTTCTCTACTGTGTTGCCACTTACAGAGAACCATTACATAAGCCTTACAAATCTGTAAATACTGTTAGGACTTGGTTACATATTTTCTATTTTTAAAGTGTGTGAGCTGTACTTTGAGCTGATAAACAATGTATTGCTTACATCTGCACTTCTGATCTGCTATGGGACACAAATCTTTTACATTTGACCAAGGTCTGCACCATGAAAGGTACAACAAGATCACACCATCTTAGCACTGTTTTAAATCATGACAGCATGCTGGTGGATAAGTAAATAAATTGAAAGAAACCATTATTAAATTTGGATGTAATTTAAGTTATCCAGCTAAACAAATGTGGCCCAATCCTATTCCTTGAGGGACACCATCCTGCATATTTTAGTGGTTTCTCACCACACCTGATTTAAATTAGTAGGGGATTAATAGGCTGCTACAGAGCTTGATGAAATTTTGAACATGCAATTCGACCACTGGATCAAGCCTGTTGAAGCAGGGAAGCAACTAAAACATGCTGGACAGTGAAGCTCACTGCTCTAAACTGATGTGCTCTGTTTCTCTTTCTTCCTTCCGTACGTCTACAAAGATTTGGTGTTTCAGTGTAACTTCAGAGAAGTTGGGTGGTTTTTGTTTTATTTGGCAAAACCATGCCAATTCTGTCTGTGCTCAAGAATTTCTGGACTAGTGATTAAAGGATGTCACCATTGGTAAAAATCTACACATTTTAATTTGTACACGGAGTATGCTTTCTCATTGTCAAAGGAAAAGATGTTTCTGCAGAGACCTACACCATCCATTTCACCTTTCACATCCGTTCATTTTGGTGAAGACGACTTAACCAGGTCTTAATACTTAGTAACTCCAGCTACATTGTCATTGTTGCTGGCTTTCGCACAGCTGATCAGATAGTCCCGGGACATGTTGCTAACGTAACTCTTAACAGAGGGGGAGGCAAAGAAAACCAGGGGAAGAAAGAAGGGACCCGCTGGACTGTTCAGCATGCCAAATTCCTCAGCTGCACAATAGTGTTGGGGTAGCTTAAGCCCCAGCAGAGCCAGTCGTCTTCACCACAATGGGAGGGGATACTCAGGAGAGGCCCGTGATGCCTGGGGAGAGAAGGAACTCACTCAACCCCTGGGCTGTGATTGTTCCATGAATGGTTGCTTTGACAAGGCGCTGTGTCATTCTAGAATCGTAAAACAGCAATGTTGTTCTGAATCAATAAAATGTTCTAGTCGTCTTCGACACGTCTTAATTTAATATCGATCAGATGTGTCAACCTTCCTGCTGTTTGTAATGGAAGTGCTTTACTGAATACTGGATAAAACAAATATCAGATGAAGACGTGAGTTTCAGGGTATCTGCAGGTCCTTAAAAAGTCTTAAATTTGCTTTTCCAAATGTAAGGCCTTAAAAATCCTTAAAAAATTACAAATAATCCTTAAATAGTTTCCAAAGGTCTTAAATTACCAAAGACCCAATAAACAAGATTCTTTTATTTCTATAAAATGTTCGTGAATTCCTAGTTAGTTCAGCATTTTTTGTGTACGATATTGGCATAAGCGGAACTGTACACATTCGGTTGGTTGTGAAAGAGGGCTATTTTTAGATGAGCATGCTAGTGGGAGTTTGCGCCATGGGGAAGTGCAACATTAATGGTAACTGGATGGCTAATCCCATGTTCACGATGTGATTAGCACTGGTTCCAGGCAATAGCTGGAAATTAAAGCTTAAATTTAATTAAAAAAATAGCTTACATTTGGTCAAAGTGGCCTTAAAAATGTCTTAAAAAGTCTCAAATTTGGTGCCCTTAAACCTGCAGATACCCTGGAGTTTGTGTCCTGCACCATAACGCGCTGATTCACAAATGAGCTTAATTTCTGGTTGTTCAGAGTCTAGTACGTACATCCTTATGTTATTGTTTTGGCATTCTGGGTTCCTGCTTTACCAAGCTTCATGTGTTCTGTGTAAAACCAAGCTGAAGACCTACTGTTCATGTTGCTAGAGCTAGTAATCCGACCCACACGATGCTCCTGATTTTCCAGCAAGCACAATCAGTTTCTTGTGCGGCGTATTTGATGTATGGCAGCGGATCAATAAGTGATCAAACTGCTTGGAGCAATAAAACCAGGAATTTTTTTAAATTAAAGAACTGCTGCTGAGGCTCAATATGTAGAATAACGTTATTCTATCTATCTTGCTTTCACTTGATCATTTCAAGTTAATAATAATGTTTATTTTATTTATAGGTGTTTAGTTGTTTGCTTCTCAACACTTTGGTCAGCGCTGACTTAAAGTCATCCTACTCATGGCTCCTTCAACTTGACAGAATGGCCCAGACTCAGAGTGGTAATGGGTTCAAGCTGGATGTCCCCCAGCCAAAGGGGGTCGTGGGAAAAGAGGAGGCCCTTCGTATGGAAGAAGAGGCTTTAGCAAAACTGCAGAGGGAGAAAAGACACACTCTTTCAGTTTCAACACCCTCATCTTACTCAAAACCGTCTAAACCTGCTACTACTACTCCTCAGCCTTCACCTTCTCTGAGTAAACCTGACAAAGATCTTATTGTCTTTCCGGAAACCAAGAAACAAGCAGAGCAGAACAAGTTTAAGGATATTGATGTAGATAAACTGACCATTGAGGAGCTTGAAAAGCTTCTGCTTGATGAAAACTTTAGCGTTAACAGCAAAGTGACTCGCCCTTCATCGCTGCTCGGGTTTAACCTCAGTGCCTCCTACCCAGGAGGCCATGCATGCGGCTCCTCTCTTTTTCCAAGCAGCCATTGGACGTCTGTTCTTCCTGCTCCATCTAGTTCCAGTGTATCCACTCCGACCCATCAGCCCAGTCCATTGTTTCCATCTGCTCCTTTTCCCAAACCAGGCTCATTTCAAAATGGGTTCACTCCACCCTTCATGGGTCTACCTCCACAGCAGCCATCGTTCATGACTTTACCAGCCATCCAGCCGGCTGCTGCGCTGGTCTTCCCGCAGCCAACCGTAGACCCAGAGATGGCCAAACTGTTCGACAAGATTGCCAGCACTTCAGAATACTTGAAAAATGGGAGATCAGCCAGTGCTGATCCAGATTCTTCTCAAGTAGACGCAGTCTCTCTGGCACCCAACCCCCCATCCCAACAGCCATCAGTGATGGAGTCATCTCACATCAGCCGCTTCGACTGGCTGGATCTGGACCCACTTACAAAACCCAAAGCTGAGAACGAGGATGTGTCCCTTACACCTGGAGGAGCTGCACAAACAGAACCAGGAGTTTCTGCTGGGGATCCTTGGGACGCAGTGCTCGAAACAGAAGGGAACAACAGTAGCAGCAGTCCTCCTCTGGATGGGAACTTTTCACAAACTGTTCGCTCACAGCAAAGGAGAGCATCAACTGGAGTGCCTGTCACTAGGAGTCACTCACTCAACATCCCGGGAACGTTGTCCCAGCACAAAGAAAACAATCAGGTAAGGCCACACACAGCAGGGAACACGGGTCTCACATAATCATCTTTTGATTTCATGACCCAAAGATTTTTTTCATTAAAGCCTAATTTATGTATTTTAGAATTAAGCATCCCCTTGACTTTTCCTCTGTAAGACTCCAGTGCCCTTTTCAGACAGACATTCTGGAACATTTGCGGACAATTCAATCCGGTTTTTAACCGGAACTGTGTTTTCAGACACACCACTTTTGTACCGGAACTTGTCCTTTCGGCTGCGTTCACACAGCAGGGAAAAGTTCCAGATGTCTGACGGCGGCGGGGGGGGGGGGGGGGGGGGGTCGGACTCATGTTAAGAAGAAGAAGAAGAAAATATCATTTCTATAGCGCCTCTCAAGATAAAAATCACGAGGCGCTTAAGCATAATTCTGCGCACACGAAGACGCATAAGAGACCTGGATGATGAAGCTCAATGGTTAAAGGAATCACTGAAGCGGTGTGAAGCGCTCCGTCGCGCGTCTACCGTAGGAGGCGAGCTGCCGTGGTTCGCCGCATGCTACAGCAGCGGGCTATATAGGTGCGCACAGCGTCCCCCGGTCCCCTCCTCCTCCCCCTCCCTCTTGTCCGGAACTTTACCTCACCGGTCTGAATCAGCCACCCTGTCCGTAACAAGTCCGGACCTGTTACTAGGGGCTTCGTCCGGATAAATTCCGGAACACGTTATTCGGATGTTTGCATTCAGACAGAAAGGTCTTACGGACAGATTCCGGAACATTTCCGTTTTTCATGGCCTGTCTGAAGGGGGCTCAGGACTTCCTCTCACCCACATGTATTTGGAACCACACAGGTCAAGAGTGATCTAATTTTCTGAGCCCAATATTTAGAGCCTTCATTGGGGACAGTGCCTTGGGCAAGAGTCATGTGATCTTGTTTCCTGGGTTTTCTTTATTTTTCCCACCACTGAAATCGAACACCCATCTGTCATTTGGCTGGTAGCTGTGATCTGGGAAGATGAGGCACAATGAGCTCTGCAGCCATGCCAAGGCCCGACAGGCTAGCAGACATTTGTTATCTGATGTCTCCTCCTTTTGTTCAGTGTCTGGCCGTTAGATTGGGATCATGTACTGCTACTCTGAGGTACACACAAGCACTTAGAGTACAAGACCACAAAAGTTATACTGTCACCAAAGTTTGAGAAGTGGTTAACAGCTGTTTCATCTCTTAGCACTGCCCTTGATTTCGAGGTCTTGATAATCAGTTTGCTGTGACATTTTGTGAGTTTTTGATTTTTTTCATTTTACTCCCCCTTCCTGCTCATTGTGTTTGGATGTGTCTTGACCAAACAGTTGGTCGCTGTGGTCTGTTTGTCACACCAACAACAACACCGGAGAACCCATTTTTGTTTTCAGTTTCTTATGATTGTAACAAAATTGGAAACCTGATTATAGTGTTCTGAGTAACTGAGTCTAGCTAAATGTGGTTCAGGTTGATTTAGTCTATATGGATCACATTCATGTTGAGATTAGGACTCTGCAGATTAGTAGGTGTCATCTTATCAAAGGCAACATGTCCAGTCTGAACACCCGACGGGTTGAAGAGTGCCTTTTTTTCTCTTGGAAGGTTGAAATGGTATTTGTTTACACTTGTCTGTGTGTTATGTCTGGGCACAAGCATATGTTTAATGGTGAAAGTACTCTGTTGTGTAATTCAAGCCTTTGTAGCTCTGCATTGTTCCAACATGTCCCTCCACACATTCACTTTTACTCTATCATTCTTGTCTTCTGTCTTTGTGTACGCGAGGTCAGTGTGTGTGTGTGTGTGTGTGTGTGTGTGTGTGTGTGTGTGTGTGTGCTGTTGTACTTCCATCTGCTGGTGCCTATGTTGTTATAAACAGGAACAATTCTGTGCAGGTCCCCTGTGCCCTACAGCAACTGATTAGTGTGTGAATTGCCCTGCCAACCACAGCTTTGCAGTCTTGGAGAGAGAAATGCCAACTTTCACATTTAATATCTGTGGCATGCAACACTTTTAGTAACTGTGACATAATCCTTTGATGCTAATATGTTTACACTCATATTTGCACAATTCTCCTTTATGAAATGATTTACTACAGACTAGGGATGTGAATCTTAGAGCAACTCACGATTTGATTCGATTCCGATTCTTGGGGTGCCGATTCGATTCAGAATCCATTCTCGATTCTCAATTTAAATCGATTCACAATCGGTATTAACAAAGAGTGTCAGCTCCAGGATGAACTACTTTGTTGTACAAGTTAGTTAAAGCTATGGGACGTTTTTATTTGACTTTAAACTGGTCGTGCTCCAAAAATGCAAATTTACAAGGTAAAATAAAGTGATTCTAAAACTGTAAACAGAAACAATCTTTTGACCAAAAGGCAACATTTATTTTTGCTTATCTTGTAAAATATAACCAATCTGTAGTTACCTAACAGTAGCTTTGATAGTAAAACAGTCAAATACTTTTCAAGTATGTGTAGAAACAAGTTACATGAGTAATCCTGAGTACTCATTTATCAACTTAGAAAATAAATATGAGAATATCTCAAATTTCTGAGTATGGAAAAAATAACATTCAAGTGCCCACTTATCAGCAGATTCAAACATAAATCATCTCAGTTTATGGGACCGCAAAAGTAAACGGAGTACTGACTCTCCTAACAAAGACCCAAAAAACAGACAAAAGTGCATCTTAAACCTGTAACGTGCCAAATATTTGAGTTCTTGGAATCGATTCTGAATCTTTATAAATAAGAACCCCGATTCAGACTTGAATCGATTTTTTTCAGCACCTCTACAACATACATCTAAAATTAGAAAAAAACAAATCAAGTTTCTGTTTAAAATGTTGATTTTATCTCTAACTTTATGCTCTAATTTCTAATTTGAGCCTCTGTTAATTTAAATGTATTTGTCCTTCATTTTGAAGTGTTTCTATGTAAAAGTTAAATAAATACTATGACTTGTTGTAACTGGCATCACAAAGGGCCTCTATTGGAAGAAATGTCATGTTCAAAAGCAAGCAGGACTAGACTGTGTTCCAGCAGTCAGAAATTGGCTCTCATCTCCAGAATTTTTAAGAGATCAATGCAATATTATTTTTTAAAACTTTAGATAGTAAATTTTGCATTGCACGATTATTTACATGGACTTCTCTGGTTAGTTTGTATTAAGCGTTAAAGACCAAGTTGACTAATTTTCTCAACATATCTGCAGTGGTCTCTAGTATAAAAGCTAGGGTCCATAACTTTACCTCATGAAGCAGAAGAGAAGGGTATTTTGAAAGAGCCGAAAGCCACACCTTCTAACTTGCACATGCAGCGAAAGCCAAGTCAACAGAGGGAGGATCACTACTTTGACCCAGAGCTGAGCTAGCATTAGCAATGAAGTTTCCAAAGGTAAGAATGCTGCTATCAACCATAACTTTAGCTATTTACTGCTAACAAAAGGCATTTTACAAATAATATCTATAAATGTATATTTTATAAAGACTACAACAGTTGACATATTATAAAGAAACCCACTACCATCAAATTAGCATGTTGAATGTTGTTGGCAGTATCCGTTAACCTATTATTAGCCTATCTTAGCATTAGCTCCATGTAATAGTTTACATTATTTACTGATATGTCATTCAAGAAGGGATGAATGTTCATCATGGTATGGGATTTATTCAGACACATAATGAGTAAATGCCACATTCTGTGTAGTCCTCCTATAACCCTGGTTGGTTCCAGAGGTTTACTGGTTACTTTAGTGTGTTTGGTGCTGGGTTACAAAACAACCAATACTGTTTAGGTTTTATCCAGTTGAAACTCTTCGTTTTATGGACAACACACACACACACACACACACACACACACACACACACACACACACACACACACACACACACACACACACACACACATATATTTTTTTACTTGAATGTACAATGTTAAAAGCCCAAATTAAACCAAAAAATAGCAGGCTAGACAAACAAATTATACTTAGACACTCCAACATTAAATATCCCTTTCTTATTTTACACATACATCTCCTCAGCCTTCATCAGATTCTGCAGGAGCTGCTAATCCCTTATTTTAATCAAATCTGTAGACTTTAAACAGGGAAACATCTAAAACAGAAATAATTCAACAACCTCGCTAACCTGCTAACAACATAACATTTTACAACAAATTTTAAACAATGGTCTATTATGATGTGACGTTAAAGCATGCACTAATCATTAGCTCAAATACACAAATGATGAAATCCCCTTTAATTGTACTATCCTCTTCCAGTTAGCTTATTTTACAGATGGACTTTAGAGGCCGAGTTAGCATTCAAGCTAGAGCTATATAAGCCAATGGTAAACAGTGGAGTATACCAAAAGGCCAAGTATTTCATCAAAATGACCAGAAGTTAACTTTTAACTTGCAGGTCAATCTGACACCGTGGTGCCATATGAAGAGATGAACTTGAGCCAATATTCTTAACAAGTCCTGCATACATCATGAGTCCCCAAGGCTGCATAAGGCTCTGAATAAAGTCCATCTGCCCTGAAATAAATGACTTTAAAACTTTATATAATCATATTTTGTTGAATGAACTCTTTGTTTAAATCCAAAGTGTTTGAATAATGTGTCCTGTACTTTACATTGTGAGTTAAAATGAATATTTTTCCTGTAATGATTCATTTCAGATCTTAAATTACACCAGATTAGTATTTGTTGATTTTAGTGTTAAATCTATCATTAAATTCAGACTTCATAATATTATTAATGTTAAAACATTTGTGCTTCACATAATCTGTTTAACATTTTCACTTCACACTAAGAAATGACCTCTGACAGAAGGAGGGATCTTCTGAGGTATTTTGGTAACGCCTTTAAACTTGTCAAATTCTGATTTGTCTAAATTTGTCAACAAACAGTTGATAAAAACGGGTACCACTTCCTGATCTCATCATTATCACAATATATTTAGCAGTTAAACTGGAAAACAATAAATGAACAATAACTACCCTGCAGCAGCAGTTGGAGGGAGCGGTGGCAGTGGTAGGTTTGGTTGAAGAGAAGCCAGTTCTCATAAAAATCCTTAGACGACAGTTTGGCAATTTTTTGGGATTTGGTCACTGCTACTGGCTACCCGCACCTTGCTTCAACATTTTATTCATCTTTCATGACCGTATTGTCTTTCCCTTCTTGACTGAATGGGGTTGACTAGTCATGGGACTCCACCCTATTCAGTTCAGTGTTTCCCTTAGTAATTTTTCCAGCTTTGGTGGAGGTGGTGTTGGCGGGGGGGGGGGGGATGACACGTCTCACCTTTATGTTAATATTGTTTTATCTGATGCACTCCACTTTGAACTGCACCAATCCAGCGACTGCTGCATTGTAATAACTAGTATTAAAGGTGAGTACACCAATATTTGCACAAGAATAATTTCTGTTTTAAACTCTCAGTGACACACTTTGCAGGGTGGATTTGGCATTTAATTTTTCTTGGCGTCTGGAAAAATATCTTCTTTTGCCCCCCTTTATTTGACTCTCTGCCCCCTTTATTTTGGTCCAAGATCATTACTGGGCTGGCCCTATTAAAAACGTTCTACACCCCTGCTTAGTAGACTTAATGAAGTATTTTTAAGTCAGTATAAAAATGACTGAAACACACATTTACATATTTGGCATTATTGACCAATATTTTTGATTTAATTTATTTGTTAAGAACATCAAGATGCATTACAGTGAACATTATAATAAGCCGGGCGGACACTGTGCGACTTTTTCACTCGTAACACAGCTTCAGCTCAAACTGTACGACTTCAGCGCAGGGTAGATCTCACGAGTCATGTGCTCACTGTACGTCTGGTAGCAACACGTCGGACCTAAAAATATGTTAAAAATAGCAGTTTTTACACAACACGTCAGACTTTTTTGTCTTGTTTTGCCTGTTGTCCTTCGGGAGTGCTGCAGGAGGACACACAGGGATTTATGGGGGTTGGATGAGGAAACGAAATAAAGAAAGTAAATCTGTGTTTTGTGATCAGTTTAATTTGACATGAACACAACAAACATGCTTTCTTGACAATCATTGTGAGTAAAAAAACGTGTAGAAATAAAAACGAACAGCGTGTGTTATTAGGGAAATAGCGGGTGAGCGGAGTTGATGCATGATTGCGAATGCGCCGTGAGCGGTTCTGGTACTTTTTGGGTCGCAGCCGCTCGCTGCGCCGCTTCAACCCTCATGAGGAACGAGCTAAATATCAAACACTCCAGAAGTCCGTGCGAGCTCATGATTGCTGATCGGTAGCTGGTCACGTGGTGTTAATCGCCTCTCGTAACCCCCTGTACACTACACGACGCTCAGCGCAAAACTCGCCCCGATCTTATGGATTCTCGCACGAGTGGACAATCTGCTCAAAAAAGTGAAAAAGTCGCACAGTGTCCGCCCGGCTTACTGTCTGTGTGTGCGTTGATACCTGGGCCGAGCTGACGGAGCTCCCGGCTGCAGTTTTGTGTGTAGGGAGGGGCGGGCGCTCTATCTGACTGGCCAATCACAGAGCGTGAAGACAGTCAGTTACCCAATGAGGATTTCATTCAGCACGATTACAGATATTTACGAGTTTTACACTCGTTTCTTGCTCGTATTCCTCAAAAATGCTTTATCAGTACGCTCATAGCTGTAACCACCCTGCCCTGCCTCCTCCTCCTTGCTACCTGCCGGCTGTGATCACAAGCAACAACACAGTAGTTCCCGCTGCTTCTTCGGGAAACGGCGCAAAAAAAAAAACATCAATAAAACTTGGGATGTTGTAGGCGCGGCGGTGGGATTTCAGCCGTGGCGGCCCGCCACGGCTGCGCTTATGTAAGGGAAACCCTACAGTTCCTAGCAGTGGCGGCTCCAGAAAATTTTTTCTGCAGGTGCTACGAAGGAGCTAGTCTTTTTATTGAGGGTGCTATGAAGGAATTGGTCTTGCGTACCTATTGTTCTCTAAAACACCTTCAACAGTAGCAGATACACATGCGTGCACAAAACCTCAACAACACCTGAAACAATCATTAATATACATCATAAACCAACACATTCTCACACCCAAGGCATCAAAATATGATGCGTGTGACCAAGCGTCAATATATGACAATTCGGGACACCCCAGCGCGTCGGGAGACGATGATCAGTGTAGCGTTAATCCACATACTGAAATCACCCTGTTGCTATGCAGTGGAGATTTCGAAAAATGACCAATCAAATTAACCTATGAAGCTTATATCATATATATATATATATATATATATATATATATATATATATATATATATATATATATATAAGATATATATATATATATATATATATATATTATATATATATATATATAAGATATATATATTATATATATATATATATATATTATATATATATAAATATATATATATATATATATATATATATATATATATATATATATATATATATCCCGGATACTTCTATATCGATCTAAGTTCATAAATCAACCTGCTTAATCTAATTTTAATCCAAAGATTAATGTTTAATTTAAATAATTAAATTTAATAGCAAAAGTTATTTTAAATCAGAAGCTAGGATCTTTGCTTTCAAAAAACCATAATTATTACTTTTCTGTGTTTCGTTTCAATAATGAGGCGAGTTTAAAAATGAAGAAATTTTATTACTAACAATTTTAAACTAAGGATTTGAAACGGCAATTATAAAATGACAATTCATGGATGGCAATTTTTACGACAATCTTTAACAGTTTTGATATTAAACTTGTTTAAAAGCAAACCTGTGACTGAATGGAGCTCAAATGAGAATGGTGAGCTTTGGATGCATGAATGAATTTCTCAGAAGGTGTCTTTCAGAGAGAATGAAAGCGTTCTGGGTGGAAATGATGTTTTGCGGATAACTGAGTTATTTTGAGAGAAACGGCATCAAACGCATCCTCGTGTTCTACCTCACCCAAACAGATCTCTTGTGGATCTGGAGATCAGGAGGATGGTGATTCATCCAAGGTAACACATCGGCTGGTAGAGGAGACGCAAGTGTCCGATCCTCTGGTCCAGAATTGTCCTGGGTACACGGTGTATGAAGAGTTTGGCAGATGAACGTTCTCGTCTTAACTTAACTTCAGAAATCAATGACTCTGGTAGAGTCTTCGTTAGCTGGTTTACAGTTACGTTTATTCTTTGGCTATTCTGGTCGGCGTGACTAGAACAGCAGGCAGAGGGTCAGGGCGGCCGTCCCTGGGTCCTCAGGATGATGTTTTGTTCCAGAACTGAACGTGAATCTGTGATGGTTACAGTTTTACAAAAAGCTCTCAGGACCACTCCCACTCTCTCCGGAAGAAAGCTTGCTCATGCGTCAAAAACATGTGATGTAGTTATTGTTTATCTGAACTCTGTGTTAGCTGAATAGGGTGAAGGTCTTCTTTGCTGAACACATCTTTAATCATTATAATAATAATAATTATTATTACCCAAAGCATAATAATCCATTTAATGTTAGTAAAATACCTTTACATTGAACCAAGTGATCATGTTATGATGATTATATTAAACAGTAATAAAGTCCATGAGTTTATTAATTATTATCTAATTATTATCATCGTGTTTTGAAGTGTCCTTCTTGGGACGGAACAGCAGATATGATGTTATGGGGAAGGTTAAGTAGTTCACAAGTACTTCTAATGTCCGTCTCGCCACCGGCGTCGGATACCGACGCTCTGGGACACTGCGTCAGCTGTTTGTCCCTAATCGTCGTCTCCTGACGCGCTGGAGTGTCCCGAATTGCCATAGATTGACCCTTGGTCACACACGTCGTATTTTGGCGCCTTGGGTGTGAGAATGTGTTGCATAAATATATGAACAATCGTTGACTTTTCCATGAAATCATTAACACACACAGCCACACAGAAAACCATCTATAGTGTTGCAAGGTTAGCTAACGTTAGTGTTAGCACCTCCAGCAGCAAAACCCTCGACTGCTGCGGCGGTTGAGGGTTGACTCTCTTCATCCAGATCCGTAGGTTTTTGTGGGTCTGAGATCACTTCCAAAGATTCATTCGTTTCTGACTGAACCCGGGGAAATGTGGGCAACAAAAACCGATCCATTTTACCACTAGCTCTACCTTTCACTCGTTCGCAGGTGGAAAATGAGGTCAAAGGTTAGCATCAATTTCCTGTTTTGGTTTAAGTTTTTACTATCTATTGGATAATTTACTGATTATTTTTGTTTGTATGTTAAATATTATCACATCCACACGTTAAATTAAAATTAAATTGTAAAAAAGTAAAAAAAATCTTAATATTTACTTGGGGGTGCAATGACTAATCCAGGGGTAGCTATAGCACCCCCTAGCGCCCCTCTGGTGCTGCCACTGGTTCCTAGCCAGCAACTTAAAGTTAGAATATGGACCATTTTAATAAAAAGCTATATTTTCAAAAAAGTAGTACATCAACGGGGCATTCAGGTGTTTGCAGAATTAATGCACAGTTTCTCCTTTTAAAGCTATATTTAAAAAAATAATCAAATTTTGATTCTGTCGGGCATTACACTGTTTATGTTTACATCTACCAGCCACTAGAGGGCACTGTTGTGTTAAAAAGTCCGCTCCGCAAGGCGAGGTTGGGACCGTGTAAAATGGCAGACTTGCCAAGTCAAGCAGCTGGTTCTGAGCCCAGAAGATGTTCTAATGGTAAATACTGTTGTAAAATAAACTTATTAGTAGAAATGAGTCCGTATCCTGTACAATTTGTCTCTGAACATGTTGCTGGAACGTGTCAGCAGTAGGGCTGTCGCGATTGAGGAGTTCCCCCTGCGGTGAGTCAGGGCAGCTCAATATTGCGATATGCAATATTATTGCACCCCGTTTTTATTTATGTACTTAGCAAATTTGTTTGTTAATTACTAAACTCATGGCAATATTTCCTTTGAAACATTGTGCTTACACATTTAAAAAATGTTAGAAAAAATTACATGGCCATTTTTAACACTTTATTGAATGCAGATCAAAGGGCAGTAACGGCATTCTCTGACTGAACTTAAAAACAACATTCAGGAGGTTTAACTTTGAAATGCAAATTTGGCTGCAACATCTAACAGAAATTAAAAAAAGTGCCCTACTATCTCCTCGATCAGCGCGGACTTTACCTCTCAGCATGCGCTGTCGCGAGATTTAATCAAGTGCGGTAATTGCGATGGCACGTCATGCAGCGCGGTGGGTTTCTTAATATCGCAATATATTGTTCTTGCGATTATTGCGACAGCCCTAGTCAGCAGTGAACCAACATCCCAGTGGCTGGCAAATTTTTTCTGTCATTGCAATACCACCTTTGAACACCAGAGTTCACAAGATTGCCCATGTTCCATAGTCAACCTTTAAATGAACATGAACATCGGAGACCTATACACATCTTTTATTTTCCAAATACCTAAAATAGTGCCACGGAAAAAATATGTTGATATTGGACATACAGGGATTGCAGAATTATTAGGCAAGCTGTATTTTTGAGGAATCATTTTATTATTGAACAACCATGTTCTCAATGAACCCAAACAACTCATTAATATCAAAGCTGAATGTTTTTGGAAGTAGTTTTTAGTTTGTTTTTAGTTTTAGCTATTTTAGGGGGGTATCCATGTGTGCAGGTGACTATTACTGTGCATAATTATTAGGCAACTTAACAAAAAACAAATATATACCCATTTCAATTATTTATTTTTACCAGTGAAACCAATATAACATCTACACATTCACAAATATACATTTCTGACATTCAAAAACAATACAAAAACAAATCAGCGACCAATATAGCCACCTTTCTTTGCAAGGACACTCAAAAGCCTGCCATCCATGGATTCTGCCAGTGTTTTGATCTGTTCACCATCAACATTGCGTGCAGCAGCAACCACAGCCTCCCAGACACTGTTCAGAGAGGTGTACTGTTTTCCCTCCTTGTAAATCTCACATTTGATGATGGGACCACAGGTTCTCAATGGGGTTCGGATCAGGTGAACAAGGAGGCCATGTCATTAGTTTTTCTTCTTTTATACCCTTTCTTGCCAGCCACGCTGTGGAGTACTTGGACGCGTGTGATGGAGCATTGTCCTGCATGAAAATCATGTTTTTCTTGAAGGATGCAGACTTCTTCCTGTACCACTGCTTGAAGAAGGTGTCTTCCGGAAACTGGCAGTAGGACTGGGAGTTGAGCTTGACTCCATCCTCAACCTGAAAAGGTCCCACAAGCTCATCTTTGATAACACCAGCCCAAACCAGTACTCCACTAGGGCTGCAACAAACGATTATTTGGATAATCGATTAATCGGATGGGGTCTCAACACGATTAATCGATTAATCGGATTACATAGGGACATTTTTAAAAACTGCTAGGGAAACGTTATTTTTCTCCTTCCTTCACTTTATTAAACACACCATTATTAGAAAACAGTTCAATAGCAGAAAAACAACATGCCATCACCTAAATTGTCTTATAAGGTGTATAGACAGAGACCCTAAGCTACACCTATCTGTGACCTAAAATGCTTGGTCCAAGTTAAACAGCTTAAAGAGCAAGTCAACCCCTACCAGAGTCTAACTCCACTCCCGCTTCATGTTTGAAAAATGCAACACATGCTGTTGCCTGGCAGACCGAGAGGGCGGAGCCGCTAACAAATACACACACACTCAGGCTCACGACAGCATTGTGACATCATAATGTACCAGTTTACATCATAGCATACTTCTTAGCCAATAGCGGTGGCAGATTTAAATTAAAATACAGTGCAGAGTTTTTACCTGACAACGGCACAACACTGCCAGTTTGAGGCAGAATATTTAAATTTTAACTAAGATACACTGAAGTGCCAAATTATTGACGACACGTGTCTGCAGCACGATTAGACACTTGTTTATTTAGTTTATTAGCAAAAAAAGTTTATTTGGGGGTGACTTGCTCTTTAAGGGCAATTCTCATCTGTTTTGTTTGATCTCATCTGTAGACATTTATTATAATTGGGGATGTCAAACAACTAATTTTTAAATGTAATTAAACATAGGCTGTGAATTAATCAAAATTAATCACTATTTCCAAAAATGACTGAAACAATACCAAATAAAACAAAAATAAATGAATGCCATCCTCCTTGCGATTATGCCCTGGGCAACTGCCATAAAGTCACATCAAGAAATGTTGCTGATCATTCCAATGATCCCAAATAGACTCACATTAGGCCACATGAAAGCAACTGAACCCAAAAATATATTAACCAGTATATAACTGCACTCACACAACACGCCTGCAGCAACAGTTAGGACTCCTCCCTCCCTTTTAAGAGCGTTTTCGCTTCTGAGGACATTGTGGTTGTAAAACCACATGCTAGTAGTCTGGCCCCGGTGTGATCAACCAGTTTCTGCGGAAATGTGACGGCGGAACCGGTTCGCAGCGGCGCGAGACCCCCCCCCCCCCCCCCCCCCCGCCTATCTAATAGCGTCGCGCTTACAATTTTATAGACTTTTTTTACGAGCTTAGGGCATGTCTAGCGTGTGTAATAATCCGGGGCTTGGGTGAATCACTTTTGAAAAGTTTTTAACTTACCTGGACACCGAGCTCTCTCCTTCCTCGCTGATGATTCTGACATGCTTGCGTTTAAGACGCTGCATCATCACCGTAGTATCCCCGTGCCATGCTAAGTCTGACCTACAAACGTTGCATGTCTTCGCCTGATTTAACTGAAAATGCTCCCAAACTTTAGAAGTTTTTACTTTTTTGGGGTCTCGCTGCTTCTGCCATGTTCCTCTTACAAACACCTCCCAGCTCTCCACCAGTCTGCGCGCAACGGCGGGCAGGAGGGGAGGGGGCTTTTGGAAGAGTTGCGCAACACAACGAATCGATGACGCAATTCGTTGCCAACGCTTTTAGTAATCGATTTTCATCGAATTTATCGATTCGTTGTTGCAGCCCTATACTCCACCTCCACCTTGTTGGCGTCTGAGTCGGACTGGAGCTCTCTGCCCTTTACCAATCCAGCCACGGGCCCATCCATCTAGCCCATCAAGACTCACTCTCATTTCATCAGTCCATAAAACCTTAGAAAAGTCAGTCTTGAGATATTTCTTGGCCCAGTCTTGACGTTTCAGCTTGTGTGTCTTGTTCAGTGGTGGTCGTCTTTCAGCCTTTCTTACCTTGGCCATGTCTCTGAGTATTGCACACCTTGTGCTTTTGGGCACTCCAGTGATGTTGCAGCTCTGAAATATGGCCAAACTGGTGGCAAGTGGCATCTTGGCAGCTGCACGCTTGACTTTTCTCAGTTCATGGGCAGTTATTTTGCGCCTTGGTTTGTCCACACGCTTCTTGCGACCCTGTTGACTATTTTGAATGAAACACTTGATTGTTCGATGATCACGCTTCAGAAGCTTTGCAATTTTAAGACTGCTGCATCCCTCTGCAAGATATCTCACTGTTTTTGACTTTTCTGAGCCTATCAAGTCCTTCTTTTGACCCATTTTGCCAAAGGAAAGGAAGTTGCCTAATAATTATGCACATCTGATATAGGGTGTTGATGTCATTAGACCACACCCCTTCTCATTACAGAGATGCACATCACCTAATATGCTTAATTGGTAGTAGGCTTTCGAGCCTATACAGCGTGGAGTAAGACAACATGCATGAAGAGGATGATGTGGACAAAATACTCATTTGCCTAATAATTCTGCACTCCCTGTACATCTATATAAATTTTGGTGTGGGCATATCACCCACTTTTTATTCCACTTAATCGCTAATAGCAATGTGACTCAACCACTGACTCCATTAGCGGCTAATCCTGGAAGTAGAGGTAGAAGGCCATTTTCAAACTCAGCAGGGATTTCTTTCAGTGAGCTGGTGGCTTTCTCCTGGGGTCAACAGGCGAGAAGTTACAGGTCTTGAGTCCATCACAGGGACACACAGTGACAAACTGACCCTGTATAAGAGTGAAACTAAGACCTGCAGTATTTTTAACAGATTACAGTTTCTGATCTTTTTTCCCCCTGCAGACTTTAGGCATCCAGAATCTTTTTCATGTTTCCCACCTCCACTCTTTCCCTCTGTGCTGTGCTTTAGTTCCTTTTATCATCTAATTACATCCTCTGCACAAGTGGGTGACACGCACAAATGTTCTTCCATCGGGCTAATGTGGGGCTTTTAGATGATGGTGTTTAAAGATGTGAGATTTTTTTCCAATCAAATGTGTGACTCACCTGGCAAGCAGGACGTTGCCTCCTAAACTCTGACCTTGTTTAACAATTGGCAACAAACAGAAGTTCTGTGTGAGATGGAAATGAACAGAAATTATTTAAAAAAGTTTAAAATATAATGACTGTTAAGGGATATTTTTTAATTTCCTTATGTTTTTGATTCAGTTTCTTCCATTCATAAAATAATACACTTAGAAGATGTTCCATTTGTGTGTTGAACTTGGTTGAACCATATTTCTGAGGATGGGATTTTAGTTTATCACAGGAAGTTTGAGTTAGATAGCCATGCAGTCACTTCCTTTTTGAAAGAAGAAGTCGTGCTTTCAAATCAGTTGTTTCCTCTTATATAAACCTCACAGCATCTCACAATCACATTTCTTTTTGGCTCAGCCTTGTCTGGACGGTGTTTAGTAATTTTTGCTTTTGCAGTCGGTAGGGCTGCAACAAACGATTATTTGGATAATCGATGAATCGGATGGGGTCTCGACACGATTAATCGATTAATCGGATTACATGGGGACATTGTTAAAAACTGCTAGGGAAACGTTATTTCTCTCCTTCCTTCACTTTATTAAACACAACATTATTAGAAAACAGTTCAATAGCAGAAAAACAACATGCCATCACCTAAATTGTCTTATAAGGTGTATAGACAGAGACCCTAAGCTACACCTATCTGTGACCTAAAATGCTTGGTCCAAGTTAAACAGCTTAAAGAGCAAGTCAACCCCTACCAGATTCTAACTCCACTCCCACTTCATGTTTGAAAAATGCAACAAATGCTGTTGCCTGGCAGACCGAGAGGGCGGAGCCGCTAACAAATACACACACACTCAGGCTCACAACAGCATTGTGACATCATAATGTACCAGTTTACATCATAGCATACTTCTTAACCAATAGCGGTGGCAGATTTAAATTAAAATACAGTGCAGAGTTTTTACCTGACAACGGCACAACACTGCCAGTTTTAGGCAGAATATTTAAATTTGAACTAAGATGCACTGAAGTGCCAAATTATTGACGACACGTGTCTGCAGCACGATTAGACACTCATTTATTTAGTTTATCAGAAAAAAAAAGTTTATTTGGGGGTGACTTGCTCTTTAAGGGCAATTCTCATCTGTTTTGTTTGATCTCATCTGTAGACATTTATTATAACTGGGGATGTCAAACAACTAATTTTTAAATGTAATTAAACATAGGCTGTGAATTAATCAACATTAATCACTATTTCCAAAAATGACTGAAAAAATACCAAATAAAACAAAAGTAAATGAATGCCATCCTCCTTGCGATCAGTCACATCAAGAAATGCTGCTGATCATTCCAATGATCCCAAATAGACTCACATTAGGCCACATGAAAGCAACTGAACCCAAAAATATATTAACCAGTAAATAACTGTACTCTCACACAACACGCCTGCAGCGAGAATTAGTACTTCTCCCTCCCTTTTAAAAGCGTTTTCGCTTCTGAGGACATTGTGGTGCTAGTAGTTTGGCACCGGTGTAATCAACCAGTTTCTGCGGGAATGTGACGGCGGAACCGGTTCGCAGCAGCGCGAGTCCACCCCCCCCCCTTTATCTAATAGCATCGCGCTTACGATTTTGTAGACTTTTTTTTACGAGCTTAGGGCATGTCTAGCCTGTGTAATAATCCGGGGCTTGGGTGAATCACTTTTGAAAAGTTTTTAACTTACCCGGACACAGAGCTCTCTCCTTCCTCGCTGATGATTCTGACATGCTTGCGTTTAAGATGCTGCATCATCACTGTAGTACTCCCGTGCCATGCTAAGTCTGACCTACAAACGTTGCAGGTAATGAATGTCTTCGCCTGATTTAACTGAAAATGCTCCCAAACTTTAGAAGTTTTTACTTTTTTGGGTCTCGCTGCTTCTGCCATGTTCCTCTTCCAAACACCTGCCGGCTCTCCCTCGCGCTGATCTGACTTGCTTCCGGTCTGTGCGCAACGGCGGCCGGGGGGAGGCTTTTGGAAGAGCTGCGCAACACAACGAATCGATGACGCAATTCGTTGCCAACGCTTTTAGTAATCGATTTTCATCGAATTTATCGATTCGTTGTTGCAGCCCTAGCAGTCGGAACTTTTTGCTGATTGGAGCTGCTGTGTGTGAAGGTGCCATCAAAATAAAGTCAATATCCTGTCAGTGATATCACTGACAGGATTTGGTTGGGATCAAAGGGTCAGCTCTGGACTGGTTTAGATCGTATCTCCAAAACAGGACATTCTGTGTTAAACTGGGTGATGTTTTTTCTTCTTGGGAGGGGCTCCAGTGGGGGGTCCCGCAGGGGTCGATCCTTGGACCACTTTTGTTTGCCATTTATCTGCTACCTCTGGGGTCAATCTTTCGTAAACATGGCCTATCATTCCATCTGTATGCTGACGATTGCCAGATTTACTCTCCATTGTGTCAGGAGAAAGGTCACTCTATTCAGTCCTTTGTTTCCTGTGTTAATGAGGTGAAGTCTTGGCTAATGTCCAACTATCTACATCTGAATGAGGGAAAGACAGAGCTCATTGTTTTTCACCCCAACAGCAGGAATGTGGATCGTTATGCTGATCTTGGCCCTCTTTCTCCATACTCAAAACCAGTTGTTACCAGTTTGGGGGTGAAACTTGATGTAGGACTTAAATTTGATGCTCACATCAATTCTGTGATCCGGTCCAGTTTCTTTCACCTGAGACGCCTTGCTAAAATCAAGCATATGCTGTCGAGAGCCCACCTGGAGCGGGTACTGCATGCCTTTGTAATTTCTCGGCTTGACTACTGCAACTCTCTCTATGCAGGGTTGTGTCAGTCAACATTGCGTCACCTACAGGTTGTGCAGAACAGCGCTGCCAGGTTCCTGACTGGGACCAGGAAACGGGACCACATCAGTCCAGTTCTGGCCTCCCTGCACTGGCTTCCGATTTCCTATCGCTCACAATTCAAAATACTCGTCTTTGTTTATCATTTCTTCCAGGGTGGTGGTCCCCCCTATCTAGCCACACTCCTGAACAAACATTCCCCATCACGCGCTCTGCGCTCCTCTGACCAAGGCCTGCTCGCTGTCCCTCGGTCTAGGTGTCGTACCCGTGGGGACCGGGCTTTCTCAGTCCTAGCACCGTTACTCTGGAACCAGTTGCCACCCTCAGTTAGGCTGTCCCCTTCTCTGCCAGTCTTTAAGAATCACCTAAAAACACACCTCCTCCGCTTGGCGTTTCCAGAACATGTTTGATTATGGCCCTCTATTATGTTGAATCCAATCCACAGTTTTCAGTGGTACACTCAATCCATCCACTCAATCCAATTGTGTTTCACACATTTGTATCTTACCGGAATGTTTCATCTATCTTGTTATTTCCATTTTGTATTTTGTAATTTGTATTTTGTAATTTGAATTTCTTTTATTGTTGATTTATTCAGTATAATTACTTACAACAGTACCATGTTCAGCGCTTTGGGCTTCCTGACAGGGTTGCGGAAGGCGCTTTATAAATAAAGCTTTGATTGATTGATTGATTGATTGATATCAAAATTTTTATTATGTATAATGTAAAACTAAACGGTTCACTATGGCTTTTAGCTTGAAGTTATTTCTAAGTGCCAGGTCCTTTTTAAAATACTTTTTGGCTTTACCTGATTATTTTGGCATCTTAACTGTGAACAGCTAATGTGTTTTAGTTGTTGATTTTTGTCCTTCACCCCTAAACTTGATCTCTTTGGAATATCTTGGGTTTATTCCTTTGACCAGTAAAAGGTGGAATGCCCCAGGTAGGGATGGGTACCTTTGACTTTTGAATCGATCCAGTACTAATTCCCGGTACCTACGAATTGATACCGGTACTTAACGGTACCAATTTTCGATACTTTTGAGTGTTTATTATTTTAATTCTCTTTTATAATTAAATATATATTTTTCTCATTATATAACAATATTTGATGAATATCACGATAAATAACATTCAACTGTTTGTATTAATATCGTCCTTGTAGTTTTATAAGCTGATACTTAAACTGAAGCAAACATCTTTACTGTGAACTAAATTTACTGCGTATCTTCATTCCTTTTGCCGTCTTTTTTCATTTGAATTTTCCTACTGGGAAGTTAGAATTTCCGAGGAGAAAGCGAACGCACCATTAGCTGATAACAACAGTGGCAATGGAAGCTAACATATCAAGCTAACGTTATCTTTAACAGTTTATTTAACTGCTGGAGCAGATTAAAACGATGATGCCTCACACTTAGATCGTTGTTGCTGGTTTCATCTTCACCCAGTTACCCGTCACATTTAGTAAAGTGAAGCCAAATTTTAGAGCGCGTTCATGTTCTTCTAGTCGGAAATTCGGAGTTCCGAGGAGAATGTGAACGCTCCATTAGCGAAATGGAAGCTAACATATCAAGGTAACGTTATCTTAAACATTTTATTTACCTACCGGAGCAGATTAAGATGAGGATGTCTCACTTAGATCGTTGTCTGTCGCTGGTTTCATCATCACCCAGTTACCCATCACATTTAGTGAAGTGGACCCAAGCGTTAGCGTGCGTTCTTTCTACCATGCTGCTCTGTTTACAACACGCTCGCAGCGACCGACGACATAATGCTCTTGCGCATGCGCAGCTGTCTTGGCAAGTTCTCGTTATGAAGGACTGGTACCGAAACGAGGCACCGTTTGAAACAAAGTGAATCGGTGCTCGGTCGGTACTATGGAATTCGGTCGGTACCTTAAAAAGTACCGAATTCGGTACCCATCCCTAGCCCCAGGTCAGGCAATTGGGAGCAGATGATAGACAGCTGGATCAGGGCGTCCGCTGTGATATTGAGGCTGAATTGGTCTGTTGTGGTGAAAAGGGAGCTCGGCCATGAAGCAAAGGGTTCAATTTACCAGGTGATCTTTCCTCCAGTCTTCCAAGTATGGTGCAAGCTTTGGGTAATGATGACCATAAGAATAAGATCACAAATGCAAGCTACCAAAGTGAGTCTCCTTTGCAAAGTGGCCGGACTCGGCCTTAGCGATAAGATGAGGTGCTCGGATGTTCGGGCATGTACTATTGGCTGTAGGCTTTTGGATCAACGCAGGACAGACTCCGGGTCAGGGGTTGGGTTGGGCGATAAATCAGTTTTATCAGTTCATTTGAATTTTCTATTTATCAAGATTTAATTTTTGGTAAAACTGGAAATTCGTAATATTTCCACTCCAGGGCTTCCATAGTTTAAAGTAAGGTCAGCCTCTTAATGCATACAACACTGTTTGACTAAAGTGGTCCAAATTAATATCTTTCCCAAAAAGCACTGCCTTAATGTTTAGATTTAAACAGGAATAAGCTTAAAGCCTAAGCTTAAAGTTGCAGCCATGTTTTCAATCATAATGCCGTCAGAGCACTGTCAGAATATTCACTTAAACTGCTATTACTGAATAGTCAGCTCAAAATAACAGGAATAAAAACAAAAAATGATCCAAATAAGTTCTAAAGCAATTAAACTGAGCATGTTTAGTTCACTATAATGAAAGGGCTATATCAAACCATCTACATGTTTTGATAATCTGTTTTACAGAATTGTTAATGGAAGTAACAAGTCTAACCCCAGTTTCACGCTGGAAGCATAAGTGGCGCTAAACGGCAGCGGAACAGTTTACTCGCAAACTTCAAAGCGGTACTTTTCACACCGGGAGTCTTGGCAGCAGCATGGCTTTCTCACTGTGTTCTTTGTTGGACTTGCAAAATCAGAAGATCCCTCGAGACTTCAGGGCACGGCTTGTTTATGCAATCTGCCATTAAACCAAAATGAAGGAAATCACATTTGACATCGTTGTTTGATGTCATATATTATGGTATTTCTCCACTGCCAGGGTTAAAGCCATGAAAAAGACATCGCTGCACTTCTGGAACAATGCTGTGATATATATATATAAGAATTTATTTACATCTATTTAATGAGCCATAAGACATGAGATTCCATAATAAATGTGAAATCAATCTTATGGATCTTTGGGTACTTTTAACCAGAAGATTGGAACTTTTTATTGCAGGGATTATATAGGGCTGTCGCGGTAACCGCAAAAATGAAATATCGCAATATGAAGAAGCCCACCGCGCTGCATCATGGGCCACTGCGATTACTGAACTTGGTTCAACTCAATGATGCATGTTGAGAAGGATGGCTGCACTGGTATCAAAATGAAACGTTACTTCGCTCCTTTGGGAGCACTTTGGTTTTCAGTACGTCAGCTGCTGCGCAGCCAGAGTCCTTGGCCGAGACAGAGCTGCCACCAGCGGCAAAAAAAAAAAAAAAAAAACGCTCGGAGACCTGCTGAAGTCCCGGACAAGCACTGCTTCTGCAACCGTCCTGAAGAGAGTTTCAGCCGAGCTGGAGCTCACTCGCTACCTGCAGGAGGAACGCATCCACCCTAAAGAAACCCCCGACATGGTGGAGCAACAACCGGGAGAGATTCCCTTTGCTCGCCAGAGTCGCACGTAGGTACGTGTGCGTTAGTGCAACGAGCGCTCCATCCGAGAGGGTTTTCAGTGTTGCTGGAAATGTTGCCACCCCTCTCAGATCCTCTCTCAAACCGTATATGGTTATCATGCTGGTTTTCCTTGTAGGTAACAAGGACGTGACCGAGCTATAAATCACCGTCATTCGTGTATGAAAGTGAAATGATAGTGCGCCCGGCGCACGCGCGACCGGTACATGTAATTTTTTATGCTTGATTTTAAACAACTAAACAAAATGGGGACTTGTTTATTATTTGTTAGATGCTGCAGCTAAATTTGCAATTAAAAGTTTAACCTTATCCTGAATTTTGTTGTTTTTAAATTCAGTCGGACTCCGACTGTCGGAGAAACAAACGTTACTGCGATCTGTGTTGTTACTGCCCTTTGATCTGCATTCAGTAAAGTGTTATAAAAGAAGGCACGGCAATTTTTAACCTTTTTTAAATGTGTAAACATTATGTTTAGATAGTACTGCAATAAAAAAAGGGCTGCAATAATATCGCACACCGCAATATTAAGCCACCCTGAATCACCGCAGGGGGAATTCCTCAACCGCGACAGCCCTATTATGTAACACTTTGTATTAACTGAGAGACAACAGAAGAGAGAGTCAAGTTTAAAACGTTTAAAGATTTAAAAATAGACTAACTTTAAACACCAAATGTATGGTGTAACTAAGGTGAATTGAGACGGAGAATGGTGTAATGTGGAATGTTGTTCAGAACCAGCAAATCCGGAGAAACGATTAGTTCTGATGGGAATGAAGGTGATGTCTTCGCGCTAAGCTTTGATTTGGAGATTCATAACACACATTGAGACGCCATTCTGTCGGTCTACGTACCCTTGGCGGAAGTCCCCGTCTAGATCAGGAGGTGTAGAGGTCCAGCTTGGACCTTTCTGGAGCCGAAGCCTGTAGAACAGCCGCAGCCGTCGACCAGTCCAGTCTTGAGATACTTCCGGGTCACGACAGTTTAGTTGGCATCTAGCAAGACCCAAAACGGGGTCGTGATGGTTCAGCTTTTATTCTGAAAGGAACCGTTGCTTGGTTGGAACAGCAACAGATTTTATCCAGCTTGTCGTTGGTTCTTTCGGCTGAAGAGGAGAGTTACGGATTGGCCACTCCGACAACTTCTCTAGAACGCTTTGAACTGGCGTTAAAGATGACGTGGGCATATATAATATCAAGTCATTTATATTTTCATTTCACATATTGGTTCGCATTTTACTATTGACTTACACTTTGTTTGATTAGCTTATTAAAAATAAAGTTCTTTGACTTATTAAAAAGAAAGAGTCCTTTGTATTCATTCTTCTCTTGCGCTGGAAAGGAAAACAGTTTAGAAGCAGATGCATGAGACCTTGAACAATATCTCATGCAGATTAGTTCTTGCTGGGGGGGGGGGGATGACTTTTAGTTGGAAAACAGTCATTTCATTCCGTTACATTTATATATATATAAAATTGCATAGCTGCAGTACTTTAATTTTGAAAATTACTGGGGATTTTACACTGAAACAGTGTGTGATTTCCCATCTAGCCCTATGTTAAGTGTGGGAATTGACATGTCCCAGAAGCGGCCCGCTGCAAAAGTAGAACCCAATCCTATCTTTAGCGGCACAGCGTACCGCTTCTGGTAAATTTTCACATCGCTGCTGGTTTGAAACAGTCAATAGGCTATAATGGATTCTATTTGAAGCAGTGACGTTCTGCTGCCATTCCGCGCCGCTAATGCTTTCAGTGTGAAACCGGGGTGAGACAGTAACCCTGGCTTTCCACTGGCAGTGAAAGCAGATGTATAACATAATAGTGGCATACTACCAGCGAGTTCATTCCCAACCAGTAGTGAAAGTGTTCAACTCAGCTGACCCTGTGACGTCACAAAATCACAGGAGAATTGCAACACCACACTTGATTTCAGACATCCACACACAATAATAGGGAGCCTAAGTCTCCTCCATTTCCGGTCGGCTCATGGGTTCCCAGAAGAACGAAAAAATGAATGCAAGTCAATGGGGCTAAAAACGCTATTTTCTAATCCGCTTTGCCGTACGCCCTGGATCACACAAATGTTGTACTGCAGTTTTAATGAAAAGTAATGATGGGTGTTTCGACCACACCAGTCACATACTTTGAGATTTATCAGTTTGTAAAAGTTTGTAATTAGCTTGACAGCACACCAGAAATCAGCACGTCACATATGTGACGTCACCACATAATCTCCTCTCCCCTAATGTAGCTGCTACTTACCAAATGACCAGATTTATGGTGGTTCTTTCTTCCTGTGGGAAGTTTGCTGAACTTACAACCCTTTTCCCACAGTTTTCTCCATGTCTGGTTCGATGACGTCACTTTCGTGATGTGCATTTGTAGTCTTGGACTTATTTTCACACAAAACCTAAAATAGCGTTTCCCCCTGTTCAAACTTTATCGCATTTTGGTATCAAAATTTGTCTTTAAAATTCACGGACATCATATGTGAAATCCATGGCACAAAACAAGCGAAATTAGAAAATAGCGTGTTTAGCCACATTGACTTGCATTCATTTTTTTCGTTCTTCCAGGGACCCATGGTCCGGAAGTAGATGGGAGTGACTTAGGCTCCCTATAAACAAAAAGAAAAATGGCTGCATGCATGAAAAAATGTCTGTGAGTTATTTTCTGTTCTGTTTATATTGGTCACAGAAGTTCACAGGAAATGACGTACTGCACATTTAAAGAAAATACAACTTGATGACATTGGAAAAATGACAGACTTTCATTGAACATAGTTTTAATCACTAATTTTAATATAGAATGTTTAACCTTCTGTTGAACCCTGAGTCACAATCAGTCCAGTACTGGTATCATGCTGATGAATTCCTGTACTTGCTTTTATTTGCATGTTTAGGATCATAATAGCTGCTTCCTTTTATGTCTGTTATGTACTACTAGTGTCAAATATTCTCAAACATGAACCACTTTCATTCAGAAACCTTATCCTAAATATTCACAAGCAAGGTATGCAAGCAAATATGCACACATGAAGCATGTTTTATGACATATTCTTGGATCTCTAAACAGTTTTCTTCCCTCAGTTTGTGTTAGAAAAAAGGTATTTTCAGTCGAGTAAAAGGCTGAGTTGACCCTCAGAAATAGCTTAAATACTTTTACATTAGTGTCATCTTGTAGAAGCTGGAGTAGATGTTCATAATTGATCATCCTTCGCCATTCAGCAGAATGTTGCCAACAAGTGATGTAAAATGCTCAGGACAAAAAAAATTCCTAGTCAAGGGTGCTTTTGGAAGGTTAAAAATATGTAGAAACTGTTTTGACAACTCCCAGGTTCTTTCCAGCTAGAAGTTTGGAAAACTGAAATAAAGAAGCCCATCATGAGGAAGACCACTTCCTATCTAATTAGTGGCCGGCAGTTTTCCGAATTAGCATTTTTTCCTTGACTCTGTATACTTGTAATCACATCAAAGCTAGTACTAGAAAAAAGGGCTGCAACCTGGTACCATTACCGCCGCTACTAGCAAATCTATTTGAGTTTCTCAGAGTAGGTAGTAATGGAGTCACGACAAAGCTGTGGTCCAGTCATGAAGAAGAGGTGGAGTAGATTTTTTTATTTAAATACATATATGTTTATGTTTTATTTATGTTTATTTATTTAGCAGACGCTTTCATCCAAAACGACTTACAATTTATAACCTATAGGGCATGCTGTGATCTGTGGGGGAAAGCGGAGTACCCGGAGGAAACCCACGCATGCATGGGGAGAACACGCAACTCCACGCAGAAAGGCCGCAGCCGAGCCGAGTCTCGAACCTGCAACCTGCATGGTGGCAACAGTGCTAACCACTGCGCCACCATGCAGAACTGCTCCTTCTCTCTTTCTGAAATAAGTTGAAAGCTAGGCCTCATATCTCACACATGAAGGGAAGCGGAGTTGACGAAGAGAGCTAAAACAAAAGTCTGATGTAGCGTGAGGTTGAACGCTACACTTCATTAGCTCCTTAGCACCATTACACAAAAGATAAATGTCTTTTCATTCCCCTTCCTCCTCTTCCACAGTTAGCTTAAAGTATACAGACTGACATTAATGTAGTGCAAGTCGTTAGCATTCAAGCTAGTGCCAAATTAAATGTTGCCTTTTGTTTTCCCCAAAACAAGTTTAAAGGTTTCAGCAAGTATGCTAGTCAGCAGCCACATGTCTAATGCCATGGTTCCAGTTCAGCTGATTACCAAATGAGTTTGATTGGCAGCTTTGACTTGAATGTCAAGACCTACGTCTATATCCGCCAGGTCAGAGCAGTGGTGAAAAATGTCCTGTCTGGCCAAAGGGCCTTTGTACAATCTCCCTTTATGTTGCACTGTGTTCCTGGTGTACCAGTCAGCAATGTGACATTTCACAGTTCATGCAGAGAAAGCGTGAAAGATTTGTCAACATGCAAATTGAATGAAGTTGTTCTCATGACTTCAGAGTTGTCACTCTGCCTGACCACCCCTGTTATTCTGTTTGTGTGAAACAAAAACCAGCCTGTCATCGCTTAGTCTGCAATGTGTAAATGTCATCAGTGTGTCCTACTGTGACAATTAGTTAAACACTAAAACCCTCCTGACTTCAAACATTGATGTTGTACTGCTCTTTTACTCCGTTATCCCATTTTCTGTTTTCCTAATCTTATTCTTTTGATATGACCGACCCTTCTGCCTTGTTCCACTCCCCATTCCCCCTTTCTGCCAGTTATTTTCTTTTTTTCCACATCATGTTTTTCTTTCTTTCTATTATTAATGTTTATCTTTTTTCTTTAAAAAAGATTCCAGCCAATATTTTGTAAACTTACAGTGAAAATGCTGTAAACACAAGTTTGAGAAGCAAATCAGGAATTTATTTCTTCTAAGTTCTGTTAATGCCATTATTATTTTGTAAATACAAGCTGGTTTATTTTAATGCTTATTTTTTAAACTTCATTAAATCAAAAGTAGTATTCAAACACTAATCCCAATATAAAACTAGCCTGTTGATCGTAAAATGGTGAGGCAGAAATGAACACTCTGAGAGTCAGCCCCACAGTCTCTTGCTGGGAGATGTTGTTTCAGGCTTTTTACCCCTTCTGCCCTTTTCCAAGCTGCATGGAGCCCAAATATTTTAGCCTGTTGGTGTGATCTCAGGTCATGACCCAAAATCTGAAGAGAACCTGAGGATTCTAGTACTTCTGGTGATTTGGATGGAACATTATGACATTTTCTTCTTATTAGATTGGGCCAAATGGGAACAAGGTGTACCAAAAGACAGAGGGGGTTGTGTAATGAGCTGGTGAGTTACTAGTGGGACTGGGCAGGATTTTAAAGGTCATCAAAATCCTTTTAACTCTTTTTTTTTTATGTGGCTAATTTTTTTTATGCAGGAATTTATCTTTTGTAGATAGTTTTTACCATGTCAGCAGATTGTTTTCATTAAAATATTTTTAGGATTTGGTGATTATAAATCAGTTTTTCTCTTTAGTATAAATATATTTGGGCTCATTTCTATTCTTATGAACACAACTCAGAACTACCGACTCTTCACAGAAGCTCTTTGTCTGAAGCAATTTGTTTTTCCTTTAATTACACATGGTGTAAAAGTAGACAACTTAAAACTTGAACTGTTTCAAAGCAGTTCTTGAAAGCTGACTGATTTAATGTACTTGGACCTAAAATTACATCTTCACGGTCTGAAAAAAAGAAAAAAAAAAGACTTTTATTATTACATTCCAAGCGTTTTTGCTCAACCGTTTTCTTCCATCCCCCACTTCTCTCCCCCTCTTCACCTAGTGATGTCAGATAAATTTTCAAGCCATGACTGAGCACTTTCACAGACAGCCCAGAGCCTAATGCAGGAAGGGGCTGGGCCTCTCACTTCTCATTTCCTATGCCACAGGAAGCACATTCCAGTGCTGCTGGCACTCAGGCAGCAGTAAAAAGCTGAGTGTAGCTGTGAGTTCCCGGCAAAAGGCCAATTCCCAGAATCTTTCAGAATCATTCACAAGGGAACTGTCTGAGGATTTATACCTGTGCACAAGTCTGTGAAATAAGGCCAGAGAGAAAAAGATAGACATTTACATTTTTTCAACTCAGTTCGTTACACACACATACGTGTGTGTGTGTGTGTGTGTGTGTGTGTATGTATATGTATGTGTATATATATATATATATATATATATGTATATATATATATATATATATATATATATATATATATATATTAGTGATGCACTGATATGAAATTTTTGGGCCACTACAATATCCGATATTAAGATCACTATTATGGCTGATAACCAATATTTGCAGATACCAATATACTGACATTAATGCTTCTAAAATGAGCAGACTTGGTGTAGAATGAAAATTAAAGCTGAATTTACATTATTATGTACACACATCACACACATTTATGGTTCTGAGATGATTTAATTGACTGTTCACATGACTAAACAAATGCACATCACCCCCCTCACCCTCTGAAACAGGCAAACAAATGGAGACGTGATGGAAAAAATATCGGTTGTTAACATCTGATATATATATATATATATACACACACACACACACACACGCACGCACGCACGCACGCACGCACGCACGCACACACACACACACACACACACACACACACACACACACACACACACACACACACACACACACACACACACACACGTTGGGCTGCTCGATTATGGCAAAAATAATAATCACGATTATGGTGACTGAAATTGAGATCACGATTATTTAGGACGATTTTTCAATTTATGTTGATTTTATTTGTTTTTATTCAGTCATAAAATTGCTCAGGGCACAATCAGGACAAAAATAAGAAACAAGATGATCACTAAAAGAATTCCTGATTCCCAGTATAAAAAGACCAATATACTTATAGCTCATAGTTTATGACCCAAGGGTTTGGTTTAACTCATTTAAGTCTAACCAGTACAGACCCAAATACCAATATCTTGCAAATACTGACAGCAAGAATTATACAGTGGCATTTATAACAAATAAATGCAAATAAATGGATGTTCACAAAATGTTTCATAATACGTATTTAGTCGTGTCAAGGTGCTGTAGGAGAGTACACTAACACTGTGTCCACAGAGAGATTAGTTATTATTTATCAGCGTGAGGAACTTATTTCTACCTTATTTATAAACTATTTATTTACAAGTCCATCAGTTAATGTAATAATTGTCCCAACCACAGCTGCACCCCCCACCCCCCAACCAGGTCTCACAGCAATCGGGGCAAGCTGCATGTGTGTTTAGCACGCCGCACGCGCACATTTAGCCGTTTTTAGTGGCTCAGGAGTCCGCAGGTGCGGTGTGTGTCACTCACTCTGGTTACTCCAACAGGGAGCCGGCTCCGAGAGCTGTTTCTTTAGCGACTGGCACGTCACTACATCATTCCCTTTCCTAATGTCCTGAAGAACGGTCCAGAGCGCAGGCGGAGTGTTTAGCTAACCTGCAGGAAACGTTGACGACAGTTATCCAGAAAGTAGCTAAGGGTTACCAGAGATGTTTCTCAGGTGTTCGCTAGGTACTTTTAAGTTAAAAAGTCAAGAAGGGAGTCTGAAAAGCTGTTAGAAAGAGTGTCACAGTCACTAAGTTGGCAACACTGTGGGAGGAGCGCTTCATTTGCAACTCAGGGCAGCGCAAGCGGGAGGAGCAAATAATCGGCTTGTTTTGTTTTTTATAATCGTTCAAAACTCAGATCGTAATCGTAATTAAAATTCGATTAATTGAGCAGCCCAACACACACGCACACACTCATCTACATGATTTTTAGGAACACCTGTTCAACTTCTCCTTAATGCAGTTATCTAATCAGCCAATCACATGGCAGTTGCTTCAATGCATTTAGGGGTGTGATCCTGGTCCCGAACTCCAAACTGAATGTCAGAATGAGAAAGAAAGGTGATTTAAGCACGGTTGTTGGTGCCAGACGGGCCGGTCTGAGTTTTTCTCAAGCTGCTCAGTTACTGGGATTTTCATGCACAACCATTTCTAGGGTTTACAAAAAAATGGTGTGAAAAGGGAAAAACATCCAGTATGCGGCAGTCCTGTGGGTGAAAATGCCTTGTTGATCCTAGAGGTCAGAGGAGAAGGGGCCGACTGATTCCAGCTGATAGAAGAGCTACTTTGACTGAAATAACCAGTTGTTACAACCGAGGAATGCAGCAAAGCATTTGTGAACCCACAACACGCACAACCTTGAGGCGAATGGGCTACAACAGCAGAAGACCCCACCGGGTACCACTCATCTCCACTACAAATAGGAAAAAGAGGCTACAATTTACACAAGCTCACCAAAATTGGACAGTTAAAGACTGGAAAAATGTTGCCTGGTCTGACGAGTCTCCATTTCTGTTGAGACATTCAAATGGCAGAGTCACATTTTGGCGTAAACAGAATGAGAACATGGATCCATCATGCCTTGTTACCACTGTGCAGGCTGGTGGTGGTGGTGTAATGGTGTGGGGGATGTTTTCTTGGCACACTTTAGGCCCCTTAGTGCCAATTGGGCATCGTTTAAATGCCTTAGGCTACCTGAGCATTGTTTCATACCATGTCCATCCCTTCATGACCATCATGTACCCATCCTCTGATGGCTACTTCCAGCAGGATAATTCACCATGTCATAAAGCTCAAATCATTTGAAACTGGTTTCTTGAACATGACAATGAGTTCATATTACTACAATGGCCCCCACAGTCACCAGATCTCAACCCGATAAAGCATCTTTGGGATGTGTTGGAACGGGAGCTTCGTGCCCTGAATGTGCATCCCACAGATCTCCATCAACTGCAAGATGCTATCCTATCAATACGGGCCAACATTTCTAAAGAATGCTTTCAGCACCTTGTTGAATCAATGCCAAGCAGAATTAAGGCAGTTCTCAATCAATCAGTCAAAGCTTTATTTATAAAGCGCCTTCGGCAACCCTGTCAAGAAGCCCAAGGCGCTGAACATGGTACAGTAGAAGTACAAATATAGTGAATAAATCAAAAATAAAAGCAATTCAGAAATAAAAGCAATTCAAATTACAAATTACAAAAAAAGGTAAAACATTCTAGTACAGGACAGATGGGTAAAACAGTGGATAGAGTGAACCAATGAAAACTGTAAAAGAAATTCAATGTAAAAGAGGGCCAAATCAAACATGTTCAGGAAACGCCAAGCGGAGGAGGTGTGTTTTTAGGCTGGTGCCTATCTCCAGCGGTCAACGGGCAATCAGGTGGGGTACACCCTGGACAGAGAGCCAGTCCATCGTAGTTTCCATTTTGTCATCAGTATGGTTGTCTTTATCCAGCCATTGTGTGTATGTTTATCTTGATATTGGTCTTCTTGCGTATTTATTTTGTGAGTCAACATTTCCATTACATATATCTCACTCAAAGTCTTTTTTACCAGTCATGTTGTACTGGAGGATCTGCTTTGTACCATTTTCTTGTGATTGCTTTTTTGCATGCTGCCAACATAAATTTCTGTAAATATCTATCTTTTTTTATTTCAATGTTGCCTGACATATTGCCCAGATATGTTAACACACAAGACTTGGGTTTACTTTAGCTATTAACAAGTACCTTGTGAATATTCTCCTTAAAGTGTCTAATTTTAGCACAAAACCAAATAACATGAGAGTGGTCTACATTCTGCCTTTTCTCCAACATGCCAATGGTACTGACGTATGTCTAATTCTGGATGTGACAAAGCATTTGATCAGATTTTTCCAACAAGTCAAACTCCTACCCTGTGATGATGTGGATGTTTGCTAGTTGGTTCTAAACAAAATCTATAGCCTGTAAAGCCATCCTATATATGTAAATATATAGTCTGCCCACGACCCTTAGACAGAGCAAGTAGATAGTGCTATGACCAATCAGAGCAATGAATGTGACATATTCAGCACTATGGATGTTGGCCAATGGGGTTCGCCATACACCCTCAAAGAACAGGCAAATACGTACCCTTTCTAAATAAAGTAGCTCTATCTGCTAATGTCTCGAAGAAAAGCCCAAGTCTAAATGGTCAAAAGTTGATGCCAAAACCATTTCAAACATGCACTGTTCCTGAGCCAACATCATCATTTTACATTTTCTCTGTTGTATCTCTGGTGCTAGACTCGCCCAATGTTTGTCTATGAACAAAAAGATCTGTGACCGGCAGGGCCTAAACTTAGTCGAGCCAATGGTAGCGTAGCTAAACTGACCTGCAGAGCAAAATCTTTTGCTACTGCAACAGTTTGTCTAGATTTTTAGGCTAAACAACATCTTTGAAGTGAATTGGGTGACACTATCCACCTGATCAACTACATTAATCAGTTCTTCTCCATCCACAATGAGACATTACATTTCCCTTCCTTGTACAAATTGTTCTAAATTTTCAATTTGGATGCATAATCTTTGTCATACCAACCAATTTTAGGTCTAATTTATGCTGAATGGAAATATTCCTTAAATGTGTCAATGTCCTACCTCCTTTGTCTAAAGATTCAATATTTATTGCGAAATTCTCAGCAATTTTAGGTGAGATTAAAAAGAGATTCAACTAGAATAAAGGAGCCATACCATGGAAAATCCACTTTTTTGAGCCTTTTACCATGTGATATTGTAACTTCCTCATGAAAACAACCCCCAAACTCTTTGTGGCTGCATTCATGCATTTTCCTGTATCAGCTGTAAATTTAGAGTTTTACTTTGAAAATCCTGAAAACGCCTGAATGAAAACTACTTGCGTCATCAGGCATTTTTCTTCTCCCTGAAGATGGTGGTCTTGGTTCTGAAATCAGGATAATCCATGGATATTCATACAAATTACTTCTGCATCGGGGACAAAACACCGCCATAAAAACCATGCATTCTGTTTACAAAGACATACGAAATGATCAGCACAGGATAGGTATTTTAGGCGACTATTATTTTGTAGCAGACTCGTTAGTCAAGTGGTTAGAGTGACAGACTGGTGAGTAGTTTTGCGCAAGTTTGCCTCCCGGTTGCAACATTAATAATAATAATAATAATAATAATAATAATAATACATTTTATTTAAAAGCACCTTTCAGAACACTTACTTGACAGTAACTGTTTTACTTTTTTTTTCAGCCACTCTTGCCAGTATTATGTTTTCAACCGTTTATTGGTAAACCGTTTGAAATATAAGGGTTAGTTATTATTTTTTTTCTTTCTTTTGTTTATTTAGCCAATGCGAGTGTGAGGTGAGCATAGTAACTCAACTAAAACGCTGCTTGGAAATGACCAAATTCAAAGATTTTTAGAAACACAAAATATTTTGCAGAAAATAATAAAACTCAAATATAAAAAAGATTAAGTCTGCTTCAGCTGACTAAATAAATTACCGCCGACGCCACAGAGAGTTGAACCTACATCAGCACACGGCAAAACAAGATGAAAGGCAGTTACTGTGACCACTTGACTTCCGAGGCCAATACAACTGTGGGCTTGCCTTTGACGGTCTTGTAAGTGCATGTTGTCAGAGCAGGGTGGGCGGAGTTTCACTGAATCAAACAGTTTTGTTTCCAGGTATAAATTCAGGCTGACAAAAATAACTCATATTTTAGATAAATGGCATCTCAGTAGTGCCAAACGGTTATATACTGTGCCTACCATTGTGCTCAAACATTTAAAATAGCGTGATATGTAACCTCTGTTGACTGCACTAATATAAAAATGAACAGATATGACAAAAAATGTTTCTTTCATTTGTTTTGAAGCCATCTTCAATGTGCAAGCTAAGGCCAAGAGGGTTGAGCACAGGCTAGAGGTTTTGTGCAAAATAGGTTTAGAATTGATTAACCTAATTAATTATTTAATGGACTGCAATGTTGTTACACTTAAAGAGACAACAGCAGAAAAGAGCTGGACAGCCATGAGTGTCTTGTGCCAAAGCTTTTCACTACTGAACTGTCAATATAGTCAGTGTGCAAGACTCCTCTAGAAATTTTCCAGCCGATATGTGCGTGTGGGGGGGTTACATTCGCGGGGTAAGGGAGGGGGTAATAGTTGCGAGCGGGAAACACTGGTGTGATTGATAAAGCTGAGATGTTTTAATGAAATTGCTTCATCATCAATCTCAACATACACCATCACAAGGTTTAGCTGTCCTGCACTTTACTGTGAAGCTAATAGGAGGTTTTTTTTGGATACAATAAATTAAATATTCACATTTAATTTACATTGGCGACCAGTCACTGTTTGTTTTGTCTGACTTTACTTGGGCGTGTCTTTGTTCTTTGCTTGTCGTTTATTTATTGACTTATTTATTTATTTATTTAGTTACAGCTCGTTAAGGAAGCGGATAACTTGTGTACTAGCACCTTGTGACTTTTGTACCTTGAAAGGTGCTATATAAAAAAACAATTCTTCTGTTATCATAGTCCTCTAATTGTTTGTATCTTTTAGGATAAGGGAAAAGGAAAAGGTTTGGTGAAGAATGCTGCTTTGGAGGAACAGGATGCTCAGAACCAAGAGAGCGTTGCTTTCTGTAAAGACATCGCAAGGTAAGAGGCTCGCTGGTGGTTTAATGATGTGCTGATATGCTGACAATGTAAAGTAGCTTTTGGCTTTAAAATACAAAAATATTTTATTTTCAAATAGCTTTTGTCTATGGTTACAGTTTGTTAACTTAAAGAATGGATCAATTGTTTAGTTGATCTTGTGTCTGAGCAGTGTTTTACCAGTATTCAGTTTGGGTGGAATGATGACAGAATTAGAGATTAACTAGTATAATTTCAAAGTTGTATTGTTGTCCAATGTCAGTATTAAAGTAGATATGTTATTCATTTATCTGACCTTTTTAGTGTGCATTTCAGTATCACTTTTGTTTTTGTTTCTACTGTTTTTACGTCTCCTTCTTAAACTACCTGTAATGCAGTCATCAGTCTTCTCTGAGTATTCGTGATACCTGGCTAGTTTTCATTGGCTCAATTCATTTTTGACTTCCCTTCTTTTGTAATTTTTATTGGTCTTGCAGCCTGCGTTCCAAATTTCCTCATGATGACATGACAACCAACCCAGGCTTTGTCCTCAGCCCGGTCATCTCCCAGAGAGATGGTGGCGGAGCCAGCAGCTACTCTGTCAAAGTTTCTATTGAAATCTCTGACTCTCAGCAGCCTGTAACTTTCACCTGTGATGGTAAGCAATGAAGGAGAATTTATCAGATAAATTACATGCACCAGTTTAATAATAACAAAGAAATATTCACTCTATAATTTTATAGGTACATTTATTAGAACAGTGAGAGACATAACAATAATTTAAAAAATATTTTCAAAAACACTAGCACTTTTATGAAGGAAGACAGTATTCGTGAAAAATTTGAGCCAGGCCTGCCCAACTGGCAGACGTGGGAGTGTCTCATGCTGGACATTTTTGAACCTCGTTGGACAATGTCCTTGCAGGCTTCAGATTTGTATTTATTTATTAGTGAGTTATTTTGTGAACTCTGACCTTTATTATTATTAATAATAATACATTTAATTTCTAATGCACTTAAAATTTACGCAATATCATAGTGCTACACAATAACAAGGTTCATAAAATAAATAAAAGAAGAGTTTATAAAATGTACTCAACAAAAGGTTTTCCTAAACAATATAAGTCTCAAAGTTCTGTTTAAGAGCATCTACAGTTTGTGGGGCCCTCAGGTGGACGGGTAAGACATTCCACAGCCTTGGAGCAGCGATTAAAAAAGCCCGATCACTGGGGATGTGAGTCTCAGAGCAACTCACTATTTGATTTGATTCCGATTCTCGGGGTGCCGATTCGATTCAGAATCGATTCTCGGTTTAAATTGATTCACAATCAATATGAACAAAGAGTGTCAGTTCCAAGATGAACTACTTTGTTGTACAAGTTAGTTAACGCTATGGGATTTTTTTTATTTTACTTTAAACTGGTCATGCTAAAAAATAGCTAATTCACAAGGTAAAATAAAGTGATTCTAAAACTGTAAACAGAAACAATCTTTTGACCAAAAGACAACATTTATTTTTGCTTACCTTGTAAAATATAACCAATCTGTAGTTACCTAACAGTAGCTTTGAAAGTAATACAGTCAAATACTTCTTAAGTATCTGTGGAAACAAGTTTAACTTTTGAGTCCTCAACCTGTTTAAAAAAGAGCCTCAGATTTCTTACAAAGGAAAATGTGTTCTCTCATTTATCAATAACTTCAAATAAACACATGAGTAATCCTGAGTACTCACTTATCAACTTAGAAAATAAATATGAGAATATCTCAAATTTCTGAGTATGGAAAAAATTACATTCTATTCCCCACTTATCAGCAGATTCAAAAATGAATCATCCCAATTTATGGGACCACAAAAGTAAAAGGAGTACTGACTCTCCTAACAAAGACCCAAAAAACATACAAAAGTGCATCTCAAACCTGTAACGTGCCAAATATTTGCGTTCCTGGAATCAATTCTGAACTTTTGTGAATCGATTCTGAATCTTAAGTGAATCGATTCTGAACTTTTGTGAACTGATTCTGAATCTTTATAAACAAGAATCCTGATTCAGACTTGAATCGATTTTTTTCAGCACCTCTGCCGATCACTCATACTGCCGAGCTTAGTTCTGTGGGTTAGAAGTGTATTGGTGCAGACCAGAAAATACGATTTGTTCCTTTAAATAAATGGGAGCATGTCCATGAATACACTGATAAAAAAGTAGAGAAACTTCTGAGGCAGACTGGAAGCCAATGAAGATCTTTTAGGATGGGGATGATATGCTCATACTTGACCACCCTCTTCAGGATCAGGGGCATAGCAATCCTTTCAAAAGGTGTTGAGACTTCTCTTATATATATAGAGCCGGATTAAATAAATGGACTACACTAGGCAGGCTGCATTTTTAGCCCCCCCCCCTCCATCGATGTTATTTAATGAATTGAAATCTGAAACTTACCAAATTTACTTATAAAAGTTCATTCACATTTTACGTAGCCTAGTCTTTGGTTACAAATTGGTTGTTTGTATGCCAAAATAAGTCATGTGTTGTATGTAAAACATTCTATCAGACAATTTTTTAATATTAATAATTTATACGTCATTACACAGCTGTATTAAATGCTAATAAATGATCCTCATCTTATCGATTGGAAGTGTCATTGTCAAGGCGGTACCAGTATATAACCACTAGGTGTCATTAAACTATGTAAACAGAGCAAATATGTGTCTCTTATTTGCTCTGTTTATATTTAATCACTACATTTAATTAAAAATATTTTCTGCAAAATACAATAGCTTACAACATTTATTAATGATGACAAATTAATCACATGATGGTGGAAAGACATTCAAGAATAAATAGATTAATTTGAATGGACTGAAGCATGTTTTAAAGGCTCGCAAACAAACTATAACCACACAGCTTAAATTATTACAGTATAAATTTTATACAATCTATAATCTTAAAAGAAAGTATTTTAATAAAATGAAAACGTTATCTTAAGTTTTGATCTTGCTTTATGCTCATTCAGGCTGTTTTTGCCTCTGCTGAATCAGAAATTCTGTGTCAATTTTCTGAGTGTGAACTTATTGTTTTGCTATTTGAACATTAATAAAATTATTTGACAAATAATTAATAAAACCAGCAACACTTACCAAGGAAACCATTTAGCATGCTCCGCTCCGGGATAATCTTCAGCCTTCCAGCATCACAGGGCCTCAATCACAGCAGAAACACGTCTAAAGAAATGTTCCTTGGTTAAGCTTCGGTTTATGTCTCCACATTTCCTCTGTGATGCCGAAGAATAACCAATATTTTGAGAGAGTGGTTTAGTGCAAAGTACTCACACATCCTGTCATCAGTTTGGTACCACTTTGCAGGATCAGATGGGTAGCTAGTTGTCAATACCCTTTCTGGGTCTAGAGGCTCCTGCTGTAAGACTATATTGGGCTCACTTCTGGCTGGCTGCTGTTCTTCCAGTTTGTCCATGTGTGAAGGCGCTGATGTTGACGGCGTTGGCGCTACAGCGTCTTCCGCCGCATCTTCCACCACGTCTTCGGGTCGTGTCTCCTCCGGGTCTGACTTGGGCCCGGCCTCTGGCTCTGCTGACTCGAGCATGTTCACAGCTGTCGGACGGCTGCCCGAGCAGCCCGACAGAAACTTCTGTAAAGCCCCCCGCTGTCTCTTCTTTAGTTCCTCTTCTTTTTTTTTCTTTTTTTTTAACGTTTTGCCGCACCCGAAAGCATCGGGAAAGTTAGCCTACTCAAAAACACCTGCTAGCTTTGTTGTGTCCCGCTCTAACTCTGACCGCTTCTCTGACGTCCTTAATTGGGTGGCGCCTTAACCCTCTGGGGTCCAGGGTGTAATTTGCCGTGAGTTTTCCTTTGTATTTCCAAAATAAAAACCATAACCAATGCCTTATGTGGTATCAATCTTTTCAGCACAACCTGGACTTTATGAATCTATACTTATTTTTTATATTTGGACATAAAGGGGTTGCATATTAGACCTTAAATCACTCAAAAACATAAAATTTGAATTGGAAAAAAGTTGTTTATTTTACTGTGAAACCAACAAACATTTATGACGAATGTTTTTTATCATTTAGAATGGTAATCTAGACTGTACATTTATAAAAAATATGACTAAATATAGCAAATAACTAATTTAAAAAAATTATTAGCCCTCTGGGATCCAGAGTGTAAATCACCGTTTTTGACTCATTTTGGTTTTTCTTTTGTATTTTCTAATAAAAACAATAAATATTGCCTTATGGGGTATCATTATTTTCAGGACAACCTGGACTATCTGAATTTATACTTATTTTCTTAATTTGGCAATAATGTACATGGATTTAGGAGTGGGGAGTGGCTCTGTCTCACGCCGAGATCTGACAGCTGCGCGGCACCGCCCACTCCTCTTGTTGGATCTCAGAGGAGCTGGATCTCTGCCTTCGTCCTCTACCTCATCATGACCCAACTCTTCTATGAGGAAGGATGGATCTGCCACATCCTCATCAATATCCTCGCTATTTGCCTCAGACTCCGGCTGCGAGTCTCTGTCCACTTCCTCTGCTTCCAGTTCAAAAAACAGCCGTACCATCTGAACTGCTGCAGAGACAATATATCTGTCCGGATCGCTCCAAAATATGAAGTTTACCATCAATATCTGTCTAACTGTTTGTTGTTACTCCGGTCGCGCCACTCCTTTCCCCGCGAAGCGGCTCCTTTTTGCGCACATCTCGTTACTCGTGCAGCCTTCCTCTCTCTCTCAGCTAGGGTTGTCACGGTATGAAAATTTAACCTCACGGTTATTGTGACCAAAATTATCACGGTTTTCGGTATTATCGCGGTATTTTTTAAACGGTGTTGCATATGTTCAGAAAGCATTGATAGTCCTGTTCTACACAAACTGAAATAGTTTAGAAAAGGTTTAACAGTGTTTATTAAACCTAAAATAACACAAAGCCTTAGCAAAAGTGCAACTTTTCACAAGTAAAGGAACAAATAGCTTCTTTTTCTGGAACGTGTTACAGTAGTCAGTGCAGGTTTAAATTATACAAATCCAAACATTCGAAACATAAACAATATGTAAACAAATCAAAGAAACACCACTTGTTTTCTCATATACTTGTTTTCTTCATTATCAAAATGAAAATCTAAAACTCCAGTCCACACTTGACTTGAGCACTGTACAAGTCAACCTTAAAAAATATGTATTTAAAATAAATAGCCACTTTAAACAAATTACTAAAATAACTACTACACTATGTAATCAAATCCAAATGTTCAAGTATAAATGGCATTGAATAAGTAAACAAATCAATGACAAGGAACTAATTGTATATTTCTCTTCATCATCAACAAATAAGATGCTTCATCCAGCAACAGGGTGTCCGTGACACGGTTTAAATGCTGGCAGAGGACGCTGCGGCTGCAGTATATAGTGTCTCGTTGCATTCTCCGTCAACCAAAAGTCCTCGCGTCATGCATTTAAGCTAAAATGCTAATGTTAACTTACCTTGCACTGGCTGTAGAGACGTGGGTGATGGTCACTCAGATGTGCCATTAGATTCGGTGTTGCTGCCTTTTGCAGACACTTGTTTCCTACACGTTCTGCAAACGGGATAGCCGTCTTCTATTAACTGTCCCTCAGCGTTTTTCAGAAATCCAAAATATGCCCATACTTCCGAATAGTCTTCTTTGAGGACTGATGGATGTCCTGGGCGCTGCCGTCTCCTCCTTCGGCCATTATTTCAGCTTCAAAGTTTTGGTGCCGTTGCAAACTAAAAAGTGCGTGTGCGCGCCGCGGGAACTTCATCTGAAGCGACGGTGGCTGGTACGGGTTACCGCGCCGAAACCGCGGCCACGGTAAACCCACCGAGATAATATAGTTTTTTAAAAACTGGACGGTTATCTTTATTGTCAACTTTTTTACCGGGGTTTACCGCTATACCGGTTACCGTGACAACCCTACTCTCAGCTACATAATGATACTTTTTATCAGTTGAATATGTGAGACTTCCACCAACAGCAAAAGGATCTCATGTTTTTGTGTGGGGTTTTTTTTATGTTCACAAGCACATTCCCGCTCACGGATTTCTAAACTGCTGTTTTGACAAGTTATCAGATTGTCTAAAAATAGGTCGTTTTTTAGTTTAGTTTAACTCCGCTTTTACGTTGCCTATTAACAAAATTTAAAAACTGGGATGTAGTTTATAATCTTCTTTTTAAAGCTGAATTGAAACCGAAACTCAGGGAGGCGGAGTCTTGCTCCCACAGCGTCCCAAATAAGACCTGTTCAAAAGACTCGTATACTCGTCCATGGACCCCAGAGGTTTAATGTGACGTAGCCAATGAAACGTTCTATGGTTAAGATAAACATTGTCACTATTTTTAGTTAATTAATAAATATTGACACAAATTGTAGATAGGAGTCCGTGCTACAAATTCTATCATAGGACATTTGTACATTTAATTTTTAATTTATTTATTTTTAATTTTGTTCCTCTGTCTGGGCCCCATCCAGCCAATCATGCCCTAGGCACGTGCCTACTTTGCCTTTGCGTTAATCCGGCTCTGTATATATATTATCTTCTGCTTATCCGGAGTCAGGTCGCAGGGCCAACAGTCTTACCTCTCCCCAGCCACTTGGGCCAGCTCTTCCAGGGGAACCCCAAGGCGTTCCCTGGCCAGGCGAGAGATACAGTCCCTCCAACGTTTCCTGGGTCTCCGTTTAGGTCTCCTCTTGGTTGGACGTGCCCGGAAAACCTCACCAGGGAGGCGTCTAGGAGCCATCCTAATCAGATGCCCAAGACACCTCAACAGGCTCCTCTTGATTTGGAGGAGCAGCGGATCTACTCCTAGCCTCTCCAGGGTTAACCAAGCTTCTAACCCTGTCTCTAAGGGACAGCCCAGACACCCTGCAGAGAAGACTAATTTTGGTTGCTTGGATCTGCGTTATCATTCTTTTGGTCACTACCCAAAGCTCATGACCATAGGTGAGGGTTGGAACGTAGATCAACCGGTAAATCGAGAGCTTCGCCTTCTGGTTCAGCTCTCTCTTCACCACGACAGACCAGTATAAATATGTGCACCATAAATTACTAGTGTGCATTATTCCTAAACAATTTGAGTTACGTTGTTATTTGGAAAGCAATTTAGAATTTTTTTCTCCTTCCATTTGGCTGAATCTTTTGTTTATTATGTATTTACTGTTTGCTGCTTCTGTTGTGTGAAGTTGTTTCCATTTTTTAGTTTCCAGTTCAGAAAGGTCAATCCCAACAAATTTTTCACTTCTTTATTTTTAATCTGCTCAATAAAATGTTTTATTTCATGAGTAATCAATTAGAACTCCTGAAAAAAAACTTGAATTTCCACTAATCAACTAAAGGTATCGCAAATTACCAACAGTTTTTTTTATGGATTTTGCTGTTAATGTAGAATAATCTACTCCAAATTTGAAGAGTCTAGGTGTTGTAGTTTTGAGCTTGACCAGATCTAAATTAGACCAGCTTAAGCAAAAAATGAGACATTTGTTTTTTTATTTGTAACAAATCAAATAAACCATGTTTTAAAGACTATTAGTTTATATCTAGTCGAGGTATGAAGAGTCTAGGTCTTGCAGTTTTTCAGCTGAGCCAATTCTAATATGGTCTAGAAAAGTGCTGGAACCTGCTTCCTTTGAACTATTACAAATCAAAAATAGTTGTAAAAAAAAATCTGAAATGGATGTAACACCTTCCTCGAGTCCCCCAAGGTGCTTTACAACACAGTCATTCACCCATGCACACACAGTCATATGATGATGAGCTACAATTAGGGCTGCTCGATTATGGCAAAAATAATAATCACGATTATGGTGACTGAAATTGAGATCTCGATTATTTAGGACGATTTTTCAATTTATGTTGATTTTATTTGTTTTTATTCAGTCATAAAATTGCTCAGGGCACAATCAGGACAAAAAGAAATAAGAAACAAGATGATCACTAAAATAACTCCTGATTCCCAGTATAAAAAGACCAATAAACTTATAGCTCATAGTCTATGACCCAAGGGCTATAGACCTTGGTTTAACTCATTTAAGTCTAACCAGTACAGACCCAAATACCAATATCTTGCAAATACTGACAGCAAGAATTATACAGTGGCATTTATAACAAATAAATGCAAATAAATTGATGTTCACTAAATTTTGCATAACATTTATTGAGTCGTGTCAAGGTGCTTTAGGAGAGTGCACTAGCACTGTGTCCTCAGAGAGATTAGTTATTAGTTATCAGCGTGAGGAAGTTATTTCTACCTTATTTATAAACTATGTATTTACAAGTCCATCAGTTAATGTAATAATTGTCCCAACCACAGCTGCACCCCCCAACCCGGTCTCAGCAATCGGGGCAAGCTGCACGAGTGTTTAGCACGCCGTTTTTAGTGGCTCAGGAGTCCGCAGGTGCGGTGTGTGTGTCACTCACTCTGGTTACTCCAACAGGGAGCCGGCTCCGAGAGCTGTTTCTTTAGCAACTGACACATCACTACATCATTCCCTTTCCTAATGTTGTGAAGAACGGTCCGGAGCGCAGGCGGAGTGTTTAGCTAACCTGCAGGAAATGTCGACGACAGTTATCCAGAAAGTAGCTAAGGGTTACCAGAGATGTTTCTGAGGTGTTCGCTAGGTACTTTTAAGATTTAAAAAGTCAAGAAGGGGGTCTGAAAAGCTGTTGGAAATAGCATCAAAGTCGCTAAGTTGGCAACACTGTGGGAGGAGCGCTTCATTTGCAACTCGGGGCAGCGCAAGTGGGTGGAGCAAATAATTGGCTTGTTTTGTTTTTATAATCGTTCTAAACTCAGATTGGAATTGTGATTAAAATTCGATTAATTGAGCAGCCCTAGCTACAATGTAGCCACAGCTACCCTAGACAGTGGCAAGGCTGTTGAGCACAGGCACCACTGGTCCCTTTGAGCACCACCAGCAGGCAAGGTGAATTAGGTCTTGCTCAAGGACACAACAGCAGAATTCCCTGTCGGGAGTCAGGATCGATCCTGCAGCTCCCTCTCCCTCCAGAGCTACTGTTGCTATACTGGTGCTGTTAGTGCAGAATAACTTAGCTCGTCTAAAAAGTCTAAGTATTGTAAATTTATAATTAGGGTAGAGTAAAATGCTCGGGGAATGGAAATATTAGTTACAATTAGGGGTTGTGTCGACTAGTCGACTTCACTGCTCTGTAGTGACTTTTTATGCCTTTCATAGACTAGTCGCTGTCACGTGATAATGACCAACAAGATGCAGTCCTCGGAAATGACAGCAGGCGATGAGCCCCTGCTGTGCCAGAACGTCGGTATCTGACGCCCGCGGTAAAACGGACATTTGACCGAATTGTGACCTTTACCCTCTTGCAATTCCCCTCACCCCCATCCTAACCTTAACCAGCTTGCGCATGCAAAGCTCTGATCGTTGACGCGCTCCAGACATCTGCGTCCTGAGCACGGCCACAGTAACATTATCAAATTAGTTGTCGCCACCTCAAAAAGAAATTTATCACGCGATCGTTCATGTCGGCTCATTTCCTTTTATGCTTTCTGTCTTTTATTTGTGCCTGATGCGTTTCGCTGCTGTGGAGCAGAGCGCATCACCTGTTTTGTCCTCTGGTGACTTCACCACCAGTTTACCTCACTGGTGCGGCCAGCACGCACTCCGCTGTTTCTGCGGTCGGTAGATCTTTTAGAACTGCAGTTCAAAGGTAACTCATAAGGTGAATATATATGAAGCCAGGTAGCAGTTTTTCTTTAGGATTGAGAGGAGATGCAGGAAGATAATAAACAGAGACAGGACAGAAAAATAGTCAAATAAAAACAAGTTCGTTTTTGTACCTGGTGGTTGCAACAAACAGACACCATTGAAGGTCATCAGTAGCAGTGTTGGGAGTAATGTGTTATAAAAGTATCTAATTACTGTAATGCATTGCTTTTTGCTGTAATGTGGTAATGTAAGGCATTACAGGGGAAAAATGGTAATATTTTACTCGGAACTATTTTCAGAAACACTCGTTGCAACGTGTTACTTTTTTTGGTTAAAAATGTTTTTAAAATCCACTTGAAATGTTCAAATAAACTGAGCTTCTGCTACTAGCAACGAAGTATCAACATGCAAGCCAAACACGACTTCCGGTATGTCATCGGATTCATTCGCAAAATCGTCGGAGGGGAAACATCCGCCCGCCGGCCACATCAGTGAGGTGCATCACCGGAGGACAATACAGATGATGTGCTCGGCTCCACAGCAGCAAAAAGCATCAGGCACAAATAAAAGACATAAAAGAAATGAGCCGACAATTTGTTTTTGAGGTGGCAACACCTAATTTGATAATGTTACTGTGGCCGTGCTCAGGACGCAGATGTGTGGAGCACGTCAACGATCAGAGCTTTGCATGCACAAGCTGGTTAAGGTTAGGATGGGGGTGAGGGGAAGGATAAATTGCAAGAGGGTAAACGTCACAATTTGGTTAAATGTCCGTTTTACGGCGGGTGTCAGATACCGACGCTCTGGCACAGCGCGTTGCCTCCCGATGCACAGGGGCTCGCCACCTGCTGTCTTTTCCGAGGACTGCATCTTGTTGGTCATTATCACGTGACAGCGACTAGTCGATGGCAGGCATAAAAAGTCACTACAGAGCAGTGAATTCGACTAGGATACAACCCCTAGTACCTGGTGGTTGCAACAAACAGACACCATTGAAGGTGATCAGAAGTGAGGAACAGAAAATGAAATAATTATTTTAATGTTTAGAGCAGCAGGAACTCTGAGAGGCTGCAGGAGCATCAGTGAGTTTGCAGCCGCTGTACGGGGGAGGGAGGGGGGGAGGAGGCCTGAAGCAGGGGGACAGTAAAGATCCAGAAACTACCGTTATTTAACTTAGAAAATGTGGGCGCAATTTTAATTGCCAAAAACTCCAGCGAACCAACCCGCTTCAGGTGTATGATGTCATCGACTAGTCAAAGTCGACTCGATTTTCATTACTTGACTGTTGACTTTAAAAAAATTAAGTCATGCAGCACCTAGTTACAATAGCCCTTTCTGACTCTGAAACTAAAAAAGGAAACCAACTTCAGATTCATCTGCTATGTCTTTTTAGCTTTTGTAATAATTTAATCTTTTGTTCTTGATTAAGAGAAAAAGACAGAAAGAAGTCATCACATCAATAAGCAACCTCAGAGTTGACCCATAAGCAGGGATGGATGGTACACATAACTCTAGTAGCCGTTGTTTTTGCTCCAGTATCAAGTATTGATGTGTACAAACCAGATGTTTTAACTCATGGAGGCTGTAGTTCTGTTCTGTGTGAGCAGAGCGCACAGTGGGAGCAAGCTTGTAATTAGTCCGCACCTTTTTGTCGCTTGGGCGGCGTGGAGCGGTGCAGAAACGCGTTTCAACAATGGAACCGACCGTAATACTAACATAACACAGGTGCACAAAGGTGCGGGTTTCAATTAGCAACAGGAGGGCGAGGGAGAGGGCAAACACAGCCAGAGAAACACGGAGGGACTCGGCTGATAGTAATGTTTTTGAGCTAAACTGAGTGTGTGCGTGTTTAACCTCCTCATTCCCCACGGGTGCAACGCCTATGATCAGGATCCTAGCAAAACTGTTCTGGATGTTTTGCAGTCTATGAATGCTTTTTCCAGAGGTCTTGATGAGGGTTGTGTTATAGTAATCTAGTCTGGAAGAGACAAAGGCATGGATGTAGTTTGGCAATTTTTCTAAGATGATAAAATAACATCCTAAACAAGTGTTTGATGTGGGTGTCAAAGGTGAGTTGTGAGTCCATTTTGACTCCCAAATTAGTGACAGTTGTGGATAGGGATATGTTTTGGCCAGAAAAAGTTATGCTGGATATGGTGGAAGAGTGGAGCTGATGCTGTGTGCCAATTAGAATCGCGTTTGTATTAGAGCTCTTCAACTGAAGAAAGTTGAGCTTCATCCACACCTCCGTTCTCCAGACAAGTCTTTATTGTAGATGTTGGCACAAGAGCAGAGAAGGTGAATGGTGTCTTAAGGTAGAGCTGAGTACCATCAGCATAATAGTGGAAAAATATGCCATGTCTGCTAGTGATACTTCCTAAGGCAGTGGTACTCAATAAGTTGGCTGGACCGGGCCCGCAAACCCCCTCTTTGTGGTCCCTGGACCACCATTAAGAAGTGAGCCCAACTTACTCTGGTTACTAGAGCTAATGATGGTGAAATAAAGCCTGGATCATGCAACCCTCAGAGCTTCTGAGTGTGCCTTCATATGCTCCCTGTATGCCTGTTTATAAATGGTCAGTCCAGAGGCCTTGAGCCATTGCTCAAGGACAAACCTAGTCGTCCTCATCATTTGCAGATTCCTGGTGAACTATGGTGCTTCTACACTTATCTCCTGCATTAGCTTCTGATAAAAAAAATAGGCAGTGAAATGCTAGGATTAGAAAAACCTGTCAGATCTATGTCACACTGTCACTTAACATTCATGGTCTCACCCATCTTGACTCGTGACATCTTGGCTAATAGAAGCTAATTGTTAGCATTAGCAACTCCACCACACGGCAGAACTCCTTTAAGCCGGTCTTATTTGGGGAGATGAAACATCAACATTGTAGAGCAAACAGAGCCTATGGTAGAGTTGCATTGCTGTTAGCCAAGCGAGATGTCCAAATATCAGGAAATAAGACTCCAAATCCTGTCGTCTGAAACTCAACTCTGATGTGGCTCACTTCTAGTTCCTGAAACAGGCACACAAGAGCTTTTTCCCCGACTAAGACATTCATTTTTACTAGAGACCACTGCAATTGTATTGATTTGACATGTGAACCACACCTTTAAATTTAGGTAAAATGGAGGTCCTCATATTTTCCTCGGATGGTGCTGTTCCTACCATTAAAATGCATTTAGGTTTTTTGGCTACCTGTGTCAACTCATTTGTGAACTTTAACTGGAGCTCACAAACAGTCCCACATTACTTTGGCCTTGGCCTCCCTTCACTGGCTTCAAGTTGAGTTTAGGGTTCTGTTTAAAATCCTGGTTTTGACATTTAGAGCCCAACACAGGCAAGCTTCTCCTTACTTGGCTGAAAATCTACTCTCCGTCACAACAGTTGAGATCTGAGGGCCAGAGGCCTCTGTCGGTCCCAACTACAATGTTTAAGTCCCATGGTGACTGCTCCTTCAAAACTGTGGCCCCATGACTGTGGAACGGTCTTCACCTATCTTTGTGCTGTGCTGATTCTTTCTGTTTTAGAGAAGCTGCTAAGACCTGGCTTTTAATCTTGCTTTTAATTTACTTTGTAATGTTTCTTTTTCTTTGACCGCAAGTTCTGATCTTTTTCCATTTTCTTGTAATTTTGTTGCTTTGTTGTGCAGCACTTTGTAGTTTTTATCTGCAAAAGGTGCTAAATAAATACATTTTACTTACTCACAAAACACATGATCAATGCAACAAAAATGGACTCAAGAAGCATACTAAGGTCACAGAGAGACCTAGTCAGTCTCCAGATCTACTGTACATCCCATACAAATTCTGTGTAGTGAGCTGAAATCTATGTTACCAAACATCTTGGAGAGGTCATGGAGAGGATCTGCAAAGAGGAGTTGTACAAAATTCCCCTCAGATGAGTACAAAACTTGTGGCCCACTACAAGACACGCCTGGCCTTTGTGATTGGCAACAAAGTTTTTGCCACCGAGTGCTAAAGGCCATTTTCAAATGGATTAAATACTTTTTTGGTACATAAAAAAGCAAATAAATTGAAGACTTTTTGAAATGCAATTTTCATTATTATTTTGTCAAATAAATCAACATTTGAAATAATAAAGTGATCATTTTTTGTTAGTGAGCAAACTTATAAAACCAACAGGGGTACACATAATTATGGAAGTCCGACCTTATTTACTGACTCAAACTCTTCTCTAAATATGGTAGTAAATCAACAGTAATAAACAGACTCCTCTTATTCTACCCTCCAGACTTCCTCACTGACTCTCTTTCTTTCTTTCTTTCTTTTTTTCTTTCTTTCTTTCTTTCTTTCTTTCTTTCTTTCTTTCTTTCTTTCTTTCTTTCTTTCTTTCTTTCTTTCTTTCTTTCTTTCTTTCTTTCTTTCTTTCTTTCTTTCTTTAAACCATCTAAATTTGCTTCCCTCTTTCATATCATGTTGTCACCAGTGTGTTGACCCACATAGCTGATGTTTGGATTCCTCAGATAAATCTGTTCTCTGAAACAATGGGCCTCAGTTCTTGCTTTAACTAAAAGTTAGCATTTCTTTTTAAAGTTCTTTTTCAGGTTCTGTATTTCTTTGAGTGTCCTTTTTATCACAGTTTTTTCTTTTTTCAAAGCTCTGGCTTTTTCTTATTAATGTAACAGTGTCTGAAGAGTTAAGTGCTTAATTCCCCGCTTAGTCTGTCATAGTCATTATGTTATTGGGCAAGACATTCACCCAACTTCCCTGCTCTTGGTGGTCGGAGGGAGCCTGCAGCACCTAGTATGAATGGAAGCCTTAGTTCTGTCTATTAGCCTCAGGGCTGCTGTGGCTGCATTGTGGCTCATTACCAGCAGTGTGTGTGTATCTTTGTGCGTTTGCTGGCTGACTTGTGTTGTAAAGTGAATGAGGGTTCTGGGACTTTAGAAAGTGCTATATAAATACAGGCCATTTACCATGCAAATTAGTTGTGCAACTTTGAAGTTAATGTTTTGAAAATTATATTACACCCCAATCCATCAAATTCATCTTTATATCAGTAGAAATCAAGAATGATTTTCCATATGAATTGAGTAATCAAGAAAACAGTTCTGCAAAGTTGTTTGGGACCATATGAGATTATTCTCTGTTTTGAAGAGCTGATTTATGTTGGGCTTGGTTGTCAGGATTCTTTGCATACTGTGGCTGAGAGTTGAAGGGGTGGTCAGGGCAGTGCATTAATGAAATGAAAAGGGAGCAACTGCTGAGTGGGGAGGAGGTTGGGGAAAGTGTAGGAGCAGAGGGAAATGTAGTGAGAGAAAAGTGGAACTAGAGAAAAGAACGTGATAATTTTTAAATATAGAAGAAAGCGTTACATTTGTATAGACAGAAAGTGGTGAAGGTGAAGCTAAAACTGGACTTAATTCATGAAAACATAATGGAGCCGCAAGAGGGGTCTGAAATTACAATCTGTAGTTCAGATTTTGGAAAGGCAATGCCACCGTCTTTTTAGATTCAGAGATCAAAACCCTGCCGTCTTTGTGTGATAAAAAGAAACAAATATGCCCTAAGAGGAAAATTCATGTTGGCCTCTTGTATTCGCGATGTCGTTCTTTTGGTCACTGCCCAAAGTTCATGACCATAGATGAGGGCTGCAACGTAGACTAACCAGTAAATCTAAAGATTTGCTTTTAGGCATATATCTCTCTTCACCACGACAGACTGGTACAACACTCGCATCACTATAGATGCAGCACCAATATGCCTATCAGTCTCCTCATTTTTTCCCTCTTTCGTGAACAAGAACCAGAGATAATTAAATTTCTCCATCTGGCGCAGGACATCACCCCTGACTTGGAAAAGGTTTTCTACCCTTTTCCAGCTCGAGCCTGTGGTCTCAGATTTGGATGTGCTGATTTTCATCCCGGCTGCTTTACATTGGCCTGTAAGCTGCTCCAGCAAAAGTTGGGAGATCATGCTCTTATGTAGTCAACAGGACCACATCATCTGCAAAAAATCAGAGACCTGATCCTTAGGCCACTGAAATGGATCTCCTCAGAACCTTGTCTGCACCTAAAAACCCTGTCCATAAAGTCAAAGTCCCATTAGTTATCATCAAACACTGGTGAAATTACGTTTCACATTTAACTCATCCCCAAGAGGAGCGGTGAGCTGCAGCTGTGGCTGTGCTAGGGAACTATTTGGTGGTTTAACCCCCCAATCCAACCCCTAAAAGCTGAGTGTCAAATGAGGAGGCACTGGGTCCCATTTTTAAAGTCTTTGGTATGACCCGACCAGGATTTGAACCCCGATCTCTCAGCACTCCCCAGTAGACACGGTCAAACACCTTCTCAAAATCCACATGTAAACTGGTTCAGTGAACTCCCATGCACCCTCCAAGACCCTGCAGAGAGGACAGATTTGGTCCAGTGTGCCACAGTCAGGATCTCAGTATCCTCCTGAATCAGAGGTTCGACTATCCAGCGGATCCTCTCTCTAGAACGCCTCAATAGACATTACCAGGGAGGCTTAGAAGTGTGATCTCTCTCTCTGGCAACCACCACCCTGGTTTGCCAATCTAGCATTACTAACCCCATGTTCACGCAATATTGCAGAGTCACTTCAACCACACACCCCTTTTGAGATGCCAGATTGCAGACCAGAATTGCCTCAAAGCCGTTCAGACGTAATTTTCTATGGCCTCACCAATAGGGTTGGGCATCGTTTGATTTAGAACATTCCGATTCCAATTCCTCGTTTCGATTCCGGTTCCTATCGATTCCCGATTTCGATTCTTTCAAGACATGACATGCTTTACATGAGCCAGCTAACCACAGGTCCTACTTGATGAAATAATCTTAACTTCAACATGAATTTTAATTCTATGAACAACAACATCACCTTCATTTAGACAAAAACATGTTTTGGAGAAAAAAAGAAAAAGACTTGCAGCACAACCAGTGTGTTTGTTTCTGACCACAACCAAAGTCTGGAACAAGCCTCTGGGATGAGAGGCTAAATGTCTCCAACATATCCAGAAACGTCCAGCTGTTTTCAGCTAAAACTCTCAGGATGATCATGTCCAGGATGACTGAGAACTACACCTCCATGCTGCAGCAGCATTCAGTCAGAACAGGAAGTGAAACTTAAATGTAGCTGCTGTCAGTAACAATCTATCAGATTTTAAACATTAAAACTCAACAGAAATATCAGAAAGGAAATAAAAATGTTTACAGCTTTTTGTGTCATTTATTATTATTATTATAATTATTTATTGTGGCAGAAGCTGGTGTGGTCCACCACAGAGAAGCTGCTCTAGCAGGATGACTTTAATTATTCTACAGGTTAATGTTCAGACTGCTGATGCTCTGTGTGTGTTTTTATTTCTGCAGTGAGACAAACTCACCTCACACCGTCCAGAGTTTGTTCTTTAAAGTTTCTATTAAATCCACCGTGTTGACGTATTTTAACAAGTTTCCTCCACGAGTTAAAGTTTACATTAACGGAGTAAAAGTTTGGCAGACGCGTTTGTTTATATCTTGCTGCTGCGTGCTGGGTGGGGGGAGGGGGGACTCGGTGCTGCACACAGACAGCTGGTGTGATCAGCTGTGAAAAGCTTTGATCACAATTTGCAGATCACGTTTATTTTTCATGGAGATCGGCCGCAGATTCCTCTTCCGGTCGGCACACTGGGAATCGAAATAAAAAACGTTGAGCGATTCCGGGAAAAATGAACAGTTGGAACCGGTTCCAATCGATGCTCGATTGTCGATGTCCAACTCCAACCCTACTCACCAAACTCCTCCCATTCCCAAGTTTTTCTTAGCTGTCTGTCACTCACCGCCATAGAAACCCCATCCCCCCGTTCCGCCAGGCAACACCTCCTTGTGGCACATTTTTCAAACAGGAAATGTGGGCGGAGTGAGATTCTGGTAAAGGGGGCGGTGACTATGGAAGCTATAGAAATAAAAATAAAGAGGTTGAACATCGTCATGATTGGAAATAAATTATTTAAAATATATTTACAAAACAGTTTCTCGAAAATCATGAAAGGCTGAGAAGGAAGCATTTAAAAATATAATGTAATAGACAGAGTCATAAGCACAGAGGTATGTTATTCATATTTTCTAGAAATTTTTTTTACACTTTGCACTGGATAAAACTGTGCAACTCATGGAGTCTGATGTCACTGATGTTTAATGTGAACACGTCTTCAGGAAAAGTGCAACAAGCTGCTCTTCACACCAACACCAGAAGTTGCTGTAATGATTTTCGTTTGCTCACTTACCCTTTTCTCACTGTGACAAGCTCTTTTAGATGCCTCTGTTCATTCACAAATACATTTATGGAGATGGCCAACCTTGTGCTGATGTTTGTTTACACACAACCAGCAAGTCACCACTTCCTCACTGGTTATTTTAAAACAATGCAGCCCCCACCCCTCCACATCACAACTATATACAAACTTTGCTCGGTGCCTTCACCTCTTACCAAGCTGGAGATTTAACAGCAGTAGGTGAACTCTATCCATCATTACACACGTATCACATCCAGGCAGAACATTTGTATTCAGGAGTTCTTTCAAAACATCAGTTAGGACCTAAGAGTGTAATTTAAGTGAACCAATAAGACTGTGATTTAAGGGATGTTAGCTAAAATAAATGAGGTTTGTTCATAATTAGCTGGTTCTTCACACACATGTTGCATTTTGATCATTAATCATGCCTGAGGTTTTTTCATGTAGTTTCACCATTATCACTTTAAACCTGTAATGGTTTTCCGTTTGCTTGTATCCCTCCACCTGTCTGAATGTTGGAGTATGTTGGTTTGCTTAGAGTTACTGTGGAATTACTGCCATCTTTTTCACATTTTTTACAATGTTTGTCTTGCAGATTTAACAAGTGCTGACTGACTTCTGGCTGTCTTGGCTCCTCTAATGGGTCTTTACCATTAGTACCCATTCAGCAGGGCACCACTCATGTCAGCAAGGTTTCAGGCTGTTTACCTTGGGCCATGTTTGCCCTTTCCATTACTTGCTTTGATGCGGTTCAATGTGTAAAGAGCCAGGCTGACAACACAATGTCAGAGACTGGTTGCTCCAGAGTTTTCTCCCCCACTGCTTGCTTGTGTTTTTGTGGTGGGTGCAGAACACCTCACCCTATGGCTTACTGTCTGCTATGACGAGCCCCTCCCATTAGATCAATTCCTCAGTTGTCTAGGGTCTGTATTGTTTATTATTACCAGATATGAATGTTTTTGTGACCGATAGTCCACTTAAATTGTGTTCACATCACCGTACCAGCATCATTCCCTATTCATGTGTGTAAAAACAACTCAAATAGCATTTGTTATTTCTCATGTGTCCCTTTAAGATAGCTGCATTTTGCTCTGTTACCACCTTTGAATACTGTCAGTGTTAGGTGTGACCTTTCTGAATATTGGGTTAGAAAACACCCTCACACCACATGTGTGTTAATAATGCTGGCTTGCCACTGAACTAAGCAGTCAGACAAGGTTCCCCATTCCTCTGAAAAAAGGTGTTCTGTTGCTGCTGGACTCGGACTCTTATCTGTAACTTAAATATAGGTGCTCGGTCCAAAGTCGAGATGTTTCTGCACCAGTTTGTGTTCATGTTTATGAAGAGTATTCCAAAAGCCTTTGATGAAGTAGATAAACAACTGAGTAATCTGCTCCATCTGGGGGCTCTCCACCTTGTGTTCTCTTGATCAGTTATCAGAGGATAATAAACACACAAGGGCCAACCTCTACATCCCTCAGTAAATATTGCACGGCACTAGTAAGCCTGTTTGTTTTGAAAATAAAGCACAAGAAGCTTAAAAGATGGCAGGATTTTTTGTGGTTTGAGAGGAATTCGGATTAGACTTGAAGCTGAGTTCTCACACCAACAAAAGTAGCATTTGAACAATCCCTGAAAGTCTTCAAGTGGATTTTTGGCAATAGTCTTCCAAACCCAATCCAACGTTGCGATTTTTGCAGAGCTCTTGACTGGCCCAGGATCTGTTGTGTGAACTATTTTACACATCCAGGTTTACCCCAGGTTTTTAAAAAAGTGTTACAGCGGCAGCATTAGGTGTCAACAGGGAACGGGAGTTAGGGGAACCTGATGTTTTAGCAGATGGAGCGACGCATTTGGTTGTTTTACTGGTGTTTTTCTTTATGTGGTGCTGCTACAGCCAGTATCATTCATGGCTGTGGTTGTCTTTTAGACACTATTGCTGCTTCTTGTTCAATTCCTCATCTGCTGATCATTTTCTTTTCCTCACAGCACTTCTTGTGTGCATGCGTGCGTGCGTGCGTGCGTGCGTGCGTGCGTGCGTGCGTGAGAGAGAGAGAGAGAGAGAGAGAGAGAGAGAGAGAGAGAGAGAGAGAGAGAGAGAGAGAGAGAGAGAGAGAGAGAGAGAGAGAGAGAGAGAGAGAGAGAGAGAGAGAGAGAGAGAGAGAGAGAGAGAGAGAGAGAGAGAGAGAGAGAGAGAGAGAGAGAGAGAGAGAGAGAGAGAGAGAGAGAAAAAAAATTAGGGCTGGGAGATATGGCCCCAAATCTATATTGCAATATAATCTGAAGCATGTGCGATAATGATATTTATTGTGATATAATTTTTCCTCAGTTTATATGTCAAAATAACATGCTTTCAAAAATCCTCATATGGCAAATATATTGCAGTAGAATAAAGACGCCCAAAGAGAATGCTCGTCCTCCTCCACCCTCTCCATGCTTGCAGTCACTGCCATTCTGTTGTCCCAATGTCTGCGTGGGTGCACATCTTAGTGACATCATGTGTTACCGCGATAGAGCCAAAAACTCTATCATTACCCAATTTTATATCGTTTCTACCTTATATCGTTTATATTGCCCACCCCTACTTGAAATCACAACTTCTCTCCTTTCATAAACCTCTGATGGCACAAACGGTTGTGGAGTTTTGTCAGCATTCAGTGTCATAGCAGTGGGTTTGTGAGAAAAACATTCAAGCTGCCTAAAAATAAATCCACTTCCTACCATTAAATTTAATTTGTGCATTAGAGTAATAGCTTTTAATGTTTCGTTGGTATGATGTCATTTTCTGCCGTGCTTGTAAATGTTACCTGAACAAGGTTCAAATTTAAATTTCTGCCAGAAAAATCCCAATTGAAACTTTTCCTACAATTGTACAGCCCTGGTTTATTCGGCTGTTGCTTGTTTTTACATGTACCGTCAGGTTTCACTGATCTCATAATCACTTGTTTTATAATCTGCCAGATATAACTAATAGAAATTATTCACTGCTGCTTAAACAACACATTTAATCTTGATTTATTATTGTTTTTGTTTCATTTATTTATTTCATTTTTCCCCTCCAGTGAGTTCTCCTGTCGAGCTGTTAATCAGTCAGACTCTCTGCTGGGTCCACGATGACCTGGACAAGGTGGACTTCTCCAGTTATTTGCTTAAAGTCTGTGGTCGAGAGGAAGTGCTACAGAAGTGAGTGAGAACATCTTTGCGGATAAGGAGTCAATGGGTTTCATTTGTTTTCTTTGGTCCCTGTGTCTCCTCTCCACCTCTGTTTTAGTCTATCACACCTTTTTGGTACAAACAGGACTGATGGATATTTTTACATCGGTTCCATAGCTCCCACGCCCTACTCTAGTCATAATTGTAATTGCTGCCTTTCTTACCAGAATTATAATGCCACAAAACTCCTACATGAGCAAAGATAAGTGTGAGTTTAATCTGCCATAAATAGAAGTGCTAAGAGAATAAATCTTTAATGCTAGTACCTGGTTCAGCCACCTTTTGCCTTCAGAACCACCTAAATTCTTCATGCCATAGATAAAACAAGCAATTTTATACCTTTCTCGGTGGTTCTGGTCCATTATGACTGGCCACAATGAAAACCTCCTGTTTCACATCCCAAAAGTTCTGAACTGGACTGAGATCTGGTGACTGTGGAGGCCATTGGAGTCCAAAAGGTGGATAAGAATCCAAACACAGAAAGAACGTACCAAAGATGTTTAAAGAAAAATACGGACAACAAGGAACAAAGAACTTCTGCCGTTTGGAACGTTTACATCAAAAACGCGCATGTCTAAGGAAGCACCTTCGCTTCAATTTAAGATGCCGGGACGAAAATATCATGCCAACAAGCCTACAGCTGAAAGCATCGATCCAGACCGAGATAGCACAGAACGTAATGAAAAGAACACAGAAAGCACTACTCAAAGAAGGGATAAGAAATGTCGCAACCAAACAGAAGCAAGTGGAAAACGAACTGGAAAGAAGACACCTGGACTTAAAAAGGAATTACAAACTTGATGACAAAACGGAGGAACAAATTTAAGGACACATGATGGAACAAAAGGAAAAAGAGTTCCTAAAAGTAAAAGAAAGACACATAAAGAAGTAAAAAAAAACTCTTCAACAAGAAAAAAGAAAAGAAATACAAGATAACAGCACACAAAGCTCATGGGTATGTAATATTTCACAACACAAACTAACAGAAGCAGAAGAAAGCATATTAAAAAAAGGTTTCAACTTTGCAGTAACACCAAAGAAAATACCATATGATGAATTTGTTGTAGCAACAGAACTAGCATGTGAACAGATCACAGATGAGGGGAAAAAAACAGAACTTAGAAATAACGTTGTTGGGATATTAAAGAACAGCCAAATTCCACACAGCAATATTACAAAAGAAGAACATTCAGCTATGACAGCATTATCCAAAAATGAACAGATCATTATTCTCCCGGCAGACAAAGGAAGAACCACAGTAGTAATGGACAAAGAAAAATATAAACAACAGATGAAACAGATGCTAGAGGACAAAAATACATACAAAAAATACTTAAAAAAGACCCAACAGAAAACATTAAAAAAAACACGAAAAAATTACTGAAGCCACTACAAGAAAAAGGCAAAATAACAGAAAAAATTAACAAACACTTGATTCATACAGCAAACACCAACAATCTATGGAACACCAAAAATACACAAACAAAACACCCCACTTAGACCAGTAGTAGACAGCATAAGTACACCAACATACAACATGGCAAAAGAAATCAGCTAAATCATCAGTCCGTTATTAGGTAACACGGATCAACATTGCAAATATAGTATCGAACTGGCAAAAGAATTAAAAGAGATTACAATAGAAGATAACTGGGCTGCTTGGTGGCACAGTTTTTAGCACTGTTGCCTTGCAGCACGAAGGTCGCAGGTTCGAAACTCGGCTGTGGCCTTTCTGTGTGGAGTTGCGTGTTCTCCCCATGCATGTGTGGGTTTCCTCCGGGTACTCCGGTTTCCCCCACAGATCACAACATGCCCTATAGGTTATAAATTGTAAGTCGCTTTGGATAAAATTATCTGCCAAATAAATAAACATAAACATAAGTAAGTAAAGAACCAGAAACCCAGAAAGACGAGAACAAAAATCAGTGATAACCCTACCATACATCAAAGGCATAACAGAAAAAATAAGAGCAATAATGAAAAAACACAACATAAACACACCAACAAAACCATACACAACAGTTAGAAACAGACTAGTACACCCAAAAGACAAGATACCAGCTGGACTTAAATGTGGAGTCATTTACGAAATCCCCTGCAAACTCTGCAATGAAACATACATAGGAGAAAACGGACACCAACTCAACACACCAACAATAGAACATAGAAAGGAATGCGCGAAAGAGGCAAGTGGAAAACACACAAGAGCAGCGAAAGAAGAAGCAGAAAGTACAATAAAGAAGTCAGCCGTAACAGATCATTGTGTTGTGATTATTAGTCAACGAATAATTTGTAAGCTTTACTTACGTTTTTGGATTCATCAATAAATTCGTAAATATGGAAATATTTACCGATTTATTACGTAATTAGGATATCCGTGGATATCCTCGGGGCACCATCCCCTTTTAACAGGGGAAATATGAATACACACCTCTTATCAATCAGTCTAAAGTTTGTGAAATTCTTTAACGAGCTGCAGTTGTATTTTATATCAACACAAACAAATTCACTTGAGACAAAACTTAATTGGCAATAACATTTATTAACTAATATGACCACTTCAGCTCCTCCCAAAGCATTTAGCCAATCAACATCAACCAACTTATTTTATCAAACGAATAACAAGTAATGAAACAATGAGATGATAATGTGAAATAATAATCTGATCCGGTAGGTGGGTGTGATGACGTAAGCAGCAGTGATAGGTTGGTTACCAAGATGGAGGGAGTTTGGAAAAACAAAATGGCCGATCCCTTTGTCTGGCTGAAAAGGGGTCAAAACGTGTGTGTGTGTGTGTGTGTGTGTGTGTGTGTGTGTGTGTGTGTGTGTGTGTGTGTGTGTGTGTGTTTGTCTTTCTCAAATACACAGTCACACAGTGGACTTAGCTTTTCACAGTAACTCAATCAAAAACTCTTCAAAACCGCTTCACAAATATCAAGAAACACAACAAAAGATCAATCAAAGGCTAATGAAATATCTAAAACAGTGTCAGCCTGGCCACAGCATAAACCACTTAGATATTTCACAATAAAGAAATGGAGCTTACTGCAAGATGGTCAGGAGGGCGTATTTGGTACGGGAGAGAAAACCGTTTGTTATTTTAAAGCAGTCGCGCGGTCGACCGCTTGTTCGGTACTATTGTCGCGTGCACGTCCCATTTGTCGGTTCCGTTAAAACCCAGTTCCGTTAGAACTTATGAGACTGTGCATCCATCAGGGTTCGATGGGGATGTCGGTGAGTATTATAGTATTAGACCCTGGGTTGGGCGTCCTAAGTTAGAATCATATCTTTTATTTTAAAGGTGAAATAATATGTAAGACTTTTCCTTCTGTAGTAGCTCACTTCTTTTTAAGCAATCCCGTTATCTTAAGGTTTCTTTATATTAATCTGTCACAAACCGTAAAGTAAGTCCTGATAATTCAAGAACCCATAATTAATGTGCTTACCTCTGTGCAATAATGGTCAGGGCCCCCACTTGTGAAGCTTTAGTGAAAACCTGAAATAATCAGGATTATATTTCTTTTCCAAAAAAGTTTATTACAAAATAGAAAAATACAAAAATGAGTAAATATAAAAACAACCGCTATCCCCCAAGGAGGAATTAGTTCAAAATAATTAAATAAGAGAGTTGGTTTACACCAGCTCCTATCTTCTGAGAATCTCCCCAAACTACTACTAAAACTCTTGTCTAGCTCTGCTTCTCTCCAAAAAACTGACCTGTCATCCCCCATCCAGCAGGACGGGGGATGACCCCTCCAAATCTGCTCTGTCTCTTCTTGTCGTCTGCCCCAGCTCTCTCTCTCCGATCTGAGCTGCATCCTTTTTATATCATTCCTGAGACTGCTTTACACAATGTAAGAGTCACATATCATTCTCTCCTGACAGTTTAGGTCAAGAGGTCATTTACCAGATACACACTTTGTAGCTCAACACAAGACATTTGGTATCATTTTCACTACATGCAGCATTCTTCTTAACACAGGTCATTACATCATCTTTTGCAGTATTGTTCAGTTTCCCTCCATTGTTCCTGAGAGGGCTTCTGGATCTGATGGGCTTGTCTTCATTCTGTTCTCCTCCAATCCCATCTTTCCAAGCCAGGGGTGGATCCAGGGGTGGGGCCAGCCAGCCTGACCTTTTGCCTAGTTCTGTCCTCTTGTCCCTGTGACCCTTCTGTGACCCTTGTTTCTGACCACAGTTTTTTGACCTGCAGCCCAGCTCCTGTCTTCTGGCTGATTTTGCTCGCACAAGCCAGTTCAGTGTGTTTCAGCTTGCCACCGTCTTTGGCATGTGGGGACTGGCAACATCCCCCATGCGAGAAAAATCTAGCCAGGGGACCATAAACTGCAGTGCGGACTCACACCTTCAGACACCGAACATTCATTTCACTCAAGTTCGGCTGGACGCTCAGAGACTGAACTGTGGCTTCCACATCAGACTCCTCCTCAGCAGCTGCTTTAGCTGTAGATTTAGCAGCTGATGTTGCTGCAGCAGCCTTCTTTGGGGGTGGGGCTGCCTCCTCTGAATCATCTTCATCTCCAGTCTCAGACCCAGAGTCTGACAGCTCAGAGTCCAGATACACACCATCATCATCATCACTTCACTTCAGTCTCTGAAGAACCAGATGTTTGTTCATGAGGGTTCAGACCTGGGTACCTGCTAGTTACTGCTCCTCTACCAGTTTCTGCTGCCATCTGGTCAGCTGAGCTGCTGGTTGGAACATCTCAGTCTCCACCTTCAAGCAGAGACTCTCTCCCTCCAGACTGAAGACATTTTGTACTGCAGAGCTTCAAATATTCTCCTCACACACCTGAACAGCAACAAGCTAACTCTGCTAGCAGCTGCTGGTGGGAAGCTTACGCTAAAAACTATAAAGTGTGGCAAGGTGGATAAATGAGGGCCCGGGCGGGATTCGATCCCAAGACCTTCGGGGTGGGAGTCATACGCTCTAACCACTCAGCCAAAGGGACTTCCCCTTGGCCAAATGGCCAGGGCGCATTATCAATACAGAACGCTCACACTGTCACACCTTCCCCCCTCTTTCCACAAGCGCGTCCTCGTGCTCCCGCGCAGGGTGCCACAAACTTCACATCTATGAACCTACTTGACAGTACTACATGGATCCTGCCAACAACACCATATATGGCAAGGTTAAAGATGCTTACGCCTTATTAGTGTAGCTGTCTGTCAGGTCAGAATCACATGGAGCTGTTAGTTCAGGACTCTCCCTTCTCAACAGAACTAGTAGGGGGAGGGGTGATGTCACCACATCCTGCTTGTCTGTTGTTGCTCAGCTGACTGGGTGCTTTTTCTCTGTTCAGCTGTGGCTTCTCATATCTGCAGGCTAAGATCATTCAAACCAACAAAAACACAATTTTTTTAAAATAAAGCAACACCCGTCTCTGCTTACGCCTCCATGGGTGCACTCACACTTTCCAGGAGAATATACAGGGTTCCCGTCTCAAGCAGGTCCTGCAAATACAAATTTTAATTGGAGCAGAGAGTTCTAATGCTCCCAGTTATAAGTCCGTCCCCCTTTACAGGCGGCACGGCTTCTCCCGGAGCCCCGATCATTTTATTAAGCACAGAGTTCCACACATTACGCATGTGTCCGGCTTCCAGCTCCTCCATTGCACGTGACGATGCCCGACAGGAGATTCTGTGAAGCTAGGAAACATGATTACTTTACAGTTCGTGACAAATACCTCCCCGTGTTACCAGAAACGAGGCCCAAGTCACACAGATTCTTACATATCAGTCCTTCACTAGATTTTGATCCAGCCATGACGTTTAATCGCATCTCACTTGTGCCTCAGCACCCGGACAGCGCCCCGCCGCAGCTCCATACTAGCTTTTCCAGCCTCATTCTGAAAGCTCTGGTTACAGGATACTGAAAGATCTATCTGCCATGGCTGGTTAAAAGTTTATCTTATTTTTATTTATTTTATTTTTATTCGTTTTCACGTCTTATTTTTTATTCTTACTCTTTATTCCTTTTTATTTTTTGCCTAGCTTTTATCCTTGGCTTTTCTTATGTCGGAAAGCCGTGATTTCTTTATACTTCTTTGAGTTAATCGTCCGTTCTCCCAAATTTCTTTCCTTTTCGAGAAATTGGTGCGGTTTTGACTCCAAGGTTGTAAGCATATCCGGTCCATGGTGCGTAAGCTTTTATAAGCCTAAAAGACAGTTCTACGTCGGATAGCCCGGTATCTAATATTTAGACCTTCACTCCGTAGCCCCACGTTGTTGCGCCATGTCGCAAACGTGGCATTTGTCGTGCCCCACGTTGGGAAGCCATGTCGCGTGCACGTCCCATTTGCCGGTTCCGTTAGAACTTATGAGACAATGCATCCATCAGGGTTCTAGGGGATGTCGGCGAGTTTTATCGTATCAGATCCGGGTTTGGACCTCCTAATTAGAATCGTGTCTTTTATTTTAAAGGTGAAATGACTTGCACGAATAGTATCCCCAGAGTAGTCCACTTCTTTTAAACTCGTTATCTTTTGGTTAAGATACTAGAGAGAAGTCTGGAGGCAAGCCACTCCTCTCAGCGATTGTTTGGGTTATCTGGATTAATTGCGCCTCTAACAGCTTATGTGGGAGGTTGGTAACTATAAAATGATTTATGTTAGTTGATCAGGCTAACATAAGTTTATCAATTTATTTAATTAATCCAACCCTCCAGCCGGTAGAGACTTTTTCAACCTGCAATCAGAGCCAAAAATAACCTCTAATATTTTGGTTTTATCGCCCTTAAGACAACTCGTTACTCGCAAGGGGGGGAGAGTTAAACTCCCCTTATCTTAAGGTTTCTTTATATTATTTTATTATAAACTGTAAAGTAAGTCCTGATAATTCAGAGACCTATAATCGACATGCTTACCTCTGTGCAATTATGGTCAGGGCTCCAAACGTGAAGCTTTAGAGAAAACCTGAAAGAATCAGGATTATGTTTCTTTTCCAAAAAAGTTTATTACAAAATGTAAAAATACAAAAATGAGTAAATATATAAAAACAACTGCTATCCCCCAAGGAGAAATTAGTTCAAAATGATTAAATAAGAGTTAGTTTACACCAGCTCCTGTCTTCTGAGAATCTTCCGTCCGGTCTCCTTCAAAAGGCCCTGCCCGATCTGAGCTGCGTCCTTTTATATCATTCCTGAGACTGCTCTAAACAATGAAAGAGTCACAAGTCATTCTCTCCTGACAGTGTAGGTCAAGGGGTCAATTACCAAATACACTTTTTTAGCTCTACATAAGACATTTGGTATCATTTTCACTACATGCAGTATTCACATGAGGGCACAAAAGTTACATGTTGCACTCCTGGAATGGGAGCACATGTCATAAATCTTCATGTTGGTAGCAAATTGTAGATCTTCCTTCAGCATTCCTGAGGACTTCTGGGTCCAAATGGACTGTCCTCACTCCATTCCAGTCCTTCTCTTCCCGCCAGAGGAGGAGCCAGGGGAGGGGCCATGGGTGGATCCAGAGAAGCCAGCCTGCCTTTTAACCTTTTGCCTAGTTCTGTCCCCGCTAGCAAGTCCTGAACTCTTGTCCTCTTGACCCTTCTGTGACCCTTGTCTCTGACCACTGTTTCTAAGTCGGCCAGGACTCGCAACACTATAAGAGAGAACGGGAGAGAAAGAGAAAGAAAAAAAAAGGAAAAATCTTGTCTGAACAGCCAAGGTGTCCCTCAAATGTTCTAACGGATCAAATGGCAGTCTCCGTTGATTCCAGTAGCTCGGCTCCACGCACACTCATCCGGAGCGGTAGCAGAGCGAGCGTCTCTTCAAACACCAGCTGAAACTGGACGGAAAGAGAAAGATTCTGCTCTGTGCAGCAGCTTTATCCAGCGGGCGGTCTCTTGTGGCTGGGGTTCGGCGGCGCTTTGGTGACGTCATCAAGCTGCTGCCGGCTGCAGGGAATCATGGGAAATGAAGTCCCTGCTGGCGCTGATTTTTAATATGCCTTATTTCTTTACGCTTCAGGGCGTTTTTGACACAGTCTTTTGGAGAAAATACTGCATAGTAATTTCCTCATGAGGGTAGACCCTCAACAACTGCATAAGAGAAAACCACATAATGGTCTGGGACAACACAAAGATCATAAACACCGAACAACAGAAATACAAAAGATGGATAAAGGAAGCCATAGAGATAAGGAGACGTGGATGTGGGACCATGAACAGAGACGATGGGGTCTACACATTGGATTGCGCATGGGACTGCATCATCGGAGAGGGTAGAGCGGGCAGCAGAGGGCGACAACATCCTCTGCTGCCCGGGGATAAATGGAGTAGGAAGTGAGGCCACCATCAGCGTCAGCTCTGAGGATGTTTGCAGACGCAAACAAAACTGTCAGCAAGGTAAAGAGAAACCCTTCCTGTGTTTTAAAAAAGAACCAAAAATGGAATTAGATGGGTCCACTGATCAGTACCATCACCTACACTTCTGCACAAGTCAGCACTGATCACTTTAACTATCTCAAACTACAGTGCACACTATTTAAATAGCACAGGTCTGCTGCCAACTATTGCTTCTGATGCCTTTCTCTCCCTATGTCAATTGTTATGTGACACTTTTGGAAACTTATGTAACTGTTTATGTCTCTTCTCTTTTTCCGTGACTGCTACCTCTATTTTGATTATTCTAAATGTATAAACTTAGAGATTACTTCTTCTATTTTTACTAAGTCTTATTATGTCTTTTGGGCTGAAACCAGGACCAGGAAACAAAGGTTGTTCCATCTCATGTCTGACATGTGCTGAAATGGCAAAAATAAATCCTTGGTACAACCATGTCACATTCAAAGTCCCTTTAAATCTCCTTCCTTAATGCTGATGCTCTATTTGAACATCAGTCGGTTTTCTTCACCATGACCACATGAATAAATGCTGACATTTAATTGGCTGATTGGATATTGATGTTAGTAAGCAGTTAAACGGGTGTACCTAATAAAATGGCTGGTGAGTTATGGGAGAGGAGTTTTATCATATTCAAAAACTACACAGCTGATAATATGGGAATTTGGACACTTTTTGTAAAAATGCCAATTATTTAGAATAGGGTAGACTTTATTAATCCCTTGCTACAGCAAGTGAATTTTCTTGTCAAACCCCCCAAATTTTATTTTGATCCGTTAATTCCCCAAAGACATGCCATGATGTTGGAATCTTTGCTCAAAAATTTCCAAATGTAATTGAAAACTATTTAGTTTTCTCTTAAAAATGTCAGAGATTTGAATAATGACTTGGATCATGACAAGTTCATTTTCATTGTGTTGCCATAACACAAAAGCATAAGTCATTATTATTATTATTATTATTATTATTATTATTATTATTATTATTATTATTATTATTATTGAGGAATTGCATTGAACCTTGTGTCTCTTTCTGACCTCAGCAAACACAGCCTGGGAAGCCACGATTATGTCCAGAACTGCCGGAAGTGGGAGAATGAGATCACATTACAACTGCTCTCTCACTCAACTATGAGGAGGGACTTGGCGCGCAGTGTAAGTCACTTTAACTATGAATATGAGCCCTTAGTAGGAGAAGTTTTTTTGAGAAATGTCAGGTTCACCCCAAAAAGTTTTACCTTTCATCTTGCTGCTGAACACTGACAAGAGTTTGTCTTCATGCAGTAAAATTCTGTTCTCAACCCCATGTGATGCTAGGTAAATCTGCTGATATATGTGTGTTTGGTTCTTTTCCACTTTTAGGCAGAAGATGACAACTCTCCAATAGATTTAGAGAAGCACCTCAGCCACATGGAGAGGCCTTTTAGGGAGAATGTCACCAGGTATGAGGATTGGGAAATGTTTCGTCTCAAAGACAAAAGCCTGTTGAGAAATCACATTTTGACTGTTTTCAGTCCTGTGTGAGGCAGAAGATGCAACAAGATGCAGACAGTCGGTCTTAGAACGTTTAGAACTACAAGCGAGGCTCTTTTTTATGTTATGATAGTCTTATCATGAGCAAGTAGTTTGGAGCAGCTTTAGTAAACCAATGTACAGCAGCATGCTACTGCTCTGTAACTGCTGTAGAACACAACAGGACTGTGGTTCTTAAATAAAAACAGGTTTGTTCTTATTAGGCAAGAGTCTTTGGTAAAAGAGATGTTTTTCTTAACCTGCACTGTGGACAGCCCATGAAGTAGGCCTCAAGTGAGAAGCCGAAACCGCAGGTAAAACAAACATCTCTTACTAAAGGCCAGTGCCTGTTAAGAAGAAACCTTTTTCAGGAATGAATCTCACTAAGGCATAATGAACTCAATAAATACAGGACTGTAGCTCATGTTTGCAAATGTGTATGTTTTCAGACAAGGCCTTGCTGACTATTTGGAGGGCTATCGCAGTCAAGTCAACGTCTGCTTACAGAATGAGGTACATTTGGTCTCAGTCTCTGTACACAATCAAAAGTAAAAAGAAATTTCTAATAATGATTTCTGATAGTAGTTTGGTTTAAATCAGGGGTTTTCAGTTCTGGTCCTGGAGGGCTGGTATACATCACATTTTAGTGGTTTCTCTTCTCCAACACACTAGATTCAGTGGTTGAGTCACCTGTGCAGCAGCTCATTAGTCTCAGCAGAAGCCTGTTAATTACCTGCTGATTGAAATCAGGTGTGTTTAAACAGAGTTTTAAGTTAAAACATGCTGGATACTGGCCCTCGAGGCCCAGAATTGACTACCCTTGGTTTAAATACATTAAACCTATCGCAAACGAGAGCTAACTGCAGAGCAAACGGCCTTGAATGACTGTTTGCTCAGCAGATATCTCACTCATAAGAGTGGAGAATGTGATTTGATTGGCCACTAGAAGAAGAAGAAGAAAGTATAATTTCTATAGCTCCTCTCAAGATAAAAATCACGAGGCGCTTAGGATGAGGCGCTTACGAGGCACTAGAACAGTGGTTCCCAGACTTATTTAGCCGCGCACCCCCTTCTATGTCCCGACCATGACGATGCACCCCCCAGCCCCACATCAGGGCATGGCTATATATATATATATATATATATATATATATATATATATATATATATATGTATGTATGTATGTATGTATATATATATATATATATATATATATATATATATATATATATATATGCATATAGATATATATACGTATATATGCATATAGATATATATATATATATGTATATATATATGTATATATATATACATACATATATATATATATATATATATATATATATATATATATATATATATGTATATATACATACATACATATATATATATATATATATATATATATATATATATATATATGTATGTATATATATATATATATATATATATATATAATCAGACGTCAAGCTAAACAGACAGGGTTAAAAAAATATGATCAACCTTTTTCCCCATCACTTTCATTTTTTAAATAGTAATTAATAAACATTCGATACCATTACAATTTCCTTTGATTTAATTTTAAATAAATATTTAGAGTGCCCAGGTAGCACATAAACAATGCATTTTAATGGTTTTCTTAAAACGTTTAACCTGTGCGGCCAGAGCGCTCTCCTTCCTTCTGCTCTGTATAACCCTGAGCTGGTCACCTACTTGTGCGTAATCAAATGTCTATAGGGGAAAATATGGAAACGATATAGCCATGAGGTTCACTTTTGCCTCAGACCGACTTATTGCTGTTTTATGGTGTGGCTGAATCTGCGATCCACTGCCACGCGGACTGGAAAAACAAATGCTGCAGTAACAGGAGTTGTCAGGTTCGGGGTCACTGGCTGGAGCGGACCCGACTTTAATATGTCATCCCAAAATAGAAGCTAATATCTTAATTTGACCTTGAATTAAAAATGTTATAAAACCTCTTAGAAGTTTTTATCACGGAGGAGGCAGAGCTCATTTCTGCCTTCAGCCTGACGGCGCGCCTGGAGTTTGCGCAGCGTGCGCGCTTATTGAATCTGTGTGTGTGTGTGTGTGTGCGCGCGCGCGGCACAGCTCCATGAGCCGCTCCAGTCACCGCGTCTCGTTGTTGGCGCTATTTAAACCAATGTTGTAAAATTACTTCTACCCAGCCCAGATGTGCTCACTTGTGCACCCGTGAGCCGTGGTTCCGCTGGAACGCGTCTGACCTCTTACAGACGCACTCTGAACTTCAGATCTTCAGCGCGCTGTTAATAGCCTAAATGGGAATCATTTCTTGATTTATTTAGTTACATCCACAATGTTCTGTGTGTGAGGTTTACAATGTCAGAACACCTGCATGAGACAGGGTGTTAATTACAATCTGCCAGAATGACTCACCACCTTCAGATTCCTCCAACACCGTTAAAAATGATCAAATACGGAACATATCGGCGTGCGCAGGCCAGAGTGCTGAAGCTCGGCACATTGTTATTATGAAGCTAGGGCACATGTGGAGGACACACACACAAAAATATACTTGTTTTCAATTACGTTTATTGTGCCCACTTACTTTTTCTTAGGCCCACCCACAAATGAGTTTCTGGCTACGCTAATGGTGACACATGACAGACTTCTCTGAGCTCCGCAGCCATTACACTTTTCACCTCGCGCACCCCCTAGCGGCAGCTCGCGCACCCCCGGGGGTGTGCGCACCACACTTTGGGAATCCCCGCACTTGAATATTTCAGCTCAACCTGCAGCGCACGTAGTGCGCACACGGTGAGTTTCTACCCCCCGTGAGGCGGAAAATATCAAACCGGTTTGATTTTCACCTCAGGAGGCAGAAAACTCAATGAAAATTAGGCGCGCACAGCAAGGTATCTGCTGAGCAAACGGTCATTTGAGGCCGTTTGGTCAGCAGTTAGCTCTCGTGTGCGGCAGGCTTTAGACATGTTATTTATAATAAAAATGTAGTTTAATCTGTATATCAGGTTTTTATTCTTTTGCCAGGAAGCTGCCATCTTTAGCTAGTAACAGTGTAATAAAAATAAATGAAGGCACATGTTTTATAATTACTGTAAGATTTTGTGTAAATGTAATTTCAGGCACATAAACAATAAACTAATCTGAGAGAAGAGGGATTACTGTGAAGTCACCAGCACAACACAGTGAATGCTACAAGTCAGTCACTCGATAAAATCAGCTGGGTTTCCTTAGACAGAAACGTTAAACTAATTGGAATAATTCTTGACTAGGTTCAATTGGAATGTTTACATTGTAAAATTCCTTGAGATGTTATGAATGGATGCTATATGAATAAATTGAATTGAAACATTTGTTTTTCTGCTAAATTGTAAGGAATCCTCAACCAAATCTAACAGGGTTCAGTGTTTCCAGACAGACGTCTTTGATTGGCCACGTTTCTATGGATAATCAGTTTTAAATATTTCTACTGCCATGTACTGTCCCGGGAACAGCAGAGACTGTCTTGGCTAGTAGAAGCTAACTGTTAGCGTTAGCAACTTCACCACACAGCAGAACTCCTTTAGGCTTGTGTTTTTTGTGGAGATAAAACATCCACATTGCAGAGCAAACTGAGTCAGTGGTAGTCATATTGCTGTTATCCAATCAGAGAAAAGATGTCCAAATATCAGGAAAATAGACCCCAAATCCTGTCATCTGAATCTACTTTCTCTTCAGGCTGACTTCTCCATACTCACGAGCGCTCTACCCCCCACCCCCATCCTGAGTAGGACTTACAAGGCACTCATTCCTACTATAGACTACTGCAAATGTATTTAAATACGACTGAAGGACCTCTTTACATTTGCATAGTTATTCAAGTAACCAAAGTAAAAGTGAAATTTTTCTATTCAACAATTACCTTTCGCTGTTTGTATGATAATGGATGACATATTCTGGATTCCCTCCACTGGTTTTGCCTAAGGAAGGTGTTGTCACAGAGACATTGTAAGTAACTTACCACAGTGATGAGGAGGATCATTTAGCCTCTTCTGATTTTGACTTCTCTTTTCATTAGTGATTACATAAATAGTGAAGAAGTGACACTAGATCACCATCTTAAAGCAACTTTTTCATATTTTTAAATCATTTTCTTGAGCCAGTATGTGCTAAAATGACTCTACAAGGTTAATGAAATGTCACTCAGACCCCCACCGCCCCTGTGACCAGAATACGGCATTTGCATCTTCATACTGATGGGCCACTGTGATGAAACTTGTGCCACTTATAAACTAGCATCTGCCCCACTCCGCTCCACCCTGCCCTAGCCCGGCCGCGTTCGTTTCACACTGCCTTAGGAATGTGGACGTGATTGAGCACATGGGTGGTCTGTGATGTCATGAGCGCATTTCCGAGCACACAGGCGGAAAATCCAACGCTACCTACGTGAGAAAGCTCCCAACCCAGGCGGAGAGGAGCTGATGCTAGCTTGTAAGGACCATTAGAAAAAGTTGAGCTTACATATCTGGCGCTGCAGTCTGGTTCCAGCACCTTTCCTGCATGTTTTAGATCATGAACACAGCTGATTTGTTTAATTTAGTGATCAATCACTCATGTAGACACTAAGGAAGGCTGGGAGATGTTTCAGCTGTTGGATTAAAGTGTTAAAAAGATGAACGCACAGTGAGAAGAAAGGTTTCCTTTTCACTTTGACCACGGAGAATTAATAACAGACACTAGGGGGTGCTAAAAGCAAGCAAAAACTTGTGCCTTTTAAAAAGCCTACAGAATACAACAAATGATGCATTTCTAAGCAACCCAATCAGTGCTTTTTCATCAAGTTGCTAGGTAAAGGATGCACCAACCTGCTATATATTTCTGCATTCAGAGTAACCAGTACAAGGCCGTGGACCGGGTGGTGCAGTCTGTGAGGAACTTGTGCTGTGCTCTGGATGAGGTGGAGACTCAGGCCATTACAGATGCAGTCAAAAGACTACGCCACTCTGTCAATTTACCCAGGACACATTCACCCAAGGTGGGTTCTTGACTAGTATGCGTTCCCACACATTCATGTATTCAAATATGATGATGCTGTGTCTAAGACCTACATGCATTGCTTTCTAGCTGGGGTCAACATCACCTGGTCAGTCATCAAATAGTAAGTTTTGGCATTCAGAAAAATCACACATAACCTTTATTCTTTTGTCATTTTCCTAAATCTCAAAGATCTGTAACTGATCATGATCTGACCCCAACAGCTGGCCCCAGTTCTGTGGAGGAGAGCTTGGCCTTGTTGACAAAGGGAGTCTACGACCTGGCTAAGCTCTACCTGCGCTCTTTTTGTCCTCCATCTACATCCACCAACTCCCCTCCTGTTGCTCAATGTGGGGATGAAGGGCAATCTGTGGAGGGGACAAGCTGCAAAGAAGCTTCTGGCACCACAGATCACATCCAGTTCACTCTGTTTGCCTTGCACGGCATCCCAAGCAATTGGGTCAGCAGGTAAACACTAGATGAGTTTCAGTTAAATGGCTTGAAGCGTGCAGTAAATTACATGTACAGATATTTGGTTTGTGTCACAATTTATTGGTTAGCATCTTCTACAAAGGCTTTCAGAGTTCTATGATGCTATAAAATTACAGTTTGGATTTTAGAGCTGTGCCATCACAGCAGCCATCGTGGATTTCTCTCACTAAACAAGAAGCAATACTGTGGCTTCTTGTGTCTTATTTTTCCATGTTTGTGTCTAGTTTCACCCAGACCCTATCAGCCTTCATGGTGTGAGGAGCAGAGTTGAGCCAGCTTCCATTCCCAGATCTGTTATGCATCAGTGACTAGGATCAGGGACAAAAATCGGCATATGTGGCAGGTCTGCATATGTATGTTTAGACATTGTTAGATGACAATGTGTTCATCTGCTGTCATTGCTGGGTTGTACGGCTGTTTAGTTTTATTATTATTTAATATTGTGGTGAAGGCCAGTTGAGACCTTTAAAGGCTGATTAAATCTAAGCAGCGTGAGATTAATAAACTGTGTAAGTGTTGCTGTGAAATTTAAACGGTTTCTGATCCTTCTGAAAATCTTACTTGGCCTTATTCCGGTCAGCAACTCAGGCCATCGCTGAACAACTAAGTGCTTAAAAGTACCCATTTACTCTGGCACAGCCTCTTCCTGCGGCTATTTAAAGCAGGAACAAATATTGCTGTAGTGACAGTCATTTCAAACATGCCTAAAAACACATTTAGCTCTTCACAACCCCAAGGCCAGAGACACACAGTAGAGTTCAGCATTTTCCTCCCAAACAAGAAGCGGTGCCGGACTGTTGTAGTGTTACCATAATCCTGCCTAACTGGGCTCTGAGTGTATTGTTGTGGCACACGTGTGAACCATCTGTAGCCCGGCATTGCCAGCATGTGAGACAGCCGAGTCAGTGGTGGAGCTGCTAGCACAGATGGCTCAAAGCAACGGATCCAGCTTGTTGTGGTGGTAAATGTGCATCTGATGGGTTTGTGTTTTTCACTCATTTGTGTATCTGTTATCAATTAAAGCTGATGTTATTTTTAGATTTAGGGAACACAACAAATTAAGGATCAGAGAGTTTATTACATCACATCTGGAAATTGGTTGCAATAAATTATTTTTGTTGTAGGAATTTTTGAAATATTGTTTGAGTAAAAACGTATATACGGTGTATATATATATATATCTGGTGTAAGTATTCCTAGTTGATACATGACTCTGTCTCTCAGGTGTATTCACTTCTTGCCTGATTAGACCTTTTAAGCAATATGTGTAGATAGATATGTATTCTTTCTGCATACCAACTATATACCCAGTTGTGGTTAGCAGCTCTCCGTCCTCACTGTAAGCAATATGGGCAAGTTGCTGCCTCCCTCCCAAAATTTCAAGTGATTTGCTAGAACCTCTTTGGAGCCGATCAGTGGTCTACGACGTCCGTGTCCTTGCTGAACTCCCCCCACACCGGAGATTTTTCCTCAGCCACGGTCACTGCTGTACCTCACTTGGACCTCCAGTACTTTTCAGCTGCTTATGAAGACCCACAGAACAACCTTGCACTGTAGGACTCCTTCTGCTTAATGGCTCCTCTGACCTCTGATGTCCAGCAGTGAGTCTCGGGGTTACTGTCTCGACTAGCAACAACAAGGTTATTATGGCCAAAGCTTGCAGCAGCTGCCTCAACAATTACAGAAGAAGAAGAAAATATCATTTCTATAGCGCTTCTCAAGATAAAAATCACGAGGCGCTTCACAAAAACAAAAAAATCTAAAAATATAAAAAAGCATTTAGAAAATGTTTAAAAATATATTCAAAATGAGCAAAAATAGGCAATTGGGATTTAAAAGAAAAAATGTTAAGAAAGAGAGAGAGTGAACAGGAAAGAGGGAAATCAGTGGATCCTGAGTAAGGTGGAATAGGTGGGGAGAGCAGAATAAAGAGAGAGTGGTGAAGAAGGTCATACAAAAGCCAGCTTGAACAAGTGAGTCTTCAGCTCTTTTTAAAGGAGACCACTGAGTCCACTGATCTCAGGCTCAGGGGGAGAGAGTTCCAGAGTCTGGGGGCCACAGCAGCAAATGATCTGTCACCTTTGGTCTTTACCCTGGTGCTGCACAACCAGTAGGCTTTGGTCACTGGACCTCAGGGACCTGCTGGGGGTGTAGGGACAGAGAAGATCACCAATGTGAGATGGTGCTTGTCCATGTAAGGCCCTATAGACCAAAACCAGGATTAAGAAATGAACCCTAAGTTGACTGGCAGCCAGTGAAGCTGGAGGAGAAGCGGGGTGATGTGGGTATATTTGGAGGACTTGGTCAGAAGCCAAGCACAGGCATTCTGAACCACCTGAATGGAGCAAAGCCCATTCAGACTCAGTGTCCCCCCACTGCACTTGAGATGTGGTCAAAGCTCTGCTGGAGGTGGGAGTTGAAGACCGTTTTGGCAGCCAATAGGGAGCCTAAGTCTCTTCTCTTTCCGGTCGGCTCATGGCTCCCCGGAAGAACGAAAAAATGAATGCAAGTCGAAGGGGCTAAAAGATCTATTTTCTAATCTGCTTTGCCTTACGCCCTGGATCGCACATATGTTGTACTCCAATTGAAATGAAAAGTAATGACGGGTGTTTCGACCATGCCAGTCACATACTTTGAGATTTATCAGCTAGTAAAAGTTTGTAATTAGCACGACTACATCGAAACGTCGCATATGTGACATCACCACATAAGCTCCTCCCCCCTAGCGTAGCTGCTACTTACCAAATGACCAGATTTATGTGATTCTTTCCTCCTGTGGGAAGTTTGCTGAACTTACAGCCCTTTTCCCTCAGTTTTCTCCGTGTCTGGTTCGATGATGTCACTTTTGTGAAGCACATTTGTAGTCCTGGACTTATTTTCACACAAAACCTAAAATAGTGTTTCCCCCTGAAAATAAGCGCGTTCTTGGTATCAAAATGTTTCTTTTAAATTCACGGACATCAAATGTGAAATCCATGGCAGGTAACAAGCAGAATTAGATAAAAATAGCATTTTTAGCCCCGTTGACTTGCGTTCATTTTTTTGTTCTCCTGGGGACCCATAGTCCGAAAGTAGATGGGCATGATATAGGCTCCCTATGCTGTGCGTTGAGTCCAACTATTTCTGGCCGGTACAGCTCCACCTCATTCACAAGCTTCCGCTTTTCCCCCACCAGTGACATGACATTCCTTGTCCCAAATCCCATAAGTAGTTTCTAGGGATCAGACCACCCAATCCACAATGCATCGGACCCTTCTAGTCTCTACTGCAAGTGGTGTGTCCGTAGATGAACAAGCGGAAAGCTTTGGAGCAACCAGTCACTCCACCCCCTTGCCAAACAATGGCATTTCAGAATAGCTCAGCATGCTCGGAACCACCAAATCAGTTACTGAAAAATTGGGTGATAATATCAATCCATGCTGTTGTAAAAGGCTGCCCAACCAGACCAACCCCATTCACCTTACGCTAAGTAGTGGCATTGGAAAAGGGGCATTAGTTTGCCTGTACATTAGTAACTGTAATAGCTGCAAACATCAGTACCCATAGAAAAAAAAAATCTTAATGTTTGAATTAGATTAGCCTTCCATTGTTACTTTTGATGGCATGCTTGTAGATGATCAACCATCAATGTAAATGTGTCATTTCAGTTTTGAGAAGTACTTCCTGATGTGTTCGCTCACCCACAATGGGAAGAACCTTTTTAAGCCGGTTCATTCTAAGAGAGTGGGCACGTACAAAAGCTTCTTCTACCACATCAAATGGGATGAGCTGTAAGTACTGTTGTTTACCTTCTGTTTGAAAAATGCCTGTTTCCATCATCCTTCCAAGCTGCTCACACTACCCTTCTTTCTCCAAGGATTATTTTCCCCATGGCGGTTGCTGTGCTTCCACTAGAGTCCATACTCAGCTTGACCCTGTTTGGAGTTCTGAACCAGAATGCCAGCAGCTCACCTGATTCCAACAAACAGAGGAAAGCTCCAGAGCTTCTGGGCAAAGTCTCCATGCCTCTCTTTGACTTCAGAAGGTGAGGAGACTGAATCTGTTTAACAAGACACTTGGTTATTTTGCTCATTTTAAACAGTCTAAACATATATTAGAGTAATTTATTTCATTTCCTTTTCTTGAGTTAAAAACATTCATACTCTTCAACCTTCAAATGCTCCTTGGAACAATATTAACAAACTCATTTAAAGAATAGATTTCTTTCTCTGTTGTTAACTGCTGTCTGTGTTTGACAGAGTACTTGCGGGAGGCTCCAGGTTGTTATGTTTGTGGACGTCTCCACAGGGAGCTGCTGCTGCCGGTCCTGCAAGCAACCGCAAGAGGGGATCCACAGAAAGAATCATACTACAGGTTAGTGAAATGATGTTTGTTGTTAGTGTTTGTCCGAAGCTCCACCGTTGTATCTGAGTAATAGTACCCAGTGTAACATAATAGTAATGGAGTGACTGTCGGATTTCTTTTTCCCACCTTTGTAAGGTTGCCATAATAATAAACATCCTGGCCAGGAGTGATGCTGAAAAACGAGTTTGTGCATGTGTTACTTCAAGATTTGATTACTGTTCATTCTTCACCATCAGAAAGTCCACAAAATGTAATTAAAGGTCTTCTGTCTGACCCACTAAACACATCACCTGCTATGAACGTTTTGCCTTCTTTAACATCGAAAGTTCTCCTTCTCCAATTCATCTGATTTTTGGTGGATCTGGTCTGTCTTCTCAAACCCTCGGTGGGTCGTGACAGATGGCTGCTCACACTGAGCCAAGTTCTGCTGGAGGGTTCTTCCTGTTAACGGGAAGCTTTCCTCTCCACTGTCGCTACATGCTTGCTGAGTATGGGGGATTGCTGTAATCTGCTGGGTTTCTTTTGAAAACGTTTAACTAACTGGATTAATGAATGCAGTGTTTAGTAGGTTCAGTTGGAATGTTTGCTTTGTAAAGTTCCTTGTGATGACTTGTGTTGGTGCCATATAAATAAACAGAATTGAGATGAACAGATTATGACACTGTAGCGACCCCTGAAGGGAAAATCTGAAAGATAAAGAACAAGAGGAAATGTGGTATTTTAAAACATTACCAAGATCAAATCCCTGCAATTTAGTAAGAAGCAGGAGAGCTGGAACACTCAAATCAGTATAAATATTTTAACGGTGCAAAAAACAAAAACTTAACGTTTCAACACCTTATGTGCCTTCACCAGAGTTTGAAACTCTGAAGACACATGAGGTGTTGAAACGTTAATATTTATACTTGGTTTAGTGTCCCAGCTCTCCTGCTTCTTATTCTGAATGTCCTCCAGCTGTAGAGCACCAACCTGAGTGGATGACGCACAGGGAGTTTAATCTGCCCTGCTTTTTAGTATTTGTTCAAAAAGCCAAATGCTAGGGCTTCCCACGCTGGTAAATTCATGTGTTCACACTAAAGCTGAGATTTTACCCTAATGATATAGAAAATCTAAGAGCTGTTGAAGAAGAAATCATTGCTAACATTTTTGTATTTGTTACCGGCAGGTGGACTTCCCAGAATCAGCAGTGGATGTTTTATACGTTGGACCCAAAGAGAAGCCCAATCCTGAGCCCCACACACTGGAGGAACTGGATCCAGACCTCAAACGGAAGCTGGAGAAAATCTGCAGCCGAGCCTCCAACTTTGGGTAGAAAAAAAATATTTCTTCTGTGAAAAGGTGATCTAGATACAGAAAACCCCATCTCAGCAAATCAGTTCACCGCTCTCCTCTGTTGTTTTCATCACACCAGCTGTAAAACATTTAGTTTGCTGGACGAACTTCAGATGAAATCGTGTGATGAGTTTTTAAACAGATGTGCTGCTAGTGCACACAAAAGAGATTAGAAGCAAGCACTGGATTTTATAATTTTCTATATTTAAAATGTCTGTGAGGGTCAAGAATAAAAAAAATTATGTTAGATTAATTTGTGTGCAACGTAACGGCTTTGCTGACTAAGTTTACCTGCAGACCACTTCTTAACTGACACATCTCCCTCAGACCACCTTAAATCCACAGGACTTATCGGTATTAGAAAGAGGTTTTAACTGATTCCTCTGACTTTTCCACTGCTTCCTATAAAATGTGTGTTGTCTGTTTTCACCCAGCTGCTTCAGGCCCTGCTAAACACATTTTAATGCTTGCTGCCATCCAAATCTCCTCTCCTCACTGCCAGTATCACTGTGACTTAGCTGGCACCGTAGCACAGAGGCCTTTCTCACTGCCTGTGACTATCCTTCTGTGGTAACATGACTTGTAGAGCCACATTTTCCTGATGCTTCTGTAAACGCTTGAAGGAACATTTCAGACACTTCAAAGTGTGTTTCTGTTTAACAGTTATTAATATTTATTATATCATCCGTTGTAGATGGATTTCTGAACAGCCTCAGTTTGGAAGAGATTGTTTATTTATAACTTTTACACAGAAACACATTTCAGAGGAAATGAAAAGTCATTTTGAAGCAGAAATGTCGATCATGCTGGTGGTCAGAATCTGTTCTTTTTATAGTAAAGTTCGTTCTCGGTCTCCAGATTGAAGCGGTCTGATCACCAACTCCTATGGGACCATCGGCTCCACTGTCGGAGGGACCACCCCAGCAGCCTCCCCAAAGTGTTAGCCAGCGCCCCCAGCTGGGACTGGGCCAGCATGGCTCACATCCACTCCTTGCTGCACCACTGGCCCGCCCTGCCCCTAGTCACTGCACTGGAGCTGCTTGACTCAAAGTATGCTCTGTTCTCGGTACTCACACGTAACAGATACAGTGGGGCAAAAAAGTATTTAGTCAGCCACCGATTGTGCAAGTTCTCCCACTTAAAATGATGACAGAGGTCAGTAATTTACATCATAGGTACACGTCAACTGTGAGAGACAGAATGTGAAATAAAAACCATGAATTCACATGGCAGGATTTTTAAAGAATTTATTTGTAAATCAGGGTGGAAAATAAGTATTTGGTCACTTCAAACAAGGAAAATCTCTGGCTCTCACAGACCTGTAACGTCTTCTTTAAGAAGCTTTTCTGTCCTCCACTCGTTACCTGTATTAATGGGACCTGTTTGAGCACATTATCTGTATAAAAGACACCTGTCCACAGCCTCAAACAGTCAGACTCCAAACTCCACTATGGCCAAGACCAAAGAGCTTTTGAAGGACACCAGGAAAATAATTGTAGACCTGCACCAGACTGGGAAGAGTGAATCTACAGTAGGCAAGCAGCTTGGTGTGGAAAAAATCAACTGTGGGAGCTATTATCAGAAAATGGAAGACATACAAGACCACTGATAATCTCCCTCGATCTGGGGCTCCACGCAAGATCTCATCCCGTGGGGTCAAAATGATCATGAGAACGGTGAGCAAGAATCCCAGAACCACACGGGGGGACCTGGTGAATGACCTGCAGAGAGCTGGGACCACAGTAACAAAGGTCACCATCAGTAACACACTACAACGGCAGGGAATCAAATCCTGCAGTGCCAGACGTGTTCCGCTGCTGAAGCCAGTGCATGTCCAGGCCCGTCTGAAGTTTGCCAGAGAGCACATGGATGATACAGCAGAGGATTGGGAGAATGTCATGTGGTCAGATGAAACCAAAGTAGAACTTTTTGGTATAAACTCAACTTGTCGTGTTTGGAGGAAGAAGAATACTGAGTTGCATCCCAAGAACACCATACCTACTGTGAAGCATGGGGGTGGGAACATCATGCTTTGGGGCTGTTTTTCTGCTAAGGGGACATGACAACTGATCCGTGTTAAGGACAGAATGAATGGGGCCATGTATCATGAGATTCTGAGCCAAAACTTCCTTCCATCAGTGAGAGCTTTGAAGATGAAACGTGGCTGGGTCTTCCAACACGACAATGATCCCAAACACACCACCCGGGCAACAAAGAAGTGGCTCCGTAAGAAGCATTTGAAAGTCCTGGAGTGGCCTAGCCAGTCTCCAGACCTCAACCCCATAGAAAATCTGTGGAGGGAGTTGAAAGTCCGTGTTGCTCGGCGACAGCCCCAAAACATCACTGCTCTCGAGAAGATCTGCATGGAGGAATGGCCCAAAATACCAGCTACTGTGTGTGCAAGCCTGGTAAAGACCTATAGTAATCGTTTGACCTCTGTTATTGCCAACAAAGGTTACGTTGCAAAGTATTGAGTTGAATTTTTGTTATTGACCAAATACTTATTTTCCACCCTGATTTACAAATAAATTCTTTAAAAACCCTGCTATGTGAATTCATGGATTTTTTTTTTCACATTCTGTCTCTCACAGTTGAAGTGAACCTATGATGAAAATTACTGACCTGTGTCATCATTTTAAGTGGGAGAACTTGCACAATCGGTGGCTGACTAAATACTTTTTTGCCCCACTATACGTGTGATAAATATATAAATCTCAGAATGTGCGGAGGGGTTCTGGTTCTGGAAACTTGACTTTGATTAATTGCGATCATATAGGTTTGCAGATACTGAAGTGAGAAGTGTGGCAGTAAGCTGGATTGAGGAAAGCAGTGATGATGAGCTGGCTGACTACCTTCCTCAGCTCGTACAGGTATACACGCTTTAAAGAAACTTCTCCTTTTTATTCACAAGTTCTACAATTATAGTTAAAAATGCTTCTCTCGGCTCTTTCAGGCAATAAAGTTTGAGTGTCACCTAAAGAATGCTCTGGTCATGTTCCTGTTATCCAGAGCACAAGGCAACATCATCATAGCCCACCACCTGTACTGGTCAGTCTGCAGCAGAACTGAAATAACACAAACCTAACATATGCATACATACAACACACACAGCATCTCAAACTGCAATAAAAACCAGAGAATAAAAATGTGTTGAAAGGAGATTAAAAGCCCCCAGAGTCTGATGTGCAGTAGCAGCTCCATCACATCTAAATTTACAAGCTTCTGAAACGATTTATTCATCAGACAAGTAAACAGGCGGTGCATTTATTTCTTAATGTGAGTTTGGTGTGATGTCTCCTCAGGCTGCTGAAGGATGCCATGCAGGACCCTGCCTGGTGGTGGCGCTATGAGCAGGTTATGGGTTCCCTGCTGTGTCTGTGTGGAAGTAAACTGAGGGCCGAACTGGAGAAACAGACTAACCTGGTCACTTTGCTGGGAATTGTGGCTGAGAGGGTCCGGCAGGCTGGGGGGTCCACACGGCAGGTAGTTCACTAGCTAAATATACGTGATTTTTAAAGTGTGTGCTGGATTTACGTTTATGTTGTATGTTTGTGTCTGTTTAGGTCGCCCTCCAGGAGGGACTTGAGAATGTTCAGAACTTATTCCAGAGAAACCGCTGCAGACTTCCTCTCAGTCCCAGTCTGGTGGCTAAAGAGCTGAACATGAAGGTGGATCTGGAATCACAAATGAACCAAACATAATGCTCTGGAAACAGAAGGAGAGAAACTTGATGATTTTGTTGGAAATTTTTGAGATAAAAGTTTCTCTGCTTGGCTCTAATGGAACTGTGGGTGTTTAAAATCATTAAATAGACCCAAAATATTGTGGGGGGGTGGGTTGGGGGGGGGGGGGGTGTTAATCATCAATCATCTTTTATGGATCAGCAGCTTGTAGGCAGTAAACATCTAGTTTAAGTAAATATAGACCTCTTATGCGTTTCTTGTAAGGCTCAGGTCAATCAAATGTTGCCTGAGTTCAGTTTTGATACTTCAGTGTAAAAGCATCAAGCATCTGGTCCAGCACAACTTCATGTTTAAAAGGAAGTAATAACCCAACAGCTTCAGGTGTGTGAGTTAAAGTCCAGTTTGCACCGATTTGGTTTGTTACAAGTCGCTGCTGCCTGGTTGAATGAGAATCCGTCCCAGCATTCTGGATTTTATCTCTTAGGAAAAAACGAAGATAAGCAAGTCTGTTCTTGAATTTGTTGGAAAACAGAAGCAGAAGTGTTCCTGAAAGGTGCTCTGACTGATTAAATAATAATTCTTGTGTTTGCATGAAGGCCTGTTCCTTCTTCAGCTCCAACGCAGTTCCCCTAAAGCTGGCCTTGGTTAATGCCGACCCTCTGGGAGAGGAGATCAACGTCATGTTTAAGGTAATGAGTACGTTTACACTCAGAGAACAGAACAAGGTTCAAAATAATTCACTCATAAGAGGTTCTAGGGAGCTGGTTCTACTATATACACCACAATCATTATTCACTAGTTTAGGCCAGGGAGTCCTCAAGTACATCCAGGCTTGTTGCAACAAGCTGCGTTTCCATTTCTTCTCATCAGCACACTGCGCCCTCTGGTGGCCAAATTGAGGGCCACTGTGTTACTCCTGTCGATCTCAATGTGTGTGTGTGTGTGTGTGTGTGTGTGTGTGTGTGTGTGTGTGTGTGTGTGTGTGTGTGTGTGTGTGTGTGTGTGTGTGTGTGTGTGTGTGTGTGTGTGTGTGTGTGTGTGTGTCAGGTGGGAGAAGACCTGAGGCAGGACATGCTGGCTCTGCAGATGATTCGCATTATGGACCGTATCTGGTTGCAGGAGGGGCTGGATCTCCGCATGGTACACTTTAAATGTGTCTCCACTGGCAAGGACAGAGGTAACTGAGCAAAAGTTCTACTCTGCTTAGTTAAGCATTCATTTAGCTCTACCACAGAGAGCTTCATTCATAGGTGAGTTTTTATGTTGATTCAAGCTCTCATATTGTGCAGGTATGGTGGAGCTGGTGCCGTTCTCTGACACCCTCAGAAAGATTCAGGTAGAATATGGAGTCACCGGATCTTTCAAGGATAAGCCTCTGGCAGAATGGCTTCGCAAATACAATCCTGCTGAGGATGAATATGAGAAGGTACTCTCTGAACAGCGTTTAGTTACGTAGATTAACTTTAAACTGGGATGTCCCGATCACATGATCGGAAATCGGCCCCGATCACGTGGTTTCAGACTGATCGGGACTCGGGTTTACTTCCAGATCCGGGCTCGGATACTGGGTTCAAATTACAGGAGAGGAACTTGGTTCTCCTTAAAGGTTGTCAGGCTCCCCTGATGCCCTTAACTTACACACCCAGAAGGAGCACAAAAGAGATCCAGTTTCTACCTTTATTATATTATTTATATGAACTCAGAGTAGCGGGGATTCGTTTGAGCAGAGCGGCAGGCAGACCGCTGATTATTCACGAACTCCAGCTGCGTTGTGCACACGGCCACAGTAACATTTCCTAAGTTTCCAAGTGGCGTCACCAAAAAATATGTAATTAACACACAGTCGTTCGTGTCTGTTCATTTTCTCTCTGGTAAGTTCTGTCTGTATTTGAGCATGACGTCTGGTCGCGCTCGCGCTGCAACGCCCGTCACTGGCGCAGCCGGGCAGCGCGGCACACACTCCGCTTTTTTTGCGGTCAATAGATCAATTTGATCTGCTAGTTAAAAAGTTACTTGTGAGGTGAAAAAGAAGGAAGCAGGCAGGAGTTTTTCTGGAGGACTGGGAGATGCAGGAAGAGCAGAGACAGACAGGACAGGAAGGCAGGAAAATAAAAACCAAGAAAACAAAACAAAGTTCTTAAAAAATAAAATGTAGATAGATTGATCCCATTACACGTTTGTACCTGTATGAAGCAATAAGTTATCAGCATGTAGTTTTTATATAGTTGATACAATTCAGATCATCTTCAAAACCAGTGTTGCCAACTTCCCCTGATAGAAAGTAGCTGAAGTTGACCCAGAAACTCACCCAGATGTCGCCAGATGATGTCAAATGCTAATTTGCATATTCATGATGTCATCACGCCAGATTGGCTTTCATTTTCCCCATAGCTTCTAAAATATATATATATATATATATATATATATATATATATATATATGTATGTATGTATGTATGTATGTACTGAAGATTTTAAAAACATGATGGTCTTTTTAGAACTAAAAGGGAGGAAAATAAAAAAACTATTTTATGTGTTAATGTTATTGATTAGTATGATTAAAATGGCCCAAATTGCTTTGTTATTTAAAATTAATTCCAAAAGTATCAATAAAGGGACATTAAGACAGATATGGTGTGGTGATCCAAACAGTTCTGTTGTAGGATATAACTCAGACCTGCTCTCCTCATTCTCACAGACATTTTCCTAAAAAGCTGGTTTTTTACACTTCAAAGTTTCTCAGCTGCTCTGTTGTGTATTCTCTCCATCGTGGTAATAACGGCGCACCGAGCAAAGGGGAGCAGGTGTCTCATAGTGTAACCATCCCTGTGTCACTGAAGGAAATTCAGATGAGCCACAGAGCTGCGTGTGTAAACGGGACGGTAGTTGAAACTCCCGTTGACTTTATTTGCCAAATGTAGGAAAAACCAAAGTGTCTGACGGCTGCAGAACCAGAGGTGGCAGGTTGACGCCCGCACCGTCTCTAGTAGAAGCGTGAGCCTGCAGCAGCAGCAGACGTACGTCGGCGGTCTCCAGCTCTGCAGTTGTACCTTTGTCTTCGCCCAGCCGAAAACGGTTTATGATTGGTCAGTCCTCGTGCACGTGCAGATTATCGTCCTCTTTCCTTACTCCCGGAAGAACGGTTCAGAGTGGAAATGGTTTCTTTGTTGCTAATCTGTAGGGAATATCTACAAGAAAGTTCTACAGAAAGTAGCAACGGGTCCTGAGAAATGTCGCTAGGCACTTTTTGGAAAAAAAGTCGTTAGGAACGGTGACAAAGTTGCTGAGTTGGCAACACTGTTCAAAACTCCGTCCCATGCCCAGAGACGTATCTAAGCATTTTGGGGGCCAGGGCGAAATAGACCCCTGCCAGGTATTTTAAGTTGAAGTGCCATCTGTTTTTATATTAGACTTTTTATATTTGCAATAAAGTCCAAAAGTGAAGAATTTATGTTATTTATTACTTGATTGTTCAAGCTACCTCACAGAAGTGATTGTTGTTAAACATTAAAATAAAAAGGTAATTAAATAAAAAATAAGGAACATTCTGGAACTGTTTCTTCCTTTTCTTTTCTTTTTTTTTTTTGTCTTTTGTTTTTTATGTATCAAAAGTATTGTATCGGGACTCGGTATCGGCAGATTCTCAAAATCAAATGACTCGGACTCGAAGGCAACAAAAACCTGATCGGGACATCCCTAGTTTAAACCCACATCTGTTAAATATAATTGGTTGTATTGTGTGTATTATGTTCTCTGTGTGTATGCAGTGTTTCATAGATCAGAGAATTAATTAGTTAAAGATTCTATTCAAAGTTTTATAAATTAAACCTCTAACCCTAGCCCTTAAAAAGCTAAATTTAAGTAATTTGAGTGTTAGACCGCATTATGGTAAAACCTTGCTAACCTAAACGCTTCTCTTCCACCTTTAGGCATCAGAGAACTTCATTTACTCCTGCGCTGGCTGCTGCGTAGCGACCTACGTACTTGGTATCTGTGATCGCCACAATGACAACATCATGCTGCGCTCCACTGGCCACATGTTTCACATTGACTTTGGGAAGTTCCTGGGTCATGCTCAGATGTTTGGCAGCTTCAAAAGGTACAAATGTGGCCACATGTGGTCTCTTCAGATGATGTGTGCTTTGGTCTGAAGAATGGACCAGGCTGTCAACAACATTTGTTTATTTTTATTGCATCCTTATTAACAGAGAAGGTCAAACATCCTTCATGAGTATATTGCATCAGTAAATCAGAGCTTTACATGACCTGCCATCATGTTTTAAACTTGTAAAAACAATTAGAATTTCAGAATTTCTTTCTACAGGGAGTGCAGAATTATTAGGCAAGTTGTATTTTTGAGGAATCATTTTATTATTGAACAACAACCATGTTCTCAATGAACCCAAACAACTCATTAATATCAAAGCTGAATGTTTTTGAAAGTAGTTTTTAGTTTGTTTGTAGTTTTAGCTATTTTAGGGGGATATCTGTGTGTGCAGGTGACTATTACTGTGCATAATTATTAGGCAACTTAACAAAAAACAAATGTATACCCATTTCAATTATTTATTTTTACCAGTGAAACCAATATAACACCTCCACATTCACAAATATACATTTCTGACATTCAAAAACAATACAAAAACAAATCAGCGACCAATATAGCCACCTTTCTTTGCAAGGACACTCAAAAGCCTGCCATCCATGGATTCTGCCAGTGTTTTGATCTGTTCACCATCAACATTGCGTGCAGCAGCAACCACAGCCTCCCAGACACTGTTCAGAGAGGTGTACTGTTTTCCCTCTTTGTAAATCTCACATTTGATGATGGACCACAGGTTCTCAATGGGGTTCAGATCAGGTGAACAAGGAGGCCATGTCATTAGTTTTTCTTCTTTTATACCTTTCTTGCCAGCCACGCTGTGGAGTACTTGGACGCATGTGATGGAGCATTGTCCTGCATGAAAATCATGTTTTTCTTGAAGGATGCAGACTTCTTCCTGTACCACTGCTTGAAGAAGGTGTCTTCCGGAAACTGGCAGTAGGACTGGGAGTTGAGCTTGGCTCCATCCTCAACCCGAAAAGGCCCCACAAGCTCATCTTTGATGATACCAGCCCAAACCAGTACTCCACCTCCACCTTGCTGGCGTCTGAGTCGGACCGGAGCTCTCTGCCCTTTACCAATCCAGCCACAGGCCCATCCATCTGGCCCATCAAGACTCACTCTCATTTCATCAGTCCATAAAACCTTAGAAAAGTCAGTCTTGACATATTTCTTGGCCCAGTCTTGACGTTTCAGCTTGTGTGTCTTGTTCAGTGGTGGTCGTCTTTCAGCCTTTCTTACCTTGGCCATGTCTCTGAGTATTGCACACCTTGTGCTTTTGGGCACTCCAGTGATGTTGCAGCTCTGAAATATGGCCAAACTGGTGGCAAGTGGCATCTTGGCAGCTGCACGCTTGACTTTTCTCAGTTCATGGGCAGTTATTTTGCGCCTTGGTTTGTCCACACGCTTCTTGCGACCCTGTTGACTATTTTGAATGAAACGCTTGATTGTTCGATGATCACGCTTCAGAAGCTTTGCAATTTTAAGACTGCTGCATCCCTCTGCAAGATATCTCACTATTTTTGACCTTTCTGAGTCTGTCAAGTGCTTCTTTTGACCCATTTTGCCAAAGGAAAGGAAGTTGCCTAATAATTATGCATACCTGATATAGGGTGTTGATGTCATTAGACCACACCCCTTCTCATTACAGAGACGCACATCACCTAATATGTTTAATTGGTAGTAGGCTTTCGAGCCTATACAGCTTGGAGTAAGACAACATGCATGAAGAGGATGATGTGGACAAAATACTCATTTGCCTAATAATTCTGCACTCCCTGTAATGATCATAAACAAAATAAGAATCTGCACACGTCAATCTGCGATGTAGGAGTTTATTGGTCAAGCTTTCAGTCAGAGACCTTCATCAGGAATTGTGGAGGTTCACACCAAACAATCCTTAGTTAAACAGGTCATTTGATTGGACATCGGGTCATTACCTTAACCAGAAGTCATAACTTTCACAGGAAGTAGTTTTTTTTAAAGAAAACTTACTGGAAACAGCTTTTTATTTCAGATTTTTTTCTCTTCAAATCTGGACTGGCAAACTTTTAAGTAATGTCGTTGCCTACGTTGCATGAAAATTGAATATTAAATCCCTTTGTCCTTCAGACAGGGAATTTTTATGACAGTAGCACATATATAAATATGTATATATATATATATATATATATATATATATATATATATATGTATATATATGGATGGATGGATGGATGGATAGATGGATAGATGGATAGATGGATAGATGGATATAATCACAAACTATGTTTTTTGCATTCTGCTACGAGCTTAGAATAATCTAGAACAGGTTTCAAGACTTTATGTGTTGTAGTTTTTGAGCTAGAGCAGATTAAAAATGGTCAGAGTAGATAAAAATTGGGCCCTTTAGCCATTTCCCAAATCGGAAGCTAACTTTAGCCTCGTATGAAAACTAGTGATTGAAACCACTTACAAACTTCTGAAAATCTACGCTTTTTAATTAAAAAAGGGTATTAATAACGTTTCAGTCAAGTCAGTATTAGAAATCGTGGTCTTTATATCATATCTAAATTATATATGAAGTTAATATTACTTTAACTGTTTTAACAAACAGGGAGACCAGAAAAATCAAATAGCTAAGTTAAAGCTAAGCTACAATTGCTGATTGCTTTATTGATGTAACTTTTGTGTTAGCTTGTGAACTCCCTGCATTAGTTTTAAGACTGCGTGTTAATATTGATACAATTAGCTATGAAACACAGTGCCTTAAAAATAATTCTCTGGTAAAGCTTTAAATGCTATAGTGCCTACATTTAAGAACTAAGAACGGTTGCAACAATTAGTTAATTTCATCCTTACCTTTCCTCTTTGAAACCCGCCGAGTATGGTTGAAACAAAAGCAGCCGCCAAAAAAATGCCAATTTCCGGCCGAGGTCTTTCGCTCGTCGATTTTCCGGTAAAAGTAATGACACGCCATCTTGCTCTCGCTAGAAAGTTATTCCGGTGACATGCCAGCTGATGTCTGCAGCCAGGTCCTACTCCTCTCTACTGGACTCCAGTCACCTCTGAGCACACAAACCCTAAAGTGTTCAGGCTGCTCTTCTCCTTCATAGATGAAGGAGACACTTAAAAGGCATTCATTATAAGACTGATATAAGTAACCCAGAATGATTTCACAGACATCAAAAGTTCATTTGATGTAAACTTGATGATGGAGCTTACATGTAAATGCTATCTAATAATTTAGTGTTTCTTTATGTCACTTTCTGAATTTACAAGGATCCAGATCTCCTCTTTTGGGTCACTGAATTCAGGTGTAGGAGAAACTGCTGCAGGGTTAATGAATGTTCTCATGCATGGCCTGCTTCTTTACCACAACTCGAATCTTAGAGGTTTTCAAGGTTTTTAAACCCGTTAGCTGTCTGTAGACCTCCTGCAGCCATTTGTCTTGCCCGTCATATGAAGAACTTAAATCTTAATCCATTCTTTCCCACCAGAGACCGAGCTCCATTTGTTTTGACCTCTGACATGGCGTATGTCATCAACGGAGGCGAGCGTCCCACTAGTCGCTTCCAGCTGTTTGTAGACCTCTGCTGCCAGGCTTACAACCTCATCCGCAAGAACTCTGGGCTTTTCCTCAACTTGCTGTCTTTGGTGAGGGAGGACACGCACACACACACGCACACGCACGCACGATCCCACATACAAAGCAGTACGGTGCCGTTTGTCATAAAGGCTTAGGCGTTATTTTAGATTTTCTCACATGCTTTAGTTGAAGTTGTGGAAGTGGAGTTGTGGGGAGAGACCTTGTTCTTCATTTATTGCTGCCTAAGCTTTTCTGTTTTCTTTTGCACCTGCAGGAGTCAGAGTGACTAATGAGCGTCTGAGAAAAACCTTTTCTTTTATAACATAATAAATCTGTGCTTCATTGTAGGGGTGAGCAGTATAAACGGTATACGGTAGAAATGATATTAATTTGGCCATCGGTAGAGAGTTTGACTATATCGACCTATCGCAATAGTGCATGTTGACGTCATCATCAAGCGGTATCTGTTGAGGCTGAAAGCATGAAGCCTGTGGAGGAGGAGGTTCTCGTAAAGAAGACCGGTGCAACATCGGTCATTTGGACTTGGTTTGGCTGTAAGGAGTCAGATGTGGAGCAGAACAATATCAGGGTTTCCCTGAACGCTTTTGTAAGCCTGCCCACCCGCCAGGCTAAGTGTCATGCCCCGCCCCCCTCCTCGACCCTACCGTGTCCGCTGACTCGAACGGTGCAATGCAACTAGAGCCCTCCATCAGCTGATACTGGTGAGAAACAGCAGCGGAACGTGTGGAGGAGGAGCGCTGCGATCCAGGCCAGTTTTCTCTGGGTGGCAAGCCTAGCCAAGAAATACCTTTGTATTCCTGCCACGAGTGCCCCCTCAGAAAGAGCATTCAGCACCAGTGGCAACATAGTAACCATCGACATATAAATATTGGACAATGGGTTTCCATAGGCTCCAATAACACGTTTTTGAGGCCAAATGGGAGGTGGCCACCACCGCCATTTTGACCGTGTCACAGGTTCCGTCAAGCCCAGACAATTCCACAAAAGGGAAGAGAGGTGGAGCTGAGGGTGGGACTGTAAGGCTGGGATCAACTGACGACACCCGGTCGAACTAGCTACAAGCTAACCTGAAGCTAACCCAAAGCTAACGCGGAGGTGGGAGCTAAGCTAACGGAGGTAGCAACCTAGCTACAACCGGAGTTAACTGTGCACAACACCAGAGCTTCTGAGTCAGAGATACGCCGGGCTGACAGCTGGGTAAAACTGGGTGGAACACAGAGGTCTCCGAGAGCTCCACAAGCCGGCAACCGCACAGCAGACAAGCGCCGCTGTGATCTGAGATGCGCAGAGCTGCTGCTGGGGAGAACCGGGTGGAAAGGTTTCCATCCCAGAGCTCCATAAGTTGGCAACCCGCGCAGCAAACAGAAGCCGCGATCAGACAGAGATGCGCCGAGCTGCGGGGAGGGGAGAAACGGGTGGAAAACATCGGTCTCCCGAGAGCTCCACGAGCCGATAGTCGGAACCCAGCTCCACCAACATGTGATATTTCAACCCATTTTCTAAAGTGCAGCATTATGTTAAATGCACTGGGTTTTACCCTATTACATTTAAATTTCATGGTTAAACAGTACATGTTAAAATCTAAGCTCAGCTCGGCAGTGACCTAAATACATAAATATAATTTTACTTAACGAAAAAAATGAAGTGGAGACTCCTTGGACGCTCTATTAGTGCAATTAATACCACATCAAGTCATTTTGTCCAACAATTGCACAAATAATATCCAAAGAAGAATACACACGCACAGACTTAAAATTCCAGAACAGTTTCCAGGCCAGACCGAGGCTCAGGCTGAGGCCTTTCCACGGAGCTAGCTCTGTGGTCACGTGGGTCTGATGCTCATTAATTATACAGAATTTTAGGCTTTTAATACACTTAAACAGAAGAGTGAGAAAAAAATTCACCCCCCTCAGAGTTGTCATGAGTGTAAACTAGATCATTTAAACAAAACACATGTTTTGGTACCAGGCTGTAAACATGTTTATTTCTGCTGTGAAATTGGTATTTTTAACATGGGAGTCAATGAGGATTTGCTCGCTTCTGGTACCAGCCCCTAGTGGATGAGGGTGGAACTGCAATTTGTTTCATTTCCACATTTGCTTCAATTTTTCACCCGCATTGTGGGGGCTTGGTAGTAACATGTCCCAGATCTGCACTGAAGCCTGAGACTGAACAAACTGGTGTTCCTGGCAAGCAACCTCTGATGTGCAGGAAAGTTTAATCACTGCTGACAAGGAGCACAAACAGTGATGATTATTGTTCATATTTGCAATTGATATTGCAGGTTAGAAATTTGTTCTGTTGAGAGTTTGTAGTTCTAATATGTGCAGCTTTATTTTGTGCAATATAAATAAGTAATCAGGAAAGAAGGAAAAATGTTTTTTGTTTTACATTTTTTACTTTATTAGAAAAACTTGTGTTTTGCTAACTTTTACTTGTATTTTTATTTAAAATATCCAAAATTGTATTTTTTATTAAAGAATGGTGTGTTCCATTTTTGGGAAAACATTACTTGAAAAGCTTTTTGATTTTTGCACAATAAATATTCTTAAAATGGCATTTTATACTTTTTGAAGTGTGTTTATTCTGCTGCTGCAATGTACCTGGTATGTGAGTATGTTTAGAAACAGTCGTTTTTGACATATATCCAAAAGAAAGTCATATTTCGCAATATATACCGTTACCGCATATTTTTCAAATTATATCGCAATATAGATTTTAGGCCATATCGCCCACCCCTACTTCATTGCTGTCCTGGAAATGTCTGTTTATAGTTATTATTTTAGTGTAAATGAATTCTGGAAATAGTCACCTATTTTACTTCATTTATAAAGAAGCACATGTATTTGTTTTGTATATTGACATAAATATTGTATGCTTGTGTCTCTCTACGTGTGCACTCATAGATGACATCCTCAGGCCTGCCAGAGCTGACCGGCTCTCAGGATCTGAAGTATGTGTTTGATGCCCTTCAGCCCCACAACACAGATGCTGAAGCCACCATCTTCTTCACAAGGTGGCTGTTTTTGTTCTCTCAGCTTAAATGATTCACAGAAGTCTTCCTCTCTGCTTCTTTTCCTATAAAAGAAAGAGAAAACTTCTCGCTCTTTGTTCCCCAGAGTGTTTCCTAACCCAAATATTTCCTCCTGCATGCAGTTTTTATTTTGGGTCTCACATGCAACAAACCAAAACATCATCAGGGTTAACCGTTCCAGCAAAACCAGGCTGGATGCATACAACAGAAAATGTTGAAGTGAATCATGTTTTCAGCTGAGAACGTTTGGGTTTTAGTGATATCTCACGATTTTCCTCCATGTTTTCTCCGTTCTGCCACAGGCTGATTGAATCCAGTCTTGGAAGCATAGCCACCAAGTTTAACTTCTTCATCCACAACCTCGCTCAGCTCCGATTCTCTGGCCTTCCTACCAACGATGAGCCGATCCTGTCTTTCTCCCCAAAGACGTACACGATGAAGCAGGAGGGATGCATTGTCCATGCCTCCATCTTCTCCTTCCAGAAGAGATACAGTCCTGACAAGCACTATGTGAATCCCACAGCTGCCCTTGTATTTGTGTTTAGTGTTCCATCTCATATCAGGGTTGTGCTAAACTAAACTGTTCTCTGAGCAGACCTACGTGGTGAGGATCCTCAGGGACGGTCAGACTGAGCCTCAGTTTGTTTTTCGTACTTTTGACGAGTTTCAGGAGCTTCACAACAAACTGACCATCCTTTTTCCTCTTTGGAAGCTGCCATGGTAGGACATCACCTCCACCTGGTCTCAATGATTCTGATCTGGTTTTATCCTCCTGATAAAACCTGTTGTTTGGAGACCTTGTCCTACATTAACATGTCAGAAACATCCACGCACGTTTTGCTAATTCTTTGCAAAGAGTAATTCAAGTATTCTGACGTTCTTTAATTTCTAGTTTTCCTAATAAAATGGTTCTCGGCCGCACCCATATTAAAGAAGTGGCAGCCAAGAGGAAGTTGGAGCTCAGCAGCTATGTGCACAACTTGATGAAGTGCTCAACGGAGGTCACACAGGTAGACACACTCATTGCTGAAGATCTCATGTAATAGAGCTCCGGACGTCACGTGACTCAGAGAGTAGACGCCATGTTGGCAGGCAACAAATGTAAACAAAATGAACGGGATCGGCTTGGATTTTACTCTGTCGGAGTTTACTTCACACTTTAAAACCGAAGAAATCGTTTTATATAGTCAGAAATTAAATCGACTAAACATCTCCGACCCTTACCGTGCCCCTGGGATACTTTTTAAAAATGCCAGAAGCTGTCGGAGCGGACTTCTTACCGGACCTGGCCGGGGAATGCCTTGGGATTCCCCCGGAGGAGCTGGCCCAAGTGGCTGGGGAGAGGGAAGTCTGGGCCTCTCGACGCTACTGCCCCCGCAGCCCAACTCCGGATAAGCGGATGAAAATGGATGGATGGATAAATACATGTAAGAAGTTTAAATAGAGCGCTGTGCTGTTTGAATGTATAAACTGAACGCCAAGAGAAATCACTAGTCTGATTTTTTTCTGTGAATAAAATAAAAATGTCAGGCAGGAGCGTCTCAGGATCTGTCTGAGATCTGTCTCGGTGAGACAGATAATAGCAATCCAAAGTGCTTTTTATGTGTGATCTGATAATTGATCAACCATTGCTTAAAAATTAAATACAGCTTAGCCGGTTAATTGCTGTGATCATAAAACACGTAAACGGCAGCACGCAGAGCTCACGAGGCAACGTTTTACGTGATGTTTACTTGTTGCTATGAGTAATAAGACAGAAAAAGGCACGCCAAAATAAGTTTAGGAAGCCCACTAAGAATCGTAATAAAAGCATTTACAATAAATACCATATACAGTTGAGGAAACGCTGGTTTAAGTACCTGATATGAAGTGGTTGCTTTACTCTCGGGATCCCAGTTTCATTTTAGCCTGGAGACCAGTGCATTTTATTGCAATGGTCTGACGTTTGCGGCGTTCCGGAACTTGGGGAATCCTGTAGACGGCTCATCCCTTATGTCGTCCGCATCTGTTCTGCATCCTGGGGCACAACAGGAATCTACCATATTTCCCGTTTGAGTTTTCTGACAACAAATAGCCCAGCTGCGGGCTTCTGCCTGCCAAGATGGCGTTGTTTCGATTTGAACTGTTGCATGCTGGGAGTTGTGACGTCAACTCCCGGAGCTCTATTGACTGAGACTTGTTGATTAAGTTGCCTGATCTTTTGTTCCAGTGTGACCTGATCTACACATTCTTTCACCCGATTGCACGAGACGAGAAGACGGAAGGTTTAGAGGCCACACCCAGAGCACCTGGTAATTGTTTCACTTTCATGTTATTTATAAGTATTTGGTATTTCATAATGTTTTCGTTTCAGTTTCATCCTTAAACCGTTTTTAGTAACCAAAAGTCCAAAGAAAGAACTATTATTTGGTTTTGTTGTTAAAAATGTGACTAAATAAACAAAAAAAAAAAAAAACTGGAAAATATACATCTTATCCAATACCTTTCAAGCTTAAATTTCAAGTTAAAGTCATCTTATGTTGAGAAGGGATGAAATATACACTGGCTGGCCAAAAAAGGTCACCACCTAGGTTTAAGTATGATCTGGGGTTGCTGCAGTTGGTCAGGTCTAGGTTCAACAACAGGATGCGCTCCAAGAATGAGTTCAGCTGACGACCTGAATGTACCGAATGACCAGGTTATTCCATCTTCCCTGATAACACGGGCTTATTCCAAGATGACAATGCCAGGATTCATCAGGCTCAGATAGTGAAAGAGTGGTTCAGGGAGCATGAGGCATCATTTTAACACATGGATTGGCCACCACAGAGTCCAGACCTTAACCCCATTGAGAATCTTTGAGACGTGGTGGAGAAGGTTTTGTGCAGCGGTCAGACTCTACCATCATCAATGCAAGAATGTGGTGATAAATGAATGCAACACTGGATGGAAATAAATCTGGCGACGCTGCAGAAGCTTTAAACATCTTGTACGTTTATTCTGTGTTTCATCCAACTGCATTAGTTGGTTCTTTTTCTAACACAGCAAAAAGTAGTTTTTACCTTGTTTTTGATGACATTTCAACTAACACCGAAGTTTTCCTCAGAGCTTCACCGCTGTTGGTGGCGTCACTTCCTTCTCCGCTTACCAGCGGACAGCAGAGGACAATGTCGCCCTCTGCTGTCCGCGTTCTCCTCGCCGATGACACAGTCCCATGCGTTATGCAATATCTAGACCCCAATGTCTCTGTTCATGGTTATGTGTCCACGTTTCCTTACGTCTTGCCACCAACAGCGGCAAAGCTCTGAGAAAGACTACAGTGTTAGTTGAAACATCAGCAAAAACAAGGTAAAAACAACTCTTTTGCTTTAAACATCTTTTGTTCGTTCGTTCGGTTTGTTTCATCCAACTGCCTTACTTGGTTCTTTTTTAAACCAGCAAAAGAAACAATGCCACAGCGATTGTGTTCCATAATCAAACCAAATCGAGCTTTTTTTGGCCAGGCAGTGTTTAGTTTTCTACAAGATCTAACATGATCTGTTGGTGTGTTGTAAATGAATCTCTGCTACAACACCAAACAGGAGATGGGTCTCTGTAGAGTTGGTTAAAGTGACAGTGTGTATTTTTCCTGGCGATAGGGGGCAGTAGATACCAAAATTGTTACAAGCAAGCAGTATGTTTGTGTTGGAATAAGACCGTACCAACGGATGCCCATTAGGGTCAAAAAGCCCTGGGGAGTGCAACCTTTAATAAAATAACAAGCACATCAGACTCGCTTTCATCACTGGCAACAAGTGAAAAATAAAATTTATTAATAGAAATGATCACAACACTAAAATATTAGGTGAACAGAAATGACAAGTTACAGTGAAGCCACTTTCAGGCAACTGCATTGCTATCGGTTAACTTTTACCAATACCAATACGGCTCAACACCCTAACAATTGCCCCAGTGAAATAATGTATTACTTACCTATCTATTAACAGCACAGCTAGGTCAGAGTGCATAGTACATTCCGTTCTTTCAAGAAGAGCTCTCCATCGACGAAAAGCCGGCTCAATATTAACTCTGGCTATTGCTCTTGCTCTACCGCGTTCTCTTGTTCTTTTCATAGATTCCTCTGATAAGAGATTTCTAGCTTTCTTTGGTGGATCTGCCATTGCTCAAGTCCCTAAACTGCGGGTTTACATGATACTTCCTAAAAGCAACACAGGTTAAAGTCACCTTATGTTGAGAAGGGGACTGCAGGTCAAAAACTGTATAGTGCGGTAAACAGACGAGGGAACCCATAACACTATTACAGCTCAGAAAATGAACATAATAGATGAGTATGCCACCAAAACCTTGCTGGGTTCCTTATATAGGAAACATTTTTAATGATTGGCTTAATGAACCGACCTGTATTGGAATGTTTATTATGTGAAGTGCCTTGAGATGACTCATGTCATGATTTGGCGCAATATAAATAAAATTGAATTGAATTGACGCTAACTGCACAATCATCTAACCCTAGTTACTGTCAGAGCTAGCCTGAGCTACTAACATCCTTGTTGGACGAGAGGAAAACAAAGATGAATGTTGGAGCTGAACTCACGTTCCAGGATTTACTGGGAATATCCAGAGCATGAATGAATGCCAGATAAATCCACAGCTTACGGTCCTTATTCTGTTCCTCATTCATCTGAAAACACCAGCTCCATAACCAGCTGGACACTCCAAAGAGGTTTTAAATCTGGTAACGCTCGGCCCGGCCCGCATTGCATACATTGTTTTGATACCTGTGTGGCCAGGTACTTTTCCCTATCCTACCAGGTGGTTTTTCAGCCCTTATCCTCTGGCTGGTCCGGGCCAACATGCCCACTACGACTGATTGGCCGGCTCAAATACATGCCTACCGTTAGGGGAGCCTCCGATCGGCGGATAGAATCAACCAGCGGGGACTTCCCGCATGCGCGATTCATTATCATTCGGAATGCTGAGACGTAAACATCGTCTCTGACTGAAGCTGCAGCAGCTCGCTATCTCTTTCTCACTGCTGTGAGCACACACACACGCTCACAGCCGCCTTCGTTTAAGGGAGACACCGTGGACTTTTCCGCCCGTCTTTTGCCCCGCCCACTTGCTCGAAGATCTCTTTGTTCCTGAGAAGTGTGTGTGAACAAATCCTACTGGTGCGGGAGCCAGACCGACGCTACCCAGCTCGATCTGTGCTGGCCCAGATGGGAAACTTTGTTCTTTCTTTGTCCACACTCCTGTAACCCACCACCACCTCACAATGAGAACAAGTCTTAATGGCCTCTAAAAACTCCCTATCCAGATTCTACCATCGGTGTGATCTTCACACTTCACATTTATTGAGAAGCATTATGCATGAGTGCCACTGCCCTATTTAAATGTCTATTCAGCAGTCACACTGTCCTTCACTTTACCATGAGCTGTGCGTTATGGACATGCCATGGTGCTTGTCCGATAATTCTGTATAATGTGTAATGTAATTGCAATGTAATAGGACGTGCCTATGAATACTGTGAAAAGCAACTTATCATTCAGGTTCACATTTTTCTTCTCAATTCAGGAATGGGTGGGTGCTCACTGTTAGTTTTGTGTGTGTGGGGGGGTCTACAAGTCTAAAAATATTTAAAAAATTGCGCACATTTTCCTGTCACATTTCATTTTTTTCCATAAATCTAATTTTGCGTAGAGACTTGTGCAATTTTCAGATCCAGTTTTGTGCATATGCAAACATTATAAATGAGGTCCGTGATCATTTTGACCAATTGAATAAATCAGAGCAGATTTACCCTGATAAGTGAGAAACCCCTCCTGTTGCACAGTTAACTTAGACAATATGTTGCATGATAGACCACATACACTCCAGATTGGTGATAATTCATGATTGGGGTGGGATGTGTTTTCTTGGAATGTTGCAGAACCTCCACCGAGTCCAACTGGTCGGGTGGAAGGTGAAATGAAGCTCTCAATCTCGTACAGAAACAGCAACCTCTTTATCATGGTCATGCACATCAAAGAGCTGGTAAGCACACCTCCACAGATTCTGTTTTATCAGATAGATGCTGCTTCCATGTTACTAACCTGTGTTTCCTCTTTCCGCGCTTTAGGTTGCCGAAGATGGAACAGAACCAAACCCGTATGTAAAAACCTACCTGCTTCCAGATCCACACAAGACTTCCAAACGCAAGACGAAGATCACCAGGAAAACCAGAAATCCCACTTTTAATGAGATGGTTAGGAAACATTAAACACATTAATTCTTCACATACATTCTAATTGCAAAACTGTAAAGAAGTTACTTAGTTTTACGTCTGTCTCCTCAGCTGGTGTACAGCGGCTACAGCAAAGAAACACTGGGCCTGCGAGAACTCCAACTGAGCGTGCTCAGTGCTGAATCACTACGTGAGAATTACTTTCTGGGTGGAATCAGGCTCAGACTCAAAGACTTTGACCTCAACAAGGAGACGGTCAAGTGGTACAAACTGACAACCGTGCCCTACTTCTGACCCCTGACATTCCGGAGCCGATGCATTTAGATCATGTGGGAACCGCTGCAGGGGCGACCTTACTTGAAAATACTGGTCACCTCAGCTTTTACTTAAAAAACAGGCTTCTCCCAAACTTCTATGGGTTTGAATTGGTCTCATATTTTCATAGAGATGGTTAACAACATTATCACATTAGAAATGTAAGCAGAATGATTTTACCTTGTAACAACTGACCATTTGCTTCACATGACTGGTGTTGTTAGGGGCTGTGCTCATGGCTTGAAATCATGTGTTATACATTATCACACCCTCAGTGACCCGATTCTGTTGAACTTTATGAGATTTCTTATTCTTATGCCGCTCTACAGGTTATTCCCATATGACATGAATGTGTCTAGATAATGAACAAACCCTGAAAAAGAAGCCGCCTTTGTTTTCATTTTTCTCACTTTGACACTAAAACAATCTGGACTTGTTTTAAACAATCTCCTTCTTTTGTCCCTTTTCTTAAGTGTAATAGAGACTAATAATCTTTTGACACAACAGGACCAAAACAGATTACATTCAGAAGAGGATTTTAATAGACTGATGTTTTGTAAGAATAAAAACGGGGGAAGATTTGTACAAAACAACGTGTCCAGCTTTTCAGCTAACATCTCTACATGGACTAGCACATCCAAACAGATCAGAGAAAATTCACTCATTTACAGATTCCCGCTCAAAAAATGTGCCAAAATTACCAAAAATCCAAGCAGTCTCCCTTGTAGGGAGCATATCAGGGTGCCTTTTTCACTCTCTCTTCTGTGATGACCAACTTAGCCTTATTATTAAATGTACTTTCTTAATGTAAAATGTACTTATTAGAGAAAATTATATTCTATAGGACTTTATTCATATTTCCTCCAGGGCCAGTCTGGAGTCGCACCAGAACAAAGATTTTGTACCAGGGTTTTTTGTCCCTAAATCAGAACTTGGCCCTTCTGTCCTGCTTATTCCTGCTGGTTTCACACATTGCATCTTAAAGGGGAAACGGTATCATGTTCTTGTGTGTGTTCAGATTAATGATTGAGGTTGCCGAATGAATCACGAGTCACTTCATATGGTTCAGAAAGTGAACCCCTCCTGGAATCAGGACATCGAGGCTACAGTGGGGCAAAAAAGTATTTAGTCAGCCACCGATTGTGCAAGTTCTCCCACTTAAAATGATGACAGAAGTCAGTAATTTACATCATAGGTTCACTTCAACTGTGAGAGACAAAATGTGAAAAAAAATCCATGAATTCACATGGCAGGATTTTTAAAGAATTTATTTGTAAATCAGGGTGGAAAATAAGTATTTGGTCACTTCAAACAAGGAAAATCTCTGGCTCTCACAGACCTGTAACGTCTTCTGCCCAAATGTGGTGTCATGATGCAGTGGCAAACGGTCAGCAGGAACTACTGCTGAAGTCCAGGAGCAGCAAGGTTTTATAAAATATTCTGAATGTTCAATAACTGATGTAAAGCTTCTTTACGAAAAGGGAACAAACTCCTGTGCAAAGTAAAACCTGCTTTCCTCAACACAGAACTATAAATCCGAGGTTATTTTGATGTTTCATTTATTGTGAGGGTTTTTACAGATCTTTAAGACACGTATGTCACGCTATAAATATTACTGCCTTGATTTTAGTAACTGTACAAAGACAACTAAGAGTTTGTTTTAACATGGCCAGTTATTTATTTTAATTGGTAACCTCTAGCCTGAATGAATTAGTGTGTACTGTAATCCCTCAATTTCATAAAGCAAAATAAATGTTTTTGGGACAAATGTAAATTTTGATTATTTGTGTTTGTGTTAAATCTTTAAAAGTAGTCCAACTTCATCATTTGTTCTAAAGTGATAGTTAAGCTCCCATTCAGTGTCCACCGATCCACCACTTTTCCTCCTCTTCTTCAGGATCGGGTCACGGGAGCAACAGCCTACCCTTAAGCAAGAAAAATATATGTAACCATATATTGATAAGCAATGTATGGATGCCAAAATGTAGGAAAATCTGAGGTCAGAAATATATAGACAATGTACCAGCGTAACATATAGCAATATATGTAGTAATACATAAGGAATTGTCGCTTTTCTTATTTTGGCGAATGTATTCTTATACATTTACGTAAGTGACCCATCATGTAAAAAATTCTATACCACTGAACTATATTGTGGGATATATATTTACTGATATACCAGCGTAATATATAGCAATATATGTAGTAATACATAAGGAATTGTCACTTTTCTTATATTGGTGAACATATTCTGTTATATATTTACGTAAGTGACCCGTCATATAAGAAATACCACTGAAATATATTGTCATAAATCTAATTATATATCTTTATAATATATTACAGTATATGTAATAGTACATAAGTGCTGCTTTTCATATACTACGATTTACATAAAATTATATGTTACATATAGATATGTGATAGTATAATACTTTACATATAGATACATTTTGTCATATCTTTCATTTATTAAAATTGATTAACTAAATGGGCAATTTTTCATATTATGTAATTTCTTGCTATAGATGGCCTATATCTCCACATATACATGATTTCATCTGGCTGTTTATTCTTTATATATTTTTGACCCATCTCTGAATGCTATACCTCTCATGTATATATAAATATATATGTATGTATACATTTGTATGTGTATGAATATATTACATATATTCTCACATATTCTGATATTTGGTGTTCATGTAACTTTGCATACATTTTAGAATGATTTCAGATTTTTATATATTGGATAATATTGTTCAATATATTACTGTATATTTTACAATTGTTCCAATATATTTTTCTTCCGTAAGGGTAAGCAGAGAAAACCAGACTTCCCTCTCCCCAGCCACTTGGGCCAGCTCCTCCGGGGGTTCCCAAGGCATTCCCTGGCAAGCTGAGAAACAGTCCCTCCAGCGTGTCCTGGGTCTTCCTTTAAGTCTTCTCCCAGCTGGATGTGCCCGGATTACCTGACCAGGGAGGCATCCAGGAGCCATCCTAACAAACACCTGCACCACCTCAACTGGCTCCACTACAAGTTGAGGAGCAGCAGATCTACTCCAAACCCCTCCCGCATGAAAGAGTTTCTCACCTTAACTCCAAGGGAGAACCCAGACACTCTCGGGAGAAAACTCATTTGGGCCTTATATATCTGATCTCATTCTGTCACTACTTAAAGCTCATGACTATAGGTGAGGGTTAGAACTGAAATCGAGAGCTTTGAGCTCTCTGTTTACCATGACAGATCCGTACAACGCCCGCATCGCTGCAGATGCAGCACCAATTAGTCTATCTGCTCCATCTTTTCCTCACTCGTGAACAAGACGAGATACTTAAAATCCTCCAGTCAGTGCAGGACATCATCCCTGACTGAGAGAAGATATTCAGTTCCATGGTCTCAGATCTGGAGGAGCCGATTCTCATGCAGGCTGCTTCTCACGGCTGTGAACTGCTTCAGCAATGAATGGCCTTCCAATAATGCATTTTTGAGTCAAGAGCACTAGTGTTTCTACACTGCAGCCACACAATCTATGCCACCATTACTGAGAATATAAAAATTTGGATGCTTGTGTGGCAAGAATGTGGATATAAATAATTTAATGATAAAGTGCTAGGACAACGCCACCCTGGGTAACACTGCAACAGCATATGCAGCTCTGGTCCAGGGGCGTGTCCAGGGAGTGGCCTGGGGTAGCACATGCCACCCTTGGAATCTGATTGGCCACCCCAGGTGCCACCACACTAATTTACCTTTAAATAGGCTTTTTTCATTGTCCACAAAAGGCTTGGGGGTAAAACAAAAAAAAAAAGCATAACTATTGGTGCCACTCATGCACAAAGTTGTGCCTCACCTGGGCCACCCCATTTTAAAAGATCTGGACACGCCACTGCTCCGGTCTGCGATCACACAATACAAAACACTTTAAGATGGAGCAACGAGCTTTAGTTAATGCCACACAACACAGGAGGGAGAGTACTTACAATCGCTGCTTGCAGTTGGGGTTTCTCATTACCCCAGCACCTGAAGTGCCATACCAAAGCTGTCCCGCTGAAAGAGCAGGCAGCTGCCTTTTATGAGATGACTCACTTCACCCTGCAATCACTCTAAAGTGAGCCACCTGACTGGGATGGGAGCAGACGAAATCTGTCTGTCCCATCACACTTGATTAGATAGGCAGTATATATGCCAAGCTGTTTTATAAACTACGATAAGCTGCGTCTGCACAACTTTTTCAGAAAGTTGCAAAGACAAGAAAATATTCAGAGTAATGATCATTCATCAGTCCAATCTTTTTTTAACAGGAAGTAAGCCTCTTTGCGTAATAACGTCATTTCCGACGCAAGCGTAAAATCTTTTTTTCTGTCGCGTGTGCGGCCTCTCTTCCTCCACCGCCATCATGGGTCGCATGCACGCTCCCGGGTGAGTCCTCATTTTATTCCTTAAACCTCACTTTAACTGGTGTCAGACCGGTTGTGGTTCTCCATCACTGTTTGTAAAGACGCTTTGGTAAATTCCAGATAGAAATGTTCTTGTTTTTTCGTGCTCCGATGTGGAAAAAAGACATATGGTCGCATCATCAAATGGACATCCGTGTATCGCTAGCTAGTTAGCATAGCTGTGTGATTTACCGCAACTCGTTACTCTGTAAATTAATGTTGCAGATCAGAAATGCACAGTAAAATAACTAAACACGATACCACTGTTTTAATGTAAGCACATTAGTCTTAGTTTTGCTTTTAAATGATACATGTCGTCAATACCGGGATAAAGTTAGCATTCTTTAGCCCATTTAGTCCCACGAGTTGGGGACGTGCCAATGCGTCAGTGTAAACTTATTATCCTGTAAATACAATTGTTATGGCTGTTGTTTTAAAGACTAAGCTGTGCACACTAATGCCGCTAGTTCTTGTCCTTCCACAGAAAGGGCTTGTCCCAGTCAGCTCTGCCTTACAGGCGCAGTGTCCCCACCGTGAGTACACCATACCCAACGTTAGTTACCCACGATAAGTTGGGTGTTCTCGTTGATAACATAAACTCTTCTTCATAGTGGCTGAAACTCACATCTGATGATGTCAAAGAGCAGATTTTCAAGCTAGCCAAAAAGGGTCTGACTCCCTCTCAGATTGGTAAGTGTTGGCCTGTGAGACTGATGACCATGTGATACTTTATTCTGGTTATTACCCGTTTAGGTTTCTAGTACACACACCATTTAGACACTGGAAAATATTTTGGGTGTAATGCATTAAAAGGGGACACTAGTTGTGACCTGTTGACATTCATGTCAAAGGGGTTTGATGAATGAGCAAAATTAGCTGCTTTCAAACATGCTCTTTTATATTTATCATTATAGATTGTGTGTGTCGCACAATTTTTTATATTATTGGTTAATTTGGCAGAAATCACCCTAAGATCCATAAATGAATCTTGCATTACGATTAAGACCCCAGTGTTGATACACATACACATATCAATCTTAAGTTTCTTGTGGCACTGTTAAGACATTAAGTGTTTAGACATGTGAGATCGGACAGTCCAACCAGTAAGCTCAAAAGCAAAATTTATTTAGAGCTGTGATTAATATTGCACCAACAGTCTTATCAACGTCCGTAAGGGACTGTTTTGTTGTTTATTGTGCTGTATGGATCCCCATTAGCTTCTACAGCAGTGGTTACTAATCTTCCTGGGGTCCATTTTCAAAATACATTTAACAATACAAATGATTAAAACATTACAAATTATTACAATAGGATTTTAAAAGCTGTAGTGGCCAACTAATACCATTGACAAGATCCCCCTTAACTTGCAGAGCTATCTGAAAGTACCTTTCTTCTTCTATCACAACTGCAAGAGCAAGACAATAACAGAAAATGCTTTTAATGCAGTAGCCTTTTTATGTTCTTCTTAAAAGAGCTCTGATTTTGGATTTCCCAAACACAACCTGGTAGTGTTTTCCACTCAACACTCACTCTATATAGAATGATTTTCTTCATAAGATTACTTCTAGGTCTTGGCACTATAACCATGTTATTGCTTACCAAGCGTGTTACGTGCTCATGGCAATATCCACTGAGTAATATTTAGTCTTTCATATGATGATGAATACTATTAATCATAACTTTTTGCATAAACATCAGAAGACTATATTTTACTTTTGCCTCCACAGTTAACCAAGACAACGTAAAATGCATCTCGTGCACATTAGTTTGAAGAGGACAGTTCAAAACTACTCTGGCTGCTCTGTTCTGAGCTATTTGCAGTTTTCTTAGATGTTTTTGGGCCGTGCTGGACCAAACTACTGTACAGTACTGTAAATAGGGATGCACCGATGGATCGGCATTTGATCCCAATCGGCCTATAGCGCCTCGATCGGTTTGTCAAGTAAGGGTAAAAAAGTATCTGATTCGAAGGCTACTTGAGTACTCACCATCATCTGGTCTTATATTTTTAAAATGATGACATCAGACAAAAAATAAGTTATGGGCAAATACTGGTATTTTAAAGACTAAAGGGGAAAAATGTAAACAAATAAACAACACAATTACAAAATAACACATTTTAGGGAAAATTTAGACACTGAGGACAATATTTTCCTGAAATACAGGGTTTATTGTCTGAAAATGTAACACGTTTAAAAAAATACCGCAATAATACCGAAAACCGTGGTAATTTTGGTCACAATAACGTGAGGTTAAATTTTCACACCGTGACAACCGTAGACCCAACAGTTTGAATTTGGTGACCTGCTCCACCTTGGTATTATTAATTAGCAGATTTAGTCAAGTAGTCTTTGACATCTCGCAGCAGCAATACGTTATCAAACACTTAGTTTTGAAGATGTTTAATACCAATTAATTCTTCACCCAATCCACAGTTAGGAACTGTTGATAGATAACATCAGTATAAAATGTTTTTGGTGTCAGTTTAAAATTGGACCAACATATTCCTCATACATTTTAACTGGAGGAGTGTTTTTGTTTTCAGTTGGAAAAAATCTTTTTGCTTTACTCAGGAGAGTTTGGACTGTGGTTGGTGTGTAAAGCCTTGTTTATACTCCTGCCTCAGCACGTTTGCACCCATACGCATTGACAGACGTTTTCCTTTTATACATCTGTTGGTGTCAGTGTTTTGAAGCAATTCTCCACCAGGACAGCAGAGGGTGTAGCGCTTTATGTATTTCACAGACTTGTAAACACTGACAAGTGGGTTCTCTGCCTCTTCATCCAATCACCACTTCTAAACTCTTGTTTCCTGTCCTTATCACAGAATGCATGAATATATATTATTTTTGCAGATGTTACAGGATCAAAAACTGGTTTTAATGGAAGTCAATTGAACGTTTTTGTCCTAAGGCCACAAGAGGGTGGTGTTTTTTTACTTTTCATATTGTTTGTCATTTTTCAAAATTCCAAACTGAATTTCAAAATTTGTCAAAGGTTTTGTGACCAAATTTTGCACCACATGCACAAACAATGCTAAAATGGTGTCCAAACAGGAACAACTGCCCAAAAACGTCCCAAATGACGCCTGAGGGATTAGAAGCAGCTGTGTGACCCCAGATGTTGGTTTTTTTAGGTCATTGTCACCCCAATAGTAGAAATGTCAAGTTAACAACACACCGATGGAGTGTAAGAATATGTTTTGTACTATATTGACATAAAAGTGGAACTTGCGTCCTTCCAGAGTTTCTTGCTCCTGGTTGATCAGGACTGGGAAATGTTACCAAAGTGTGAGAACTGCAGTAGTTAAACTTGTTCTCAAACATGTACAAACACTTTAATAGAACTTTATAGTAGAAGCATCTTGAAATAGTGGCCTTTAGGCATGGTGTAATTAATATTTTGCTCTTGATATTTAGTGCAAAATATAATTAAACTTCATACTAAAGTAAACCTGACCTAATTACAAAGCTGTAAATGCTGTTTTTAGTTGACTTCAGCAACAGGCTTTGTTGAGAAGGCTGTTTGTCTGCTGGATAATACTCTTAAGGTTTTGTAATTAAGACTCCGTATGATCCTTAAATAGCTTGCAGGTGATTTTCTGGATATGTTTTTATATTTCTCAATCATCAAAACAAGGTTATTATTGAAACACTGTTTGCGTTAGACAATAAAATGACTTGTTCCTGAAAGGGTGTGCAGGTTTTCTGGTGCATGATCCAAAGGCAAGTTTTACCTTATTGCAATTCAAAGTACAGTTTTACCTTTTCCCTCCTTTAGGTGTGATTCTGAGGGACTCCCATGGTGTGGCCCAGGTACGCTTTGTTACTGGCAACAAGATCCTGAGAATCCTCAAGTCCAAGGGTCTTGCTCCTGACCTGCCTGAGGATCTCTACCACCTCATCAAGAAGGCTGTGGCAGTCAGGAAGCACCTGGAGAGAAACAGAAAGGTGTGCAGAGGTTTACTTCGAACTCTAAAGCAGGATTTTAAGATTATATGGTGGATTTTTATTTCATGCTAAAGCAGCAGCATGCAGTTTGTTTACACTCTTGTGTGAAGTTTTTTTATATAGCACCTGAAGATAAAAAAAATCATAAGGCACTTTACTAGAACAAAAAAAACAATTAAAATGTTCATAAATTATTTTATAAAATCATAAACATAAGAAAAGAAACTAATTTTTAAAAATGAAAGGAAAGAGAAAATGAATAAAAAGAGGTACCGTATTTTCCGGACTATAAGTCGCACTTTTATTCATAGTCTGGCTGGTCCTGCAACTTGTATACCAAATCATGTAGGCTATACCGCGCTGCTGCAGGCCGGCTCCGGACCAGGAATGAGCTCCCCTGCCCCGCTGGGAATAAAAAACACACAGGCATCACCTGCTGGAGCCTGTTGCGCACTGGATCCGGCCCAGGTTTCAGTTCCTCTGCCCCACCAGCTCCTGTGGCGAGCTGCTGCAGACCGGCTGCGACCCAGGAATGAGCGCTGCTGCGCCCCAGTTGTTTATTCTGTTATTGTTACCAGTACTTGCGATGTGAAACGCTTTGTCTCAGATTTTGTAAGAAAAATAATAAAATTTCCCCCAAAATGCGACTTAGTCCAGTGCACCATATCTGTTTTTTTCTTCTTCTTTATTATACATTTTATGGCTGGTGCGACTTATACTCCGGAGCGTCTTAGTCCGGAAAAAAACGGTAATCAGTGTATCCTAAGAAAGGTAGAATTTGTAGAGCAGAATAGCGGGAGGGTGGTGATGAACGTCACACCAAAGCCAGCCTGAACAGGCGAGTTTTCAGCTGCTTTTTAAAGGAGACCACTACTGACCTCAGCTCATGGGGAAGAGAGGTCCAGGGTCTGAATGAGAACTGGGTTTATAAAAACAAAAGTTGTTCATAATTGTGTGGCGCTTTAGTGAACAGTCATGAAATGTTTACTCAAGCTTTAATCATAAATATTAATTTTTGTTTTATTTAAATGTAAAGACATCACATTGCCTTGTAGTAGCTTATTTGTGAGTTCAGGGTATCCGCGGGTCCTTAAAAAGTCTTAAATTAGCTTTTCCTAATTTAAGGCCTTAAAAGTCCTTAAAAATGACAAATAATCCTTAAATCCAGTTTCCAGAGGTCTTAAATTACCAAACACCCAATTAACAAGATTCTTTTATTTCTATAAAAATTTCGTGAATTTCAAGTTGGTGTTCAGCATTTTTTGTGTATGATGTTGGTGTAAGCGGAACCGTACGCAGTCAGCTGGTTGTGAAAGGGGGGCTATTTTTAGATGAGCACATTAGCTGGTTAAGCTAGTGGGAGCTTGCGCCATGGGGAAGGGCAAGTTTAATGGTAACTAGATGGCTAATCCCATGTTCGCAACGTGGTTAGCACCGGTTCCAGGCAATAGCTGGAAATTATCGCTTAAATTTAATTTTTAAAATAGCTTAAATTTGGTCAAAGTGGCCTTAAAAAAGGTCTTAAAAAGTCTTAAGTCTGGCTCCCTGAATTCTGCAGATACCCTGGAGTTTATGATGCGCTGATATGCATATGTGGACAAACTAACTCACTTCTTATATTACTATACTCGCAGGACAAGGATGCCAAGTTCCGACTGATTCTCATTGAGAGCAGGATCCACAGGCTGGCCCGTTACTACAAGACCAAGCGGGTACTGGCCCCCAACTGGAAATAGTGAGTTTTACTGCTGCCCAGTTTCTCCTCTTTAGCTGGTTATCTAAAATGTGAATACGCTGGAAGAATGTAATTCAGTGTCACAAGTTTCTTCCATGGCATACATTTCCAAGAAGTAATGATGAAATCGTACGCACAGTTCATTGTCCTGCTCTTTATTTTTTGAGAGTAGTGATATTTCTGTTGTGCAAGAAAAAGCTGGAGGTAAATTAGCAGAGTGGCTACTTGGTGCCGTCTCTGCCAGTCCCCTTCACACACACATCATTATGAGTGACAAACATTTGAACAGCTACATGTTAATACATTGTTTATACATAATAAGGTGTTCAGTTGAGTCTAATGAAATGACTTAACTTTAATTTTTTGTTTTTGTTTACAGTGAGTCCTCTACTGCCTCTGCTCTGGTGGCATAAACTACACTTTTGGATTAATAAAGTTGTTGACATTTAGAAATGTGTAGTTGTCTTTATTAAACAGCTGGGGTTCTTAAAAGTGCTTATTCCTTTAAAATGCTGGAAGTTGATATTTTCACAATGTAGCTTGAAATGTCAAATGAATAAATCTGTTCAAAGACAACAAAACATGGGTCTGGGAGGCAAATGAGCAGGGTGTGTCTGAATGACAGGAACATAATTGCGTTTGGTAAAGTGTTAAAGTTGGGTTTGAGTTATTAACATAGTGGAGTTGATATGAAACCGAAGCTTGTGGTGGAAATTTGTGGGGAATTTGTTTTCATTCAAATATAGCCTTTACGTCAGGAAATTACCGGCACTTTCTACGCGTCATACGTGATTGGGAGGGGCCTGTTTCGTCTTGTCAGTGATTGACAGCTGCTGAGTCCAACCCCAGCCAGGCGTGACGTCAAATGGCTTACTTAAGAGCGATGGCGCAACCCAGAGACATCCAGTGCTTATTTCTACAAAGACGATAGCGCGTAAACATGGAGAAACTGTACGAAAGAATCTGACGGAGACCAAGATGGCGCAGAACAGCCAGAAGATGAAGCGACAGCAGCTAAACGCAAATTTGTCGCCGACACATACGCGGAGTCTCTTGGTTTTCGACGAGGAATACCAGAATACGTGAGGATTTTGTCGTGACCGTTCAGTCCGAGAAGAAAAGCGGAAAATGGCTCCGACTGTTTCCGAGGGGGGCTCCGAGCGATCGGCCATGGAGAGGTTTGGTAGCGGGGGGATGGCGCTTCTTCCCTGGACCAAACAGATGCTGACCGTGCTGTGGGAACACCTCCGGCTCCTGGTTCAGGTCATCTACTACACTTTCTTGTCAGGTGAGTCCCAGAAGGAAACAAACGGCTGTTCTCTCTGCTGGATCAGCTCTTAAGTTTCCATTACCACCCTGAAACTTGAGCTAATGTTGAAGAATGTCATGTTATAAATGATAAAAAACTATGCTATCAGAAAAATGTAAAGGCGTCAGTTTTAAATGCTTTTTCCTAAAGAGCTTAAATGTATGAAGACATTTTCTAAAACTGAATTCAGATCCATCCTCAAACTGCTTTTCTTTGTCCAGTTTTTCAGATGTTCAGGTTTGAGCTTCATGTGAGGATCACTGATGAATCAGGAGAACACATCCAGCATATGGGCACAGGAGAACCAGAGTCCTTCCTCTTCTCTTCACTGTTCGACGGAGAAAACGGAGTCATGGTTGGCGGTTCCAATCCCCTCTCCACCTTCTGTGCAGATGTTGGTGACCCCTTCACCGGGAAGTCCACCGCTGAGGCCCTACTGTCCAGTCTGCGTGGAGACGATCTGTGCTGTGGACTCGTGGAGGACTTTGTGTCCAGATCAGCTGGCAAAGAGGACAGCATCCTGCTGGGACACCAGTCCACCTGGAAGATGGGATTTCCTGGAGACTGGAACATCTTTGTGTCGAGCAGCGACGGCTCCAGTTCCACCGACGCCTGTCATAAACGCAGCGAGAAAATTTCCAAGCCAGATTTATCCAAAGAGAAGGTTTTCAAACAGGATACTTCAGAGGAGGAGAGAAGTTCTCACTGGAGCAGCGAGGAAGACCAGAACCTAGTGGAATTTGAGAGTGAAGAAAGTAAGGCACTTTGGGAGTCACTGTCCAAATCCAGTGATCCGTACAACCCTTTCTTTTTCTCTGCCTGCATTTCAACCAAGTCAGACATGGGGCAAAGCAAGAGTGAAGGCGGAGAGGGCACCGATTCTGACCTGACGGTGACCAAGGCTGGTGAAGTGCTGTTGGGGCCTCCAAAGCTGAATATGTGGGTCTGTCATTCTGACAGTGAGAGCAGCTGGAGCAGCTGGGCCAGTTCAGATGGTTCAAGCCCCGACATCGACAAGGAGGAGAACGAGCGGCTCTGGGACTTCTTCAGCAGCCCTGAAGACCCCTACAACCCACTGTGTTTCACCGCCACCTCAGCCACTGTGTCTCAACGACCAGCTCCTCTTCCTGCTCCTCCCCCTAAATCCGACACGGACTCTGAAGACAAGGAAAGCAGCTTTGCTACATCCGACGATGACGAGGAAGAACTGCTGTGGAATTCCCTCAGCCAAAAGGATGACCCCTACCACCCGTTAAACTTCCAGGCCTGTCTCCAGAGCTCCTTGACTACTGCCCAGCATGAGAATACTACTGTCTTTAATACACTCCACACAGAAAATCTATCCACAGAGACAAAGAAGAAGCCAAAAGCATTCAGAAAATCCAGATCTGCTGAATCTCGGCCTGCTCTGACGGAAAGAAATTTGAAGCAGCACAGCCATCCGGATAAAACTCTAGTTCCCTGGAAAAGACCCGAGCAGAGCCCACCTGTGGAGAAGAGAATCAAGGCCAGCTCCACACAGAAAAAGGTTCTTACCTACTAAAACTATCTTCCACATGAGTTAGAAGAAGCAATCAGCGGGAGCATCATTGAGCCTTAGCTTAGTTTATCAAAGCAGCTGTAGTGGTGAAGGAAAGTCAGCACACTGATGATCTATAGGTTCAGAAAAACGGCCTTGGTCGCACTTCCTGGTTTAGTCTGTCAGGACAGAGAGTAGAGCGTAGGTCAAGCAATTCAGTCTAAGTTTAGCCTTAAAGGGGAGGGGCCTTGCTCTGCTGATGCTGACAGGCTCCTGTGACAGAAAGCCAGAGATAAGACGGTTCCTGTCTGACACACACACGAGTTGAGCTGTGTGTTTGTTTTTGGTTAGTAACATGCTGGTCGCCATGACTAAGGCAATCACATGACACCGAGGAGTCAGCAGAGACTGCTAACCACATGGAGTCAGCTGTACTGCAGTCATTCTGAAGGTTACATCAGACACAGGCTGAGGTGTGATCAGGTTACATCAGCAGAGGAGCTCAGCTATGTTTTAATGAAAGTTTTAGGAGGATTTTCAGGTTCCACTAAGAGCTAAACTGCTGCCATGTTTGTTTGTTTTTTGGAGAACTTCTAGAATCTAAAGGTGTTTTTCTTTTCCTCTGTGTTCCAGGTGCAGTTTTCTCCTCTGGTCCAAGTTCATGTCATGCGGACCTGGCCGTTTGCTCGCCAGGCATCCCGTAAAGGACACTGGGAAGAACTGGCCCGAGACCGGGACCGCTTCAGGAGGCGGGTTTTGGACACGGAGCGGGCCATCGGTAACTGTTTCACCCAGTCCCACAGAGAGAAGATGCGGGCATTTGTGGACGGTGCCTTGAAGCAAATGAAGGGTCCTGATCTCTGAGTGTCTCATTTCCTGTGTGGATGAGAACTTGTGATTGGTTGCAATGCAACAGCGGTGTTTGGTTTAGGCCAGATAGGAGTTTGATCTGAGGCCATTTTTAATGTTTGGTGTCCCGTTGAACAACTTTGTACCTCAGAGGTTTTCTACGTTGTGTAGCTGTTGCACTGACTGACACGTTCTCCTGATAGCCTCAGCATTAACGTGTGGAATGTTTTGTATGCCTTATACTCTGACCTAGTAATGTAACTTATTCATGCCCTATGGAGCTTGTTTATTTTTACTGATCATTTCAGGTTTTTATAAATGTGTGTGAGGAAACCACAGTTCTGAGTAGAAGTTTAAAATAGACGACCGAGTCCTAAAGACAGCAGAGCTTCACATTACAAAGTGTTTTAATCACATATTTAAGCATGGTGCAGACATATAGAGTTTGGTGCAATCCTGGGTGTACTGTTGACATGTTTTATGCCTTGATTTGTACTTTTTATTTTTATTTTGTCCTGTATTTTTTATTTTCTATCACTGCAGACATTTGCGAGCTCTTAGTAACAAGTGAGGACAAACGAGCAACTCCGATCCGGGCTGATTAGACTCATTCTGATTAAAATGACTCGCTCAGCTTATCGTGATGTGTACTCAGAAGTCTGTTCATAGCAAGCTAATTGTTCTTTGTGGAATCAATAAAATGTGTTAGTTAATTTTTTGGTTTACAGTTTTTTTTCCCATCCTGACCAAAATGTTTGTTTGCTCAAGGGTTAGGAATTCATCCTGTAACCAGTGGGTTGCTGGTTCCAACCCAGGCTCCAACCGTGTTAATCGTATCCTTGGTCCAGACACTTCATGCTCCTTGCCTGCTGGTGGTCGTAGTAGAGACTGGCGGTGAACGGCCGGGTGACTCGTTTAACGTGCTTTTCATGAGCGGTTCGTTTATCATAAACCAGTTAGACAAAATGAGTTTTCTAGGCAGCGTTAGCTGACTGCCATCTTGGATTATAGCTGTAGATGTTCATCCAATGATCACTTCCTAGTAGTTTCATTAAAATACACCTATTGGTTTGTGAGCACTAAGCAAGTGTACACACACACACACACACATAGATGCTGATAAGCACAAGTGGTACTCTTGTTATTTGGTGGTGGGTAACTGAAAAACATTTATTTCGGATGTTAAACATTTCTGTATACAAGACAGTAAGTGTGATATAAAAAAATGTATATAGTGCCTCAAGATGAGAATCACGAGGCGCTTCACATAAACAAAAAACAATCAAAAATAAGTTCAAAATGAGAAAAACAATGTTAGGAAAGGGAGGGAGAAAATTAATAGAAATGAGGGAAATCAGTGGATTAGGAGGAATAAGTAGAAAGAGCCAGATAAGGAGAGGGTGATGAAGGTCACACCAAAGCCTGAACAAGTGAGTCTTCAGCTGCTTTTTAAAGGAGACCACTGAGTCCACTGATCTCAGGCTCAGGGGAGAGTTCCAGAGTCTGGGGGCCACAACAGCAAATGATCTGTCACCTTTGACCTTTAGCCTGGTGCTGCACAACCACAGGCCCACCAACCACACTTTACTGAACATAAACATTATTCGTTCTGTCTCTGATTGGCTAAAACAATTCTTGAAATGCTGAAGAACATAAACATAATTTAAATGTCTCAACCACCAAAAACCTTCACGGTTTAACCTTCGACCTCATCTGTGCTCCACCCAACTGTTCTGCTGTGTGTGTGGAGCAGCTGATGTCACTCTGGGTGTGAGTTTTAACGGCTTGTTTCATCCTGTCTGCTTCATATGAGGCAATTCAACCCAAAACCCTTCTGTTGATTAAAAGAACCAGTGTACTGTCAACCAGTCTTATTCAGAACCATCGTTCAGAACATGTGGAATTAAACGTGTGTTCATGTGTCTCACAGCGCTGAAGCTCTCTTCAGTGAGCATAAAACATTATAGATCCTGTTTACAGTCTGCAAATGTTAAAATTTCTATCTGATCATGTTCCTGTTTCTATCCCCCCCCCCCCACACACACACACACACACACACACACGGGAGTTCCCAGTGGGGATGAGAGTCTCCGCGTGTACTGGCTGCTGTAAAGCTGTCATCAGACCAGAGGTAAAAACACAAAGCATGATGAAATGATGCTCCTGAGGGGTGAAATCAATTAGCATGCTCCCCCCACCCCACCCACCCACCCACCCACACAGCATGGTGCAAAGGTGAGCAATTAACACGTGTCAACTCAGCAGTGTGTCCTCTGCTGATGTCCCTGTGCCTCCACCCTGCGTGCTGGGTGTGTCATCCATCACTCGCTGATCGAACTCTGGAAAAAAAAGTCAACGTGTTTAAAATGGGTCAAAAATCATGAAAACAATCTTTAATAGTTTATGCTCTGTTAGGTTTTGATATTGATAGCTTGAAGCTTTTGCCAAGATTAGCACCAGGAATAAATCTGCCCTGGGATTACAGCTGAAACAGTCAGAACCAGAGGCCTAAACCTTCTGATGCATAATATATGGAAACATGAAAGTCAGACCAATGCAAATGAGGAAGAATGATGTAGAAGAAAAACAAATCAGTGTGTGGCGTGGTGGCTGCTAATGGCATACCACCTTTATCATTTAAAGACAAACACATAGGTCTAGGTTACTTTTGATTTCAAGCTCCTTCTCACAAAATCAAAAGTCCTTTAAGGAGCTTTTCTCGCTTTATGAATAAATTACGTGCAGCCAATCAAAACATGTTATTCAGAGATAGTAATCCAGGTCATGTTGATCCTAGGAGATTAGAAAGAAGTTAGCCTCTCGCCTTTTGAATTCTTTTAAAAACATCACAAGTCCAGTTGCTTTTTAACTAGACTCTTGGGTATACAGCATGTTTAGAGTTTTACAGATGCCGTGCTTCCTTGCAGAGTGATGCCACTGACTGAAAAACAAACTCATACCAGATGTTACACTACAATTAAAATATGGAGGACAGTAACATGGCACAGCACAATATCTAAACTTTATTGCCTGTTATTTTTTATCGTCTTCTTGGTGTCCTGCTGTATTTTTCCCGCTAAGAAGCTGTTTTATCCAGAGCTGGTTCTGTGTCTTGCCCAATGGCACTTCAACTAAAATGCTTCAACCTAAGACCTCCAACTCACAGAGTTAACACCATAGATCATATAGTTTCTCCACCTGCTCCACCCTTCCGATTCTTGCATCCCTTCCTCTCTAAGCATCGTTGTCTGCATGGTTCTCATCCTCTCCCAGCAGCATGAGCCGTGTGGCCTAGGCGACCGCGTCTCTTGGCAACCGGATGGAGCAGCGAGGTGTTGAAAGGATTGCTGGTGATTGCAGCAGAGGTAAGACTCCGCAGTAGCAGGGGCAGTCGGTTTTCACTTACACAAACACACATGCACGCACGCACCGAGCACGTGCACACACACACACACACGATGGCCCCCTCTAAATTGCTTGCTAGAGGAGGCTATCTCAGGGGTCACAATTAACTGATGATGCAACCAACCAGCAGCTATTGTGTCTTACAGCAGCTCACACAGGCAGACGGCACGCAACACAACAGGCAGCAGGTTCATTCTTCCTGCACAGATACATCAAATGGATCCCCCTGATACTTCATTTTACTTCCCAGTTTACTAAATCTGCACCACTGATTCTCAGTTCTTCTGGACATTTTAGTTGTTGCACATTTGCACTTTCTGAGCGCACCCCATCAGATTTATTTTTGGTTTAAAATCAGCATTTTGAATCCTGAGGAGCTCTTCATTTACATGTTAGGGCGCTAAGCAACAAGAATAACAAAAGAAGAAATCGCTGATGCAGCCGCCACAGAATAAGGATGAAGTAAACACCAAGATGTGGTTACATGTGATACACACTTATCTGTTAAGATGTGGATTAGTGTCTGACCAACACTCAGACAGACAGTGGGTGGGTTAAATCCAGTGGGCGTAGTATACCCTTTGCACCACTGGAGGACACACAGCTCTCCTCCAGCACAGACAGAAGGCATCGTTCATGACAACAGGAAGAAGTCATCACAGTTTTTACATTTCATAAAGAGAGAGCTCACTGTAAAAAAGTTCAACCCTAGGCTCTAGAAAAAGGTCTATAAAAATAATAAATTCTAAAGATCAAAGTCTAAAAAAGGAAGTGGTTTTTACATCCAGTAGCATCGGAGTTGAATACATAGACATCATCGTAGTTGTGCTGCTCTCATGCGGAGAACCTGGAAATAGCATTGCTCACTCAGAACTGGGACTAAACAAGGCACGTGATCCCTGTGTAACTGGAACAGTCTGCTACTTTACAAGCTGCAGAGATGCGTCATCCAAGACAGTCCTCCATCAATAGCCTTGAGATACCTGGCACAGACCTCATCAACCCAAAAGGTCCACCACTGTGTAGACTCTTAACTGCTTCAGCGACTTCTGCTCCAGAGACTGATTGACTGATCTCTAGGTCCATCAACTCTGGTTCTTCACTGGAGCACGTTGGTGGGATCAAGGATCTTTCCAAAGCCCGATTCTTCTCAGGGAACATCTGCAGCCATCCATTAACACTGTTTGTGTGAGCCAGTTACTGCCTTAGCTTCCTGAGATGTTGGTTTGCCACAAACTCTTTGGAACCAACTGATACTCTTCTTCCGTAGCTTCACCAAAGTCCTGCCCTCAGCAACCCCCTCTGCTGCTCACTGATTGGCCCTTTGGTACTTACCTGCTTCTTTTGGAGAACCACAGACCAACACCGTCCAGTTGGTACCATGTGTTGATGGGCATTCATATGTTCAAACATGGTGTTCATTATAGTCTAAAAAACAAACACAGAAGTCCAATAACAGAAAACCTCTCTGGTTCAGGTCTGGGGGGTCGTTCCAAGTAATTGATATGATAAATTCACCAGTCTATAAGTGTTTTAAGCAACAGTTGGTGCTCATAAACACTCTTCTGCAGATATCTGTAAATGTTTTCCAACTCTGCACCGTCCTGGACAGTTTTAAGCAAAGACTTGTGTAACATGTAGAGTGAGGAGTGTGTGATGACTCTCGGGTCCCCGTTGACTCGTTTTCCAAACCGCTGTAGCCTCAGTAGGGTCACAGGAAGCTGGTGGTCATGTCCTGCAGTCATCAGGAGACACTCTGGACAGGTCAGCAGGTCATCACAAGGCCAGGGCATGGAGCCATACCTTCTAGATCCAGAGCCACGACTGGTTTCAACTAACCAAACCACTTCACACACAACTCACCAGTTTATCACGTTTTTGTAATCGCTGTTTATCTAAGATAAATACCTCCTCCCCTCAGAAGAATGTCTGAGCAACCTGAAACCAAACATCCCTGTTTGCCATATAATTGTTGAGCTCATTATATATATATATATATATATATATATATATATATATAAATAAATAAATATAGTCTTTTCAGGCTCCTTCAGGCTGCCCCACAAACCTAGCAGCCATGCATCACTGGCTCCACATCTAAAGACACAATGGTGAGAACAGTTCCAGGAACAGCTTGCACTGAGCAGTTTGTGCATTTCTAATTTCCCTGCCACAGGAGCTTGTTGCTGCACAGCCACTAGATGATCCTCTCTTTATAAAGAACCTGAAAAGCCTTACTTATGCAGAACGACGAGCGGAAGAGGGACGGAGAGAACAGATAAAGGGTGGTATTGTTTCCAAGGATTTGGACCCACACCAGTGACTCAGTTAACAGGTTAAATTACTTTAGGATTCTTTCAGAGTGATGAAACTGTTCTTTGTGATGAAACAACAAACATCCATCAGATTGTTTATCTCTCAACCATTAAACCTGCATTTCTATGTTTCTGTGTTGAACTGACTTACTTCTACCTTTCCTCTTTCTTCAAGATTTGAACATGTACGGAGTTGCAGACTGTCCCTTTCAAATGTATAATTTACAAAAACAGAATGAATACAAACAGGAATCAAGATATTTAGCTTTGTTCAAATTAATCAGACCATAATTGGATTTTCTTACCTGTATGACTCACGTATTTTTCTTCTGCATGGAAAATCCAAATCAGAATTATTCATTTATTTATTTATTTACAAAAGATGTTTTTTGCAAAATGATTTATATTTTATGTTGCTAAAACACAGATTAACATGTAAATATGTTTTATTTGTTGCTTGCTTCTGGATTTTGTTGCAAATCTTCATAAACTATTTTTCTGTACACAGTGACAAAAAGTATCTGGAAAAACAAAGTCCATTCTATGATTTTACGTCATTTAGTCTGAAGTAAAGTAAAATTTGCTCCTTGTTATTTATGAAAAATAAAAAAAAAGGAAGATCTGATTGAATGAGAATCGGAAAAGGGTAGAATGCCTTCTCCAGGTCAGGGATGAGGTCCTGCCCCAAGAGGAGGAGTTTGGTACCTCGAGGTCTTGTTAATTAGAGGAAATGATGGATGGTGAGATTGATAGGCGGATTGGTGCTGCGTCTGCAGTGATGTAGGCGTTGCATCGGTCTGTGGTGTTGGAGAGAGCTGAATCGGAAGGCAAAGGTCACGACTTACAGTCCTACCCTCATCTATGGGTAGTGGCCCACAGAACGAGGTCGCAGATATAAGCCGCTGAAATTAGTTTTCTCCACATGATGTTCACTTAGAGAAAGGGTGAGAAGCTGGGTCATCTGGGAGGGGCTCTGAGTAGATCTGCTGCTCCTCCACATTATCTCATGCCAGCCATTTAACAGAAAGCTCCTGACTGCCAGTGTGACCCTTTTTACTGATTTTTGAAGAGTCACAGAACTATTTGCTCTATTAAACAAGTAAACACCAACTCTACCAAGAGAGTAGACTCACTTCTTATATCATAAAGAATCCGCGTGTTTCTAGCATTGTCAGTTCTTTTATAATCCATTGTTGAATTGTGAGCAGCAGAAGCTTCGGTTTGCACCTCGTTTTTTTCACAGCAGCAGCCCAAAACAAACAAATTCATAGATTTTCTGCTTCCTGATCACGCAACATACGCAAACGAAGATCAGCTGTGGAGACGTGATGTTTATTCTCACGGTGCAAGGGCTTGTTCCGACGCCCACTCTGTAAAAAGAAAAACGAAATGGCAGCGAGCGGTTGGATTTAAAATGATGACTTTTGTTGTCATTGGCAGTAAATGAGCCAAGAGGAGCTAGTTGAGATGGCTACGTGTATCCGATTAGGATGCCTGCTGGACGCCTCCCTGGTGAGGTTTTCCGGGCACGTCCAACTGGGAGCCAAAGGAAGACCCAGGAAATGCTGGAAGGACTATTTTTCTTGTCTGACCAGGGAACACCTGGATTCCCCCAGAGGAGCTGGCACCTGTGGCAGGGGAGAGGCAAGTCTGGGTCTCTCTTAGGCTGCTGCTGCTGTGACCCCATCCCAGAAAGTGGAAGAGAATGGATGGATGAATGGAAGCATGGAAGATCTGATCCCAGACCGTTTTTACTTGAGGATCCCCTTGCCTGTGTTCAAAACTAACCAAGGACCATCAACACCATCTCCTACCCCCATTCATACATAAAAAGTGGGGAAGCTTGATATTGGCTTTTTTTTAAACCAATATCTGATATCGTCGGACTCTTAATTTCCAATCCCAATCTATGCAGAGTACCCACTCAAAACAACCCCCCAAAACAAAAAAATGTAGGTCATTAAAATCACATCACATACCTCCTATCATGCATGCATTTTCTGTTCAAAATGGCTACTTCAATTTAAGGTAGTAAAAGAAAAAGTGCCATATTTACTTTGCCTCCAACAGCAGCTGAATCTCCAAGTGTGATGCTAAGTGTGTATTTTTTTCTGGTCTATTGCAGTTATAAAATGTTTATTAATATTTTCAGGACCTTTATTTTTACCATTTAAGATGGATGAGAAGTAGCTGAAGAGTGTGATGTGTAATGTGTGTATGGCATGAAAACGTTGCATCATCAAAAGACTGAAAACTGAAACCGATATCTTTCAACATTGAATTTTAATGTCGATATCGGCCGACATTAATAAGACTGATATTGGATATCGCTAATTAAAAGTGCTTAATTACAAACTTTAAACTGATAACATACAGAGTTTGATTACTATTAGGTGTGTTATTGGGATTTTATTAAGTTTTATGAAAATAATCCTGGAAACCTCACATAAATAAAAATGTGGAGACCTCCTGCAACAATGTCAGACTCCAGGCTGGGAACCACTAGTCTAATGGCTCGTAGGACCTCTTAGCAGCAGCCAACTCGTCTTCTGTCCATCAGTCTCTCCTGGAGGAGTTCTGGTACACTGAGCATAGAGAGATTTGTTCTCTTAATGAAGTTTTACTCAGGTGATCTTTGTCTGATGCAGACATATGTTTGCTGATCTGAAACATTTAAATGTGAAAAATTTATAAAATAAAATGAACGAGGTCTGCGTGAGAGCAAAACGCCATTTTGTTTCTGTTTGCCTCAGTCAGAATTCACAGAAATTATGTTTTAAAGCAGGGGTGTCAAACATGCGGCCCGCAAGCGGGTTAAATCTGGCCCGCTAGATGGTTGTGTAAACTTTATTTTCATACTTTACAATGTAGAGTGAAAATAAACTTATCTTTGTGCGCAAGTTTTCTCTGTAATGAGTATAAATAAAACAAAGCTGCGCTCAAGGCTCACACAAGAACTTGAATCACATCCTGAAGTTGGCCGCCACTCGGGATGTGACTTCTGATATTGATGTGCTGGTGAAAGCTAAAAGATGTAAAGTAAAATGAGTCAAATATACTTTAAGTGCTGCATGAAACTGATCTAGCCATGTGATCTGTAAGCTCTTTGAATCACTAAGGAATGTTTTATTGATTGAATGATTTTTTTAAATTTTTTTTTCAATTTTTCAAGTACACTTCAGGTGTTGTACTATTTTGGATACACTGTCCTCAGGCTCCAGCCTTGTTTTATATTGATTGTATTAAAACAAAGAAAACAATCTGAAGTTGTTTTTGTACTGTTATCGCTACGTGTTGGATACACCGTGTATGTTAACGCAGGTCAACAGCAAGCCAAACTCATTTTTCATGAGCCAGGAAACTAAGCGTCTTACTCCTTTATTACGGTCTTCTCGACAGCTTACAATCTTTTACAATTGTGGCTTGAATAGCTCGATGAAAGTGCTGAGTGAAACTGAAAATAAACCAGAAATAAAATATCATTTAGCTCTTTAACATGTGAAATAAATGCATAAAAAGAAATATCTATTAATATAAAACATGTTTCAAAGTTAGTCTTAGCTGCTAAGTAATGAAAACAGTAGTTTGAACAATCCTCTGATATGCAAATTAGGCCGCTAGCATCATTGCTATGTTAATACACCATGCTCTAAGCAAAAGCCGTTTCTGGGATAAGGCTAATTCCTGGAACAAACACATTCACAAAACGATCTCTAAATCAGCTGTTATGAACATACAGGTGCTGGCCAGTAAATTAGAATATCATCAAAAGGTTGAAAATATTTCAGTAATTCCATTCAAAACGTGAAACTTGTACATTATATTCATGCAATGCACACAGACCAATGTATTTCCGATGTTCATTACGTTTAATTTTGATATTTATAGGTGACAACCAATGAAAACATCAAATCTGGTATCTCAGAAAATTAGAATATTCTAAAGGCCAATGAAAAAATGTTTGTTTCTCTAATGTTGGCCAACTGAAAAGAATGAACATGAAAAGAATGTGCATGTATAGCACTCAATACTTAGTCAGGGCTCCTTTTGCCTCAATAACTGCAGTAATGCGGCGTGGCATGGACTCGATCAGTCTGTGGCACTGCTCAGGTGTTATGAGAGCCCAGGTTGCTCTGATAGTCGTCTTCAGCTCCTCTGCATTGTTGGGTCTAGCGTATTGCATCCTCCGCTTCACAATACCCCATAGATTTTCTATGGGGTTAAGGTCAGGCGAGTTTGCTGGCCAATCAAGGACAGGGATACCATGGTCCTTGAACCAGGTGCTGGTGGTTTTGGCACTGTGTGCAGGTGCCAAGTCCTGTTGAAAGGTGAAGTCTGCATCCCCATAAAGTTGGTCAGCAGCAGGAAGCATGAAGTGCTCTAAAACTTCCTGGTAGACGGCTGCATTGACCCTGGACCTCAGGAAACAGAGTGGGCCAACACCGGCAGATGACATGGCACCCCACACCATCACTGACGGTGGAAACTTTACACTGGACCTCATGCAACGTGGATTCTGTGCTTCTCCGCTCTTCCTCCAGACTCTGGGTCCTTGATTTCCAAAGGAAATGCAGAACTTGCTTTCATCAGAAAACATAACTTTGGACCACTCAGCATCAGTCCAGTCCTTTTTGTCCTTGGCCCAGGCGAGACGCTTCTTGCGCTGTTTCTTGTTCAAGAGTGGCTTGACACACGGAATGCGACACCTGAATCCCATGTCTTTCATGAGTCTCTTCGTGGTGGTTCTTGAGGCGCTGACTCCAGCTGCAGTCCACTCTTTGTGGATCTCCCCCACATTTTTGAATGGGTTTGTCGTCACAATTCTCTGCAGGGTGCGGTTATCCCTAGAGCTTGTACACTTTTTTCTACCACATTTTTTCCGTCCCTTCGCCTGTCTGTTAATGTGCTTGGACACAGAGCTCTGCGAACAGCCAGCTTCTTTAGCAATCACCTTTTGTGTCTTGCCCTCCTTGTGCAAGGTGTCAATGATTGTCTTTTGGACAGCTGTTAAGTCAGAAGTCTTCCCCATGATTGTGGTGCCTTCAAAACAAGACTGAGGGACCTTTTAAAGGCCTTTGCAGGTGTTTTGAGTAAATCAGCTGATTAGAGTGGCAGCAGGTGTCTTCTATACAGTATTCAGCCTTTTCAGAATATTCTAATTTTTTGAGATACCAAATTTGGAGTTTTCATTAGTTGTCACTTATGAATATCAAATTTAAATGTAATGAACATTGGAAATACATTGGTCTGTGTGCATTGCATGAATATAATGTACAAGTTTCACGTTTTGAATGGAATTACTGAAATATTTTCAACCTTTTGATGATATTCTAATTTACTGGCCAGCACCTGTATAAAACAACCAGAACATGTAATAAACTTACAGTCATTGCTTTCGATGGTGTATATAAAGATTCAGGGCACAGGAGATGAAGTTTAAACACGGATAAGCAGGCTTTCTGTACAACGTTTTTTCCCAACTGACTGTAGCTTCTGCTTCCCACAATGCATTGTGAACACAGATTTCTCCTTCAAAATAAGATACAGAAAAACTAATGCTGACTGTATAGAAAATATTTTTTAACTAAATGACTCTCTTTTTTAAAATCAATTACCACAAATGAAATATGACGTTTTTATCACTAAATTATTATGAATCCTTTTTAATCCCTTACTTGGGACAGAACAGTTTTTAATTTACCGGTTCGGCCCACTTGGGACTAGATTTCCCTTAAAGCTAAGCAGCAACAAACCATTAAAGACAAAGTCAGGACAAAAAGGAAATTTCAGCATGCTGGGAATATAGACATGCATAAAAATAAAGAAAACTCTAAATAACTGAGACGACCTTAATCCTGGAAATGAAGCTGTGGGAGCAAGCAAGGCGATCAGGAAGAATATGTATTTTGTGCTTTAAGAATTATTATGCAAACTTATGTTGAAGGCGGATAGAAAAGACAGAATGACTGTCTGCTGCTGTCTGATTCATCAAACTGAAAGTGTTCAGAGTTTCAACACTAACAATGAGCACAGTCACAATATTGCATATGTTCACAGTTATTAATAGAAAAATGACATTTCCATCAAAAACACACCTAACAGAGTATCTTACATGTGGCTAAATTGGTGTTTTCCTAGTTTTTAATAGACTTCCTGCTTACCGACCTGCCTAAATCTATCCTACAGAACCTGATTTGGACAAGTGATGGTTTTTACATTTGGTGACTTGTGTGTGCATGCATATGGTTCCTTCTCTTCCTGATCTCTGGTCCTTTATCTCAGGTTTGACAGAAGAGATGAACATAAGAAGCTACATCACTTCATGTTTCTCTCCACCTGGAGGCAGCACAGCAATCTGCAAGCAACACATCACTTTATGGAAAGTTGTTACAGCACAGACAAAAAAAAAGTTGAAAAATGTTTTTTCATTATTTTAAACATTTCTTTAAAAATTACATTCATTGGTCAACATAGAAGTCGTTTTTTTTAAACATCCCGCCTTTAAATCCCAGGTTACCTCAGGAATCCTGTTTGCTTACCTTTATCAATCCCGGGCTGCCTCTGGGCGTCAGAGTAGACCGGTTATGTAACAGACGAATAACTGGTGTCTGCATGACCTTGGGCCTTCTGGTTTATGTGTGTGGCGCGTTTATGAGGGCATTTGTGTACAGGTGATGTGTGTGGTATTAGGACTGAGAAGAAATTATGATGAGAATCTGTTCTTACCAACAATCAGGGTTTAGAACACCTCCTCTTCATGTTTTTGATGCTGTCCACAGATCAGGTTACAACTGGACCAATTTTACTGTTCATATTGTTTATGTTGACCATTTTTGGACTATTGCGATGGCTGCTTTTGAAAAGCTCACCTGATTCAGGTGAACAGGCTCTGTGGAAGCCTGCTAATCAGCACTGATTCAAACCAGGAGTGCTGGAGCAGGAAAACTACTAAAACATGCTGGTTATGGAATCTTGAGAGATCTCACACACATACACTTATTTATTTGGTTAATGTGTGATGACATTTCCATTGTGAATACTTTTATACTAACAAAATCTCAAATATGTCAAAAAAGGAATTTTTTTAAAAGAACGAAGAACCAAAACCTAACAGGCTATTAGCCCAAAGTTAGATCTATTCTCCTTCTTGTGCCATAGGAGTTACTTTTAAACTTATTCAGTTCAATGTGATCTACCAACCACTAACATTAAAGAGCAAGTCAACCCCTGCCAGAATCTTACTCCACTTCCACACCCTGTTTGAAAAATGCTGGCTGGCTGAAAGGGTGGGGCTTCACACACACACACACACACACACACACACACACACACACACACACACACACACACACACACACACACACACACACACACACACACACACACACACACACACACACACACACACACACACACACACACACACACACACACCTCTCTTTGGCAATAGCGATAGCAGATTTAAATTCAAATGCAGAGTTTATCGTGAACAGGGCACGACGCTAACTGTGTTTTAGGCAGAAATGTTTAATTAGAACCAAGATGCACCAAAGTGCCAAATTATTGACTGCACGTGTCTACAGCACGTTTAGACACTCATTTAAATAGTTAGTCAGCAAAAAAGTTGATTTGGGGGAGACTTGGCTCTTTAAATAGTATGCTGCAGCACAGGCAGAGCACATCGGGCACATGCAGAGAAATAAAAGACATTACATAGAACACTGAAAGTTCTACTTCGTCACTTTATTTTGTGTGTGTCTGCATCATCTTCTCAAACGCCCAGTCAGTCAAGGCGGATGGCTGCTCACACTGAGACAGGTTCTGCTAGAGGTTTCTTCCTGTTAAAAGGAGAGTTTTCCTCTCCACAGTCGCTACAAGCTTGCTCAATGAGGATTGTTCTTGGAAACAGACGGTTGGTTGGTTGGATAAGATCATTCATTTTAAAACTCTGGCATGATACAATTGAGATTGGAAAAATTAGAATGTGGTGCAAAAGTTCATTTATTTTAGCTATTCACCTTAGACTGAGAGGCCATCTAAAGTCTCAGGAACTCTTTGCTAGCGATGGGTACCGAATTCGGTACTTTTTAAAGGTACCGACCGAATTCCATAGTACCGACTGAGCACCGATTCACGTCATTTCAAACGGTGCCTCGTTTCGGTACCCGTCCTTCATAACGAGAACTTGCCTAGACAGCTGCGCACACGCAAGAGCGTTACGTCGGTCGCTGCGAGCGAGTTGTAAACAGAGTAGCATGGTAGAAAGAACGCACGCTAAAGCTTGGGTCCACTTCACTAAATGTGATGGGTAACTGGGTGATGATGAAACCAGCGACAACGATCTAAGTTAGACATCCTCATCTTAATCTGCTCTGGCAGGTAAATAAAATGTTTAAGATAATGTTAGCTTGATATGTTAGCTTCTGTTTCGCTAATGGTGCGTTCGCTTTCTCCTCGGAACTCAGAATTTCCGACTTGAAGAACATAACGCGCTCTAAAGTTTGGCTTCACTTTACTAAATGCGACGGGTGATTGGGTGAAGATGAAACCAGCAACAACAATCTAAGTGTGAGGCATCATCGTTTAAATCTGCTCCAGCAGCTAAATAAACTGTTAAAGATAACGCTAGCTTGATATGTTAGCTTCCATTGCCACCGTTATCAGCTAATGGTGCATTCGCTTTCTCCTCGGAAATTCTAGCTTCCCAGTAGGAAAAATCTAATGAAAAAGGACAGTAAAAGGAATGAAGATGACACAGAAAATTTAGTTCACAGTAAAGATGTTTGCTTCAGTTTAATTATCAGCTTATAAAACTACAAGGACGATGTTAAAATGCAAACAGTTGAATGTTATTTATCGTGATATTTATCAAATATGGTTATATATTGAGAAAAATATATATTTAATTATAAAAGAGAATTAAAATATTAAACACTCAAAAGTATCGAAAATTGGTACCGTTAAGTACCGGTATCGATTCCTAGGTACCAGGAATTAGTACCGGATCGATTCAAATGTCAAAGGTACCCATCCCTACTCTTTGCAGGTGTTCTGGATTCATTAGCTGATGTGACACTGAATACTGAACCTGTTCGAATTTGTTTAATTTTCTGAGATCATGAATTAAGAGATTTTCATCAGCTGTAAGCCATAATCACAATTTTAACAAATAGAGGCTTGAAATATCTGGCTTTGCATGGAATGAGTCGGTCTTGTTTGGGCTCGACTTTATAAGTTTAATTACAAAAATAAAAGAACCTTTGTACCATTTTCAAATTTTTGAGTTTCACCTGTTTAAGGTGGGTGATGTCTATAGTTTTTGCTCCTAACCCTGTCTGCCTTTAGGTCCTCTACACCTGCAGTTGACAAACCTTTCAGCTTTTTACTTGCAACAGAATAGCTGGAGTGTTTCAATCTCAGGATTTTGTTTTTAGTCTTTATCCTCGAAAACTTTTACCTCCATGTAAAATGCCAATGACAATTTTAAAAGTTAACCTGATTTCTGGACATCTTAAGATCTCCCACCTGGTGTTTCATGACCCATTGTGGGGTCTCAGCCCCAGATTTGGGAACCAATGTTCTACACATGCTTTTAATGCAGCAGTGGCTTTGTGTGCAGGTAATGTCCACTGGGTCTTCCTGCTGCAGCAGCAAGCATCCATCATGAGAACTAAAAACACCAAACAGAGCTATAAAGCCCCAGTAATGAGCTGACATAGAGAGGCTCCTGCATCAGAGGGTGATCCTCTATAGCCTCATAATAGCATCTTTTACTCTTCCAATAGCTGCTCAGTGTTGTTAATATAAATTATTGATTAGCACAGCTCTAGAAACTGTGGTGAATGAGAACCTCTGAGACCTATATAAAGTCTTTATTTTTTGCACAATTCATTCTTTGTTTTGGAAAAGAACAGTTTTTGTTATCGATGTGGGGAGATTCTCAGTGATGTGAAAAAACTGCAACTCGTGTTTTTGTTCCAGGTGTGGATTTGAAAATAACAGGGTTTCATTGAAAGCGTGGCAGGTTGTTGCTACAACCATTTTCATAAGCACGCCACTGCATGTCTCCAGGATTTAGAGAATACTTCAGGAAATTGAAATTCCAGTGAGCTCAGAGCATCTGATGAGTGACTCCCAACAAGCTGCGTGTGACAGCTGATGGAGGCTCTTACTTCATCTTAATGAGCCACCGAGGACAGCCAACAATAACATGCTTGCTGGAAGTAAACATCAACATGCCAGAGAACATTAATTTAATACAGGCTTGTTTGTCCTAGTAGCACTGATGTTTATACTGACAGGTTGATGCTGCAGTTCCTGTATGCTCCAATGATGTCTTTAATTTTGTAAAGACTTTTCTTCATCAGGAAAATGTGTCTTGAATCCAAAATATGATTACAAGTGACTGTATAATGTGACGTTTTACTTTAGACAAAGTTTTATGTTTTACATTTGAGTAACACTGAAATCTTCTAGAGAGGTGCTAGAACCGATCTTTAGGGGCTACAGGGGCAACTTAAGATGCATGAAGTAACAGTGACATCCTGTGGTCATATGTGGGTACTACAGTCCATGATCAAACACTGTTGCCAGAAGACTTAAGATGTGAAGCCGAGCCAGACAAACTGTTTATTAGATACATTTCACCCAGCCGACTGAGAAGGACATCATTTACAATGTGACCTTCCTTCAAACATGACAGACATTAGACTGCTGATTACTTCACTGTAAAATCCTTACTGAGTGAAGGAAGCAGTTAGCCTAGAAATCTAGACAGAAGGTAAAGCAACAAAAAAAACTGTTTTGTATGTTGATCGAGTCCTGTTCCAATGGAACCTCAGCAAGCCAGAACAGTTTTGGACTATTTAGACTTGGGCTTTACTTTCAGCCTAGAGAAGATTTAGGAACTTAAGTACTTCATTTTGAAAAAGGATGCATTTGAGTCTTCTTTGACGGTGTATGTTGACATCCCCATGGACTGACATCCGTAGCGCTGAGTACATCACATTGTTCGTTGTCCAATAACATGCAGAGATGGTGTGAAAGACAGCCGTAGATTTCGCCCCACAACTGAGCTCCGTCTATGGGTCATGGCCAGACTTTATATATTTACACAGATAGGATGGCTTGCCAGTGTAGGCAGCAGTAGCTCAGGAAGTAGAGTAGGTCCTCCAGCAAACAGAGGGTTGCAGGATCAATCCCACCTCCCTACAGGGAGCTTTGCTGTTGTGGGACTCTTCACCCTTCTTGCCTGCTGGTGATGATCGGTGGGACCGGTGACCCCTATACACCAGTGTGCCCCAGGGCAGCTGTGGTTATGTTGTAGCTCATCACCATTGGTGTGTGAATGGATGAATAATTCACTGTTGTATAAAGCGCTTTGGAGATCTGACACAGAAAGGTGCTATACAGGGTATGCAGGTCATTCATCATATTGCACCTTTAATTTTTGTAATGAATATTTTAGATCGTTTAGCATCAAAAGAGGTACATTTAAATCACCTTCATCCATAATACACTTTTATGGGAGGCAATCAGTTGACTCTGCCACCACACCAGCAGGTCTTTGCGCTCCAAACATCTGACCCCATTCTAAAGAATTGTTCTGTATGCATCTGAAGTCCTTTGATCAGCACCTGGTCCATTAGACCATCTTAAAATGCACTGATAACCTATGGTGCTCCTCTTCTTGTCCACCGAGGGACATTAAAATCACCAAGCAACTGAAGTCAGAGTGCTTCCTGAACAGGACCCTAAAATACTTATCACATATTTGAATATATATAGTAAAAATAAAATTACCTACAGGTGTTTTGACTTTTCTATGAAAGCTCACCTCATCACAGCACCACCACCATGCTTTACGATGGGATCTCTGCATACAATGGTCTTTAGAAAACAGGTAACAAAACCTTGATCCTAATAAAATGCTCTAGAGGAGGATTTTTGTTGACATCTTTGTTCGCATGCACGAGTGGCTGTGTGGCAAAAACACTCTGTCATCAATATCCAACATACACTTTCAGGAAGGTTCGCGGGTGAAGTCCCTGATATTAAACACTTAAGCATCTAAAGACAGGAGGAAGTTTATAGAATAGCTTAAAATCTGTATTGAAGACAAAACATCCTATTTGAGCTCCAGATGGACTGAAAACACTGGTCTGACTCACCAGTGTTGTTTCCAGAAATGCGCTTGGGAGGTGTTTATTTCCATTTAACAGAAAGCCCAGGACCCTTCACTCATGAAAAATTTAAGACTTTCAAAAGTCTGGAGGCCTATGACCGTTTTGTTTCAAGGAAAGTTGGACTTATCTCTTCTGCGCAACAGAAAGCAGTGGTCGTACCAATGGCAGGAGACAGCCTGGACGAGTCGCGGCGTGATTCATCAAATGGATAAATCCTCACTGCGACTGCAAAGCTGGCAATCTTTATTAATTAGTCCTTATTTATTTATCATTATTAGAATGATTGCGGGCTGAGACACCCAAATCAGAAAGTGAAAACAATATGACCCAGTTGACTAAAAAAATACACAAAGATGATGTTTTTTAAAACTGTTCCTCTAATTAACAAATACTAGTCACAAGGACTTACCATGACCAACACGATGAGCCTCAAACTGTTCATTGCTGCAGGAATGCAGGCTTTCTTCGGAGAATACGGGTCGCCCGACATCGTCCCTTCTATTTCGCGGTACTTTAGAGGAAATCCCAATAAAACTTTATATCAAGCCTCCCAAGAGCAAACAATCAACTACACAGCAAGAAGGATCTGCTTCACTAAATCCTCCTGCAAACGTGCAAAACAATCTAGGCAAAATGCGCCGTTTGTTGCCACCACACAATCCCGTGATGCAATGCGAGAAACATTGATGTCACAAAAATCCTATTGCACTACTGCCATCCTCTAGAATCCTTGTAAACTAGATAAAAAAAGCGTTCCAGTCATTCAACAATTCCTGTTCTTATATCTTTATCGAAAGTCGTTGATATTTCTGAGTCAGAGCGATGAAGCCCGTTTCGGCTCGGAATGATTTCCTGTTAAATTGTCTTTACACATTCAGACATAGAATGGGAAATTTCCGGACTTCTGAGGTGTCCCTGAAAGCAGCACCGGCCCTGTCGGTGAGCTCCCGGGAGAGTCCGCGAAGCGGCGATGAGCTGCAACAGGACTTTAGACCGGATCATGGCGGCGCCTCTTGGACGGGACACCTTACCTGAAGCCTGGTCTTACGGCGTCTGCGTGGACGGAAGGGTCTTCTTCATCAGGTGAGAGGGAGGATGAGGTTTCGTGGAACCGGCTTCTCCCGGAGTTTAAACGGGAGGTACGTTTGTTCCGGCCTGCCTCGGTGGTGTAACAGGTGTTTTTCTGCCCGTGCTGCAGCGATGAGACCCGGACGACCACCTGGCTCCATCCCCGCTCCGGTGAGCCGGTGAACTCCGGACACATGATCCGCTCAGGTAAACAGCAAGCTAAATTAGCCCGTTAAGTCCAACGCTGTCACTTTTCCTCACATTTTCCGCACATTTGTTTACTTTTCTGCGCCTCCCAGCGCCTCCCAGCGAAGTTCGCTGTAGGTTTAAGGCCAGGTGAACTCCCAGGTGCCAGGAACAGGTGTGTGGTTTGTTTTTGTCTTTCAGATCTACCTCGGGGCTGGGAGGAAGGCTTTACGAATGAAGGGGCCAGTTACTTTATAAAGTAAGTCCCGCTGGCTGCTGCATCTGTGGTTGGAGCAGACTAACATGGCTGCTGCCTCCAACGCAATCAGAGATAATTAGAGCGGATTTAAATCAGGTGTGTCTGCTGTCGCTCCAGTAACACCTGACTGCTGCCACGTGCGTCAGACACACCTCCTGCTAATGGAGTAATTTTAGTTTTTATTGAGTCAACTTTAATTGTGTTTCTGGCTTTGCTGTGGTTTAAACAGCGAATGCTGCCGGGTCATTGCAGAAGTACCGAAGCAACTTTGATACCATTCTGTTTGCAGTTCTGTCAGTTCAGCATAAAACCAGAGACATTTCCTTATACAAAGATTTAGTCTAAACAGGTGAAAAAGTCACACCCCTTTGAAGTTCTATCTCAGGTAGACCTCAGGGCAAAAACATCAAAGTTGACTATTTTGCAAACTCTTCAATCGGTAATCTGAAATCGGTATGGTATAGTAGAGAGCACACACACATAGTAACAGCTGATGACTCCTTTAAACCTGTCACACAGTATTCCTACACAAAAAAACTGTAAAAGCATAAAAATGAACAAGTTGCCTTCTTCTGGCAGGTATTATGAGAGCTGTGTGGTTACTATGGTGACACAAATGAGCCGCTGGCAGCCGCTCTTACATTTTTCCTGATCTAAACTCTTCTTACATTTCGTATGTCGTTTATGCATCTAATCATAGACACGTTAGAGTTTGCTTAGATGACTAAAATTGACTTTGGATTTTTCTGGCAGTAGCTTCATGTTTCTAACCTAGAATTCTAGACAAACTTTAGTTTATCCGTGCTCCATTGTAGCCTCAGCAGGTCTTACCATTGGACCAAACGATTTAGGTCTAGCCAATCATAGCCCTCTATGCTTGTGGAGAGAAGTTGAACAGGCTTAGCGCCAGAGCTGTGATGGAGAAAAACTACAAAGATGGAGTCCCCTCAGGAATGGCGCTTGTTTGAAACGGCTTTGGCATCAACTTTGGACAATTTAGATTTGGGCTTTTCATTGAGACGTGAGCAAATAGAGAGGTACTTAAGTTCTTTGTTTGAAAAAAAGGATGGCGTATGGCAGACCGCTTTCATAATTCTTATTTTATCATGTTTATATTCTTACTCCTTATATTTTCTCATGTCTTATTTTAATCTTCCTTCTTTTTGCACCAAGTACTGCAGTTGTTGTGATGTTGGGATTCTCGTTTGTATGGCAATAAGACCCTTCTGATTCTGATTGATTTCCATAGCTTTGAATATGTCACATCATTTGTTGCTCTGATTGGTCCTAGTGCTGTCCAATAGCATGTGGAGACAGTTTAAAAGACAATCGTAGCTTCCGCCACGACTGATCTCTGATATTTTTACATGTTTAGATGGCGTGCCAGGCTAGCACTGTTCATCATTTCTTCTTACGTGTGCTGTATTGTGTTGACTTAACTAAACAGTTTGAAATAATTCAACTAATGTTGATTTAGCCATTGCAGACACCAATTGTGTAATGTAAGTACCAGCGGTAGAATTATAATTTTTGGGACTAGCAACAGAGCCTAGTTTACCTCACATTCTTTCTCTGTGTTTAAAAGCTTATTTTCATCTTCTCAGACTTGATTGATGGTGTTAAAAAAGCATTTTTTGACTAAATGTTGCGTTTAATGACTTTTATATCTTGGTTTGAACAACTAAATTTTATACCAATAAGCTTAAAACTCAGTATATTCTGTTTGAAATCTCCCAAAAAGTTTTTTATAGAGAAAATTCAGAAGAATATCCAGAATCAGATTTTTTTGAAATGAATGATTTTGGACTAATTGGAGCCATAGGTTTACATTAGTCAAATATCATGTCATGTCTTTTGTGCATTAATTCCGTGTGTCTCTTCTAACTGCATTACTTGGTTCTTTTTTAACACAGAAAGGAGTAGATTTACCTTTTTTTTGCTGACGTTTCGATTACTACTGCAGTCTTCTTCAAAGCTCGCCGCTGTTGGTGACATCACTTCCTTCTCCGTTTATTTGTGGGCAGCAGAGGACGGTGTCGCCCTCTGCTGCCCACTCTCTCCTCAGCACAACTAATAGAAATGATCAACTCCACATACTTCTACAACCAGGGCCGGCTCTGGGTAATTTTTAAGCCCAAGGCGAGAGTGCCCATTTGCGCCCCCCCCCCCCCCCCCCCCCGCCGCCTCTCACCCAAACCCAAGTCCACACATTGGAAAAAGCAACTCCACAGTTATTCCTTAGTTACTAATTTTTTATTTTAAATATTCACACAGCAACTCTTTAAAGTCAACAGCCTGAAGAATAAATGTAAGCTTGAAAGATAAGTAACCTGGGAATATTACAATAACCGACAACTCAAAATGTTGTGCAAATGTCATTGGGGGGGATGCAAAATCAAAAGCAACATTAAACTGTACAATCAAAAGCAAAACTCAAATATCAGTGTCATCATAAAGAAAGTTCTACTTCCCATTTTGTTCAACTGCTGTGGCCAGTCAGCAGGATCCATGGGGCCAGCAGCTCATACATGTTCACAGACATCTGTTGAAGATGATGATGATGTCTCTTCAGGCTGTTGGATTGGAGCACTGAGTCTGCTGGTGTGGTGTTGGGTTCTTCTTCTGTGAGAAAATAAACACACACACACACACACACACACACACACACACACACACACACACACACACACACACACACACACACACACACACACACACACACACACACACACACACACACACACACACACACACACACACACACACACACACAAATCAACTTAACCCTCTGATGCATGAATTAAGAACAGTGCCACTTTCACATTCAAAAACAGGTGGAAGTGAGTGCATCCATGGGGATTATTTGAAAAAACTTATGTCTCACTCGCAGGTGCTCTTCAGCATCAAATAAATCGTAGAACATGAGGAAGAAGAACCGGTGATCTCAGGCACTCTGAGGATTTCATTTATTAAACAAGGAAACACCGACGCGTTTCTGTACGACCTTCTTCAGGGCATAAACCTTTATACCTTGAAGATGACTCACTATGTCACAAAAACTAACGTCCATCCTTTTTTACAAATTTACAGCCTAATTGACAATAACATCTTAAGGAGACAATTTCAGATGTGTATGTTGAGATTATTTAATATTCTCAATGTTAAATCAATGCTGCACTGATTGTGCCAAAAACAAGTGTCTGGTGTGGATTTAAATAAATTAATTTTGCATATCGATATATGTGATAAGCCGTTTAATTTGAAAAAGTCAGTTTCTACTGCTGATTACAAATAGCCTAACAAGTAACTTACTCACCTGGTTCTAGATGCTGAGATTGTAGCTCAGTGCTGCGTGATGCCTGGATGAAGACGCTGCAGCGTAAACAAGAAAGAGACGGTATAAGATGTCATGCTGTGTTTAGGCAGTTCTCACTCCCCGCCGGGCCCAGCGGCAGCGGGGGAGTCCCCGCCACGGCCGCGGCGGTGCCGCCCGCCCGATGTGTCGGACAAAGTTGAAAATTTGCTACACCCACACCTAACGTTCTTCTGATAAACAAATATTGAATTCATATTGTATGCGTACTTAAAACTTGAAACAACGTTCATAAAAGGCTGCAATCAAGCTCCAAAAGCCAGTAAAAAATTACATTCTTCATCATCACAGTGAGACTCAACATTGTCTCACTGCATCTGGACACGACGATTCAAAAGTAAAATGAATGGGTTAAAGTTACAGATACTGTATTGTGTGTGTAAACAGCTAGCGAGGGTCCATCCGTGGACCGTGCGTGGCAGGAGAGGCAGTTAGCTACAATGGTAACGCAAAAAGTTCCTTTGCAAAACTTATAAAGTCTACATACCTCTGCTTTGGGCCCGTTTTTATTCTTCTTCCTTCCTTCGCTTTCGGAATGCTGATCCCGATGGCTTAGGTGTTCATTTCATCGTAAAATATCAAACGTTTAAACGCGACGACAACAGGATGTCCTTCTACAGTGCTACCCACGCACGTAATCACTATGGCAACCTTAACGGTCAAATGCATCGGAGCGGTGGCTCAAGCGGGAGCTCGAAATGCAGCCAGATCATTAGAATTTAAATATTGATGTTTAAATTTCATGTCATTTCAAAGGGGAATTTTGAGTATGTAGAGAGTGCATTTCATATTACAAACATGAATTTAATAAACTTTTTTTTTTGTTGAAATTTTGCGCCCTATCCATCAGATGGCGCCCCAGGCGGCCGCCTGTGTCGCCTGTCGACAAAGCCGGCCCTGCATACAACAACAAACAACTGGAAAGCTTCGCCACGGGTAATACGTTATAAGCCACCCTTGTGTGTGAGTTCTTCATGGAGGATCTAGAAAAAAACGCCATAGCCACAGCCCCCCAAACTGCAAAATACAATTATGGAAACGCTACGTGGACGACGTACTAGAAATCATACCAAAAGGAAAAACGGAGACACTAACGTAACACCTGAACAATGTCGATGACACAGACAACATAAAATTTACATATGAGGAAGAAACAGAAAGCAGTATAACCTTCATGGACATGAAAATAAGCAGACAAAAAGACGGGACCATGAACATAAACACATACAGAAAACCAACCAGTATTTATTATGGTCATCAGATCACCCTACTATGTCAGTGATCAGAACATTATACCACCGAGCAAACATAATAACAGAGGAATAAGACTAGGGATGGGTATCTTTGACATTTGAATCGATTCGGTGCTAAATCCCAGTATCTACGAATCGATACCGGTACTTAACGGTACCAATTTTTGATACTTTTGAGTGTTTATTATTTTAATTCTCTTTTATAATTAAATATATATTTTTCTCAATATATAACCTTATTTGATAAATATCACAATAAATAACATTCAACTGTTTGCATTTTAACATCGTCCTTGTAGTTTTATAAGCTGATAATAAAACTGAAGCAAACATCTTTACTGTGAACTAAATTTACTGTGTATCTTCATTCCTTTTGCCGTCTTTTTTTCATTTGATTTTTCCTACTGGGAAGTTAGAATTTCCGAGGAGAAAGCGAATGCACCATTAGCTGATAACGGTGGCAATGGAAGCTAACATATCAAGCTAACGTTATCTTAAACAGTTTATTTAGCTGCTGGAGCAGATTAAAACGATGATGCCTCACACTTAGATCGTTGTCGCTGGTTTCATCTTCACCCAGTCACCCGTCCCATTTAGTAAAGTGAAGCCAAACTTTAGAGCGCGTTCATGTTCTTCTAGTCGGAAATTCGGAGTTCCGAGGAGAAAGCGAACGCACCATTAGCGAAACAGAAGCTACCATATCAAGCTAACGTTATCTTAAACATTTTATTTACCTACCGGAGCAGATTAAGATGAGGATGTCTCACTTAGATCGTTGTCGCTGGTTTCATCATCACCCAGTTACCCATCACATTTAGTGAAGTGGACCCAAGCGTTAGCGTGCATTCTTTCTACCATGCTGCTCTGTTTACAACTCGCTCGCAGCGACCGACAACATAACGCTCTTGCGCGTGCGCAGCTGTCTTGGCAAGTTCTCGTTATGAAGGACGGGTACCGAAACGGGGCACCATTTGAAATGACGTGAATCGGTGCTCGGTCGGTACTATGGAATTCTGTCGGTACCTTTAAAAAGTACCTAATTCGGTACCCATCCCTAAATAAGACCATAAAAAAGAGGATCAACATATACAAAACACTTTAAAAATGCGACATGGGCAATAAACAAAAGAAAACAACAAACAAAAACAGAAAGAAAAGACCAACCAAAACAAAGAATCAAAAGTCCACAAAAACAAGAACCAAAACCAGTGATAACCCTTACATACATCAAAGGCATTACAGAAAAAAATAATAGCAACAATGAAAAGACAAGATATCAGCAGGACATAAGTGTGAAGTCAAATATGAAATCCCATGCAGACTCTGTAATTACACATGCATAGTAGAAACCGGATGCCAACTCAACACACGAACAATAGAACATAGAAAAGAGTGTGAGAAAGAAACAAGTCAAAGACACACAAGAGCAGCAAAACAAGAAGCAGAAAGCACAATAAATAAATCAGCAGTAACAGATCACTGCACAAGAGAAAACCATATCATGGGCTGGGACAACACAAGGATCATAAACACAGAACAACTAAAATACAAAAGATGTGTTAAGGAAGCCATAGAAGTAAGGAGACGTGGACACAGAACCATGAACATGATGGGGTCTACACTAGGGCTGGGCAATAAATAGAAAATGTATCATTATCGAAATCTCTGACTCTTATCGAGATCATTTTTCTCATGTCAATACATTTGATAATTAAAAAAAAAGAAAATATGTGTGTAGGTTGGCAATGTTCATGTCCCTTTAAGAAGCTGTACCACCTTGAGGCACGCAAAAATGTGACTCAACATAATACACGCGACAGCCCCATGTAGTGGACAACTTTTGTTTCCGTGCATACTTGTGGTTATCGTCCATTTATCGTTATCGAGGTGAAATCCTCAATCTATCGTGATATTGATTTTAGGCCATATCGCCCAGCCATAGTCTACACATTGGATCACACATGGGACCTTGTCATCGGTGAGGAGAGCAGCAGAGGGCGACACTGTCCTCTGCTGTCCGCAGATAAAAAGAAAAGGAAGCGTTGGCAGCGAGCTCTGAAGAAGACCAGTAGTAATCAAAACATCAACCAAAAATGGTAAAACATCTCCTTTCTGTGTTAAAAAAGAATCAAGTTGTCATGCTGAGCAGGAGGTTAGGACCCAAAAACGCACAACACCAGATCACTTAAGACAGGAGCAGATGTGAAGAAATAAATCCTTTATTTAAAGGAGGATGTGGTCAAAAAACAAAACAGAAGCTCACGTATGAGCACGGACTCGAGCAAAACTCGAGAGGCAACAGAACAATGCAGACACATACAATGGACCAACAAACACTGAGGGACAAGACAGAGTTTTTAAACACAGAGGAAAGCAATCAGGGGAACAGGTGACAGGTGTGAGGAGTGAGGTCTAGAGGGTAGACAGGTGTCATCAATAAACTAAATGGGGAAGGATCAAGCAAAGGGCAAGATAAACCATAACCTATGAAACACTAAATAACTAAACCTACAAACTGAGGGCAAAGATAAACAACTAATGACTAGTGGGGTGAGGAGGACTAAAGCAAACCAATAGGAACTACAAGGGAGTGACTTGGAGGAAACATGAGGGAAGCCTAGAGGGAGCTGGGGAACACAAGAAGACACATGAGGAGAACCTGAGTGTGCTGGGGAAGTATAAGGACACACAGAGCACAAGGGGACACATGAGGAGAACGCAGAGGAAGAACAGGAAGGGGCTGGGGACTAAGGGGACACAGAACATGACACAAGTAAGGCAATCATGGCATGTGTTTGGAATTTCTTCTATCTTAAACCAAGTGGATTTGATAATTATGTCATTTCTGAGTTTGGCTCTTAGTTTAGAAATCAGATTTGTTTTGTTTTGTTTTAACCATTTCAGTTGGGCCGCTAACCCAAAAACATTAATCAAGCTTGCTTACGCACAAAACGGGGTCGGAAAACTGCGTAAGCAACTTTCCACGCAAACTTTGGGATTTATGAAAGAAAACTTAGCCGAAAAATGTGCACAACTTTAAGTTGACTAAGGACCTGGCTTACACACATGTTGGACATGGAGAGCACCTGCAGTGCTGCTGCTGAGAAGATACAATTATGAAATCCTGCAGCATTATCACTTGTACTGCTTCATACTCACACAGAACAAGACCCCCCCACACGCACACACACACACACACACACACACACACACACACACACACACACACACACACACACACACACACACACACACACACACACACACACACACACACACACACACACAGCCTGAAGCACAGAATACGGAATGCAGAATACCAGCAGGGGGACAGATTGAGACAGAATGTCATGCGTCTGTGACAGTGTGTGTGTCCTGTCACTGTGACTTGATTGATGATGCACCCTGGCTACTTGGACAGGGGAGATCTCTGTTTCGCTGACTGGTTAGCATGCGCAACTTTCATCGAATCCCGATTGGACCATTTTTTTTAAATATCCGCCACAGATCTCTCTGAATAACTCACAACATTGACGGCTTCAGCAATGCTGTGCCACTCCATGGATTTTCTCTTATTTGTTTTGCAAAAGCACTTCCTTTCATTTCTCCACCTCACCCACAGGTACCTCAATTTCTGCTTCTGTGAAATTGTGCTTCCTTGATCTACGCTCGCCATCGTCATTGGTGGAGCGCCGGCTTATGTATATGCATGAGATCCACAAGGCACTTTGCACTGACTATTTATGGCAGTAAGTGGGTGTGGTGAGGGCGGGATGTGACTAAAATGCAGCTGAGAAACATTCTCGTTAGTGTCTGATTTATGAAGCGGAGATTGCGTGCAGCTGTGCGTACTCCATGTTTGATAGATCACAAACCTACTTGGCGTAAGTACATTTTTTTTGCTGAGCTTAAGTACGGTTTTAGTAAGGATTCTATGCAATGTTTGATAAATGAGACCCCTAATCTGTTGGTTTTAAACTTGAATTCATTCAAAAACACATCTTTATAAATCAAGTGTATGAAGATTCTGAATACTTGAAAGAAGACTTATTTTGCATTGAAACAGCAATGACCAGGACTGTTACGTGAACCGAGAACTTTGAGTGGGTAGTCTTCACCTGGGGTTTGACTTCAGCCAAAACATCTGACCTCAGCTTGGAGCAACTTCAAGATTAGATGAGTTCTGCAGAGAAGGACAGTACTTATGCTACATTAGTCTAGTGCAAGATGTAGATCTAACACCCAGTCATGCAGATTAACTGATTCTAAAGGGATTTGGGAATACAAGTGAATCTTATTGTGCAGTAAAGTCTGATCTGTCATAGATAAGGCTGCTGAAGAAACAAACAGTTCTAGACCCAGGTCGTTCAACTTTTTATTCCTCTGTGGTATATTCCTGAATGCCACAGGACGAAAGTTTGACATTTGGATTGGAGGGTCTGGTAATATTTTTTTATACAATAGAATCATGGGATCATGGGTGTCAGAAGCATAAAAAATGTGTGTGTGTGTGTGTGGGGGGGGGGACAGATTGGGCGGTGGGGGCACGAAAATAAATATGGTGTAGATGACATTTCCTTCATTCTGGTGTATTTACGCAGGTTGTTACACCTACCTGCAGCAGGGCCGCCAACTCTCACACATTGAGTGTGAGACACACGCATTTGACCCTCTTCACATGCCCTCACACCCCACACCTCCAATATTTGATTAATTACCATTTATTAGGCTGATTGGATATATTCCAGATAGCTATACCACCATTCTTACTATCCTTAATGACCACTTGAGATTTCTTTACCCTCTGGAGGCAGGCGTTGCAGATTTGCAACGTTAAAACCTACCTACCTGGTTACTCCACATACGTATTTCATGAGCATTTTTTAACTCAGAAGTACCCCTGAAGGACTTAGTTGTTCGTCCTTTTATCAAAACTTATTTTGAGCCTGAGATGGTTAAATATAATTGTTCTTAAGACAAATTATGTCACATTTCCCATTCAAGTGTATTGGGTTTACAGCTTGAAACAGAAGTTCTGCCTATCTGAAATTAAAAAATATATATAATAAAGTTCTTCTTCCGGCTCTCGGAGGGTGCAGACGCTTTTTTCCTCCTCTCCTTCATATCTTATCCTCACGGCCTTTGTCTGTCTCTGTGTGCTGGGTGCACGTCTGCTTCTGCATTTTTTTCTGGAAACTGAAATCACTAAAATGGATTTCGTCAGTTGGTCACTCAACGCGATCGATAAAATTTTTTCAACGATGAGAACGGGAAAAGGGGCTCCGGATGCCCCTCCGGGACAGTCCCAGTTGGATACATCTTGGACTCCTGGAAACAGTGGAACTTGATTTGTTTGTCTCAGCTGTCTGTGGAGGACTCTGTAGATGTGTGGATATTCGTGGTGTTGGTGTCAGGTTTCCTGCTGATCGGCATTGGAGGCTACCTGGCTTACCGGAAAATTAACGAGCTGTCGAGGAATATTGGCTGGATCCCGGAGCTCAGAGATGGTTTGCACCGCGCTGTGAATTCACAGACTCACATAATTGTCGAGAAGTATCGTAAGCTTGGAACTTTGGCCGAGATTCATTCACTGGCACAAAAGATGGATGCCATCAAGGATAGAGTGGACGAATCAGCATGGATTGGGATAGTTTAACGTCCTTTATTGGGATTTTGAGAGGTTGAGGACCAAGAAACTTTGAGACAGAGAGGAACTTATCTCTCTCTGGCCCCAAAACAATTTCTTCAGAATCTGGCACCCTTGAGCCTGCAAGGCTCCAACGAAAACTCCCCCCTCAGAAGATATGTGGAATGTGCCATCGCTATAGCAACTCAACTCTGTCTCCTTTCCCAGCCTGGGCAGGACTGCGGGAAGGCCACTGAATTGTTCCAGGGTCACTGCAACCCTCCAACCCTCAATGCTTCTCCCCCTATCCACACTGAGGTGACATGCGCTGCTTGTCGTGGCTGCAGGAACAAGAAATGTGCCATTTGAAAATGTGGGGGACACGTCCCCATCTGACAGAATGGTTCCGACGCCTATGCGTGGGATTGAACAGGCTTGTTCATCCTTTTCTTACTCATTTTTCAAAAAGATCGGTCACTCTTTAGTTTTACATGCAGAGTAAATGTGAAAATAGTCTTCCATCTCTATGTCCTGCATTAGCTGCCAATAGAAAACATTAGAAAAGCTTGACAATTTCATGTCACGCTGTCATTTTACATCCATAGACTAACCCATCTTGGCTTGTGACAGGGAAGACTGTTGTTGGTTTAACGTCTTAAGAGAGAGCAGAGCAAGTCTCGGCTAGTAGAAGCTAACTGTTAACATTAGCAGCTCCACAATACACAAGTGTTTCTCCATACTAGAGAAATTAACGCGGTGTGACATGATGACATTAACATGCAAATTAGCGTGTGGCTTCGTCATGTTTGTTGCCATCTTTTATGCACCTTCCGAGTGTGCAGGTATGAATTTAACATGGTCAACAGAACCCAAAATGTGGATTTTGCACAATTTAGTCCCTTTAAGGCACATGTGTCAGACACAAGGCCTGCGTGCCAGATGTGGCTCGCGGAGCATTTTTACGTGGCCCGCGAGATAAATATCAAAAATATATTAAAACTGACCTGCTGGCCGATTTTACTGCAAAAACCACAACTCCCATGATGCTTTGCGGCGTTAGCGCGGAGCCGAAGCTGTTTGGTAATTTTATCAGTCCAAGATTACCTTAGGAAAAGTTTAAAGCACAGGGGGTTATAGTAATCAATCAATCAACACCAATACGATCATAAACAATCAGTTTAGACTTTGCAAAGTGTAGAGGAAAGATACACACCAGACAAGGTTGCAGTTCACTCTCATCAGGCTGACACCTTCCAAAGCATTTATTAAAGAGCGGGTCAAGTATGCCTCAGAGTCCTTCTCCACCCACGTATCAGTTTTAAAAACTGCAACATTAGTAGGCGTTGCCTGGCGGACCGAGAGGGCGTAGCCGCGGCAATGACGAAGACGATGGGTAACGAGACGATGCTAGCTCCCTTCCCTCTGAGCTGTCATTCGAAGTGGAGGACGTTTCTCCCCCTCCTTACCCAGACATTCAAGAAGAAAGGAACCAAGTCTATTTGGAGGAGACAAGCGGACCTGAGCCTTATTGTTTTGAGCTTGTGAGTTGCCTGAAACTACCGGAACTGACCCAACAGAACCAGCTCTGAATGGTAAGTAGCCGTTAGCCATAGCATTAGATTAGCTGCAGGGTTTGGCTCCACGACCCTAGAGAGCTAGTATTCAGCATGTTTTAGAGGTTTATCTGCTTCAACACACCTGGTTTTAATCAGCAACAAATAGCTGAGCTGCTTAACAGCTAATCTAACCTGTTAAAGCAGGGAAACCACTGAAATGTGCTGGATAGCAGCTCTCCAGGAGCCCTGGGCTGAAGCTACAATCTGCTGCATCAATCAATCAATCAAATTTTATTTCTAAAGCGCTTTTCAAACAAAGTGTGATTCAAAGTGCTTTATAAAATGACCCCAGATTCCCATAACAGGTTAAAAACATTAACAAACATATGCAAGCACACGCACACACACACACAGACTCACACACACACACAAGTAAAAATTATATTAGGCTGAGTCCAGATGAGCCAAGTATGGTAACGCAAGGAAACGCCATCAGAGGAGCCGTCTGTCCCGGCAGCATCAGGTCTTCCACACTAAGTCAGGGCGCTCATTGGAGGGGGAGCATAGACCCCCACCTATAAAGCGCCCAGGAAGCTACAGTCGACCACCGCTCCCGGGGCAGAGGGCCCCCACAGAGGAAACACTGGATTAAAATGAGTAAAAATGTAATAAAAGAGCTAATATAAATGACAAAAATTAGAAAATAAGTAATAAATAAAATGATATAAACAGTAAAATAATAATAATTTAAATAATAAAACTGTGCTGAAATATAATCATATAGAACATGCAAAGCAAGTAATAAAATATAATCATGTAAAACGAGAAATAAAACTGTAGAAAATATTTAGATAAAAGCTAACCTAAAAAGATGGGTCTTGAGTCTTGACTTAAAAACATGAACGTTCTCTGCGGCCTTGAGGTCCTCTGGCAGCTCGTTCCAGAGGCGAGGGCCATAACACTGGAAGGACGCCTCGCCGTGAGTTTGTGTCTTGACTTTAGGGATGACCAGGAGACGCCTGCCAGAGGAGCGCAGAGTCCGCGAGGGTTCATATTGTAAAAGCAGTTCTGATAGATAAGAAGGCCCAAGACCGTTAAGACACTTAAAAACCATTAGAAGAACCTTAAAATTGATCCTGAAACATACGGGGAGCCAATGCAATGATTCTAAAACTGGTGTCATGTGCTCCCGCCTCCTGGTCTTCATCAGGACACGTGTTGCTGAATTTTGTAGAATTTGTAAGCCTGAGATGCTCTTTTTGGGAAGACCAGAAAGCAGGGCATTGCAGTAGTCTATTCTACTGGTGATAAAAGCATGCATCAGCATCTCCGTATTGGCCCGAGAGAGAATGGGGCGGACTCTGGCGATGTTCTTTAGATGATAAAAACCTATTTTTATGATATTTTTAATGTGTGGGATAAAAGTCAGCTCAGAGTAAAAAATCACACCCAGGTTCTTCACTTGTTCAGATGGATTAAAAGACAGAGATTGTAATTTCGGTAAAAGCTTCTCTCTCTGGGCCTCAGGACCAATGACTAAAACTTCAGTTTTGTCCTGGTTGAGCTGGAGAAAGTTCTCTGCCATCCAGGATTCGATGTCTAAAATACAGTTAAAAAGTGCATCCATTGACCGAGAGTCATCCGGAGACACGGAGATGTACAACTGTGTATCATCAGCATAACTGTGAAAGTTAACCCCGTGTCTCCTGATAACTCCGCCAAGAGGGAGCATATAAAGATTAAAAAGCACTGGGCCTAAAATTGAACCCTGGGGCACACCACATGTAATCCCATGGACCCTAGAGGAACAGGTATCCAAACTCACCATGAAAGTCCTGTCTGTGAGGTAGGATGTGAACCATCTATGTACAGCACCAGAGAGGCCGATCTGTTGTAAACGAGTTAAAAGAATAGTGTGGTCTACTGTATTGAAGGCAGCACTTAGATCCAGTAGGACCAACACTGTCAACTTCTGTTTATCATAATGTACTCTAAAATCATTTAAAATCTTCAGAAGAGCCGTCTCGGTGCTGTGGTTCACCCTAAAACCAGACTGAAATTTCTCTAGGACATTATTAGTGTTTATAAAATCATTTAGTTAATTTAAAACCAACTTTTCTAAAATTTTGTTTAAAAATGGTAAGTTGGATACCGGTCGATAATTGTTTAATTAATTAAAATCTAAATTGCTCTTCTTCAACAGGGGCCTCACCACCACCCTTTTAAAGGCAGCAGGAAAGACCCCCGTCTGAAGTGAGCAATTCATCAGGGTTAAAATCTCATCACTAAAAGATCCATAAAATTGTTTAAAGAACGAAGTTGGAATTGGGTCCAGAACACATGTGGTGGGTCTCACTGAGGAGAAAACTTTATTAAGAGTCTCAGCTTCTACCAGGACAAAGCTGTCCAGTGTTTCCTCTGGTATAGACACACATCCAGATTTATCTAAGACCGTATTACTTATGGAGGATAAAATATTCCGTCTGATGGTGTCTACCTTCCCTCTGAAGTGGGCTGCAAACTCCTCACAGAGTGCATTTGAGGGTGTTTTCTGAAGTGAATTGGATGTACGGTTTAAAATGTTTATGGTGGAAAAAAGTATTCTGGGATTGTGTTTATTTTTAGAATGAGTTTGGAAAGGTATGCGTGTCTTGAATTTCTCACTGCGTTATTATATGATTTAAGTAGCTCTGTATATATTTGAGGATTTATAGTTGTTTTGTTCTTTCTCCATCTCCGTTCTGCAACCCTGCAATTTCTCTTTAGTTTCTTTAGATTTTCATTTCTCCACGGTGAAGCACGTTTTGAATATAGACTTTTTATTTTAAGTGGAGCGAGCAGGTCGAGAGCGGATTTCAGTCTACTGTTAAAATCATTGACAGTAAAATCACAAGAGGCAGTTACCGGAGTGGGAGGGATCTTTCTTAAGACTTCAAGAAAACCTGCAGCCACTTCAGGGGTGAGATGACGCTTCCTTACAGTTCTCACACAGGGTTCCAGCTGGATAAAACTGGTGATGCTAAAAAATACACAGTAGTGATCAGAGACAGCCAAATCAATAACAGAGGACACACTGGTGGACGGGCCATACGTGATGACCAAGTCCAGGGTGTGTCCTCTGTTGTGAGTTGGCTGTGTGACATGTTGACTAAAATCCATATAACTCAGAATATTTAAAAACTCCTTTGAAAAAGGATCAGAAGGATTATCTATATGTAGATTAAAATCACCAGCTAAAATGATCCTTTCAAAGGAGTTGTGCAGGATTGATAAAAACTGAAAATTCTTGAATAAAAATGGCACTCTGCTTAGGACGCCGTTAAACTGTGACACATAAAATCTGAGGAGAGCTAAAAACTGCTGCTGTATATTCAAAAGTGGTAAAATTATCAAATAAAACTGGTTTGGCAGAAAGTATTGATGAACTAATAAAAGCATCACCGCCTCCCCTTTTGCTACTCCTCGTTGAAAAATTAAAATTAAAATCTGGCGGAGAGGCCTCTGTGAGAACAACAGGTGCATCTGAACTCAGCCATGTTTCTGTTAAAAGCAGACAGTGAAGATTACGATCTAAAATCAGGTCATTTATTAAAAACGTTTTGTTCAGCAGAGAATGAACATTTAAAAGAGCCATATTAATAGTAACTGGTGAAGGAGTGACTGTATTAACTGAAGGTTGGACTTTTGGTAACTGTTTTAGATTATTGGGGTTGCTTTTGTTTGGTTTATGGTTGTTTGTCCGCTCTCTGCTGATAATAACAGGTATGAATGAGGTATGGCAAGGTCCAAGTCCGATATGTGATTTACTGTTAAAATCAGGGCTGGGTTGGTAGGAGCAGGGACCAGCTACACATCAGGAATTGGGAGCAGATGAGGCCAGTGGAGTAGACGGGGGGGTCGTGGACAAGCCAGGCTCATGGTTAAGAGTACGGGTCCCCTGTCTATTTAGGTGAAGCCCATCCGCTCCAAACAGGTGTCTCCTGCCCCAGAAAATGTTAAAATTGTCTATAAAACCAACATTACGGATCACGGTGGCAGAGGAAAGCCAGGTGTTTAATGATAAAAGTCTGCTAAAATGGCCGATTCCTCTGCCCATGGTGGGAGTGGGGCCAGAGTTAAAAACAGACAGATGCATAGTTCTTAAAAGATTAAAAAGGTGAATAAAATCACGCTTGAGGAGCTCTGACTGCTGCTTAAGGATGTCATTGGTACCGGCATGGATGATGATTCTACTCACTGTTGTGTGTTTCTGGATGAGGTCTGGGATGTGTCCTGCAATGTCCAACACTGTAGCTCCGGGGTAACAGAAGGTCAGGGCTTCTCTCATCCTGACATTACGGATGATGGAGTCCCCGACGATGAGAGTGATTGGTGGTGGTGGTGGTAGTGTGGGTGTGGTAGTTGGTTGAAGCTGGGCAGAGGATCCTTCCGGGACCTGCTGAGTGATGGGCTGAGCTCCCCCAGGACTGCAGCGATAAGAAGTCAGCGCTCCGTGGTGGGTCCCAGCTTAAGTCTGGGGGGTTGTGCGACGTGGATGGCCGCTGCCGTTCAGCTGGTCCCGCAGCGGCTGGGAGGGTCCTTTAAAGTCTCGGCCAGGGGCTGGCAGAGGAGGAAAATCCAACTCCATGGCGCAGAAACGGTTGGACAAGGACAGGCTAGGTGGAGGAGATCGGCGGCCGCCGCCCCGCGTACCCCCACCTTGGCCGGACCCAACCTTGACCCATGCACCCTGGAGCAAGGGAGTGGAGCTGAGGGGGGCTTTCGGCTTTGCCCCCAGCTGGAACCAGCGCTCCTCCTCCGCCGCGAATGCTGTGCAGGCCCCCGGCACTCCGAGCCTGCTTGGAGAACCGGAGATGGAATTTGCTCCAACAGTTACGCTGGGCTGGCATGAAACGGCATCCGCCAGCTGAGCCCCATCAGTGGTGGCGAAGGTCCGGGAGAAAATGGTGTCCACGTCGCGCTCATGGTCCTGGATTTGGTGGAGCGTGGAGATCCTCTTCTCCAGCTCTACAACTTTCTGGCTCAGCCTCACACAGCCGACACACCCAGGGCTGCAGGTGAGAGGCATGAGGCAGGTGAAAGTGGACAGCAGGTAAAAACACACAGCAGTCGAGCTCCAAAAAGTTATTTAAAAAGTAAAAAATAAAATAAAAAGCTCACAGTGGTAGACAAAAAAAAACAAAACAAAAAAAAAAAAAAGGTTAAAACCGAGAAGGATTAAAACCAGTTAAAAACCAGTTAAAACCGCCAGACTTGACGGGTGGTCAAGTCATAGAAAGTTATGAAAATACCCCATGAGAAAATTATTCTGTAATGTGTTCAGCCCACTAAAACTGCCCTGATTTCATTATTTATTTACTGATACCAGCTGCTCTCTTGGTCGTAGGTGATCCTCTGGTGTCTGCAGCTGGTCTCGTGTGGTCAGGATCAGGAGCTTCCAGAAGAATGTGCCTTTCAATGACTCTTTCCCCCTTATTTGTTATATTAATTAAATAAATCTCAATTTATATATTTCCTGTTTTTGTTCATGTCCATAAATACTTAAACATGCTTGAAATTAAAAGGAGCTTTTAACAGTGAGGTGCTAGTTTGATTCATCACAATAGAGCTAGTTAAACATGCAACAATGTAATAATTCAATTGATTTAATTTATAAATATCCATTAAAATATCAAAACTGGAATCAAAATGAGATATTTGGCAGCACAAAAAACTTCTCAAACACAATATTTATTATAATAATTGTAGGCAGACAGGAGACAGAGCTGATGGAGGTTCTCAGTCATCGAAGGATGGCTGAAGGCTTTCCAGGAACAGGAGATGTGGTGTTGTCTCTTCTCTCTCTATTCTGCCAGATGAGCTGATAGGTTACAGGTGTGTGAGGACATCCTCATGCTGTCATAACCAGATGACAGGAGTTATCAGGTGATCAGCCAGGCTAATGATGAGATGCAGAAAGAAAACAAATCCAGGACAGTGTACAGTAATAACAATAATATGTGGAGTTGCTCACCTTATGTGCTCTTATAGATTATTAACGTGTGCCTGCCTCATGGTGTAGAGTCCATATTTTGCTGAGTGTCCTGCAATAATGCAGGTTATTAGTGAATTTACTTTTGATAGCAAAAACAAAATATTTAATGTAAAAGTTATTTACCAGGTGAATCAGCTCACACGTCACCACCAAGTGTCACAGGGGCAGAATCAGTAGCCTCCTTCATGATGTCATGATGTAATCACATACTTATTTAATTGTTAATATCTTAAAAATTCTGAAATGTTTTAATTTTTTTTTTACCTTGAACAGTTCACTGAGCTTGCACTGTCACTGAGGTGGAAGCTGGAATCAACAGCAGACACCTTACATCTTGGTCTTTTCAGGGATGTGGACGCTGCTCTGGGACTTTCTGGTAGATGAATTTCCGTCATGGTCCCTGTGTCACAAGACACACTGTGGCTGTGAGCTCTATTCTGGCTGGCTATGTAAAAACAAAGAAGCAGCACATTTATAAATGTTTAAAAGAGCATAAAATCCCGTGTAACAATCATCTGTAAAACAAATTAAAACTAGAAGGTGATAATAAAATGTTTACATAGATGATAGATTTAGCCTGAAAAAAAATAGAAGCACATTGTTGTTGGAGTTTATAAAGTCAGATAATATACAAAAGAAACTGTCTTATATAGGCACTTTATTCGGGGCAGCAGTAGCCCAGGTGGTAGAGCGGGTTGCCTCATGATCGGAGGGTCATGGGTTCGATTACAGCTCCCGCCAGGGGTATCCTTCTGTTGTGTCCTTGGGCAAGACACTTCACCCAACTTGCCTGTGTTAAGCCGGGCGTACACTGTGTGACTTTTTCACTTTTTTGAGCCGATTTTCCACTCGTGCGAGAATCCACGAGATCGGGGCAAGTTTTGCGCCGAGCGTCGTGTAGTGTACAGGGGGTTACGAGAGGCAATTAACATCACGTGACCAGCTACCGATCGGCAATCGTGAGCTCGCACGGACTTCTGGAGTGTTTGATATTTTGCTCGTCCCTCGTGAGGATATCGCACTGTTGAAGCGGTGCTGCGAGCAGCTGCGACCCAAAATGTATCAGAACTGCTCACGGCGCATCCGCAATCCTGCATCAACACCGCTCGCCCGCTATTTCCCTAATAACACACGTTGTTCGTTTTAATTCCTACACGTTTTTTTACTCACAAAGATTGTCAAGAAAGCGTGTTTGTCGTGTTCATGTCAAATTAAACTGATAACAAAACACAGATTTACTTTCTTTATTTCGTTTTCCTCATCCAACCCCCATAAATCCCTGTGTGTCCTCCTGCAGCACTCCCGAAGGACAACAGGCAAAACAAGACAAAAAAGTCTGACGTGTTGAGTAAAAACGGCAATTTTTAGCATATTTTTAGGGCCAACGTGTTGCTACCAGACGTACAGTGTGAGCAGTCAGATCGCATCCGAGAACTGGGTCATGCAGTGTGAGCGCATGACTCGTGAGATCTGCCCTGCGAGGAAGTCGTACAGTTTGAGCTGAAGCTGAGTGCTACGATTGGAAAAGTCGCACAATGTACGCCCGGCTTTAGTTTTGGTCAGAGGGGCCGACGGCGCCAAATGGCAGCCTCGCCTCTGTCAGACCTCCCCAGGGCGGCAGTGGCTACAAGTAGCTTACCATCACTAGCAGTGTGTGAATGTAAGAGTGTGTGAAAGCGTCTTTGGGTGTCTTGAAAAGCGCTATATAAGTTCAATGCATTATTATAACATTCCTAGTGTGTGATCGTTATTATAACGTAAAAGTCAGTCACATGTGATGTGGAGAGCCTGAAATGCGACCTCCTGAACAGAATTCCTTACAGAACCGGGTCACGCTGTGGTGTAAAGCTGGATTTCCTGCTGTAATGCTGTCTGTCAACTAGTGCTGCGTTAAGAGTCACTGTTGCAGAATTACTGACTGACACAAAAACAACCCGAATTTTCTCCGAGCCTGACAGTAATAGTCATGTGGACCGTTTCGTCGGCCAGGGCTTCGATATGTTCCGATTCGCCGCTGATTCTAACCTTACATCCCGTTCCACATTTTGTGAACTTGACAATTTAGCCCGAAGGCAGTGCAGAAGTGAACCACGTCTCTCAAACTTTGCATTTAGGTAGGGAATTGTCTTTAGAATATGTTAAAATTTTTATTTAGCTTACTCACCTCAGACTGGAGCCCGCCATGGCGGGGGAGCAGAGTCGGTGGGCTGCATCTAAATCGCGGAAGAGCCACGGTGGGCACGGCCTCCCTCTTCAAACGGAGACGTGCAGAATAACCCAGTTCAAACTCCATCATGTTGGCGAAGGAATCGCAGGTAAAATGCTGGTTGAAAACTACAGCACCAGGCGGGAGCTGACTGTTTTCCAGACACCGATTGCACGCAATCACTGGCGCCTAATTTCTAAGTCCAGCAGAAAGGAGTGCAACCCCACAGAGCCACCGAACCCACTACACTACACCTTCTCACCATACTAACACGATATGGAACACTAAACCCGAACTACTTTCCTAATAACACTAACAGCCAAACACTAACTAAACTACAATATCCAACAGCCAAACTAACACTAAATAAGTATGTATAACACTAAAAGCTATGCTAAAGACCAGGATACGCTAATGCTATATGCTAATGCTGAACTACGGCTTACCTCCTACACTCGCTTGCAAATCCAACTCCCAACTCGCCACAAGGCGTGGCCGAGACTCTCGATGCTTTTATAACTTTGACACAGAGCTGCTACGTAGTACTCTACTGGTTTACGTAGTATCCTTCTCTTTAGCCATTGGCTAAAGTGTATTCAAAATGACTCAAACTCTATGTTTTAAGCTGAAGGTGGCGCTATACTGTGGCATTTAGGCATAATTTTTAAAGAAAATGCACCAAAATGCTAAAATAATGAATACACACATTTAAAACACTATTAGACACTCATTTATACAGTTAATCAGCAAAAAAAAAGTTAATTTAGACGTTACTTGCACTTTAAGCACACACAAAGATTAACGCACGCACATTTTGACATTCCTTAGACTCTCAGGCGGGAACGATGTAAAAGGGAGTTTAAACTTTCTCCAGGTGCACCCTAAATCAAACAAAGCTATTGCTAGACTTTCTTAAGGGAGTTTTAAAGATAAAGGTCGGTTCCAAGGCAAGGTCATCCTCCTCGTAAAACCCACTCCTCTCTGTAAGACCTACGGGAGCCTGGTATCTATCAACAGGATGAACAGAATGAAGCTACGTTTAATAAGACACCAGATGTTTAACAGTCAAGACATTAATGTTAGTTCAATAATAATAATATCCGTTTTTATCTAACAGAAGCACCCCACCCCCACCCCCCCCACCCCCCCAACCTTTGCGTTTTTTCCAGCGTCTGCAGCTCCGCTGTCTCGGACAAACTAAACACTCCTCTCACTCAGCTATTTTCTGACGTTGAAGTCCAGAAACAGAGATTTTAACCAATCAGTAATGTGTTCACGACTGAAAGAGAAAGTTTTCCAACTAACTTCCAGACAGAGTTGATATAACTCCAGCGAGCAGCGACACGCTCAAGTCAGCATGACTGTGGCTTAGCGATGGGTACCGAATTCGGTACTTTTTAAGGTACCGACCGAATTCCATAGTACCGACTGAGCACCGATTCACGTCATTTGAAACGGTGCCTTGTTTCGGCACCCGTCCTTCATAACGAGAACTTGCCTAGACAGCTGCACACGCGCAAGAGCGTTATGTCGTCGCTCGCTGCGAGCGAGTTGTAAACAGAGCAGCATGGTAGAAAGAACGCACGCTAAAGCTTGGGTCCACTTCACTAAATGTGATGGGTAACTGGGTGATGATGAAACCAGCGACAACGATCTAAGTGAGACATCCTCATCTTAATCTGCGCCGGTAGGTAAATAAAATGTTTAAGATAACGTTAGCTTGATATTTTAGCTTCCGTTTCGCTAATGGTGCGTTTGCTTTCTCCTCGGAACTCCGAATTTTCGACTAGAAGAACATGAGCGTGCTCTAAAGTTTGGCTTCACTTTACTAAATGCGATGGGCGATTGGGTGAAGATGAAACCAGCGACAATGATCTAAGTGTGAGGCATCATCGTTTTAATCTGCTCCAGCAGCTAAATAAACTGTTTAAGATAACGTTAGCTTGATATGTTAGCTTCCATTGCCACCGTTATCAGCTAATGGTGCACAGTAAATTTAGTTCACAGTAAAGATGTTTGCCTCAGTTTAATTATCAGCTAATAAAACTACAAGGACGATGTTAAAATACAAACAGTTGTATGTTATTTATCGTGATATTTATCAAATATGGTTATAAATTGAGAAAAAAATATATTTAATTATAAAAGAGAATTAAAAATATTAAACACTCAAAAGTATTGAAAATTGGTACCGTTAAGTACCGGTATCGATTCATAGGTACCGGGAATTAGTACCGGATCGATTCAAATGTCAAAGGTACCCATCCCTACTGTTGTTGTTATTTTTCCTCCCCGACACACAACAACGTAGTCAAGCTGCTCAGACATGTTCATCAGCACAAACCTATGTGAGCACCTGTTGTCATCTAATGTTGTCATTATTATGATGAAGATGAACAAAACAACAGGAGTCTCCTCCTCAGCTCAGATCAACCCCATGATGCAGGTATCTGGCTGGAACAGGTGAGCATCACAGTAAACCAGTGGAACAAACTGAGCTTTAAATATTTAGGTTTTATGCTCATTTTCTGCTCCAAAACATGAAAGTTAACAGGTGAGAAGTTGCATTTTCATTTAAGATAAAATGATATTTTTATTTTGTTGTTGGCCCGTGAGAAAAGATTTAACCTACAGTAAACAGGAAGTGGAAAGGCTGCAGATAGATGAATAGAATAGAAAATCCCTTTATTGTTCCTCAGTGGGGAAAGCTAGATGTCACAGCAGCGATGACACTTATTACAGGAGAAAAAAAGGAGAATAAAAAATAAGAAAAATTAATAAACAACAAGAAAACATAAATCCTGAATAGATTTTAAAAATGCTGATTATACCACAACAGGGTTTTTCCTGGCTCAAATTGAGGCAGAGGTGGTACCATCCTGCCCATGCGCCAGCACATGCATACTCTGTGCATTCATCTACCTCACTTTTTTAAATTCAAAATATTATAAAAGGCTAAATAATATGCAATGGATTGGTGTTTAGTTCCCTTTTCCCCATCTGATATTTATAGTTAAAACTCTTTTTAAATGTTTGACCTACATTCCAGTAAGATTTTAGGTTTGTATTAATAACACTCATCTTAGTCAAAATAACACATAAATATATGCAGTAAAATATAATGCATTTCATTAACATGCATTTGTGTTGGAAATGGTAATAACATTTAATTTCTGCTGCTAACAATGTAATGGTGGCATGTCTATAATGTACGGGTTAAGGTTAGGGGGTGTTCTGTTTTGCCTTGGCCACCAAAATGCTTTGAAACGGCCCTGGGTGTGTGACAGAGTTTTGAAGGTGATCTGAATTGTCTCAGATGTATAAATACTACATGTGTATAACTTATTGTTTTATACAGGTAAAAGTGTGTAGTGGAGATAAATCTACCTACATTTTACTTTCAAACATTTTGTTTTCTTGTTTTTATTTAACTATTTTCCTGTCCTGTCTGTCTCTCTTCTTCCTGCATCTCCTCTAAACTCCAGAAAAACTGCTGCCTGGATTCTTACTTTTTCACCTCATCATTACTTTTGAACTATGCAGATCAAAGGGATCTCCTGACCGCAAAGCGGAGTGCGCGTTTCGATGCTGCATCAGTGAGGTGAAATCCCCGCAGCACACGATGAGCGGAGCGCGTCACGCAGGAAGGATTAAAAGACAGAATACCAGAGGATTTGAACAGATATGGTTGATTATGTGTTAATAATAATGTTTTGTTGCGCCACCTTGAGAATGTATCGTGCGCCAGATGCAGCGGGCACTTCAATGATCAGAGCGCTGCGTCCTCTCCGCTCAACATAATCCCCGCTATGCTGAGAGTCCATAAATATTGTAATATAGGTAGATACTGGATCTTTCTCTGAAAGATATCTAGCCCCCATAGTTCGATCCCTGCTCCTGGATGAAAAACCGGACATTTTATCCCCCCCCCAGACGCCCCGGACAGAGAGTGAAAAGTGGACATGTCCGGGGGAAAGAGGACATATGGTCACCCTACAATAGCTCCAACCATAGATATGTACCAACTAGCGAGAAAAGCAATTTTCAATCTTCTTTTCCTGTAGCGGTTTTAGTGCTTTTCAGTGCACCGCTGCTGATACAGCGCCCCAATGGTGGCGCAACGCTGCAACTGTAGTTAAAATAACATCCATATAGCTGGGGGCAGAGTGAAATCAGGCTGGGACGGAACAAAAATAGCTTGAGGCGGCCGCCACGCAAATTTGAACGCAGGAAAAACCCTGCACAAGTTCTGAATACCACTGACGTGTTTTATTTAAAATTGACTTTTTCGTGTGTAATTTGATTATTCCACATTCAGTGTTATTGCAAAAATAAGTTTGTTTCCAAATGAAAAGGTTCAAAATTGCATTTATGTTGATTAAGAAAATGTGCAAATTTGCTGTCACTTTTTCAAGAAATATTAAGTTTGGCCCGCGACTTCGTCCTAGAGTTTAATTTCGGCCCCGTGTGAATTTGAGTTTGACACCCCTGCTTTAAGGCAATGGTTCTCAATCCTGGTCCTGTGCCACTTACACACTAGCATCAGTTCCTCTCCACTCCACTCCACGCTAGGGTTGCAGGGATTAACCGGTTTAACTATTAACCCCGGTTAACCCCCCGTAAAGATTTCTCCAACACCACCTATAAAAAACAAAAAGACAATAGCACGACCCGCACAGACAAAAACAAAAGTAAAACTGAACTTGCATATGCAGCAGAAGCAGAACCAGTGACAACAACCATCGGGACTGCCCCATTTCCACCTAGGAAGCAGTTGAAATCTCCTGTGTGGAAATATTTTAGATATATTAGAAATATTAATAGTATAATAGATTATATTAAAATCAAACCGGTTAATCCCTGCAACTCTACTCCGCGCCCCCCAGCCTGGCCGCATTTGTTCCACACTACCTTAGGAATGCGGACATGAATGAGCACATGGGCGGTCTCCAAAATTGGTGCAAATAATAGATATCAGTGATGTCTTGAGCTCATCTCTGAGCACGTGGGTGGGGCAAAAGATTATTGAACAAAGGTGGCCTGAGCAGTCTTTCTTTTGGAGACTCTGACTCTGATATCATATCCTGTCTGGCAGCCTGACAGCAATGTGTGTGTGTGTGTGTGTGTGTGTGTGTGTGTGTGTGTGTGTGTGTGTGCGTGTGTGCGCGCGCTCCTCACAGCAATGAGAGAGAGAAAAATGGCTTCAGTCAGAGGCTTGTTAACTCCACAGCATCCAGAACGATAATGAAACAACCTGCGGGGGTTTCCCGCAGGATGATTCTATCCACCAATCTTAGGCTCCTCCTAATGGTAGTTGTGATTTTGAGCTGGCTAATCAGTCAACAGTAGGTCTGTTGGACCAGTTCCACTCCAAGGAGACCGCCTCGGGAAGAGGGCTGAAAAGACGTCCGGCTGCGAGTGAGAAAATCCAAGGCCACTCAAATGATAACACTCCCATCCTGTTCCAGGCGGAGTAGAGCCGATGCTAGTGTGTAAGTGCCATTGGAGGGCCGTACTCCAGCATGTGTTAGTTGATTCCCTGCTTTAACACACCTGATTTCAATGAACAGGTAATTAACAGGTTTCTGCAGGGCTTGGTGAGCTGCTGAACAGATGAGTAAACCACTGAATCAAGCGTGTTGGAGCAGAGAAACCACTAAAACATGCTGGATTTCGGCCTTCCAGGACCAGGATTGAGAACCCTTACTTTAAGGTCTTTCTCCTGACAACTAATGCTCTTTACGATAATGGACATGTTAGCTTGTTAGCTTCTACAAAAATAATCTACCACCCATTGATGTAGATTTGATCTTGACATTGGTGAGGACTTATAAATTTATGCCAGCGACAGTCAGAAAGAAATGCATGTATGTACTGCCCTCTAGTGGCTGGAAACTACACACGGCAACTTTAACAACTATAGTTTTATAGCTATACACTTTTTAATATTAATAAAATTAGTTTTTCCATAAAAAAGCTTTTTTGAATCGATTCGTGAACATGTTTTCTGCCCTCTGGTGGAAGCTAAAGATTTTTTACAAAATGTATTTAGCTTCAGTCTTGTAAAAGTAAATTTTTGTATTTAGTGATGAACCAATAAGAAATTAGTAGGCCGATACTAATCTGATCTGATATTAATATCACTGTAATGGCCGCTAACCGATATTTGTCGATACCGATATACTGACATTAATGCTTCTAAAATCAGAAGATTTTGTATAGAATGAAAATTATTAAAGCTGAATTTGTGTTATTATGAGCACACATGATGATGAGGATCAGTACCTCCAAATCTGAGACCATGGTTTTCAACCGGAAAAGGTCAGGAGAGAGGTCCTACCTCAAGTGGAGGAGTTTAAGTATCTTGGGGTCTTGTTCACGAGTGAGGGTAGGAGGGATCGGGAGATCGACAGGCAGATTGGTTCAGCATCTGCAGTGATGCGGACGCTGAGCCGATCTGTCGTGGTGAAGAGGGAGCTGAGCCAGAAAGCCAGGCTCTCGATTTACCGGTCGATCTACGTCCCAATCCTCACCTGTGGTCATGAGCTTTGGGTAATGACCGAAAGAACGAGATCGTGGATACAAGCGGCCGAAATGAGTTTCCTCCGTAGGGTGGCCGGGCTCAGCCTTAGAGATAGGGTGAGGAGCTCGGACATTCGGGAGGGACTCGGAGTAGAACCGCCGCTCCTCTGGATCCAAAGGAGTCAGTTGAGGTGGTTTGGGCATCTGGTCAGGATGCCTCCTGGACGCTTCCCTGGGGAGATGTTTCAGGCATGTCCGGCCGGCAAGAGCCCCCCGGGTCGACCCAGGACACGTTGGAGAGGTTACATCTCCAATCTGGTCCGGGAACACCTTGGGGTCCTGCCGGAGGAGCTGGTGGAGAAGGCCGGGGAGAGGACGGTCTGGAGGTCCCTAGTTGGGATGCTGCCCCCGCGACCTGGACCCGGATAAGCGGAGGAAGACGATGACGACGATGAGCACACACCACACACATTTATGCTTCTGAGATGATTACACTGTCACATGACTAAACAAATACACATCACCCCCCCTCACCCCCTGAAACAGATAAACAGAAACAAGATTGGCCCAGTTTTATTTATCGGGCCGATACCGATATGTTAAAAAATGATTAACTTCTGCCGATTCTGATATTGATGCCAATTTATTGTGCATCACTATTTGTATTAGTCCAGGGGTGTCAAACTCTTAATTCACACTGGGCCGAAATGAAAATCTGGGACGAAGTCGCGGGCCAAACTTAATATTTTTTGAAAAAGTGACGGTACCAGGTAGACAGGAGAGAGAGCATGCGCATGCGCTGACGGCCCGATCACCGGACACACGGCAGTGTTTGAAGCAGATGGCAGCTCGTTAATCAACTTCCACAAACAGTTAAGACGCATTTTCGCCTAATTTACTCGCTGACAACGCAAAAAAATAAAATAAATCTGGTAAATATAATACACTCAACCTGGAGGTACAGTGGGGCAAAAAAGTATTTAGTCAGCCACCGATTGTGCAAGTTCTCCCACTTAAAATGATGACAGAGGTCAGTAATTTACATCATAGGTTTACTTCAACTGTGAGAGACAGAATGTGAAAAAAATCCATGAATTCACATGGCAGGATTTTAAAGAATTTATTTGTAAATCAGGGTGGAAAATAAGTATTTGGTCAATAACAAAAATTCAACTCAATACTTTGTAACATAACTTTTGTTGGCAATAACAGAGGTCAAACGATTACTATAGGTCTTTACCAGGTTTGTACACACAGTAGCTGGTATTTTGGCCCATTCCTCCATGCAGATCTTCTCGAGAGCAGTGATGTTTTGGGGCTGTCGCCGAGCAACACGGACTTTCAACTCCCTCCACAGATTTTCTATGGGGTTGAGGTCTGGAGACTGGCTAGGCCACTCTAGGACTTTCAAATGTTTCTTACGGAGCCACTCCTTTGTTGCCCGGGCGGTGTGTTTGGGATCATTGTCGTGTTGGAAGACCCAGCCACGTTTCATCTTCAAAACTCTCACTGATGGAAGGAGGTTTTGGCTCAGAATCTCACAATACATGGCCCCATTCATTCTGTCCTTAACACGGATCAGTCATCCTGTCCCCTTAGCAGAAAAACAGCCCCAAAGCATGATGTTCCCACCCCCATGCTTCACAGTAGGTATGGTGTTCTTGGGATGCAACTCAGTATTGTTCTTCCTCCAAACACGACAAGTTGAGTTTATACCAAAAAGTTCTACTTTGGTTTCATCTGACCACATGACATTCTCCCAATCCTCTGCTGTATCATCCATGTGCTCTCTGGCAAACTTCAGACGGGCCTGGACATGCACTGGCTTCAGCAGCGGAACACGTCTGGCACACACGGCGCACACGGTTGCAGCGGCTTATGGCTCTCCGGCTCAGTACTCCCTTTTTTTTTGTTTAGTTTGCTTAGTTTGTATGTCTTTCTTATTTTTTTATGCACCATCGGCTCTACTTTCAAAGTTTTCTACACCCGCCAGAGCCTCATAGACATTGGTGATCAGCATCAAACATCTGTTTCACTGGACTTCCTTCGCACGCACAACATCCCAGATCATATGGCGAGACCACCAGCTCCCCGTGAATTGTTATTGGGACTAAGCGGAGGCACAGACGGAGGGAAAGGAAGCAAAGGCGGGGCAGCAGGTCCGCCATCATGCTGAGGCTAAAAAACAAACCACACAAGCCACCTCTGCCGAGCCTCTATCTCTCCAACGCTAGATCCCTCGTGCAAAAAACGGACGACCTGGAATTACAACTAGTGGGAAATCGCTATGTTCGTGGCTGCTGTGCCTTGATTGTTACGGAAACCTGGCTTCACCCGGGAATACCCGATGCTAGCGTTCAGCTAGCAGGCCGCACTCTGCTTCGCTGGGACAGAACAAAGGACTCCGGTAAGAGCAGAGGGGGAGGGCTCTGTATTTACTTGCATGAAAGCTGGTGTAACAACGGGACAATTATAAACAGTCACTGCTCCCCGAACCTCGAGTACATGTCGGTGAGATGCCAGCCTTTTTTTCTACCGAGAGAGCTAACAGTAGTGATCATCGTGGCTGTGTACATCCCACCCGATGCCAACGTAAACACGGCGCTCTCTATCCTGCTAGACACCATTAACGAACAGCAGCGGGCCCACCCAGATGGGGTTCACATTATTGCAGGTGATTTTAACAAGGCCAACATAAAGACTGTACTCCCAAAGTTCTATCAGCAAGTCAAATATCCCACCAGAGGAGAAAACACTCTAGATCATTTTTACTCCAACATCAAGCATGCATACAGAGCCATACCCCTCCCCCACCTCGGTCAGTCTGACCATCTCTCTCTCCTGCTCTCCCCAGCCTACACCCCCCTCAGGCGCAGTGCCAGGCCCACCACAAGGACTTTTACAACCTGGCCAGAAAATGCTCTCAACAAATCACAAGACTGCTTCACAGAAACAGACTGGGACATATTTGAACAACAGGACCTAGAAACTTTCACAGGATCAGTACTGGACTACATCAAGTTCTGTACTGCAAATGTGACATTGGACAAAATCATTCGGGTTTTTCCAAATCAAAAACCCTGGATGACCAGCGAGGTCCGCTCACTCCTCAAAGCCCGTGATGCCGCCTTCAGGTCAGGTGACAGAGCTCTGTACAGGGCTGCTCGAGCTAACCTGAAAAGGGGGATTAAAAAAGCCAAGTCAGACCACAAAAGGAATATCGAGTCCCACCTGTCCAGCAACAACACACGAGAGGTATGGCAGGGAATGCGAGACATCACCAACCACAGAAGCAGCACTGCGAGAACAGAAAACCTGAGTGTACAGCTGGCAGAGGAAATAAACAGCTTCTTTGCCCGCTTTGAAACACCACAACAGCAACACTCATCTGCTTCAGCCCTGCTACCATCCTCATCCTCACCTGGTTCTTACACCGCTCCACTCACTGTAACGGAGCACGATGTCAGACGTGTGCTCCTAGCAGTGAACCCCAGGAAGGCGGCCGGTCCAGACAGAGTACCTGGCAAAGTACTAAGAGCATGCGCACACGAGCTCAGCCTCATCTTCACCAGACTCTTCAACCTCTCACTGGATCAGGCAACCATCCCATCCTGTCTAAAATCAGCCACAATCATCCCAGTACCGAAGAAGTCTCCCATCTCCAGCTTAAATGATTACCGCCCTGTGGCCCTCACACTGGTAATCATGAAATGCTTTGAGAGACTACTCCTTCAGCACATAAAGGATCACCTCCCCCCAGAATTCGACCCCCACCAGTTTGCATTCCGTGCAAACAGATCAACAGAAGACGCCATTGCCACAGCCCTCCACGCTGTGCTGAGTCACCTAGAGCAGCGGCAGAGCTACGTCCGAATGCTCTTTGTGGACTACAGCTCAGCCTTTAATACAATCATCCTGGACATCCTCATCAACAAACTGGTCACTCTTGGCCTCCCTCCTCTCACATGTGCCTGGATAAAGGATTTCCTCACAAACCGGCCCCAGACTGTGAGACTCGGCCCTCATCTCTCCTCAACTCGCACACTGAGCACCGGCTCCCCACAGGGCTGTGTGCTGAGCCCCCTCCTGTATTCTCTGTACACCCACGACTGCAGTCCGACCCACAACAACACTCTCTTCATCAAGTTTGCTGATGACACCACGGTGGTCGGACTCATTTCGAAGGGAGACGAGGCAGAGTACAGAGAGGAAGTCCTGAAGTTGGCAGCTTGGTGTTCAGAAAACAACCTGTCCCTGAACACCAAGAAAACAAAAGAGCTCATTGTCGACTTCAGGAGACACAGCACCCACTTGGCCCTCCTCTACATCAACCGGGAGTGTGTGGAGAGGGTCCACACTTTCCGGTTCCTTGGTGTCCTCATCTCTGCTGACATTCCCTGGGCGGAAAACATCTCAGCGGTCATCAAGAAGGCCCAACAGCGGCTGCACTTCCTGAGAGTCCTCAGGAAGTACAAACTGAACTCGGACCTGCTGCTGACCTTCTAACGCTCGTCCATTGAGAGCCTGCTAACCTACTGTATCACGGTATGGTACGGCAGCTGCACCAAGGCGGATAGAGTGAGGCTTCAGAGTGTGGTAAAGACAGCACAGAAGATCATCGGCTGTCCTCTCTCCTCCATGATGGACATTTATTCCTCCCGCTGTCTCAGTAGGGCAGCAAACATCATCAAGGACAGCTCCCACCCTGGCTTCAACATGTTCAGACTGCTTCCCTCAGGGAAGCGCTACAGGTGCATTAATACAAAAACCCACAGACTCAAAAACAATTTCTTCCCCAAAGCAATAACCACTCTGAACTCACACATGCACCGATAACACAGCTCCCCACTTCCCACTTCCTCCATTGACCACCACTATCTATTTATACCAAATTCCATGTGCAATAATTGTATATACATAACATTACTGTCCATATGTACATAGCGCTGCAGAACTGTAACAATACTGTGCAATAATTTGTATATAACACTTACTGTCCATATATACATAGCGCTGCAGAACTGTACCCCCCCACCCCCAAGTATGTTTGTTTTACACTGAGTAGGAGATGCTCTGTATCTCACTTTACACCTATATAGTGACAATAAAGGCATTCTATTCTATTCTGCAGGATTTGATCCCCTGCCGTTGTAGTGTGTTACTGATGGTGACCTTTGTTACTGTGGTCCCAGCTCTCTGCAGGTCATTCACCAGGTCCCCCCGTGTGGTTCTGGGATTCTTGCTCACCGTTCTCATGATCATTTTGACCCCACGGGATGAGATCTTGCGTGGAGCCCCAGATTGAGGGAGATTATCAGTGGTCTTTTATATCTTCCATTTTCTGATAATTGCTCCCACAGTTGATTTTTTCACACCAAGCTGCTTGCCTATTGTAGATTCACTCTTCCCAGTCTGGTGCAGGTCTACAATTCTTTTCCTGGTGTCCTTCGAAAGCTCTTTGGTCTTGGCCATAGTGGAGTTTGGAGTCTGACTGTTTGAGGCTGTGGACAGGTGTCTTTTATACAGATAATGAGTTCAAACAGGTGCCATTAATACAGGTAACGAGTGGAGGACAGAAAAGCTTCTTAAAGAAGACGTTACAGGTCTGTGAGAGCCAGAGATTTTCCTTGTTTGAAGTGACCAAATACTTATTTTCCACCCTGATTTACAAATAAATTCATTAAAAATCCTGCCATGTGAATTCATGGATTTTTTTTTCACATTCTGTCTCTCACAGTTGAAGTGTATCTCTAATGTAAATTACTGACCTCTGTCATCATTTTAAGTGGGAGAACTTGCACAATCGGTGGCTGATTAAATACTTTTTTGCCCCACTGTATAATTTTGAAGGCATTTTTTAAAAATTTGCTTTTCAACAGCTCCCAGTGGGAAGGGAGCTTGTTTGTAAAATGCATCTATTACTTTACAATCGTAAACATCCGGTAGAAAGGCCGGCTACACCCCCCCCCCCCCCCCCCCCCAACAGATTATTGCAATGAAAATATTTAAGTAATGCAATAATAAAGAGATTGCAATAATAGACACTATTAGATAGATAGAAAAACAGCTAAAGTGAGCCCAAATCAATATAGATGTTCCTTGATGCTCTTATTTTAATGGTCTCGACGTCAGCGTTCAGGCCACATTATTTAATTTTCCTTCCATTAATGTTCAAACTATTTGCAGTTTCATAAAATTCTTGTTTTACAAGTTCAGCAGGAGAGTATAAACACAGCCTTGTTGCGTCACATTTGCAAACAGTTGTTTTGCATAGTAAAGCGTGAACGTCCTGGTGAACTACAACAACAAACAGGATTCTGAGACCGGTGGGGGGAGGGCCCGAGGTATTTGAGTCTTTTGCGTTCTAGGGAATGTGTGCAGAGGAACCCCCTCTCCATGAAGCAGAAATGTGTTTACCTTCACCTGAGAAGAACAGCCAGTTATTTCCTGTCTGGCTGTCCACATTTTAAATTGGCAGATGGGTTTTATTTCTTGAACCAAAATGACAAAGTGAGGTAATATCATCTCTGACATCCAATATCCTTTACACATCAGATGGTAACTGTTTATCCAGAGGCCATGTTTGTGTAACGGCTCTCCGAGATTCCACCACTGGAACCTCTTGCGCTCAAACAATGGTTCTCATGTTATGACATGAAAAAAACACAGCCTCCTCTTTCTCTCTAGGTGTTCCTCACAGGGTTCAGACCTTTTCAAAGTTCTTGACATCGGCTTGTTCTGAGGAAAGTTGTTTCATTTTATTTCTAAGCCTTGCTTGTCTCTGGTTTGTGTCAAATTTCAAAGGCTGAATGTTCTGCTTGTTTTTACTAATCATGGTAAATCTGTAATCTGGTGTTGAAACCTATCAGGTCCGAGTTAGAGATAGATTAGTATATTATACATATCCCTTATGTAACTTAGTTATTTTGACTTGTGATGTTATGCTGGAGAGAGTGAAACATGGATCCAGCATGGCTGCTCATTGTGCTCTGTGAGGATATAAGGTGGTATCGCTCAGTAAACCCTGGTGGTGTCTTTCAGCTGGGTTGGGTTAGGTTTATGTCGATGGGTTAGACAGAGAAGCAGCATCAGCAGCCTCCATTAGTCCTCCTAAGTCTATTCCTGTCATTTAGCTTATGTTCTGTTCTCTGCCTGGACTTGTTTTAATAACCCCTTCCTCTCTTTTCCTCAGCCCAAGTGGGACGTAGGTATGAAAATAACTTCCTCTGCTAATGGCTAAACCCTCTCTTGCACTCCACTTTTCCTGAGTCGTAACATATTTTGTGTTTTAGCTTTCGTCCTGTGTCATGTTTGCTGACGCTCATAGCTGTGTAGACAGATCTGATGTGCATTTCTTTCTTCCATCTGAGAAACCTACAGATGGCTCTCTCTTCTCTCCACGCAGCAGTCTTTCCCAGCAGGTGGGAGGGGGAGGTGGAACATCTTCATGTCTTAAGCATTTCTGAGGGGGATTCAGTGAAGTTGTGGGGGACACGCACACAGCAAGACGAAAGATGGAGAGAGCTGTTTGATGTCAGAGATGCCTGCTGGTAACGAAGGACAGCTGGTGCAGTCCTACAAACCTCATTATCCTGGGCTTCCACTAATCTAGACAGGAGGGAAAAAGCAGACTCTGCTCTTCCTAAACAGCGACTTTGTTTAACATCAACAAATGAGCCTGAATTACACTTATTATTGCGTAAAATGCTTTTTGTTTTGGCATTTTAAACCCTTAATTTAGTGCTTAAACATGCACGCACACACTACAGTTAGGATCTGTCACACACAGAACATTCCCAGAATAGCCCCAGTCTCTTTGTAATGATCCTTTACGTGTTTAACTGATTTAGAAAAAAAATTTTACAAATGTAATTGCATGACTGAATAAAACAAAAACGAAATAGTGTGGGGATGTCCGATATTATCGACTTACTAATAGTTTTGGTTGACATTTGCATTAAGATGTAATATTGAACTTTTACGAAAACGTTTACGAGTCATGTAGGATGAAGGTCTGAGCCCTTTGCAGATGGTTTTTAATGAGCTTTTTTATGCATATGAATTGGTCTTGCACATGGGACAACACAAACTTCCGCACTTTTTCTGTGTTGATATAGATATACTATTATATCATTAGAAAGCTTGGTGATTTCAAAGATATATGGGTATAAGGATATAAGAACAACTGTAGACACATTAAACACTTTTGTCAAATCACTCGGAAATTTTAATTAAAATCTAACTCACCTAGGGCTGGACAATAATTCAATAACAACATATATCGATCAATAGACGTGGTTCAATAGGCAAAAAATGGATCAATAAAAACCTTCAATAAAAGTTTCCTTTTTCCATTATAGCCTTTTGGGTAGCTTCATTCTAGAGTAATTACTTACACCCAACCAATCAAAAACACAGACCCAAGCACGCTAAGTCACCAAGCCCTCCCTCTCAAACCTAAACAGACAGCGGTGTGACCTATACAAGATGTTGCAACAGAGGTGGAAGAAACTGTCCTGAAAAAAGGTTACAGTACTTCACCAGTGTGGCGATATTTTCATTCTTACAAGTCTGACAAAAAACAAACAACGATAGTTTGCAACAGAGAATCGATGTAAAACAAGTCTGGTAACGCAACCAACTTGTTTTATAATAAAGTAATGGCCTAAGGTGGCCAGGGCTGCACTTAAAATATATTTGATATTTTTCATATAGTTTCAGTAATTATTGAAATCGATCAATAAGATTTTTTTATCGATGAGCTTTTTTTCTATATTGTCCAGCCCTAAACTCACTGTTCAAAGCCTCATTGACAGTACAGAGCCATCTCGGACAAAAGCTGTCTTTTTACATTCACAAAGGTCCAATAAAAGCACTTGAATGAATGAGTTAATTAACAGCAAGTCTTACGTTCACAATCCAACATTTTTTACTGATGAAAACACTTCCAATTTCCTTCAGATGTGTCTATTTCCCAGCATAGTTTCCATTAGCATTGTCATATTAGCTTCAGACCTTTGACATATTATTGATCAAATAAGTGAAGGTTTCCCCCTCTGCTGGGACAAAACTAGCAGCTATTGGCCAATAGGTCTAATGTACTGCCCTTTATCATCACCTGTGTAGCTCAAATCAATTGTGGTGCATGAAATACTGTATAAAATCTCACATGGGCCCCACATGGTCTGCTTCTGCAAACTGACTATATAGTGTTTGTTGTTTTCTAGCTTAGATGTTTTAGTATTTTTTACATCTAATGTGTCTTTTTATGGTTGTTTAGTCATTTGTTATTTTTCTGTTGTTTTAATCTTTTAAACAGACTTTGGTTTTTTGTCTCATTGGTGAATGCTATTTTTGTTCTAATTCCATTAAAGACTGTGGATACAAGTAGCCTATAGAAATCTAGACAAACAGTAGCAGAAGCAAATAGATTTTGCAACGTGGATTCTGGACGTCTCATCTTCCTCCAGACTCTGGGACCTTGATTTCCAAAGGAGATGTAAAATTTACTTTCATCAGAGAACATAACTTTACATAACATAACAAAGAACATAACTTTGGACCACTCAATAGCAGTCCAGTCTTTATCCCAGGCAAGGCATTTTGGACGCTCTCTTGTCCAAGAATGGCTCGACACAAGGAATGCGACAGCTGAAACCCGTGTCTTGCACACGTCTGTGCGTGGTGGTTCTTGAAGCACTGACTCCAGCTGCAGTCCACTCTGTGAATCTCCCCAACATTTCTGAATGGGTTTTGTTTCACATCCTCTCCAGGGTGCGGTTATCCCTATTGTTGTACACCTTTTCCTACCACATCTTGTCATTCCCTTCACCTCTTTATTGATGTGCTTGGACACACATCTCTGTGAACAGCCAGCCTCGTTAGCAATGACCTGCTGTGTCTTGCCTTCCTTGTGTAAGGTGTCCATAGTTGTTTTTTGGACAATTGTCAATTCAAATTCAATTCAAATCCAATTCAAAAATACTTTATTAATCCCAGAGGGAAATTAGGGTTTCAGTACACACAATTCTGAGATCAGAATCAAAATCAGAATCAGAAATGCTTTATTGCCAGTGCTCCAGCATCCCAAAGCATAGGAATTTGACTCTGCAGCACAGCCTGACCAAGGTTACACACACACACACACACATGTAGACAAAACAGATACAGGCAGACCACGAGAGCAGCCATGAACGGCGCTCATTTCATTTAAATGAAAAAGGGATTACATGAGGATAAATTGGGGGGAGGGGGAAAAAAGGCATTCCAGAGTTACTTCCGACAGGGCGTAGCTTTGCTATGCAAAAAACACCTTAAACATATAAGCACGAACATCACAGTTCACAACATGAGACTCCAATAGGAAGGCGGGGGTGGGGGTGGGGGGGCTGGGATCCAGTTTCCCCCAGCGAGAGCAGCCATCTGAGGCGCTCATCTACTGTACAGTCACAGGTGGAAGGGAGATCTTGGGAGAAGCAAAGAGCACATTGACTCCTACAGCTGATGACCTCGCCAGACTGAAGTCCACCAATCCGGGGGGGGGGGGGGGTGTCAGGTTTTCACAGCATCTGTCTGCATTCCTTCGTGGGGGTTTTAGTTGCTTGCAGCTCAAAGCTACCAGGGCGTCACATTCAGATAACAAGAATTTGTTGGGGTCAGGCTGAGATTATTTTCCTCTCTGCCTTCAGTCTTTAAACTGATCATTTCCAGTCCTTCAGTGAAGCCAATTTTGGGTTAAGCTTGTCCATACCGTCTGGTGACTCTGCGAGATGACATCCATTTTGCGCACTAATACCGGTATCACAGCTAGAACATTGTCCAGCTTACGATTCACCTCGAGTAACGTCCCAGTCTGAGAAGTCTCCACACAGACGGTGCTTTCCGTGGTTGCGGGTTGCCCTCCAATCGCTCCCGTCTTCCCAAATTTCCAGAAGACCAGATATCCTCCCACTCCAATCACGAGAAATCCAGTGATCATCAGACCAAATATCCACACGTCTTTGATGTCCTCAATGGACAGCTGGGAGAGGCATACGATCTTCCACTCCTTCCAGGAATCCAAAATATATCCCACCGGGTGTGTCCCCTGTGGACATGTGGGAGCCCCCTGCTCCGTTCTCATTGTTGAAAAAATCTTATTGATTGCATTGAATGGCCAGTTTATCAAATCCATGGTTAGTAAAAAATTGTTTTTTTTAGAAGAAATGCAGAGAAGTGCTCTGTGGGCAGACAGGACAAAGAACCTTAGGAAAAAAAGATAAGGGAGCGAAAGAGGGAAGTGTCTGTACTCCTTGAGTGCAAAGAAGAAAAAAAACATACATACATAGACACATGACAAGAATTGGTGACTGTGGTCATTCGCAACCCGAGTCACGCTACCGTAATAGATCAAGAGGGTTTATAAGAGGATAGAGTCAGGGGGAGGGAAAAAAAGGCACTTCAGTTACCCTCCACAGAGAGGGCAGCTTTGCTATGCAAAAAAAACACCTCAGACAGAAATGCACACAGACTTCAGACATTACACAACATAAGTGTCCACTAGGTGGGGAGCTAGGGTTGGGACTCTCCTCACTTCAGTGCGTGCAGCCCATCGACATATACATATACGGACAATGGGTTTCCATAGGCACCAATAACACGTTTTTGAAGAAAAATGTGAGGTGGCCACCACCACCATTTTCACCGTGTCACAGGTTCCGTCAAGCCCAGACAATTCCACAAAAGGGAAGAGAGGTGGATCTGAGGGTGGGACTGTAAGGCTGGGATCAACTGACGACACCCGGTCGAACTAGCTACAAGCTAACCTGAAGCTAACCCAAAGCTAATGCGGAGGTGGGAGCTAAGCTAACAGAGGTAGCAACCTAGCTACAACCGGAGTTAACTGTGCACAACACCAGAGCTTCTGAGTCAGAGATACGCCGGGCTGACCGTCAGCGCTGGACTGACCATAGGGCATAGCGGGCAACTGCCCGCTGGGCCGACCCTTTCATCTTTTATTGGCCGGTGTCTGTTTTTTTTTTTTTTTTCCTGGCCTCTAGTTGTTGCGAACAACTTGTCCGCGCCGCCCCACGCGACGCCTCGTAAAAGTTGGTGGATTGGCCAATTGGTAATAATACACTCTGGGCTGGACCAATAGCCAGAGGTCTGATGCACCTGCCAGTTGTTTGTGAATCTCAGTAAACAGACAGACGAGCTTTACAAATGGAGAACAAAAAACGGAAAGGAGGAGCGGAGAAAATTCGACTAAAAAAGAAACTGGCCCTTCAGGCTGATGCTGGCACATGTGTTAAAATCTCACAGTTGTTTGGTAGTGAAGGTTCAAGTAAAATCAATTTAGGAAGTGATGGAGCCTCAGCCCAGCGACAGGTTGGAGAAGAAAAGAGGGAGGAGGAGGAGAAACCCGAGCCGGTGTTGTGCCATAAATTGACTCGCTGCCAAAAAATGATTAGCCACCGCGGGATCGCGCACGGTTAGGTAATTGCATTTCTAGACAAAATTCCCCAGGATTTCGCCCTAAAACTCAGCATATCTAGCAATATGGACATTCAGAAAGCAAAGATAACCTCTTCCGGTACTTAAATAGATGTTTATCGCGGATATTAGTGTGGCAGTGTTTGTGGCACCCTGCGCGGGAGCACGAGGACGTGCTTGTGGAAAGAGGGAGGAAGATGTGGCAGTGTGGTGAGCATCCACAATGTCCCGATTGATCATGCGCCCTGGCTACTTGGCCAAGGAGATGTCCCTTTGGCTGACTGGTTAGAGCGTATGACTCTCACTCGGGAGTATGGGGATCGAATCCCGCCCGGGCACTCGTTTCTGCACTTTGCCACATTAGTTTTTCCAGTTCGGAAGTTGTTTTAAGTGTTGCTATTTGTCTTAAACGTTCACAATGAGGATATATTAATCCTTTTTGCAATATTTGCGATTGAAAGATGGTTTGTGCCACAAACTTTGTGGTAAGAACTGGCTTTCTTTATGTTACAGCTTTGATACTAAAAAAAATAAATAAACAATGTAAAATGGCACCCTGTATTGAATGTAAACGTTGTATAAATGGAAATAAACAATTCTCCAGCGATTTAATTTTTTCCCCTTCCTTTCTTTAGTCCACTTGACATGGAGCCACAGTTAACTAGTTTGGGGCACATTTTTACTTGAAAAAAAGCATTTAAAATGATCAAGCTTTGGCTTTAATAACACTGTGTAGGTTACTATCTATACATTACTTTGCTCTATTTAAAAGTAACAAGATAAAAGCACTTCAGCACATAAAATTAAGATTGTCACTTGCCAAATAGACTACACCCTCCCGTTTACCTATAAGAAATGCCTCAAAATATCTTTAAATTCTTTATTGATGATTTAATTGTAGACAACTAAAATGGCATTTTACTTGCCAAAAAGTGATTGAATTGCTAAGATTTTCATGGAGGCTAAAATTGACCAAATAAGGGTTTTATGTATTATCTGTTGATGTTACTGTACTCATACTGTCTACTGTATCATCATAAACACCCCAAAAATGGCAACAAAAAAAAAAAAAAAGAAAAAAAAAGAAGATAATTTCCATTGCCAAAAATTGATTACAGTGTCCTGGTCACCTGTAAAGGGTTACATTTACCTAAATATTACCTTATTTGTTATCTCTTGATGTTATTGGTGCCATCACAGGATGCTGGGTGTCTTTCACATTCATAAACACCTCAAAAATGGCAACAAATGATCATTTCCCTTGCCAAAAATTGATTACAGTGTCCTGGTCACGTGTAAAGGGTTAAATTGACCTAAATATTACCTTATTTATTATGATGCTGGGTGTGTTCCACAATCATATTCGAATAAACATGAAAATATTCCGTCCGAATATCTGTTTCTTGTTATAAATATAACAGCTAGAAGGATTTACAGTTAAAATTGGAGAAACACGTGACTCCCCAGGAAGGGTTGTAACACCACTTGCCTCATGCACATAAGTGAACAAAACAAAGCAGCATGGAGACACTCCGTCTCCAACCACCTCTCAGGCAGCAGCCTGCACTCCCAAGTTCTACACGTCACCAGAACATAACCAACCGCAACTCAATAAAAGCAGTGTTATACAAAATGGAAGGCCTGTAGTGTTTAATCTCTTACAGTAACAACTTGTCAACTTTTTGGAGGAATTTATTTGAGAATTTTTTGGTTTTTAGTAATTGTGCAATAGAAAAGTAATCGCTAGATTAATCATCTAAATAGTCATTAGAATAGTCGACTATTCGATAAAATAATCATCAGAATAATCGTTTTAAAAATAATCAGTTACCCCCAACCCTACTTTTTAGAATACCAGGATAGGAAGGATGGTGTAGGTTTACGTTTATTAGATTGATACATAAATACTACCAATAAGAAAGTGTACGTTGGTGTGTGTCAGAAACAGCGTAAGGCTTAATGTCTTTTCCAAAAAAAACAGGTGATGGGCCGGTCTCCAGTCAAAATGCCCGGGCTGAATTTTTGTCCCAGTCCAGCCCTGCTGACCGCTGGGTAAAACCGGGTGGAACACAGAGGTCTCCCGAGAGCTCCACAAGCCGGCAGCCGCACATCAGACAAGCGCCGCTGCGATCTGAGGTGCGCAGAGCTGCCGTTGGGAGAACCGGGTGGAAAAGTTTCCATCCGAGAGCTTCACAAGCCGGCAGCCCGCGCAGCAGATGGGAGCCACGATCAGAGATGCACCGAGCTGCGGGGAGGGGAGAACCGGGTGGAAAACATCAGTTTCCATCCGAGAGCTCCACAAGCTGGCAGCCCGCGCAGCAAACAGGGGCCGCGATCAGACAGATGCGCCGAGCTGCGGGGGACCGGGTGGAACACAGAGGTCTCCCGAGAGCTCCACAAGCCGATAGTCGGAACCCAGCTGCACCAACATGTTATATTTCAACCCATTTTCTAAAGTGCAGCATTATGTTAAATGCACTGGGTTTTACCCTATTACATTTAAATTTCATGGTTAAACAGTACATGTTAAAATCTAAGCTCAGCTCGGCAGTGACCTAAAATACATAAATATAATTTTACTTACCGAAAAAATGAAGTGGAGACTCCTTGGATGCTCTATTAGTGCAATTAATGCCACAGCAAGTCATTTTGTCCAACAATTGCACAAATAATATCCAAAAAAGAATACACAAACACAGAGACTCAAAATCCCGGAACAGTTTCCAGGCGAGGCCGAGGCTCAGGCTGAGGCCTTTCCCCGGAGCTAGCTCTGTGGTCACGTGGGTCAGATGCTCATTAATTATACAGAATTTTAGGCTTTTAATACACTTAAACAGAAGAGTGAGAAAAAAATTTACCCCCCTCAGAGTTGTCATGAGTGTAAACTAGATCATTTAAACCAAAAACATGTTTTGGTACCAGGCTGTAAAACATGTTTATTTCTGCTGTGAAATTGGTGTTTTTAACATGGGAGTCAATGAGGATTTGCTCGCTTCTGACACCAGCCCCCAGCGGCTGAGGGTGGAACTGCAATTTGTTTCATTTCTGCATTGGACTCAATTTCTGTCCCGCATTGTGGGGGCTTGGTGCAGCCACATGGGGCAGCGCTCATCACCTCTGTTTGGACGGGAGTGGGGTGGTGGTGGTGGGGGGGGGGGGGGGGGGTGGGGGGGGATAATGGGATACCATCAAGTGACTCCTAGATACGGTTCCACGGCCTTCACCGGTTACAGTCCTGCCCAGGCTGGGATAGGGAGAGTTTCCATAGCGACGGCAGCATTCCACATTTCTTCTGAGGGGGAAGTTATCACTTCAGCCTCACAGGCTCCAAGGGCACCAGATTCAGATAAAAATTGTTTTGGGGACAGACTGAGATAATTTCCTCCGCCTTAATGTTCTTCAACCCTTCTAGATCCAATAATGGCGTAATTAATCCATCCCAATTCGTGTTGATCCGTCCAATCGCTCCTTGATGGTATCCACCTTTTGTGCCAGAGCCTGAATCTCAGCCAAAGTCCCAAGCTTACGACTCATCTCGACAATTATGAGTTTGTGCGTTCAGAGCCCGATGCATTCCATCCCTGAGCTCCGGGATTGAGCCAATATTCCTCGAAAGCTCGTTAATTTTCCGGTAAGCCAGGTAACCGCTCATGCCAAACAGCAGGAATCCCGACAACAAAATGACAAATATCCAAACATCTTCAGAATCCTCTACAGACAGTTGAGAGAGGCATATCAGGTTCCACTTTTTCCAGGAGTCCATGATATACCCAGCTGACTCTGTCCCAGAGGGGCATCCGGGAGCCCCTTCTCCTGTTCTCATCATAGAAAAATTTTTGTCAATCGTGTTAAGAGACCAACAGACCAGGTCCATTTTTAATAATTTCCAGTTTCCAGAAAAAAGGCAGAAAGCGCCGTCCACACAAGACAGGACAAAGAGCCTTGGGATAAGGAGGAAAGGAGAAGAGAATAAAGCGTCTGTACTCTCCAAGAGCCAGAAGAAGTCAGCAGTCTTCCCCATGATTGTGTAGCCAACTAGACTGAGAGACCATTTAAAGGCCTTTGTATGTGTTTTGAGTTAGTTAGCTGATTAGAGTGTCGCACCAGGGTCTTTGCAAAATATTCTAATATTCTGAGATACATAATTTGGGATTTTCATTAGTTGTCAGTTATAATAATCAAAATTAAAGAAATAATCATTTGAAATATATCAGTCTGTGTGTGATGAATGAATCTAATATACATGTTTCACTTTTTTATCGGAATTGCTGAAATAAATCAACTTTGTCTTGAAATTCTAATTTGATTTTTTATGTTAAATCTGCTGCAGCTTAAATTAAGAAATAATCATTTGAAATATATCAGTCTGTGTGTGATGAATTAATCTAATATACATGTTTCACTTTTTTATCGGAATTGCTGAAATAAATCAACTTTGTCTTGAAATTCTAGTTTGATGTTTTATGTTAAATCTGCTGCAGCTTAAATTAAACAAAATTTAGGCTGCAGCAAATTCAACATAAAACAGTTAAGTTTTGGGTTGCACTAACTAACACAGAAACAGATATTTAGGTCTACACAAGATTAAAACAATGCAAATTTGTCTAAAACTAGAAATTTTTGTTCAGATATATGAAAAGCATAAAAAGGTTTTCTGACTCCTTTGTTTTAATGAAACATAGGGACACTGAATGACTCAGGTATTTTTCATCCCCGTACTGCTGATGTTGTTGCCAGAAACCAAAATTGGTTGTGGAGTGATCTGAGCACTGCTGGACTGGCAGCATTAGCATAATGATAGTATCACCAAGCTAAGACAAAGAGGCTTATCTTAAAGCAGCTTAAAAGAATGTTCGTAGTACGGCCTTCCAAGACCTAAAGCCCTCAAAGCTGTGTGTTCAGCCACCCGCTGACATGACCAAGTCTGCTGAAGTAATTGTCATGCTGAAATGTTGACCTGGTTAGATCTTAACAAGGTTGGCCCATCAGGTACTTTTATTTTTCAGCAGTGTGTGGTGGCTCAGATAGGCATTCGGACTGCAGCTGCAGTGGTAGATTAACAATAGCTTTGAAATTCTTTTCTTTTTGTCTAACTCTCATTTCTTGATGTGAAAATGGCATAAACCTATTATATATAACTGAACAGGAAGAGTTGTTGATTTATTGATGATGCACTGCAAATATTTTGTGTTTCTCCAGACAAGGCAATGAAGTAACAGAAACATTGGTTCTTTAGAAATACTGAGTCATCCAAAGAACCTGACATTGAAAAGGTCCAAATATGCAGGTTATTCAAAGAGAAATGGATCAAATCTGCTCCTGGGTGAATCCACCTAAACTGCTGTTTCCTAAATTCAAAGAAAAATATTTAAACAACTTGTTTTAATAAATACTGTAGAAAATGCATTTTGACTGTTTGAATTTTGATACCTTACATTGTTTTTCATCTAGAATGAAAGCCTTTGTCAACCTATTAGTGAAAATATTGAAATGTGGTGGTTTAAAGAACATAGGATTGGTTTGTACCCATCTTGTAGCACTCTTTGTTCTTGATTGGAAAAAGGGGCTTTGTTTTGTTGTGAAGCTGTGGAAAACCAAAGAACCAATGGTTTCCCAGCTGATAAAGGCTGAAACACAAAGCTTTGTCAACAACAGATTTTTTTTGTTCTGTTGCTTAAAGGTGCTAACTTTTAATTTGTTTGCTTTCCAAACAGAAGCAACGGTAAAGATTATTTATTAGGAAAATTGGTCCAGGATGACATCTACATCAAGGAATTACTTGTGGTCCTCATAGTTTTTTACAGTTTCCTTACGAACAGTATGTTTTTCATCAGGATTCAATTTATTTTTACAGTTTTTTTCCTTGATCTTTTATTGTCATCATTTAACACCGTCAGGTTAAAGCAGGGACATATTTAGATGTCAAAGGCATATAATACTGTAAATAAACATTTATTTAAATCCTCATTAAACATTATTCAATATCTTTTGGTCCCTGGTGAGCATGTGTTTTGTTTGAATGAGTTTATTGAATAACGTTCATGAACTCAGTCATAGTTTTGTAATTGTACATATTTTGCGGGTGGTGTCATGATCTTTTGGGGGGTTACTGCCAAGCTCTGGCCATCAGCTATATTGAAAATGAAGGTAAACACTGGCGCTGTCATGTTCTGTGTTTAGTGAAATGTTCACTTTAAAAAAAAATGTTTTATGATTCCTATCTTCCTCTTGTGAGACTGGTGCCCCAGTGCCTCCCATGGACGAGCCGCCACTGTCCAGTACAGTGATGAATAGAGGGAGTTGGTGAAGATCCTTAATTAGGGTTCCAAGCCCAAAGGGCAGGGAACCCTATTGTTTTTCTACGGATTTTTCATTATTAGGGTTCCAAGCCCAAAGGGCAGGGAACCCTATTGTTTTTCTACGGATTTTTCATTATTTATTATTAGGGTTCCAAGCCCAAAGGGCAGGGAACCCTATTGTTTTTCTACGGATTTTTCATTATTATTTATTATTCTTCTCCGCTACGTTTGTATGGGGGCAGGAGCCAGAAATTGCCAGGGAAAATCTGACATGGCAGTCTGATAGAAAATCCTGACCGCTACTCAGATTCGAAAATTTGGACCCCGAGTCACCTAGGTGGCGCTATTGCAGAGGTGAACATGTTTCAGCTACTACCTCCCAAACCGTAGGTCCTACAGTCAAAAACTTTATATGTACATGGTCCTTGGATGATTCTGCATCTTTTTTGTATTGGCCACGCCCATTTCCGCCTAACTAGATTTTTTGCTAGATTGCAAAAAATGCAAAACTTAGTTTTAATCACCTATTCGTCATTTTTCGTCGAATCAACTTCAAACTTCGTACATACGATCTATGGACTAAGATAAGTTGTTGTGATGAAGAAAAATGCAGAAATATTGAAAATTGGGCTAATGACACCATGTCAAAATCAGTGCGCTAGCTAGCACATGTGGTAATTGATGATATCTTCACCATTTCTCAAGATAAATTGATGAGACTCTAGACCCTTATGAAGTGTGAGCGTTAAGCCCTATCTACCCCATTTTGTGTGGATTCACCAATAGGGGGCGCTAAAGAGTCAAAAAGTTTGTTTCAGCTAAACGGCTTGATGGATTTCCACAGAACTTGGCACATATGTTAATCATCGGACCCTTAAGCTATATTTTGAAAATGATTAAAAAGTGGGCGTGGCTTATAGGCTATAAATAGGCTTTAAAAGCTTTCGCCCATTGACTCATGAAAAATACATATTCTATACAGAAAATTACAATTCATATCAGTCATAGTGACATCTACAATCACAGAACATTTTTTGAATTTTGTCCAATAGGTGGCGCTGTGGTACCCCAAAAATATTTTTGGCATGTTTCTCCCCATTTTTTTCGTAAAAAAACAAATGATCTCATCCAGTATGTTCATTGAGTCAGTCAAATTTAGATGAGTACTTTAAAAAATGTTTTAAACTTTTGCAAATTAGTAGAAATTTGCATAGTATGTCCAACGTACTTTCGTTAACTCCTCCCGGCCGTCAAACTCATTCACATCACAACTTCCCCTGACAAGAGAGGAGGAGCGGCTGACCAAAAGATGTGAAGGGATTTTGGATAATTTGCTTATTTTGTTTAATATGATTTTTTAAATAATTTTTTGGGAATGAAAAAGTTTTTTTAGCGTAACTTCAAAAGATTTTGACATTTTTCAAAGCTGTTCATAAAAGTCATACGTAAGGTCAATTCAAGTGTATGTCCTGGTTTTCAACTTGATTAAACAATAGGGGGCGCTATAACTGGGAAGAAATTATACTGCTGAACTGGCTAAATGGATCTGCACGAAACTTAGTGGTTGTCATCACTATAGAGTCTTAAGACTACATTATCAATATGGTAATGATTTATCAAAGTGGGCGTGGCTTATGATCATTTAAAATTTCAAATTTGAAAAATTTCCTAAAAATCATTATTTGCATGTAAGAGGCTAAGATTTCCAGATTGTGTTAACTGGATAGGCTAGACCTTATTTCACGAAAGCCGCAGCTCCACGAAGAGGTTTCCGCTTTATATTTATGAAAATACATTTTTAGGCTAGCAATTGTAGCGCAAATTCTGTTCTCACAATCTTCTTGTAATTTGCTACAAAGTTCACTCTTAGGTGGTTTATGAAACAAAAAAAATGTCGTCTTGATTTGAGCACCCCCTTGTGTTTAATTATTGGACATATTTTTGTCTACAGACACTAATGCAAATATTATTTTATTGTAAGTACAGTTTTACATTTATGACCCCAACAAAAATATAAGAAGAATTCTCACGTGTCAGAGGCACCCTGGGAATATTTTGAGATTTCTGTACAAAAGCTTAGATTTTTAATGAATTTTTAACTTTTTACCAGTTTTTCTGTATAGTTGGACAACAACGTAATTAATTTTTGTTAGAAAGCTTTTTAGGTATACAGTAAATATAAGCCATTTACAACATTCCACATGTACCTAAGGTGATCTGAGATTTTCTCCTAATTATAGAAAGTAGCACTATTTTTTTATGAATATTTTAATTTTTGTTGTGACCTTTATAGTTATATTTCCCAATTTTTCTTCAAAAAAGCTTTGAGTCTACTGATTTAAAAACAACATCATATTATTCCGCATGTTAACACTGCCATGTGAGAATATTTTGGTAATTTTATGATGATTTATGTATTTTTCATGATTTTTAAAACAATTGGTCAGTAAGTCACAAAATGAAACTCATTGTTTTTGTTGAAAATCTATTAAGTCTAAAGACATTATCAAGTGTTTATGTTATTTGTAATATTCTGTTGATGTATAGATGATTGTTTGATAATCTCACTCATTAAATCTTCACGTTCTTTAATAAGGAAGCAGTGGAATTCCATTGTAATCACAATTGAGAAGTCAGCCATGCCTCTGAAAGATATGTGTATAGGCTTTGCAGGTTTAACAACGTATACTGAGTGTTACTTTCATTGCGCCAGTTGAAGTGAGCTGACGGGACGCTGGCGGGAGAACGTGTTTTTGGGGCGGGACCGCGTGAGGACTGGCGCAGTTGAGGGCGGGGCGGGTGGGCGACTGGCGCTGGGGGCTTGGAACCCGTTGATAACTGCTTGCAGTTCTAGTTTATTATTTATTAGGGTTCCAAGCCCAAAGGGCAGGGAACCCTATTGTTTTTCTACGGATTTTTCATTATTATTTATTATTCTTCTCCGCTACGTTTGTATGGGGGCAGGAGCCAGAAATTGCCAGGAAAAATCTGACATGGCAGTCTGATACAAAATCCTGACCGCTACTCAGATTCGAAAATTTGGACCCCGCGTCACCTAGGTGGCGCTATTGCGGAGGTCAACACGTTTCAGCTACTAGCTCCCAAACCGTAGGTCCTACAGTCATAAACTTTATATGTACATGATCCTTGGGTGATTCTCCATCTTTTTTGTATTGGCCACGCCCATTTCCGCCTAACTAGATTTTTTGCTAGATCGCAAAAAACTCAAAACTTACTTTTAATCACCTATTCGTCATTTTTCGTCGAATCAACTTCAAACTTCGTACATATGATCTATGGACTAAGATAAGTTGTGGTGATGAAGAAAAATGCAGAAATATTGAAAATTGGGCTAATGACACCATGTCAAAATCAGTGTGCTAGCTAGCACATGTGGTAATTGATGATATCTTCACCATTTCTCAAGATAAATTGATGAGACTCTACACCCTTATGAAGTATGAGCGGTAAGCCCTATCTACCCGATTTTGTGTGGATTCACCAATAGGGGGCGCTAAAGAGTCAAAAAGTTTGTTTCAGCTAAACGGCTTGATGGATTTCCACAGAACTTGGCACATATGTTAATCATCGGACCCTTAAGCTATATTTTGAAAATGATTAAAAAGTGGGCGTGGCTTATAGGCTATAAATAGGCTTTAAACGTTTTCGCCCATTTACTCCTGAAAAATACATATTCTATACAGAAAATTACAATTCATATCAGTCATAATGACATCTACAATCACAGAAAATTTTTTGAATTTTGTCCAATAGGTGGCGCTGTGGTACCCCAAAAATATTTTTGGCATGTTTCTCCCCATTACTTTCGTAAAAAAACAAATGATCTCATCCAGTATGTTCATTGAGTCAGTCAAATTTAGATGAGTATTTTAAAAAATGTTTTAAACTTATGCAAATTAGTAGAAATTTGCATAGTAAGTCCAACGTACTTTCGTTAACTCCTCCCGGCCGTCAAACTCAATCACATCACATCTTTCCCTGACAAGAGAGGAGGAGCGGCTGACCAAAAGATGTGAAGGGATTTTGGATAATTTGCTTATTTTTTTTAATATGATTTTTTTTAAAAATTTTGGAGAATGAAAAAGTTTTTTTAGAGTAACTTCAAAAGATTTTGACATTTTTCAAAGCTGTTCATAACAGTCATACCTAAGGTCAATTCAAGTGTATGTCCTGGTTTTCAACTTGATTAAACAATAGGGGGCGCTATAACTGGGAAGAAATTATACTGCTGAACTGGCTAAATGGATCTGCACGAAACTTAGTGGTTGTCATCACTATAGAGTCTTAAGATTACATTATCAATATGGTAATGATTTATCAAAGTGGGCGTGGCTTATGATCATTTAAAATTTCAAATTTGAAAAATTTCCTAAAAATCATTATTTGCATGTAAGAGGCTAAGATTTCCAGATTGTGTTAGCTGGATAGGCTAGAGCTTATGTCACGAAAGCCGCAGCTCCATGTTGAGGTTTACGCTTTATATTTATGAAAATACATTTTTAGGCTAGCAATTGTAGCGCAAATTCTGTTCTCACAACCTTCTTGTAATTTGCTACAAAGTTCACTCTTAGGTGGTTTATGAAACAAAAAAATGTCCTCTTTGATTTGAGCTCCCCCTAGTGTTTAATTGTAGGACATATTTTTGTCTACAGCCACTAATGCAAATATTATTTTATTGTAAGTACAGTTTTACATTTATGACCCCATCAAAAATATGAGAAGAATTCTCACATCACAGACGCAACCTGGGAATATTTTGAGATTTCTATACAAAAGCATAGATTTTTAATGAATTTTTAACTTTTTACCAGTTTTTCTGTATAGTTGGACAACAACGTAATTAATATTTGTTTTAGAAAGCTTTTTAGGTATACAGTAAATATAAGCCATTTACAACATTCCACATGTACCTATGGTGATCTGAGATTTTTCTCCTAATTTTAGAAAGTAGCACTATTTTTTTATGAATATTTTAATTTTTGTTGTGACCTTTATAGTTATATTTCCCAATTTTTTTATCATAAAAGCTTTGAGTCTACTGATTTAAAAACAACATCATAGTATTCCGCATGTTAACACTGCCATGTGAGAATATTTTGGTAATTTTAGGATGATTTGTGAATTTTTCATGATTTTTTAAAACATTTGGTCAGTAAGTCACAAAATGAAACTCATAGTTTTTGTTGAAAATCTTTTAAATCTAAAGACATTATCAAGGATTTATGTTATTTGTAATATTCCGTTGATGTATAGATCATTGTTTGATAATCTCACTCATTAAATCTTCACGTTCTTTAATAAGGAAACAGTGGAATTCCATTGTAACCACGATTGAGAAGTCAGCCATGCCTCTGAAAGATATGTGTATAGGCTTTGCTGGTTTAATGACGTATCCTGAGTGTTAGTTTCATTGCGCCGGTTGAAGTGAGCTGACGGGACGCCGGCGGGAGAACGTGTTTTTGGGGCTGGACCGCATGAGGACTGGCGAAGTTGAGGGCGGGGCGGGTGGGCGACTGGCGCTGGGGGCTTGGAACCCGTTGATAACTGCTTGCAGTTCTAGTTAGGGTTCCAAGCCCAAAGGGCAGGGAACCCTATTGTTTTTCTACGGATTTTTCATTATTTATTATTTATTATTTATTATTATTATTCTTCTCCGCTGTGTCTGTATGGGCGCAAGAGCCTGAAATTGCAAGGAAAAATCTGACATGGCAGTCTGATAGAAAATCCTGACCGCTACTCAGATTCGAAAATTTGGACCCCGGGTCACCTAGGTGGCGCTATTGCAGAGGTCAACACGTTTCAGCTACTAGCTCCCAAACCGTAGGTCCTACAGTCAAAAACTTTATATGCACATGATCCTTGATTGATTCTCCATCTTTTTTGTATTGGCCACGCCCATTTCCGCCTAACTAGATTTTTTGCTAGATCGCAAAAAATGCAAAACTTAGTTTTAATCACCTATTCGACATTTTTCGTCGAATCAACTTCAAACTTCGTACATGTGATCTATGGACTAGGCTAAGTTGTTGTGATGAAGAAAAATGCAGAAATATTGAAAATTGGGCTAATGACACCATGTCAAAATCAGTGCGCTAGCTAGCACATGTGTTAATTGATGATATCTTCACCATTTCTCAAAATAAATTGATGAGACTCTAGAACCTTACAAAGTATGAGCGGTAAGTCCTATCTTCCCCATTTTGTTTGGATTCACCAAAAGGGGGCGCTAAAGAGTCAAAAAGTTAGTTTGAGCTAAACGGCTTGATGGATTTCCACAGAACTTGGCACATATGTTAATCATTGGACCCTTAAGCTATATTTTGAAAATGATTAAAAAGTGGGCGTGGCTTATAGACTTTAAAAATTTTTGCCCTTTAACTGATGAAAAATACATATTCTATACAGAAAGTTACAAATCATATCAGTCATAGTGACATCTACAATCACAGAAAAAAGTTTGAATTTTGTCCAATAGTTGGCGCTGTTGTACCCCAAAAACGTTTTTGGCATGTTTCTCCTCAATATTTTAGTAAACAAGCAAATGGTCTCATCCAGTATGTTCATTGACTCAGTCAAATTAAGATGAGTATTTTAAAAAATGTTTTAAACTTATGCTAATTAGTAGAAATTTGCATAGTAAGTCAAACGTACTTTCGTTAACTCCTCCCGGCCGTCAAACCCAATCACATCACAACTTTGCCTGACAAGAGAGGAAGAGCGGCTGACCAAACGATCTGAAGGGATTTTGGATAATTTGCTTACTTTTTTAAATATGAATTTTTGAAATATTTTTTGGGGAATGAAAAAGTTTTTTTAGCATAACTTCAAAATATTTGGACATTTTTCAAAACTGTTCATAACAGTCAAACCTAAGGTCAATTCAAGTGTATGTCTTGATTTTCACCTTGATTAAACAATAGGGGGCGCTATAAATAGCAAAACATTATACTGCTGACCTGGTTAAATGGATCTGCACGAAACTTAGTGGTTGTCATCATTGTAGAGTCTTAAGACTACATTATAAATATGGTAATGATTGATCAATGTGGGCGTGGTTTATGATCATTTAAAATTTCAAATTTGAAAAATTTCCTAAAAATCATTATTTTCATGTAAGAAGCTACGTTTTCCAGATTATGTTAACTGGATAGCCATGAGCTTAGATATTGAAAACCGCAGCTCCACGAAGATGTTTGCGCTATAAATTTACAAAAATACATTTTTAGGCTAGCAATTGTAGCGCAAATTCTGTTTTCACAATCTTCTTGACATTTGCCATAAAGTTCACTCTTAGGTGGTTTATGAAACAAAAAAAATGTCGTCTTGATTTGAGCTCCCCCTTGTGTTTAATTATAGGACATATTTTTGTCTACAGCAACTAACGCAAATATTATTTTATTGTAGGTACAATTTTACATTTATGACCCCAACAAAAATATAAAAAGAATTCTCACATCACAGAGGCAATCTCGGAATATTTTGAGATTTTTGTACAAAAGCATTGATTTTTAATGAATTTTTTACTTTTTGCCAGTTTTTTGTATAGTTGGACAAAAAGTAACTAATTTTTGTAAGAAAGTTTTTTTTAGGTACAAAGTAAATATAACACATTTATAACATTCCACATGTGCCTATGGTGATCTGAGATTTTTCTATAAATTTTAGAAAGTAGCACTATTTTTTTATGAATATTTTAATTTTGACTGTGACCCTTACAGTTATATTTACTGATTTTTCTTCAAAAAAGCTTTGAGTCTACTGATTTAAAAACAACATCATATTATTCCACATGTTAACACTGCCATGTGAGAATATTTTGGTAATTTTATGATGAGTTATGTATTTTTCATGATTTTTTGAAACATTTGGTCAGTAAGTAACAAAATGAAACTCATTGTTTTTGTTGAAAATCAATTAAATCTAAGGACATTATCAAGTATTTATGTTGTTTGTAATATTCTGTTGATGTATAGATTATTGTTTGATAATCTCACTCATTAAATCTTCACGTTCTTTAATAAGGAAACAGTGGAATTCCATTGTAATCACGATTGAGAAGTCAGCCATGCCTCTGAAAGATGTGTATAGGCTTTGCAGGTTTAATGACGTATCCTGAGTGTTACTTTCATTGCGCCGGTTGAAGTGAGCTGACGGGACGCCGGCGGGAGAACATGTTTTTGGGGCGGGACCGCGTGAGGACCGGCGAAGTTGAGGGCGGGGCGGGTGGGCGACTGGCGCTGGGGGCTTGGAACCCGTTGATAACTGCTTGCAGTTCTAGTTAGGGTTCCAAGCCCAAAGGGCAGGGAACCCTATTGTTTTTCTACGGATTTTTCATTATTTATTATTTATTATTAGGGTTCCAAGCCCAAAGGGCAGGGAACCCTATTGTTTTTCTACGGATTTTTCATTATTTATTATTTATTATTTATTATTATTATTCTTCTCCGCTGTGTCTGTATGGGCGCAAGAGCCTGAAATTGCAAGGAAAAATCTGACATGGCAGTCTGATAGAAAATCCTGACCGCTACTCAGATTCGAAAATTTGGACCCCGGGTCACCTAGGTGGCGCTATTGCAGAGGTCAACACGTTTCAGCTACTAGCTCCCAAACCGTAGGTCCTACAGTCAAAAACTTTATATGCACATGATCCTTGATTGATTCTCCATCTTTTTTGTATTGGCCACGCCCATTTCCGCCTAACTAGATTTTTTGCTAGATCGCAAAAAATGCAAAACTTAGTTTTAATCACCTATTCGACATTTTTCGTCGAATCAACTTCAAACTTCGTACATGTGATCTATGGACTAGGCTAAGTTGTTGTGATGAAGAAAAATGCAGAAATATTGAAAATTGGGCTAATGACACCATGTCAAAATCAGTGCGCTAGCTAGCACATGTGTTAATTGATGATATCTTCACCATTTCTCAAAATAAATTGATGAGACTCTAGAACCTTACAAAGTATGAGCGGTAAGTCCTATCTACCCCATTTTGTTTGGATTCACCAATAGGGGGCGCTAAAGAGTCAAAAAGTTTGTTTCAGCTAAACGGCTTGATGGATTTCCACAGAACTTGGCACATATGTTAATCGTCGGACCCTTAAGCTATATTTTGAAAATGATTAAAAAGTGGGCGTGGCTTATAGGCTTTAAAAATTTTCGCCCTTTTACTCATGAAAAATACATATTCTATACAGAAAATTACAATTCATATCAGTCATCGTGACATCTACAATCACAGAAAATTTTTTGAATTTTGTCCAATAGGTGGCGCTCTGGTACCCCAAAAATATTTTTGGCATGTTTCTCCCCATTTCTTTTGTAAAAAAACAAATGATCTATTCCAATGTGTTCTTTGAGTCAGTCAAATTTAGATGAGTAATTTAAAAAATGTTTTAAACTTATGCAAATTAGTAGAAATTTGCATAGTAAGTCCAACGTACTTTCGTTAACTCCTCCCGGCCGTCAAACTCAATCACATCAAAACTTTCCCTGACAAGAGAGGAGGAGCGGCTGACCAAAAGATGTGAAGGGATTTTCGATAATTTGCTTATTTTTTTAAATATGATTTTTTTAAATAATTTTTTGGGAATGAAAAAGTTTTTTTAGCGTAACTTCAAGAGATTTTGACATTTTTCAAAGCTGTTCATAACAGTCATACCTAAGGTCAATTCAAGTGTATGTCCTGGTTTTCAACTTGATTAAACAATAGGGGGCGCTATAACTGGGAAGAAATTATACTGCTGAACCGGCTAAATGGATCGGCACGAAACTTAGTGGCTGTCATCACTATAAAGTCTTAAGACTACATTATCAATATGGTAATGATTGATCAAAGTGGGCGTGGTTTATGATCATTTAAAATTTCAAATTTGAAAAATTTCCTAAAAATCACTATTTGCATGTAAGAGGCTAAGATTTCCAGATTGTGTTAAATGAATAGGCTAGAGCTTATGTCACGAAAGCCGCAGCTCCACAAAGAGGTTTGCGCTTTATATTTACGAAAATACGTTTTTAGGCTAGCAATTGTAGCGCAAATTCTGTTCTCACAATCTTCTTGTAATTTGCCACAAAGTTCACTCTTAGGTGGGTTATGAAACAAAAAGAAATGTCGTCTTGATTTGAGCTCCCCCTAGTGTTTAATTATAGGACATATTTTTGTCCACAGCCACTAATGCAAGTATTATTTTATTGTAAGTACAGTTTTACATTTATGACCCCAACAAAAATATAAGAAGAATTCTCACATCACAGAGGCAACCTGGGAATATTTTGAGATTTCTGTACAAAAGTGTATATTTTTAATGAATTTTTAACTTTTTACCAGTTTTTCTGTATATTTGGACAACAACGTAATTAATTTTTGTTAGAAAGCTTTTTAGGTATACAGTAAATATAAGCCATTTATAACATCCCACATGTACCTATGGTGATCTGAGATTTTTCTCCTAATTTTAGAAAGTAGCACTATTTTTTTATGAATATTTTTATTTTTGTTGTGACCTTTATAGTTATATTTCCCAATTTTTCTTCAAAAAAGCTTTGAGTCTACTGATTTAAAAACAACATCATATTATTCCGCATGTTAACACTGCCATGTGAGAATATTTTGGTAATTTTAGGATGATTTATGTATTTTTCATGATTTTTTAAAACATTTGTTCAGTAAGTCACAAAATGAAACTCATAGTTTTTGTTGAAAATCTTTTAAATCTAAAGACATTATCAAGTGTTTATGTTATTGGTAATATTCTGTTGATGTATAGATCATTGTTTGATAACCTCACTCATTAAATCTTCACGTTCTTTAATAAGGAAACAGTGGAATTCCATTGTAATCACGATTGAGGAGTCAGCCATGCCTCTGAAAGATATGTGTATAGGCTTTGCAGGTTTAATGACGTATCCTGAGTGTTACTTTCATTGCGCCGGTTGAAGTGAGCTGACGAACGCCGGCGGGAGAACGTGTTTTTGGGGCGGGACCGCGTGAGGACTGGCGAAGTGGAGGGCGGGGCCGGGTAGGCGACTGGCGCTGGGGGCTTGGAACCCGTTGATAACTGCTTGCAGTTCTAGTTTATTATTATTATTCTTCTCCGCTGTGTCTGTATGGGCGCAAGAGCCTGAAATTGCAAGGAAAAATCTGACATGGCAGTCTGATAGAAAATCCTGACCGCTACTCAGGTTCGAAAATTTGGACCCCGGGTCACCTAGGTGGCGCTATTGCAGAGGTCAACACGTTTCAGCTACTAGCTCCCAAACCGTAGGTCCTACAGTCAAAAACTTTATATGCACATGATCCTTGATTGATTCTCCATCTTTTTTGTATTGGCCACGCCCATTTCCGCCTAACTAGATTTTTTGCTAGATCGCAAAAAATGCAAAACTTAGTTTTAATCACCTATTCGACATTTTTCGTCGAATCAACTTCAAACTTCGTACATGTGATCTATGGACTAGTCTAAGTTGTTGTGATGAAGAAAAATGCAGAAATATTGAAAATTGGGCTAATGACACCATGTCAAAATCAGTGCGCTAGCTAGCACATGTGTTAATTGATGATATCTTCACCATTTCTCAAAATAAATTGATGAGACTCTAGAACCTTACAAAGTATGAGCGGTAAGTCCTATCTACCCCATTTTGTTTGGATTCACCAATAGGGGGCGCTAAAGAGTCAAAAAGTTTGTTTCAGCTAAACGGCTTGATGGATTTCCACAGAACCTGGCACATATGTTAATCGTCGGACCCTTAAGCTATATTTTGAAAATGATTAAAAAGTGGGCGTGGCTTATAGGCTTTAAAAATGTTCGCCCTTTTACTCATGAAAAATACATATTCTATACAGAAAATTACAATTCATATCAGTCATCGTGACATCTACAATCACAGAAAATTTTTTGAATTTTGTCCAATAGGTGGCGCTCTGGTACCCCAAAAATATTTTTGGCATGTTTCTCCCCATTTCTTTTGTAAAAAAACAAATGATCTATTCCAATGTGTTCTTTGAGTCAGTCAAATTTAGATGAGTAATTTAAAAAATGTTTTAAACTTATGCAAATTAGTAGAAATTTGCATAGTAAGTCCAACGTACTTTCGTTAACTCCTCCCGGCCGTCAAACTCAATCACATCAAAACTTTCCCTGACAAGAGAGGAGGAGCGGCTGACCAAAAGATGTGAAGGGATTTTGGATAATTTGCTTATTTTTTTAAATATGATTTTTTTAAATAATTTTTTGGGAATGAAAATGTTTTTTTAGCATAACTTCAAAAGGTTTTGACATTTTTCAAAGCTGTTCATAACAGTCATACCTAAGGTTAATCAAAGTGTATGTCTTGATTTTCACCTTGATTAAACAATAGGGGGCGCTATAAATAGCAAGACATTATACTGCTGAACTGGTTAAATGGATCTGCACGAAACTTAGTGGTTGTCATCATTCTAGAGTCTTAAGACTACTTTATCAATATGGTAATGATTGATCAAAGTGGGCGTGGTTTATGATCATTTAAAATTTCAAATTTGAAAAATTTCCTAAAAATCATTATTTGCATGTAAGAGGCTAAGATTTCCAGATTGTGTTAACTGGATAGGCTAGAGCTTATGTCACGAAAGCCGCAGCTCCACAAAGAGGTTTGCGCTTTATATTTATGAAAATACATTTTTAGGCTAGCAATTGTAGCGCAAATTCTCTTCTCACAATCTTCTTGTAATTTGGTACAAAGTTCCCTCTTAGGTGGTTTATGAAAGAAAAAAAATGTTGTCTTGATTTGAGCTCCCCCTTGTGTTTAATTATAGGACATATTTTTGTCTACAGCCACTAATGCAAATATTATTTTATTGTAAGTAAAGTTTTTCATTTATGACCCCAACAAAAATATAAGAAGAATTCTCACATCACAGAGGCAACCTGGGAATATTTTGAGATTTCTGTACAAAAGCATAGATTTTTAATGAATTTTTAACTTTTTACCAGTTTTTCTGTATAGTTGGACAACAACGTAATAAATTTTTGTTAGAAAGATTTTTAGGTATACAGTAAATATAAGCCATTTACAACGTTCCACATGTACCTATGGTGATCTGAGATTTTTCTCCTAATTTTAGAAAGTAGCACTATTTTTTTATGAATATTTTAATTTTTGTTGTGACCTTTATAGTTATATTTCCCAATTTTTCTTCAAAAAAGCTTTGAGTCTACTGATTTAAAAACAACATCATATTATTCCGTATGTTAAAACTGCCATGTGAAAATATTTTGGTAATTTTATGATGATTTATGTATTTTTCATGATTTTTTTAAACATTTGGTCAGTAAGTCACAAAATGAAACTCATAGTTTTTGTTGAAAATCTTTTAAATCTATAGACATTATCAAGTATTTATGTTATTTGTAATATTCTGTTGATGTTTAGATCATTGTTTGATAATCTCACTCATTAAATCTTCACGTTCTTTAATAAGGAAACAGTGGAATTCCATTGTAATCACAATTGAGTAGTCAGCCATGCCTCTGAAAGATTTGTGTATAGGCTTTGCAGGTTTAATGACGTATCCTGAGTGTTACTTTCATTGCGCCGGTTGAAGTGAGCTGACGGGACGCCGGCGGGAGAACGTGTTTTTGCGGCGGGACCGCGTGAGGACTGGCGAAGTTGAGGGCGGGGCGGGTGGGCGACTGGCGCTGGGGGCTTGGAACCCGTTGATAACTGCTTGCAGTTCTAGTTTATTATTATTATTCTTCTCCGCTGTGTCTGTATGGGCGCAAGAGCCTGAAATTGCAAGGAAAAATCTGACATGGCAGTCTGATAGAAAATCCTGACCGCTACTCAGATTCGAAAATTTGGACCCCGGGTCACCTAGGTGGCGCTATTGCAGAGGTCAACACGTTTCAGCTACTAGCTCCCAAACCGTAGGTCCTACAGTCAAAAACTTTATATGCACATGATCCTTGATTGATTCTCCATCTTTTTTGTATTGGCCACGCCCATTTCCGCCTAACTAGATTTTTTGCTAGATCGCAAAAAATGCAAAACTTAGTTTTAATCACCTATTCGACATTTTTCGTCGAATCAACTTCAAACTTCGTACATGTGATCTATGGACTAGTCTAAGTTGTTGTGATGAAGAAAAATGCAGAAATATTGAAAATTGGGCTAATGACACCATGTCAAAATCAGTGCGCTAGCTAGCACATGTGTTAATTGATGATATCTTCACCATTTCTCAAAATAAATTGATGAGACTCTAGAACCTTACAAAGTATGAGCGGTAAGTCCTATCTTCCCCATTTTGTTTGGATTCACCAAAAGGGGGCGCTAAAGAGTCAAAAAGTTAGTTTGAGCTAAACGGCTTGATGGATTTCCACAGAACTTGGCACATATGTTAATCATTGGACCCTTAAGCTATATTTTGAAAATGATTAAAAAGTGGGCGTGGCTTATAGACTTTAAAAATTTTTGCCCTTTAACTGATGAAAAATACATATTCTATACAGAAAGTTACAAATCATATCAGTCATAGTGACATCTACAATCACAGAAAAAAGTTTGAATTTTGTCCAATAGTTGGCGCTGTTGTACCCCAAAAACGTTTTTGGCATGTTTCTCCTCAATATTTTAGTAAACAAGCAAATGGTCTCATCCAGTATGTTCATTGACTCAGTCAAATTAAGATGAGTATTTTAAAAAATGTTTTAAACTTATGCTAATTAGTAGAAATTTGCATAGTAAGTCAAACGTACTTTCGTTAACTCCTCCCGGCCGTCAAACCCAATCACATCACAACTTTGCCTGACAAGAGAGGAAGAGCGGCTGACCAAACGATCTGAAGGGATTTTGGATAATTTGCTTACTTTTTTAAATATGAATTTTTGAAATATTTTTTGGGGAATGAAAAAGTTTTTTTAGCATAACTTCAAAATATTTGGACATTTTTCAAAACTGTTCATAACAGTCAAACCTAAGGTCAATTCAAGTGTATGTCTTGATTTTCACCTTGATTAAACAATAGGGGGCGCTATAAATAGCAAAACATTATACTGCTGACCTGGTTAAATGGATCTGCACGAAACTTAGTGGTTGTCATCATTGTAGAGTCTTAAGACTACATTATAAATATGGTAATGATTGATCAATGTGGGCGTGGTTTATGATCATTTAAAATTTCAAATTTGAAAAATTTCCTAAAAATCATTATTTTCATGTAAGAAGCTACGTTTTCCAGATTATGTTAACTGGATAGCCATGAGCTTAGATATTGAAAACCACAGCTCCACGAAGATGTTTGCGCTATAAATTTACAAAAATACATTTTTAGGCTAGCAATTGTAGCGCAAATTCTGTTTTCACAATCTTCTTGACATTTGCCATAAAGTTCACTCTTAGGTGGTTTATGAAACAAAAAAAATGTCGTCTTGATTTGAGCTCCCCCTTGTGTTTAATTATAGGACATATTTTTGTCTACAGCAACTAACGCAAATATTATTTTATTGTAGGTACAATTTTACATTTATGACCCCAACAAAAATATAAAAAGAATTCTCACATCACAGAGGCAATCTCGGAATATTTTGAGATTTTTGTACAAAAGCATTGATTTTTAATGAATTTTTTACTTTTTGCCAGTTTTTTGTATAGTTGGACAAAAAGTAACTAATTTTTGTAAGAAAGTTTTTTTTAGGTACAAAGTAAATATAACACATTTATAACATTCCACATGTGCCTATGGTGATCTGAGATTTTTCTATAAATTTTAGAAAGTAGCACTATTTTTTTATGAATATTTTAATTTTGACTGTGACCCTTACAGTTATATTTACTGATTTTTCTTCAAAAAAGCTTTGAGTCTACTGATTTAAAAACAACATCATATTATTCCACATGTTAACACTGCCATGTGAGAATATTTTGGTAATTTTATGATGAGTTATGTATTTTTCATGATTTTTTGAAACATTTGGTCAGTAAGTAACAAAATGAAACTCATTGTTTTTGTTGAAAATCAATTAAATCTAAGGACATTATCAAGTATTTATGTTGTTTGTAATATTCTGTTGATGTATAGATTATTGTTTGATAATCTCACTCATTAAATCTTCACGTTCTTTAATAAGGAAACAGTGGAATTCCATTGTAATCACGATTGAGAAGTCAGCCATGCCTCTGAAAGATGTGTATAGGCTTTGCAGGTTTAATGACGTATCCTGAGTGTTACTTTCATTGCGCCGGTTGAAGTGAGCTGACGGGACGCCGGCGGGAGAACATGTTTTTGGGGCGGGACCGCGTGAGGACCGGCGAAGTTGAGGGCGGGGCGGGTGGGCGACTGGCGCTGGGGGCTTGGAACCCGTTGATAACTGCTTGCAGTTCTAGTTAGGGTTCCAAGCCCAAAGGGCAGGGAACCCTATTGTTTTTCTACGGATTTTTCATTATTTATTATTTATTATTTATTATTATTATTCTTCTCCGCTGTGTCTGTATGGGCGCAAGAGCCTGAAATTGCCAGGGAAAATCTGACATGGCAGTCTGATAGAAAATCCTGACCGCTACTCAGATTCGAAAATTTGGACCCCGCGTCACCTAGGTGGCGCTATTGCGGAGGTCAACACGTTTTAGCTACTAGCTCCCAAACCGTAGGTCCTATAGTCAAAAACTTTATATGTCCATGATCCTTGGATGATTCTCCATCTTTTTTGTATTGGCCACGCCCATTTCCGCCTAACTAGATTTTTTGCTAGATCGCAAAAAACGCAAAACTTACTTTTAATCACCTATTCATCATTTTTTGTCGAATCAACTTCAAACTTCGTACATGTGATCTATGGACTAAGCTAAGTTGTTGTGATGAAGAAAAATGCAGAAATATTGAAAATTGGGCTAATGACACCATGTCAAAATCAGCGCGCTAGCTAGCACATGTGGTAATTGATGATATCTTCACCATTTCTCAAGATAAACTGATGAGACTCTAGACCCTTATGAAGTATGAGCGGTAAGCCCTATCTACCCCATTTTGTTTGGATTCACCAATAGGGGGCGCTAAAGAGTCAAAAAGTTTGTTTGAGCTAAACGGCTTGATGGATTTCCCCAGAACTTGGCACATATGTTAGTCATCGGACCCTTAAGCTACATTTTGAAAATGATTAAAAAGTGGGCGTGGCTTATAGGCTTTAAAATTTTTCGCCCTTTTACTCATGAAAAATATATATTCTAAACAGAAAATTACAATTCTTATCAGTCATAGTGACATCTACAATCACAGAAAATTTTTTGAATTTTGTCCAATAGGTGGCGCTGTGGTACCCCAAAAATATTTTTGGCATGGTTCTCCCCATTTCTTTCGTAAAAAAACAAATGATCTCATCCAGTGTGTTCAGTGAGTCAGTCAAATTTAGATGAGTATTTTAACAAATGTTTTAAACTTATGCAAATTAGTAGAAATTTGCATAGTAAGTCCAACGTACTTTCGTTAACTCCTCCCGGCCGTCAAACTCAATCACATCACAACTTTCCCTGACAAGAGAGGAGGAGCGGCTGACCAAAAGATGTGAAGGGATTTTGGATAATTTGCTTATTTTTTTTAATATGATTTTTTAAAATAATTTTTTGGGAATGAAAAAGTTTTTTTAGCGTAACTTCAAAAGACTTTGACATTTTTCAAAGCTGTTCATAACAATCATACCTAAGGTCAATTCAAGTGTATGTCCTGGTTTTCACCTTGATTAAACAATAGGGGGCGCTATAACTGGGAAGAAATTATATTGCTGAACCAGCTAAATGGATCTGCACGAAACTTAGTGGTTGTCATCACTATAGAGTCTTAAGACTACATTATCAATATGGTAATGATTGATCAAAGTGGGCGTGGTTTATGATCATTTAAAATTTCAAATTTGAAAAATTCCCTAAAAATCACAATTTGCATGTAAGAGGCTAAGATTTCCAGATTGTGTCAACTGGATTGGCTAGAGCTTATGTCACGAAAGCCGCAGCTCCATGAAGAGGTTTGCGCTTTATATTTACGAAAATACATTTTTAGGCTAGCAATTGTAGCGCAAATTCTGTTCTCACAATCTTCTTGTAATTTGCCACAAAGTTCACTCTTAGGTGGTTTATGAAAGAAAAAAAATGTCGTATTGATTTGAGCTCCCCCTTGTGTTTAATTGTAGGACATATTTTTGTCTACAGCCACTAATGCAAATATTATTTTATTGTAAGTACAGTTTTACATTTATGACCCCAACAAAAATATAAGAAGAATTCTCACATCACAGAGGCAACCTGGGAATATTTTGAGATTTCTGTACAAAAGCATAGATTTTTAATGAATTTTTAACTTTTTACCAGTTTTTCTGTATAGTTGGACAACAACGTAATTAATTTTTGTTAGAAAGTTTTTTTTAGGTATACAGTAAATATAAGCCATTTACAACATTCCACATGTACCTATGGTGATCTGAGATTTTTCTCCTAATTTTAGAAAGTAGCACTATTTTTTTATGAATATTTGAATTTTTGTTGTGACCTTTATAGTTATATTTCCCAATTTTTCTTCAAAAAAGCTTTGAGTCTACTGATTTAAAAACAACATCATATTATTCCGCATCTTAACACTGCCATGTGAGAATATTTTGGTAATTTTATGATGATTTATGTATTTTTCATGATTTTTTAAAACATTTGGTCAGTAAGTCACAAAATGAAACTCGTAGTTTTTGTTGAAAATCTTTTAAATCTAAAGACATTATCAAGTATTTATGTTATTTGTAATATTCTGTTGATGTATAGATCATTGTTTGATAATCTCACTCATTAAATCTTCACGTTCTTTAATAAGGAAACAGTGGAATTCCATTGTAATCACGGTTGAGAAGTCAGCCATGCCTCTGAAAGATATGTGTATAGGCTTTGCAGGTTTAATGACGTATCCCGAGTGTTACTTTCGTTGCGCCGGTTGAAGTGAGCTGACGGGACGCCGGCGGGAGAACGTGTTTTTGGGGCGGGACCGCGTGAGGACTGGCGAAGTTGAGGGCGGGGCGGGTGGGCGACTGGCGCTGGGGGCTTGGAACCCGTTGATAACTGCTTGCAGTTCTAGTTATTATTATTCTTCTCCGCTGTGTCTGTATGGGCGCAAGAGCCTGAAATTGCCAGGGAAAATCTGACATGGCAGTCTGATAGAAAATCCTGACCGCTACTCAGATTCGAAAATTTGGACCCCGCGTCACCTAGGTGGCGCTATTGCGGAGGTCAACACGTTTTAGTTACTAGCTCCCAAACCGTAGGTCCTATAGTCAAAAACTTCATATGTCCATGATCCTTGGATGATTCTCCATCTTTTTTGTATTGGCCACGCCCATTTCCGCCTAACTAGATTTTTTGCTAGATCGCAAAAAACGCAAAACTTACTTTTAATCACCTATTCATCATTTTTTGTCGAATCAACTTCAAACTTCGTACATGTGATCTATGGACTAAGCTAAGTTGTTGTGATGAAGAAAAATGCAGAAATATTGAAAATTGGGCTAATGACACCATGTCAAAATCAGCGCGCTAGCTAGCACATGTGGTAATTGATGATATCTTCACCATTTCTCAAGATAAACTGATGAGACTCTAGACCCTTATGAAGTATGAGCGGTAAGCCCTATCTACCCCATTTTGTTTGGATTCACCAATAGGGGGCGCTAAAGAGTCAAAAAGTTTGTTTGAGCTAAACGGCTTGATGGATTTCCCCAGAACTTGGCACATATGTTAGTCATCGGACCCTTAAGCTACATTTTGAAAATGATTAAAAAGTGGGCGTGGCTTATAGGCTTTAAAATTTTTCGCCCTTTTACTCATGAAAAATATATATTCTAAACAGAAAATTACAATTCTTATCAGTCATAGTGACATCTACAATCACAGAAAATTTTTTGAATTTTGTCCAATAGGTGGCGCTGTGGTACCCCAAAAATATTTTTGGCATGTTTCTCCCCATTTTTTTCGTAAACAAACAAATGATCTCATCCAGTATGTTCATTGAGTCAGTCAAATTTAGATGAGTATTTTAAAAAGTGTTTTAAACTTATGCTAATTAGTAGAAATTTGCATAGTATGTCAAACGTACTTTCGTTAACTCCTCCCGGCCGTCAAACTCAATCACATCACAACTTTCCCTGACAAGAGAGGAGGAGCGGCTGACCAAAAGTTGTGAAGGGATTTTGGATAATTTGCTTATTTTTTTTAATATGATTTTTTAAAATAATTTTTTGGGAATGAAAAAGTTTTTTTAGCGTAACTTCAAAAGATTTTGACAATTTTCAAAGCTGTTCATAACAGCCATACCTAAGGTCAATTCAAGTGTATGTCCTGGTTTTCAACTTGATTAAACAATAGGGGGCGCTATAACTGGGAAGAAATTATACTGCTGAACTGGCTAAATGGATCTGCACGAAACTTAGTGGTTATCATCACTATAGAGTCTTAAGACCACAATATCAATATGGTAATGATTGATCAAAGTGGGCGTGGTTTATGATCATTTAAAATTTCAAATTTGAAAAATTTCCTAAAAATCACTATTTGCATGTAACAGGCTAAGATTTCCAGATTGTCTTAACTGGATAGGCTAGAGCTTAGGTCACGAAAGCCGCAGCTCCACGAAGAGGTGTGCGCTTTATATTTACGAAAATAAATTTTTAGGCTAGCAATTGTAGCGCAAATTCTGTTCTCACAATCTTCTTGTAATTTGCCAAAAAGTTCACTCTTAGGTGGTTTATGAAACAAAAAAAATGTCGTCTTGATTTGAGCTCCCCCTAGTGTTTAATTGTAGGACATATTTTTGTCTACAGCCACTAATGCAAATATTATTTTATTGTAAGTACAGTTTTACATTTATGACCCCATCAAAAATATGAGAAGAATTCTCACATCACAGAAGCAACCTGGGAATATTTTGAGATTTCTATACAAAAGCATAGATTTTTAATGAATTTTTAACTTTTTACCAGTTTTTCTGTATAGTTGGACAACAAAGTAATTAATATTTGTTTTAGAAAGCTTTTTAGGTATACAGTAAATATAAGCCATTTACAACATTCCACATGTACCTATGGTGATCTGAGATTTTTCTCCTAATTTTAGAAAGTAGCACTATTTTTTTATGAATATTTTAATTTTTGTTGTGACCTTTATAGTTATATTTCCCAATTTTTTCTTCAAAAAAGCTTTGAGTCTACTGATTTAAAAACAACATCATAGTATTCCGCATGTTAACACTGCCATGTGAGAATATTTTGGTAATTTTAGGATGATTTGTGTATTTTTCATGATTTTTTAAAACATTTGGTCAGTAAGTCACAAAATGAAACTCATAGTTTTTGTTGAAAATCTTTTAAATCTAAAGACATTATCAAGGATTTATGCTATTTGTAATATTCCGTTGATGTATAGATATTGTTTGATAATCTCACTCATTAAATCTTCACGTTCTTTAATAAGGAAACAGTGGAATTCCATTGTAACCACGATTGAGAAGTCAGCCATGCCTCTGAAAGATATGTGTATAGGCTTTGCCGGTTTAATGACGTATCCTGAGTGTTAGTTTCATTGCGCCGGTTGAAGTGAGCTGACGGGACGCCGGCGGGAGAACGTGTTTTTGGGGCTGGACCGCGTGAGGACTGGCGAAGTTGAGGGCGGGGCGGGTGGGCGACTGGCGCTGGGGGCTTGGAACCCGTTGATAACTGCTTGCAGTTCTAGTTAGGGTTCCAAGCCCAAAGGGCAGGGAACCCTATTGTTTTTCTACGGATTTTTCATTATTTATTATTTGTTATTTATTATTATTATTCTTCTCCGCTGTGTCTGTATGGGCGCAAGAGCCTGAAATTGCAAGGAAAAATCTGACATGGCAGTCTGATAGAAAATCCTGACCGCTACTCAGATTCGAAAATTTGGACCCCGGGTCACCTAGGTGGCGCTATTGCAGAGGTCAACACGTTTCAGCTACTAGCTCCCAAACCGTAGGTCCTACAGTCAAAAACTTTATATGCACATGATCCTTGATTGATTCTCCATCTTTTTTGTATTGGCCACGCCCATTTCCGCCTAACTAGATTTTTTGCTAGATCGCAAAAAATGCAAAACTTAGTTTTAATCACCTGTTCGACATTTTTCGTCGAATCAACTTCAAACTTCGTACATGTGATCTATGGACTAGGCTAAGTTGTTGTGATGAAGAAAAATGCAGAAATATTGAAAATTGGGCTAATGACACCATGTCAAAATCAGTGCGCTAGCTAGCACATGTGTTAATTGATGATATCTTCACCATTTCTCAAAATAAATTGATGAGACTCTAGAACCTTACAAAGTATGAGCGGTAAGTCCTATCTACCCCATTTTGTTTGGATTCACCAATAGGGGGCGCTAAAGAGTCAAAAAGTTTGTTTCAGCTAAACGGCTTGATGGATTTCCACAGAACTTGGCACATATGTTAATCGTCGGACCCTTAAGCTATATTTTGAAAATGATTAAAAAGTGGGCGTGGCTTATAGGCTTTAAAAATTTTCGCCCTTTTACTCATGAAAAATACATATTCTATACAGAAAATTACAATTCATATCAGTCATCGTGACATCTACAATCACAGAAAATTTTTTGAATTTTGTCCAATAGGTGGCGCTCTGGTACCCCAAAAATATTTTTGGCATGTTTCTCCCCATTTCTTTTGTAAAAAAACAAATGATCTATTCCAATGTGTTCTTTGAGTCAGTCAAATTTAGATGAGTAATTTAAAAAATGTTTTAAACTTATGCAAATTAGTAGAAATTTGCATAGTAAGTCCAACGTACTTTCGTTAACTCCTCCCGGCCGTCAAACTCAATCACATCAAAACTTTCCCTGACAAGAGAGGAGGAGCGGCTGACCAAAAGATGTGAAGGGATTTTCGATAATTTGCTTATTTTTTTAAATATGATTTTTTTAAATAATTTTTTGGGAATGAAAAAGTTTTTTTAGCGTAACTTCAAGAGATTTTGACATTTTTCAAAGCTGTTCATAACAGTCATACCTAAGGTCAATTCAAGTGTATGTCCTGGTTTTCAACTTGATTAAACAATAGGGGGCGCTATAACTGGGAAGAAATTATACTGCTGAACCGGCTAAATGGATCGGCACGAAACTTAGTGGCTGTCATCACTATAAAGTCTTAAGACTACATTATCAATATGGTAATGATTGATCAAAGTGGGCGTGGTTTATGATCATTTAAAATTTCAAATTTGAAAAATTTCCTAAAAATCACTATTTGCATGTAAGAGGCTAAGATTTCCAGATTGTGTTAAATGAATAGGCTAGAGCTTATGTCACGAAAGCCGCAGCTCCACAAAGAGGTTTGCGCTTTATATTTACGAAAATACGTTTTTAGGCTAGCAATTGTAGCGCAAATTCTGTTCTCACAATCTTCTTGTAATTTGCCACAAAGTTCACTCTTAGGTGGGTTATGAAACAAAAAGAAATGTCGTCTTGATTTGAGCTCCCCCTAGTGTTTAATTATAGGACATATTTTTGTCTACAGCCACTAATGCAAGTATTATTTTATTGTAAGTACAGTTTTACATTTATGACCCCAACAAAAATATAAGAAGAATTCTCACATCACAGAGGCAACCTGGGAATATTTTGAGATTTCTGTACAAAAGTGTATATTTTTAATGAATTTTTAACTTTTTACCAGTTTTTCTGTATATTTGGACAACAACGTAATTAATTTTTGTTAGAAAGCTTTTTAGGTATACAGTAAATATAAGCCATTTATAACATCCCACATGTACCTATGGTGATCTGAGATTTTTCTCCTAATTTTAGAAAGTAGCACTATTTTTTTATGAATATTTTTATTTTTGTTGTGACCTTTATAGTTATATTTCCCAATTTTTCTTCAAAAAAGCTTTGAGTCTACTGATTTAAAAACAACATCATATTATTCCGCATGTTAACACTGCCATGTGAGAATATTTTGGTAATTTTAGGATGATTTATGTATTTTTCATGATTTTTTAAAACATTTGTTCAGTAAGTCACAAAATGAAACTCATAGTTTTTGTTGAAAATCTTTTAAATCTAAAGACATTATCAAGTGTTTATGTTATTGGTAATATTCTGTTGATGTATAGATCATTGTTTGATAACCTCACTCATTAAATCTTCACGTTCTTTAATAAGGAAACAGTGGAATTCCATTGTAATCACGATTGAGGAGTCAGCCATGCCTCTGAAAGATATGTGTATAGGCTTTGCAGGTTTAATGACGTATCCTGAGTGTTACTTTCATTGCGCCGGTTGAAGTGAGCTGACGAACGCCGGCGGGAGAACGTGTTTTTGGGGCGGGACCGCGTGAGGAATTGCGAAGTGGAGGGCGGGGCCGGGTAGGCGACTGGCGCTGGGGGCTTGGAACCCGTTGATAACTGCTTGCAGTTCTAGTTATTTATTATTCTTCTCCGCTACGTTTGTATGGGGGCAGGAGCCAGAAATTGCCAGGGAAAATCTGACATGGCAGTCTGATAGAAAATCCTGACCGCTACTCAGATTCGAAAATTTGGACCCCGAGTCACCTAGGTGGCGCTATTGCAGAGGTGAACATGTTTCAGCTACTACCTCCCAAACCGTAGGTCCTACAGTCAAAAACTTTATATGTACATGGTCCTTGGATGATTCTGCATCTTTTTTGTATTGGCCACGCCCATTTCCGCCTAACTAGATTTTTTGCTAGATTGCAAAAAATGCAAAACTTAGTTTTAATCACCTATTCGTCATTTTTCGTCGAATCAACTTCAAACTTCGTACATACGATCTATGGACTAAGATAAGTTGTTGTGATGAAGAAAAATGCAGAAATATTGAAAATTGGGCTAATGACACCATGTCAAAATCAGTGCGCTAGCTAGCACATGTGGTAATTGATGATATCTTCACCATTTCTCAAGATAAATTGATGAGACTCTAGACCCTTATGAAGTGTGAGCGTTAAGCCCTATCTACCCCATTTTGTGTGGATTCACCAATAGGGGGCGCTAAAGAGTCAAAAAGTTTGTTTCAGCTAAACGGCTTGATGGATTTCCACAGAACTTGGCACATATGTTAATCATCGGACCCTTAAGCTATATTTTGAAAATGATTAAAAAGTGGGCGTGGCTTATAGGCTATAAATAGGCTTTAAAAGCTTTCGCCCATTGACTCATGAAAAATACATATTCTATACAGAAAATTACAATTCATATCAGTCATAGTGACATCTACAATCACAGAACATTTTTTGAATTTTGTCCAATAGGTGGCGCTGTGGTACCCCAAAAATATTTTTGGCATGTTTCTCCCCATTTTTTTTCGTAAAAAAACAAATGATCTCATCCAGTATATTCATTGAGTCAGTCAAATTTAGATGAGTACTTTAAAAAATGTTTTAAACTTTTGCAAATTAGTAGAAATTTGCATAGTATGTCCAACGTACTTTCGTTAACTCCTCCCGGCCGTCAAACTCATTCACATCACAACTTCCCCTGACAAGAGAGGAGGAGCGGCTGACCAAAAGATGTGAAGGGATTTTGGATAATTTGCTTATTTTGTTTAATATGATTTTTTAAATAATTTTTTGGGAATGAAAAAGTTTTTTTAGCGTAACTTCAAAAGATTTTGACATTTTTCAAAGCTGTTCATAAAAGTCATACGTAAGGTCAATTCAAGTGTATGTCCTGGTTTTCAACTTGATTAAACAATAGGGGGCGCTATAACTGGGAAGAAATTATACTGCTGAACTGGCTAAATGGATCTGCACGAAACTTAGTGGTTGTCATCACTATAGAGTCTTAAGACTACATTATCAATATGGTAATGATTTATCAAAGTGGGCGTGGCTTATGATCATTTAAAATTTCAAATTTGAAAAATTTCCTAAAAATCATTATTTGCATGTAAGAGGCTAAGATTTCCAGATTGTGTTAACTGGATAGGCTAGACCTTATTTCACGAAAGCCGCAGCTCCACGAAGAGGTTTCCGCTTTATATTTATGAAAATACATTTTTAGGCTAGCAATTGTAGCGCAAATTCTGTTCTCACAATCTTCTTGTAATTTGCTACAAAGTTCACTCTTAGGTGGTTTATGAAACAAAAAAAATGTCGTCTTGATTTGAGCACCCCCTTGTGTTTAATTATTGGACATATTTTTGTCTACAGACACTAATGCAAATATTATTTTATTGTAAGTACAGTTTTACATTTATGACCCCAACAAAAATATAAGAAGAATTCTCACGTGTCAGAGGCACCCTGGGAATATTTTGAGATTTCTGTACAAAAGCTTAGATTTTTAATGAATTTTTAACTTTTTACCAGTTTTTCTGTATAGTTGGACAACAACGTAATTAATTTTTGTTAGAAAGCTTTTTAGGTATACAGTAAATATAAGCCATTTACAACATTCCACATGTACCTAAGGTGATCTGAGATTTTCTCCTAATTATAGAAAGTAGCACTATTTTTTTATGAATATTTTAATTTTTGTTGTGACCTTTATAGTTATATTTCCCAATTTTTCTTCAAAAAAGCTTTGAGTCTACTGATTTAAAAACAACATCATATTATTCCGCATGTTAACACTGCCATGTGAGAATATTTTGGTAATTTTATGATGATTTATGTATTTTTCATGATTTTTAAAACAATTGGTCAGTAAGTCACAAAATGAAACTCATTGTTTTTGTTGAAAATCTATTAAGTCTAAAGACATTATCAAGTGTTTATGTTATTTGTAATATTCTGTTGATGTATAGATGATTGTTTGATAATCTCACTCATTAAATCTTCACGTTCTTTAATAAGGAAACAGTGGAATTCCATTGTAATCACAATTGAGAAGTCAGCCATGCCTCTGAAAGATATGTGTATAGGCTTTGCAGGTTTAACAACGTATACTGAGTGTTACTTTCATTGCGCCAGTTGAAGTGAGCTGACGGGACGCCGGCGGGAGAACGTGTTTTTGGGGCGGGACCGCGTGAGGACTGGCGCAGTTGAGGGCGGGGCGGGTGGGCGACTGGCGCTGGGGGCTTGGAACCCGTTGATAACTGCTTGCAGTTCTAGTTGTGATTTGGTTCAGTCCTTGATAATTGATACAGAGGTGCAAGTACCCACCTTCTTCACAAAGAAGAAACCCATTGAGGCTGGTGAGGTGAAGGGCCCGATGAAGCTTTGATCCAGAGCCTTTACAATCTAGGCTTCCATTTGCTTTGTCTCCATCGGAGAAAGGGAGAATTGATGCTCCTGTGGTGGGACAATTCCTGGCAGGAGGTTGTTGGTAGAGCCCTGCACGGGCCTAAAATCTGAGCCCGTGTCCGGCCCGGCCCGAGGGGGTGGAGCCCCAGCCCGACCCGGCCCGAAAAGGTTTTCAGGATTCTCTGGCCCGGCCCGAGCCCAAGCCCGACTTTTTTTTAACTAACTAAATGAAAACAAAGTGCGTCAATCCTGACCAATGTGTTAAAAGATGTGCAGGATCCGAGTGTCGCAGAAGCGCATGCGGGAAGCTTCCTCCCACTGAAGCGAGTGTTTTCCAAACCCGGTCTCTCAGAGAGACTTGTCACTTAGAAAATGTTCCCTGATTATGAAACTTTGGCTGAATAGTGCTTGTTCCTGTCTCCAATGTGCGACACATCCAGGAGCCGTCTGAGGAGAATCCCAGAATCTCACATCCTCTTCAGCTCATAATCGCCTATGATTACGCACAAGCGTGACCCAACCCGGTCTCACAGTAAGACTGGGTTAGAACTGTTCAGGTTTACGCAGACAATCTTCACATAGAATTGACTTACAGATATAAAATTAATTCAGTAAAATATAAAGCATTTTATTTAAATATCCATTCATTATTTTACAAGCACAGAGAGCGGCAGATGGATGGAAGAGCCGCGGGTTGCCGATCCCTGCTCTAGTTCAAGATATCATTAAAATTCCAAAAGTGCTGAAAAGATTAAAAATGGGGCTTTCCGTGCATATACAATACATTACGGTAGCCACCGGGATTCCCTGTCTTGAGCGCAACAAACCACAACACAGATTCAGAGACGTGCGAGTTTGTCATCCAAAAGGCTCCGTTTTATAACTTTTGAATGGTTGATCAGATTCAAATAATTCCAACGGTTCCTAAAAGTACATAAAAGCAGCTTTCCAAGATCTATAGCATGAAGCAATCAGAGTTAGAAAAAATATCACTACGAGGGGAAATCCTGCTGTACAGCCTGATTGAAACGTAGCGCAGCGCTGCGGTGAAAGCGGATAACCTATAAAATGACATGTTGAGGACGCAAACTCAATACATCTCTTTTATTGTATCCGGCCCGCGAGATGGTTGTGTAAACTTTATTTTCATACTTTACAATGTAGAGTGAAAATAAACGTATCTTTGTGAGCAAGTTTTCTCTGTAACGAGTATAAATAAAACAAAGCTGCGCTCAAGGCTCACACAAGAACTTGAATCACATCCTGAAGTTGGCCGCCACTCAGGATGTCTCTCGTCTCGTCTCGTCTCGTCTTCCTCCGCTTATCCGGGTCCGGGTCGCGGGGGCAGCATCCCAACTAGGGAGCTCCAGGCCGTCCTCTCCCCGGCCTTGTCCACCAGCTCCTCCGGCAGGACCCCAAGGCGTTCCCGGACCAGATTGGAGATGTAACCTCTCCAACGTGTCCTGGGTCGACCCGGGGGCCTTCTGCCGGCAGGACATGCCCGAAACACCTCCCCGGGGAGGCGTCCAGGAGGCATCCTGACCAGATGCCCAAACCACCTCAACTGGCTCCTTTCGATCCGGAGGAGCAGCGGTTCTACTCCGAGTCCCTCCCGAATGTCCGAGCTCCTCACCCTATCTCTAAGGCTGAGCCCGGCCACCTTACGGAGGAAACTCATTTCGGCCGCTTGTATCCGCGATCTCGTTCTTTCGGTCATTACCCAAAGCTCATGACCATAGGTGAGGATTGGGACGTAGATCGACCGGTAAATCGAGAGCCTGGCTTTCTGGCTCAGCTCCCTCTTCCCCACGACAGATCGGCTCAGCGTCCGCATCACTGCAGACGCCGAACCAATCCGCCTGTCGATCTCCCGATCCCTCCTACCCTCACTCGTGAACAAGACCCCGAGATACTTAAACTCCTCCACTTGAGGTAGGACCTCTCCCCCGACCCGGAGGTGGCAAGCCACCCTTTTCCGGTCGAGAACCATGGTCTCAGATTTGGAGGTGCTGATCCTCATCCCAGCCGCTTCACATTCGGCCGCGAACCTACCCAGCAAGAGCTGAAGGTCAGAGCTGGATGAAGCTAGGAGGACCACATCATCCGCAAAAAGCAGAGACGAGATTCTCCTGCCACCAAACTCGACACACTCCACACCACGGCTGCGTCTAGAAATTCTGTCCATAAAAGTGATGAACAGAACCGGTGACAAAGGGCAGCCCTGGCGGAGTCCAACCCTCACTGGGAACAGGTCCGACTTACTACCGGCTATGCGGACCAAACTCACGCTCCTCTGGTAAAGGGACTGAATGGCCCTTAACAGAAAGCCACCCACCCCATACTCCTGGAGCGTCCCCCACAGGGTGCCCCTGGGGACACGGTCATAAGCCTTCTCCAAATCCACAAAACACATGTGGATTGGTTGGGCAAACTCCCATGCCCCCTCCATCACCCTTGCAAGGGTATAGAGCTGGTCCACAGTTCCACGGCCAGGACGAAAACCACATTGCTCCTCCTCTATCTGAGATTCAACTATCGATCGGACCCTCCTCTCCAGTACCTTGGCGTAGACCTTTCCAGGGAGGCTGAGGAGTGTGATTCCCCTATAGTTGGAACACACCCTCAGGTCACCCTTCTTAAAGATGGGGACCACCACCCCGGTCTGCCACTCCCTAGGAACTGCCCCCGATGACCACGCAATGTTGTAGAGACGTGTCAACCATGACAGCCCTACAACATCCATAGCCTTGAGATACCCAGGACGAACCTCATCCGCCCCCGGGGCTCCGCCGCTGTGTAGTTGTTTGACTACCTCAGCAACTTCTGCCCCCGAGATCGGACAGTCCATCCCCAGGCCTCCCAGCTCTGGTTCCTCCTCGGAATGCGCATTGGTGGGATTGAGGAGCTCCTCAAAGTATTCCTTCCACCGTCCGACTATAGCCTCAGTTGACGTCAGCAGCTCCCCATCCCCACTGTAAACAGTGTGAGCGAGTTGCTGCCTTCCTCTCCTGAGGCGCCGGACAGTTTGCCAGAACCTCTTTGGAGCCGATCGATAGTCTTTCTCCATGGCCTCACCAAACTCCTCCCACGCCCGAGATTTTGCCTCGGCAACTGCCATTGCTGCACCCCGCTTGGCTATCCGGTACCTGTCTGCTGCCTCCGGAGACCCACAGACCAGCCACGCCCTGTAGGCCTCCTTCTTCAGCCTGACGGCTCCCCGAACCTCTGGTGTCCACCAGCGGGTACGGGGGTTGCCACCACGACTGGCACCGGCCACCTTACGGCCACAGCTAGCAACAGCCGCCTCGACAATCGCAGAGTGGAACAAGGCCCACTCGGACTCAATGTCCCCCACTGCTCTCGGGACGTGGTCAAAGCTCTGCCGGAGGTGGGAGTTGAAGACCGTCTTGACAGGTTCTTCTGCCAGGCGTTCCCAGCAGACCCTCACTATGCGTTTGGGTCTGCCAGGTCTACGCGGCATGTTCCCTTGCCATCTGATCCAACTCACCACCAGGTGGTGATCAGTTGACAGCTCCGCCCCTCTCTTCACTCGGGTGTCCAAAACATACGGCCGCAGGTCAGATGATACGACTACAAAATCTATCATCGACCTGTGACCTAGGCTGCCCTGGTACCAAGTGTACCGGTGGGCATCCTTATGTTCGAACATGGTGTTCGTTATGGCCAAACTGCGGCTTGCACAGAAGTCCAATAACAAAACACCGCTCGAGTTCAGATTAGGTGGGCCGTTCCTCCCAATCACACCCCTCCAGGTCAAGCTGTCATTGCCCACGTGAGCATTGAAGTCCCCCAGCAGGACAATGGAGTCCCCTGATGGAGCACTATCTAGCACTCGTCCCAGGGACTCCAAAAAGGGTGGGTACTCTGAACTGATATTTGGCCCATAAGCACAAACAACAGTCAGGACCCGTTCCCCGACCCGAAGGCGCAAGGAAGCTACCCTCTTGTCCCCCGGGGTAAACCCCAACACACAGGCAGAGAGTCTCGGAGCTAACAAAAAGCCAACCCCAGCCCTCCGCCTCTCACCCGGAGCAACTCCAGCAAAGTAGAGTGTCCAACCCCTCTCCAGGTCTCGGGTTCCAGAGCCAATGCAATGTGTCGAGGTGAGTCCGACTATATCTAGCCGGTACCGCTCAACCTCTGCCACAAGCTCCGGCTCCTTCCCCGCCAGCGAGGTGACGTTCCATGTCCCAAAAACTAGTTTTCTTGTCCGGGGATTGGACCGCCAAGGCTCCCGCCTTGGTCTGCCACCCGATTCGCATTGCACCGGACCCTTCATGTTCCTCCTGCGGGTGGTGGGTCCACAGTTGGACGAGCCCATGTATCCGGTTCGGGCTGGGCCCGGCCGGGCCCCATGGGCGAAAGCCCGGCCACCAGGCGCTCGCTCACGGGCCCCAACCCCAGGCCTGGCTCCAGGGTGGGACCCCGGTAACCCTCCGGGCCGGGTACTCCGACTCTTCATTTTAACCGCCATGAAAGATCCTTCGAACCGTTCTTTGTCTCACCCTTCACCTAAGACCAATTTGTCATGGGAGACCCTACCAGGGGCACTAAGTGCCCCAGACAACATAGCTCCTAGGATCATTAGGGCACTCAAACTCCTCCACCACGATAAGGTGACGGTTCAAGGATGTGACTTCTGATATTGATGTGCTGGTGAAAGCTAAAAGATGTAAAGTAAAATGAGTCAAATATACTTTAAGTGCTGCATGGAACTGATCTTGCCATGTGATCTGTAAGCTCTTTGAATCACTAAGGAATTTTTTATTTTGTATTGATTTTTTATTTTTTTTTTTTCAAATTTTCAAGTACACTTCAGCTGTTGTACTTGTACTACACTGTCCTCAGGCTTCAGCCTTGATTCATATTGATTGTATTAAAACAAAGAAAACAGTCTGAAGTTTTTTTTTTATTTGCCGGTCCGGCCCACTTGGGACTAGATTTCCCTCAATGTGGCCCCTGAGCTAAAATGAGTTTGACACCCCTGCTCTATGCTATCCAGACCAAGCAGAGCCAATTCTAGTGGGAAAGGGGCTCTGGATATCCAGTCACAGACGAGACCTGAATTGGACAGCCCAGGACTTCCAAAGGGATCTGTAGATTGGAGAATAGTTGAAGTTTTTAGCTGCTTCGGCATCCAGAAGTGAGTGGTGGGCATGGTGGTGTAGCGTGGGCACATCTACATACTAAGATTTAACACTGTTTGCTATCAGTTTGGTTAGATCCTGAGAAAAGATCAGACACATTACTATATGAACTTATATTATGCATAAATATCTAGGATATTAATACAATCGATAGAAGTTCATACACTAACTGTCTTGGTCTATATTTTAATCCAAAGATTAATTTTTAATTTAAGATAATTAAATTTTACAACAAAAGTTTATTTATTAAACAGAAGACTTAATGGATTCTTTGCTGATTCAATAACCAAATACACACCATTCTGTGTTTCATTTCAAAGAAGAGTCAGGTTTAAAAAGTTAAGAATTTATTACTAACAATTTTAAAGATGACATTTTGAAAAGGACATTTTATAAATGACAATTTGTAACAGCTTGATATTAAACTTGTTATTAAAAGCAAACCTGTGTCTGAATGAAAAGCTAAAATGAAATGCGAGGTTTGGATGCGTGGGTGAATCTCAGAAGATTTCTTTAAGAGAGAGAAACGCGCTCTGGGTGGAAAGTATTGGTTTGCAGCTAACTTAGTGGTTCCGTAGAGAGAACAGCATCAGACGCCATCTGTCGGGAAGTGCCTACCTCACCCAGTTCAGGATACCCTCTGTGGATCCAAGATGTCAGGTGGAGATGATGTACTCCGGGCACGAGGTTGGTAGAGGGACCTCGGTGCGACTCAAATCGGTCCTGAGATGTCTCCGGGTCACACGACTGATGAAACTATTTGCGTCTCAAAATCAATAACTCTGAAGGAGTTTTTGCGTCAGCTGGTTACAGGTGCGGAGCAATTCTATCGGCATGACAGAACAGCTTAGTAGAGGCTTGGGCGGCCGTCCCTTGTCCTCTGGTGGGTTCAAGAACTGAACTTGAGCTGCGGAGATTTAGTTTCAACAAAACCTCAGAACACGCCCTCTCAGCGTCAGAAAGCTTTTGTCATGGAGCAAAGGCATGTGAGAGGAAATTAACTTTTACCCTGGATTCAGTCCTACATAAGGTGTACACGTGCCAATGACCTTCTGGTTACTGATCACACATTACTGATTATCATAAATAATAATTATTTTTAACCCAAAGAATAATAAGTCATTTCAGTAATTAAATACATTCATACTGAACCATGATGATTATTAATGATGATTATTATATGATTGTAATAAACAGTAAAAACAGTTTATTAAGATTATTATCTTAAAATTATTATTTTAAAATCTTGAAGTGTCCTTCATCTTGGGACAGGACAGCAGACAGATAAATAAAAGATGATGTCTAGCAGACTTCATGGCTCCTGACGGGTAATCTGTGGAACAAGTGTTACGGCTTGACCCAGCTGGGAAAGTGTGACCTTTGGGTCACAAATATGAGGCCATTCATGTCGCTATAGTGGGAATGTAGAACAGGTTGAACAGGCAGGAAATGAGACGGAGTTGAGGAGCCAGGTTTACCTGGCTTGGTCATTTCCTGGCTACAGTAGGCATTGGAGACGTCGGTGCCCTGGTGACCCACAGTAAGTACAGCGTGCCTCTTGGTACCGGCAGTCCTGTTCTTTTTGTGGGATTTGACCCAGCTGCATGGGTTCATCTTGCATGCTGGGCTTGGTGTGGGTAGGGATCAAGCTGGAACTGGCAGGAGGAAGAGGAACAGGTCGAGATAGCGCAGTCCGAGCCTGAGGTCTGGGTCTGTCAATTACCCTGTGGTCAATCTCCATGGCCAGTTTGAGGGTGTCATCCAGGGTTTTGGGTATTTCTCGGCCCACCGTCTCATCCTTGATGTAAGCCGAGAGTCCATCAGGAGAAATGGACTTCAAGGTCACGTCTCACTCGGTTCAGTTTTGCGGCCAGGTCACTGCACTGTGCAGCAATTCAGTGGACAGATTGGTGCCGCTGATGAAGATGAAGGAGTTGGTTTTCCACCTTTCCACTTTTGTCTTGCAGCAGAGAGCAAAAGTCTTAGGAAGTTTGGCTACAAACTTGGGGTAGCCTTTGCACAGCGTCGACTTCTTCTAAAGAGCAGCTGCCCTGGGCCTGCCCATTCAGGAAGGCGATCAGCTGCACCACCCTGGGAACTGATGAGGTATACGTAGTGGGTTGGAATTCAAAGCTCGTATCCAGGGTGGCTAACAGTCTATCTGGCTTTCCATCCAGCCCATTCCACTTGTCAGGCAGAGAGATCTTGGGTTCCGGGGTGGAGGAAGGGCGTAGCTGCATGGTATGGATCAGGCTGGCCAGTCTGATGTGAGTGTCAGAGAGGGCCTTGTACTTAAAGCCAGTCGGGTCGACCACACTTTGAAGACAGACCACTTCCTTTTGGAGTGATGCCAGGAGTGTCTCCATGTCCGCCAAAGTGCCATTGTTGGGCTCAGTCATCCTGCTGGATCCGTTGGGTAAAGCATAGAGGGAGAAAAGGAGTTGATGGCGTTCCACAAGCGGAGGACGTCTGGCTGAATTTGGAGGATGGCGGTGTCCGGGACGAGTGGGTCGAAGAAGTAGTTGCAATGATGAGGTGTTAGGAGAGGAGTTGAGCAGAGCGGTTGTGGAAGTAGATTTGTGGGTTCCTGAGTCTGGATAGATTGGGAACTGATACATGGGACATGGATCAGTAGCTCATGCATGAAGAACACATGATTACTGAGCGATGAGTGAGAGGTGAGTGAGCCTTTTGAATAGTTTGGGAGGTGGACCTCCACCCAGCAGCGGGCGGGAAGCTGTCATGCTCAGCTGTTGCTGGTTGAGTTCGATGAGGAGGCTCTGACATAATTGAAAGATGAACTTTTTAAATTAGTTTGTTCACTGTAAAGATGAGCAAGTCCTGTGTTGCCATTTAGCATAAACTGATATTATATGATGCTGTCATTGCTCGTGTAGGACTAGTGATGGCCAAACATTGGGTTCATTCGTCTAAAAGATTCCCACTCCAGTTCAGTAGGTGGTGATAGAGTGCCATCTTGTTAAAGCCACAATGGCAAATCTGCAAAACGAGCTAGCTTAAAACATTTTTTGTGCCTCGTAACAATGTTCTAAGATAGCATAGCTATAAATATTGTGTCAATAAAAAAAAAGAAGAAGTGGTTCTCCTTCATTTGTCTAAAAACCTCAGCCAATAAAATGGCTCGGTCTGTCTCACCTAACCCCCACACTTCAACGTTTGGACCTAGAAAACTGAGACTGGTGTTTAGCTCGCTCTCATTTACTGTGTCAGTGTGCATTCTGGTATCAGGGGGACATGACCTAGCCAACGGGAGTTATGTGACCATGTTTGTGTTGTTTTGCAGATTTCCCATTGCAGCTTTAACTGTCTGTTTCTGAGAAGTAAAAGTCAGTGTCACCTGGACTTTGGTCCACTTTGTGTTTCTTTCCTTATGATTTGTTAGTAATCAATTTTACAAATATGAGTAATAACAATCTTATCAAATAAAATCTCTTAGAAAGAAACACACTTAGTTCTTTTCTTCTTTTGCTTGTGGTTCAGTGGTTCAGCCTCTGTCTAGATTATCTCCTGTGTTTTTGGCTCCACCTCTTGAGAAGAAGATATATCACCTCGCGTGCATCTTTGGTGTGTGCAGTCTGCACAGTCATAAAACAATTTCAAATTTACCAATTAAATGAAAAGAAAAGAAAGTTCATCATATTGGATATGTATGCTAAACTGTATTTCAGTTCAGAAAGTAAGAACATATAATAAATATCAATGAGGATTGGTTTAATCAATGTATAATCTAAAACTGATGTTTTTTAAGAGATATCAGATTCAACAATTCTAAACATCAAATCAACTTTGATTTGAAGCTGCAGCTTTATAAAAAAAAGTCAATGTTTTAGAAAGGAAGGGGGAGAGCAGTGAGTCAGTGTTTATGCCTGACTAGATATGTTCACCCAGACCACACTCAGTCACCATCTCTATTGGCTAATCATTTATCAGCTGCTCTGCGTGGGTTTGTGTTCATGTGCTTATTCACATTTTTCTTTCATGACTTATAATGCCAAACTAACTTTAAAATAAACAAGAAACAAGCCCAAAATGATTGCCTTCATGTGAAGAAAAATAACAGTCAAACTGTATTTTGTGTGATTATTTTTATAACTTGAGACAGAATTTTTATATCAGGTGTTTTTAATTAATCAAACCCAAGGAGAAAAATCAGTATGTGTCTGATGAAAGTAAAGCATGTACTAAACTGTTGTGTTTAGTAATTTACCCATTAAAATACAAGTTGTTGCTCTTTGCTTCCAAACCCATTTATAATCTCTACAATATGCCACCGCGAGTGCTCTGCAAGATGAAGCAGCAAAATCAAATCAAATGGTTTAACATTTTACAGTGCTCTTTGAAAGCACACACATGCACACACACACACACACACATGCATGCACGCCACGGTCAGGCCACTGCTCAGAAGACATCAATGCTAACAACTATTATCACAAACACTTTTTTTTTTTACCGTGTCCTGTCCGGCTGTGAAGCAATCAGAATTGATGCCTGAATGCTGAAGACAAGCCTTGCAGTTTTACTCTCACAAGTGGATGTGTGTGCTATAATGCCACTCCAGATACCAAAACTTTATTAGAAATATTTTTGGTTGTTTAAAATACCAACGAACACAGAGACAGAAGTGTGTGTGTGTGTGTGTGTGTGTGTGTGTGTGTGTGTGTGTGTGTGTGAGAGAGAGAGAGAGAGGGGTGGAGGAGGGGGGTTCACAAAAATAAACAATAAATGATGAACACGATTCTACTTCTAGACCTGCAGAAAGAGAAAGAGTGAGAGAAAGGGGACACATAAAAATAAAACAAGACTGAAAAATCATCCATCCATCCGTCCATTTTCTGAATGGGGGAGGCTGGTGCCTATCTCCAGCGGTCAATGGGCAATCAGGCGGGGTACACGCTGGACAGAGAGTCAGTCCATCGCAGCGCAACACAGAGACACACAGGACAAGCAATCACACGCACCCATACCTAAGGACAACTTGGACAGACCAGTTAACTTAACAGTCATGTTTTTGGACTGTGTGAGGAAGCCGGAGTACCTGGAGAGAACCCACGCATGCACAGGGAGAACATGCAAACTCCATGCAGATAGATCCCTGGCTGGGAAGCGAACCCAAGACCTTCTTGCTACAAGGCAACAGCTCTGCACAGCCCAGACCGAAACATCACTGCGCCAAAAACATGAGAATATGTAAAAGTAACAATTTTTGCTGATAAACACACAGTAATAATTCATAGTGCATTTAGTGCCAACCACAGCCACCACACAGGTAGAAAATGCCCAAGTCCATACTTGTGAGAGCATTGGCCCTTACTCCAAATTGAATCTCCATAAAAACATAACAGAATGAATGGATAAAAGTGATTTATTCCCCAGCCTTATACTACAAAAATGCATATTGCTAGGCCCCTGGGCATTTATGGCTGATCAGAAAGACTAGATATGTCACACTCATTCATGAAATACATTAGACAGATTGGAGCATCAACACATGTAGCCACCAGCACCATCAAAGAAGAGGCAGTGCTTATCGCTGCCTTATCTCACCCTTCTCTCATGTATTTGACCAGGAAATATGTACGTTCTGGGATTTGTCTCCATTAAAATATTGGGAACATACAGAAAGAACACTTATAAACAGATTTGTATTATCATTGTTAGTATTTTACCTGATGTCACTGCCAAACAAACAACTGTTGGTGCAGTAAATGTTTTGTCCTGCTCAGCTCATAGGCAAATTCAACTACTCTGTAATATGCTCCATTTAAAATAATCATTCTATTGCACATTATTGCCCATATCCAAATTCCACTCCTTGTATCAAAGTCTCAACACCACTTTTTGTCTCTGGATCCATTAGTAGTGTGCAGACGGGGTAATTATTGAGCTGATGTTTTATTGGTTAGTTTTGGTCTCATTGTGGAGGGTTGCGTCATTGACTTCTCTTCTTGACCATGATTCATTTCCCCATTAAGTAGGTACTATTTTTGAGCTCAGGGCTGTGGGTGGGTTGGTGTTCTGTGATGATCCTCAGCACACAGAGACATACATGCATCAAAGAAGATTTGTGCTGACAACACTCTTCTGTACAGCTGATACTTTACTATTCACTGATATTCTTCCCTGATCCTCCTCATCCAGATACTCTCTATTGTGTTTTATACCTTTTCTTTTGTCACTGTTAGACACAATTATTAGTGCTTGCGATGATTTCAGAACACATCTGTTTCAGAACAACAGTTCCCAACCTGTTGATTGTCAGAGTTCCTTTTCCTACACATGAGTGCAAATAACAGAAAGGTGCAGGGATGTCAAAATGAAGACAAATGCTGCAGCTATCAAACTTTTAGTAATTGAGTACTCATATAAAATCTATTGCTAATCAAGAGATCCCATGTGAATGTGCTAGCTTGTACCTATAATAAAAACGGCTTTCTTCTCTCTTAGGACCTTGAGCTGTCCTTGTGCAAACACCAGAGATGCCAGTAATGCATTGCCTAGTAGCACATTAAAATGGCCACTTTTTCCTGTAATGACTAATTTAACGTGTTACTATTTCCTCATCAGTAATTTAAAAAAAGTTATTGTTCAAGAAACTATGCGTTACTTGTTACTATTTTTCTGTAACCGTTATTGTGATTTGCAAAGATGGGAAAAACCAGCAACAGGAATAGCAAGACGCATGTAACCATCAACAGCATGTATACTATATTGAGAACAAGCTGCATACTAAGCTACTAAACGACCGAATGGCACCACAGTCCCATTCCTTAGAATAGAACCCTCACTCACGGTGCACAATTATACCAACAAAAATAGCACATACGGAACACTGAACAAAAAACGAACAGCATCCAACACAACACTGACAACAAAACACACCAAAATAGAACAAAACAACTGGAAACCAGCTACCCACAATGCACCTCACCCACTGCTTGTTCCACAGTCATTAGAGTCACTAGTGACCCTGCTCACTGTGGAACAGACAACGGGCAAGGTGCATTGTGGGTAGCTGATTTTCAGTTGTTTTGTCCTATTTTGATGTGTTTTGTTGGGGTTTTATTGCTAGGGTTGTGTTGGCTGTTGTTGGTTCAGTGTTCTGATGGTTCTATATGTGGTTGCCCCTCAATTAGCACTTCCATTCCGCGGAATGGGACCCCGTTGCCATTTGGCTTTTCAACAATGTGGTTCGCAGTAATTTTGGGTTTCAGTGGGGTTACTCATGCTGGATCCTAGCTTTTAGCTTACTGCCTCACGCATTGCATTGGCATAGCAAAACTCATTGTTGGTAATTTGTTGATTGCAAGTAATCAGTAGTAGTAGTCAGTAATGAAATTACCATATCTAGGTTACTGTGGCAACACTGGCAAACACACACCTTCACACCACAAGAGATCAGTGCATTTAATCAATTACCTAATTATTAGAAATCATTTTCATAAAATCTTTCTTTATATTGAAAAAGGTTTCTAAATTGCGCATCCCTTTGAGCAGGCCTGAGACATCAGCATGTTTATGAGTGTGTGTTTTGCTTTTTACCGGGGGAAAAAAAATTCTTGCTGGTTTATTTATTTATTTATTTATTGACTACTTCTTTAACACAGAATCAGTCTGTCAGCTGATATATTCCTGGCCCCAGCCCCGGCCACACACCAATGCAATATAAATGTTTCATTTTATAGAGAACAAGACTCACATTGCTTTTTACTAGCACCACCCATTGTCATGTTTTTGTTGCTTCTTACATTCAAATAAACATGGTTGCTAAATGTGTATGCACAATAAACTGGTTTACTGCCAGCTATCACAGAATCACAGGTTTTTAATGTAAAAAACAGAAAACCATCATCAGCCTTCAGAATTACATTTACACAGTTATTCAGATAAATATCAATGAAAAATTGTAAATGTCTTATTTTGAATCTGCAATCTCTGGGTCTGCAGCTGTTTACTATTGTGGAATTCACACGGGGAGGCAGGGTTTAATCAAATTCAAGCGTCCTATTAAGGAATGGATCATGAAAATAACTAGTATTTCATAAACAAGACATCTCAGTAGTGCCAACAGTAATATTTTATCATACATTGTGCCTACCGTTGCTCTGGAGGGTGTAAAATAGTATGATACAGATTCTTTAAAGTTTAGAAAAATTACAAAGATATTTATAAAATAATATAAAACATATGGAGTAGATGAGTATAACACAGTACAAACTATGATATTCAGATGAAAATAATGATATGTAGATCCCACAGTTGGAAACATGGAGCCAACTGGTTGAATTTCTCTACATGACAAACCTACGTATGGCTGCCGCGTAGGACTGACTGGCTTCTCGCTGCAAGTCTGTTGTCTTCATACCAAAAGTAAAGTGTGGGACCTCCATCTGTGTTCCACACTGGGCATCAAAAGGCAGACACAAAGGAGTGATTGAAGGTCTCAGATACAAACAGTGACTGGGTGAAACAACAAGATTGTTGATACAATCCAACATTGTGTCTCGCTGGTGGTGTGAGACAGAAACACTACTGTTTGAGGAAGGAGGAGGGTGAAACAGCCAGGGCCAGGCAACCCAAACGGAGGCAACACAGTTTGGTGAAAAGGATCCATCATGTGAGATATGCAGGAGAAGCGAGAGGAAACTGAGGATGAAAAACCATTTTCTGTGATTTTGGTTGTTAGTTGATTGTAGCTGATGCTGCAGCAGACATGCGAGTTGGGTGATGTTTCAGGAGACTGAAGAAAATAGATTAAAGATTCAAACAAATGCTGACAGACAGCCAAGTTCCTGGGAATTTTATAGACCTGTTCTGCTGTGGGAGAATGGGTACCTGCTGCAGCCACAAGTCCATGCAGGAGGAGGCTGGACACGAACTGGTAGCCATCAAGCGTCACACCATCTGGTCAAAGGCTTCTAAGATAGCAGCTAACATTGATGACCATGAGTTCTCCACTTGGGATCTCATGCATGATACGAGGTAAGGCCATCATAGAGTTTAATTCCTTTATCAAGCACCACTCTCTAAGGCAGTGGTGTCAAACTCAAATTCACACTGGGCCAAAATGAAGAACTGGGACAAAGACGGGCCAAGCTTAATATTTTTTTTAAAAAGTAATGGCACATGTGCACATTTTCCTTTATCTACAGATATGTACGGTTGAATAGTTTCATTTGGAAACAAACTTATTTTTGCATTAACACTGAATGTGGAATAAGCAAATTACACACGAGCAAGTACATTTGAATTAAAACACGACAGTGGTATTTGTTACTTATGTCTCAATCTTGTTATTCCTTTTATTCCTTTAAATGTGTATATATTCAGCAATTTCTTCCAATATTTTGAATCCTTTAAGTATTTCAGTTTTCATGTTTTCTTGCTGTTTCCTCTTCTTATTTACTCTCCTTTTTTGCACCTGTAATGAGTGTCATTGCTGCTGTGACACCAAGCTTTTCTGTTCTATTCATCTCTCTGTTGCCTTTACAGTTCCTGTGTTACTGTAGGTAAAATCGTGTTTCATGGGCCAACAACAAAAATAAAAAATAATTTCATCTTAAATGGCAATGCAATATCTCACCTATTAACTTTCATGTTTTGGAGCAGAAAAAGTACATTAAACCAAAATAGTTCAAACTCCGTTTGCTCCACTCTGATGCTCACCTGTTCAAGCCAGATACCTGCATCTCTGGGGTTGGGCTCTGAGCTGAGGAAGGAGTTCATCAGTGAGAGTCCTGTCTTGTTCTGTTCATCTTCAGCACAGACAACAGTTGCTCACACGAGTAGAAGAAGAAATCATTTCCAGTGTTTCCCCTAGGAATTTTTCCAGCTGTGGCGGTGGGGGTGGGGGTGGGGGGTGGGGGGGTGGGGGGGGGGGGGGGTTATGACACGTCTCTAAACAAAGTAAAATTTTCTAGTGCAGAGAGGAGACAACCCATAGAAGCACTGATTTGATCTCATTTCAGAGAAAAATAGCACAGGTTAGATGCACCTAATAAATAAAATGACTAACAAACTCAGGAATCTGTTTCTTTGCTTCACTGTTCTGGTGCTGAAAATATCACTATGCGGGTCAAAGGAGATACACAGATGAATACACCACTTATTTATTATTTGGAAACTACATTTACTGCAGCTGGCAGAGGCAGAGATTTTTTTTCTATTGATACACGGAGTTTACAGAATCATTTTACATTTTAATAGGGGAAGACTGCAGGAGGGAGTGGTAAAATACAGGGGGTCCCCAGCAAAAACAAGAAACTTTACGAGTCTGATGAAACCCGCTGGTTTTCCATCAGGCAGTCACGGAGCAGCTCCAACGACCCAGTGGCTGTGCTGGGTCAGTTATCGAGCCCAGTCCGGTACCGGCTCGGCTGTGAATGAGCCGAGGCGACGTCGTGCTCTGCTTAAGGAGAGGTGTTATTTTCTCGCTTCAGAAGAAGCGTCCAACGTGTTTTTACGCTTTCTCTGAGACATGTCACGTCGCTAAGTTGTTAGTGCCACGCGCTAACACGTCAATAGTGCAGCGTAGCCTGCTGGAGGTTTTAAGGGTTCAGATGAAACACCCGGCCTCTCACGCTGCTCACACATCGATCTTAAGTTGTCGCTGTTGCGCTCACGCCGTAATACAGAATTAGATGCGGTTAAAGTCAGACATGAATAAATAAATAAATTTTACATGAATAAGTGATGCTTAGCCTGGTGGGGGGAGGAGAACCTGTCAAGATCGTCAACTCGTTTATCTTAATGCTATTGAAACATGTAAACTAAAAATGCATTATATCCACTGCTACCTTTCTAATTTTAAACTCAGTAACTTATGCTGTAACTTCACCCTGCCCTGCCTGCTCCTCCTTGCTGCAACTGGCTGTGATCACAAGCGACAACATAGTAGTTCCCGCTGCTTCTTCAGAAAACAGCGCAAAAAAAAAAAAAAAAAAAACCAAACTTGGGATCTTGTAGGTGTGGCGGTGGGATTTCAGCTGTGGCGGGCCGCCACGGCTACGCCTATGTACGGGAAACCCTGATTTCTATAGCGCCTCTCAAGATAAAAATCACGAGGTGCTTCAAAAAAACAAAAAATGTTAAAATATAAAAAATAATTTAGAAAATGGTTAAAAAATATATTTAAAATGAGCAGAAATAGACAATTGTGATTTAAAAAATGTTAAGAAAGAGAGAGAGTGAACAGGAAAGAGGGAAATCAGTGGATCCTGAGGAAGGTGGAATAGGTGGGGAGAGCAGAATAAAGAGAGAGAGGTGAAGAAGGTCATCCAAAAGCCAGCTTGAACAAGTGAGTCTTCAGCTGCTTTTTGGAGGAGACCACTGAGTCCACTGATCTCAGGCTCAGGAGGAGAGAGTTCCAGAGTCTGGGGGCCACAGCAGCAAATGATCTGTCACCTTTGGTCTTTAGCCTTCTGCTGCACAACCAGTAGGCTTTGGTCACTGGACCTCAGGGACCTGCTGGGGGTGTAGGGACTGAGAAGATCACCAATGTATGATGGTGCTTGTCCATGTAAGGCCCTATAAACCAGAACCAGGATCTTGAAATGAATCCTGAAGTTGACTAGCAGCCAATGAAGCTGGAGGAGAAGCGGGGTGATGTGGCTGTGTTTGGAGGACTTGGTCAGAAGCCGAGCACAGGCATTCTGAACCACCTGTAGACGGTTCAGAGAGGTTCTGCTCAGACACGTGAAAAGAGAGTTACAGTAGTCTAAGCGTGAGGAGATGAAGGTGTGGATAACTGTCTCAAGTTCAGAGCGAGACAGAATGGGACTCAGCTTAGCAATGTTCCTGAGATGGAAGAAGGAAGAGCGAACAAGAGAACTAACATGAGAATCCAGGGTGAGAGCTGGGTCAAAGGTCACACCAAGATTCATGACAGAAGGTTTGGTGTGAGAAGCAAGCTGACCAAGAGAGTCTATGACTTTGGGAACCTGCTTGTCTGGGGCACAGATGAGGATCTCAGTCTTATCTTCATTCAGCTGTAGAAAGCTCCTAGCCATCCAGGTAGGAGATTTGAAGGAGCTCAGGATGTGCTGAAAAGGAAGCAGATAGAGGAGGAAGAGTAGAGGCCCCAGCACAGAACCTTGTGGGACACCATGGGTAAGGGAAGTGGTGGAGGACCTAAACTTGAAGACGGCCACAGAAACGGAGCGCTCAGAGAGATAAGAGGAGAACAACTCCAGAGCAGTTCCTGATAGGCCTACCCAGTCTCTCAGCCTCTCCAGTAGCAGGTGATGGTCAACAGTGTCAAAGGCTGCAGTCAGGTCCAGCAGGACCAGAACAGAACAGTCCCCTGCATCACTGTGAGTCAGAAGGTCATTAGAGACCCTAAGAAGAGCTGTTTCAGTAGAATGAGCTCTACGAAAACCTGACTGGTAGCTATCATAGATGTTATGTTCATCAAGAGCAGCTGTGAGTTGTTTAGCCAAAACCTTTTCCAAGATCTTGGAGATGAATGGAAGTTTAGAGATGGGTCTGAAGCTGCTATGGAGAGAGGGGTCGAGACTCGGTTTTTTAAGAAGCGGGTGGATTACAGCGTTCTTAAAGTAAGCAGGGACCTGACCAGAAACCAGAGAAGCATTAATTATAGAGAGCATGCTGGGACCGATGGACTGAAAAGCACTTTTAAACAAAGATGAGGGTAAGATGTCGAGGGGGCATGCAGAGGTCTTCATAGAGTTAACTAGTTTGGTTAACTCAGGCAAAGAAACAGAAACAAAGCTATCTAGGATGATGGGCCTGGTTGGAGTCGGGAGAGGCAGCGATAAGGCTGAAGGAGAGATGCTAGAACTAACCTTATTGACTTTGTCCACAAAGAAAGACAGAAAGTTCTCACAGTCTGCAACAGAGTGGATGGAGGCTGTGGGAGAGGCAGAAGAAGCAATGCTGCTGATGGTGTTAAACAGCACCTTGGGGTTCCCTTTGCTCTGGGACACCAGGTTGGAGAAATAGGAAACCCTGGCGCCTCTGACTGCAGTGTTAAAGGATGTCAGAAGATCCTTTAGGGGCAGCAGAAGGATGTGGAGATGGGTTTTCTTCCACAAGCGCTCAATTTTCCTGCATTGGCGCTTTAGGCTGTGAAGGCTGTCATTAAACCAGTGAGTAGGGTTCACTGCAGGAACTGATCTGGTTCTGACAGGACAGATATTGTCCAGAATGGAGAGGCAGTGCTCGTTGAACTGAGAAGTTAAGGAATCTGGGTCGTTCTCAGAAGAACAGGGTGGATAAAAAGCAGCAGAAAAATTGTTAGCTGTGCTCTCATTAAGAAAACAAGAACTAACCATACGGCGAGCAGGAGGTGGGGACGCAGAAACTGACAAGGTAAAGAAAATGCAATGGTGATCTGAAATATAAACGTCCTCAGGACAAACACTGTCCGCATTTAGACTCAGGGTAAAAACAAGGTCTAGAGTGCGCCCCCCTGGTGTGTGTGGGGCCAGAAACATGCTGGGTAAAGCCGAAGGAGTCCATAAGGCTGGAGAAATTCATGGCAAAGTGGTCAGAGGGATCATCAACGTGGATGTTAAAGTCACCAACAATCACCAGTCTGGACAGCTTCACAGTGGAGGATAGAAAGTCGCTAAACTCCTGAAGGAAAGAGCCGTTTGGACCAGGTGGACGATAGACCACAGCACAGTAGAACGGGTCCTTACGCCCGACTTTAATCAGCTGCAGTTCAAAGGAAGCAAAGTGACCAGAGGTTGTAATGCTACATGGAAGATGGTCTCTGAAAACAACAGCTAGGCCTCCACCACGACCAAAACCCCGGGGCTGGCTAAGAAAAGAATAACCACTCGGGCAAAGTTCAATCAGACCAGAATAATCAGATGTTTGCTGCCAAACTTCAGTCAGAAACAGAAAATCCAGGTTTTTAGAGAGAATTAAATCATTGAGCAGGAAGGACTTATTGTTAACAGAGCGGGTATTTAATAGAGCCATGCTGAGTGAGGTGGAGGAATCAGAAACTACAGAAACAGCTGGAGTTAGTGGACTTAAATTAGCAGGGTTAGATCCACGGTGTTTATAAAAACCACTTATGGAGGGAACAGGAGGAGAACCCACTGAGAAATGAGGATAAACCGACCTTAAAAAACTTGGACGGATGAACCGCGCTGCAACGCGGACTGGCGGGAATGCAGAAGTGGTGCTCAAGTCGCCAAACAAAGGAAAAGAAGCTAGAAGATCACGCCAATGTTTACTAGATAAACCGCACTTTAATAGAAGTCTTATTCTCACCTGGATTCCTGCTCGTTTACCTCTTTTCCTCCGACGTTTTCCCGGGACCGGATAAACATCGCTGGAGGCGTTCTGGTTGCGATCGTCGTTTGGCTCCTGGCCAGTGCGCCACTCCAGATAAACAAACAGGGAGGTACGTCCTCGGTGCATCTTGGGCGATCGGGAACGAACAGAAGGACAAAAGAGTCTGGCGATCATAGGAGATGGTAGCAGGGACACTACCGAAGAGGATCGCAGACAGGAGCAAGGTGGAAAAGAGGAGGTTAGTGGAGAAAAGTTAGAAAAAGTGGCCGGTGACCGCGGCTAAGCCAAGCACAGGCGCCATCTTGTTACCGACCGGAAGCGGGGAGTATGTTTCTTGCTGAACATTGAGAGCATCTGAGGAGCTTGACCACACTGTTGGGTCAGTATGTTGGGGGGAGAGATAAAAGCTGCAGCAGCCACAAAGTCATAATGACTTGTGCGTAATGCTGGAGTTATATCAGCTCTGTCTGGAAGTTGGTCGGAGAACTTTCTCTGTCAGCCGTGAACAGATTACTGAGCAGTTAAAATCTCTGTTTCTGGGCTTCAAAGTTGGCAAATTGCTGAGTAAACTCGGCGCTGAGTAAGAGGAGTGTTTTCACTTTGTCTGAGACAGAGGAGGGTAATGCTGCAGACACCGGCTGATACTGGCAGCACAGACCTGGAAACTCAAAGGAGGGGGCGCTTCGACTGATGCGCTAACTCCATAAAGCACTATGGGATCTGTAGTCTTAGTGACCAAATGGGCCGGTGGGCCAGTTTTAATATATATTATATATTGGATCTTGCGGGCCAAATATAAATAGACTGCAGGCCCAATATGACACCTGTGCTCTAAGGTAATGTGCTGCTTCTGATCCTACATTCATATTCTCTGTTGCTATTCTCTCCCCAAGGGACATGAATTTAATTGAAGCTCATTACATTTCTTGTTCCTGGGAAACCATAGTTGTACAGCATCACTCTGCTGGTTCACAATGGAACAAGCTAGCATGTTTTAATGTGATGTGATGTAAGAAACACAGAGACTCTGTGGAAGATGTGTGTTTAGTGAGTTTTATACAACACACACACACACACACACACACACACACACACACACACACACACACACACACACACACACACACACACACACACACACACACACACACACACAATGATCCCAAACTGAAAGACTTGGCAGGAGGTGCGTGACAGCTTTATGAGCCCCTTCAGCCCCTTCCCTTAGCCTCCATTTGAAGGTTGAAGGATTAAGAAGATGCTTTTTCTACCGGGAGTTTAATGGAGACGAGGCTGAGGAAACAAATTACGACATGATACATATTCTGTGAATTTATTGATGTCTAAAATCGAGAGGATCCAGTTGAGGTGTATCGGGCATCTTATTGGATGCCTCCCTGGTGAGGTTTTCCAGGCATGTCCAACCAGGAGGAGACCTAAAGGGAGACCCAGGACACATTGGAGGGTCTGTGTCTCTCACCAGGCCAGGGAATGTCTTGGGATCCCCCCGGAAGTACTGGCCCAAGTGGCTGGGGAGAGGGAAGTCTGGGCCTCTCGACTTAGGCTCTTGCCCCCGCGACCTGACTCCAGATAAGCGGAAACAAAATGGATGGATGGATGGATTTAAAATGATCCATCTATTATCTTAATTGGGACAGCAGTAGCTCAGGAGGTAGAGCGGGTTGCCCAGTAATTGGAAAGTTTCAGGTTCGATCCCGGCTCCAACCAGTGAATGCTGCTTTTTGTGTCCTTGGGCAAGACACATAACCTGCCTTGCCTGCTGGTGGTGGTCGGAGGGACCTGTGGCTCCAGTGTTTGGCAAGCCTCGCCTCTGTCAGTGCACCCCAGAGCAGCTGTGGCTACATCGTAGCTAATCGTCAGCAGCGTGTGAATGTATGTGTGAATGACTGATTGTGTTGTGAAGCGCCTTGGGGGGTTGTAGGACCCTAAGAAGGTGCTATACAGTATATAGACCATTTACCATTTAGTTATTGTTTTATGTCCAAATTCAGTTTAGGTTTCATCTGTTGTATAAAGGTATTCATCAGGCTACATAAACGTGCATGTTCATGTTTTTATTGCTGAGATTCACAAACCAGAGGTCGTGCTAGACATTTTTGTTGTCCGTCATTTTGACCGACGTTAAAAAACGGACATGATTGTTTTTTCCTGCCACAGTCATTTTTGAAATAATCTATAAATGAACATCGAGTATCTTTAAATTTACATTAATTTTAATTAATATTAGTCCAAAAAAGCTGAGCAGAGTGCCCCAGTGACATTAATGTTACAATTTAACAATTTAATTTAACGTAGGAGCATTTAGCAAGGTGTGGGTTGAATGCAGTCTTTCACCCATTCATTCTGCTTTACTTTAACCTGAACTGTGCACCTGCAGCGACCCTGTGTGTCGAGTTTTGAGTCACCCCCTATCAGGTGCAGCAAAACATAAACAAAAATGTCTGCCAAACGTTTCTTCCATCTGTGAGAGTGATTTAAACTGCATCCTGTAATGGAAAAATACTGTGGGGGAAGCTCATTAAAATGCTTCAACATAATGGATTAAATATGACATTTAAAGAAAAAAACTCATGGAGGAGTGAGGTGAGTTTTTAAGGCTCACTGCAGAAATAAAAGCCACCCAGAGGAGCAACAATCAGAGGCAGCTACACTCACCAACACTTGTCTGCATAGGCGCAATGTCAGAAGGCTGAGCAAATAATTAAAACATTATCAGAAATGGTACAATAAGTAAGATTTTTACAGTGAAATAATCAGAAAACAGTCAAAATTGAGTTGATCTCATAAAGTAGTGGTGATTTTGGTGGGGGAAATCTTTGATGTTTTGGATCCTACTAATGTAAATTAAGAAATGACCCGCACTTGTAAAGCGTCTTCCCAAGTCAGAGGACTCCAAAGCACTTTACACAACTGTCAGTCATTCACCCTTTCACACACTGAAGGTGATACGCTACATAGTAGTCATATGTGACAGGGTGTGTTTCTCTGGATCCCGATTGATCATACGTCCTGACTACTTGGCCATGGGGATATCCCTTTGGCTTTCTGGTTAGTGCGTGTGACTCTCACCCGGGTGTCTGGGGATCGAATCCCACCCAGGCCCTTGTTTCTCCACCTTGCCACACATAGATGCCCTGGGGCTCACTGAGGTGTAATGTGTAGCATGAGGGAGTGCAGAAGACATTCAATGATCCTATATGGAGTTTTGATGACTCTCTGCAGGATCTTTATATCTGAAATAGAGCAGGCAGCCAACCCCAAAGAGATGCAGTACTGAAGGATGCTCTTCGTGGTTGCCTGGTAGAATTCCTCAGTGTTTCCCCTAGAGATCTTTCAAGCCTAATTTATACTTCTCCGTCTGTGTCGGGATGGATGCACGCAACGCCATTATCCGACCTTGCAAGGGCTCTGCCCCAGCAGGCTTGCAAGGACGGACAGAGTCAAGTTCTCTTTTCTAAACATGCGTCCAATAAGATGGAGGATTGGTCATAACAGCGCCGTCATTGCGCCCTCAAAAACATAAAGATAGCCGAAGATATCTAGCTGCAGATACGGAGAAGCTTGAAGAATACCTCATGGAAAAACTCTGTGGTGGGTACACAGTTGGATGAGCCCATGTATCCGGTTCAGGCTGGGCCCGGTCGGGCCCCATGGGCGAAAGCCCGGCCACCAGGTGCTCGCTCACGGGCCCCAACCCCAGGCCTGGCTCCAGGGTGGGACCCCGGTAACCCTCCGGGCCGGGTACTCTGACTCTGTTTTTACTTCCATGAAAGATCTTCTGATATGTGATGTCTGGGTTTATAAAATAAATCAGGTTTAATTTAATGAGGTTTAACAAGTTATCCAATTAGTCTTAACCAGTTGTGAAGAGCCTACACAGCAGTGTAGTGGAAGTTCTCAGGGATCCGGTTGGCAAGCAAAGCCGTCTCAGCAAAGCGAGTGAGTGGACTTCTGATGTATCCGAGAGTTGTAGGTCCCCTCAGAATACGCACTTGTCGAAGTGATACTTCCTAGGTGGCTTCTTGTGGAGTGGTCCACGTCTGATGAGTTGTTTTGCAGATTTAACAAATAATTGGATGATTCTGAAAAAGGATGGTTCTTTATGCCACTAAAATTATTCCACAGAAAATTTTGGTGTGATTTCCCATAGGATGGTAATTTAGCATAAGCTGAAAGCTTTTTGCAGGAATAGCAGAATATAGGAAGTGTTTCCTCTTTTAAGGATTTGTTGTTTATAAGATTTGGACTGTAATTATTTCATTTACATATTATTTAATGAACCATAAAATGTGAGATTCCATATGAAATATGAAATCAATCTTATGGATCTCTGGATAACTTAAACCAGAAGATTGCAACTTTTTACTGCAGGGATTATGTAACCACTTTGTATTAACTGAGAGACTGTCATGTTGGGTTGTAGCTTTTTGACCCACGACATGCAGAATCATACACTGAGACAGAAGGTAAGTAAAAAGGTTTATTTTAGTACGGTGGAAGTGGAGATGAAGGTCAGAGTTCGGGTGGGTCCGGTGGAGTTCTAGAGCGGAGACAGGAGTGAGTAGTTGCAGTTCGACAGCATAAGGAATATTGAGTTTGTAGCTTACGGTTTCCTGGTTGTTGGTAAAGGCTTAGAGAGGGGGGCAAGTCACGGCTGGCTGAGCTGGTCGAGTGAGAGTCAGAAGTATGGCTGGGAGCTGAGCACCAGAGTTCGGGATGTCCAGGTTGGCAGGTGGGGGTTGGAGAGCAGCCGGTCAGGGGCAAGCGACGGGGCTGGCAGGCAGGGTTGGAATCCGGTGAGTCTATTTTCCTGATGATGGAGGTTTGGCTGGTGGAGGAGAAGTTCCTGAGGAGGTCGGAGGAGAACAGGACAGATGAGTTCAGGAAGGCGAGGTACACAAGAGATAAAACAACTTTCTGATATAGGCTAGGTGCTGGCAAGAGTTCTACCCAATGCTGAATATCATCCGGCACTGATGAGTTGTCCCGACGCTCCTTAAATCCCCTGACCACTGATGAGCAGATGGGCAGCAGCTGCTCTCCAGGCACACCCACCTGCATACAGAAAAGACTCAGCACAACACAGAGTTAAACTCAGCACAGACCGTGACAGAGACAAGAGAAGAGAGAGTCACCTTTAAAATTTTTAAGAATATTTATTTCTAAACAATTTTAAACAAGACTAACTCTAAACTCTAAGTGATGAATGGATCTTGGTGTGAATGAGACGTGAGATGGATGGTGTATGTGTGAGTGATATAGTCATCAGAACTCTCATATCCGGAGAAGCAAGTCTGAGTGGGAAGCGATGTTTTGCTCTTAAGCTATGATCGGAGTTTCATAAACACATGAGGCGCCATTTTATTGCTCCACACATTCCCTTCAGGATGAGACCTCCATACAGATCCAGACCGCCAGGTCCTCGGAGCCCCCTTTCGGTACCGGAGCCGATGAAACAGTGTCAGCAGTACGGCAGACTAGTCTTTGGATTGTCTCCAGGCAAAAAGCGACAGTTGGTTGACAGCGTCAGATGGATCCTGAGGGTCAGTGAGTTCAGCTTTTATTCTGAAAGGAACCGTTGCTTGGTTGGTAAAGTGCAACAGATTTTATCTAGCTTGTCAGTTCTTTGCTTAAAAAGGAAGTCCGGGTGGCTGGTCCGATACTTCTCTTAGAATGCGGTGAACTGAACTAAGATGGCGTGGGGACTGGTTTTATTCATCTGGATGTTTTGATTTACGGTCGAATCAAAGTTTGACAGATTTATAAACACCACCGAGACTATGCCACACTTCAGAAAGGAAGGCTCCGATTGGATGAGAAAGATAAATGTGTCATGTGACTTTAAGCCTTACGTGAATCAGTATGTCTAGTGGAAACATTTAAAGTTATATTACTTATTATAACTTACTAATCATAACATTGTCATTTCACAGATTGGTTCACATCTTATTATTGGACTAACACTTTGTTTGATTAGCTTTATTAAAAATAGACAGAGTTCTTTGATTTATTAAAAAGAGTTTGTCTTCTTCTTCTCTTGAGCTGGGAAGGATACAGTTTTAGAAGCAAATGGATGACCTTGAGGCAGTCTCATGCAGATTAGTTCTTCCTGAGGAGAGATGGTAAATAACCTTTGGTGGAATAGCTCCTTCATCACGTTACATACCCCCCTTTTCAAGGGCACGGTGGTCCGTACAGAGACCACCTGACATTGAACAGACCAGAGTCTTGAAGGACTCCGACGATAGGGAAAGGTGCAATTCCCCAGGAAGAGTATAGTTTCCCAGTAAGAGTATAGGTTCCCAGGAAGACGCCAAAAGTGGTGAGGTACTAACTCTACTCCGAAGAACAGTCTCGCATAATCCCTTGGGAAGCACACAAGTCAGCAGATTTTTAAGATATCCACGTGGAGGTAATAACTTGAAGCAGGAGCAACTTTATATCTCCACGGGTAGGGAATAATTCCAAAATAGTATACTGATCTTTGTAATTTTACTTATCGTGATCCAGTTCAGGAAAGAGCAGCAGGCAGGTCAGGTCCCAGCGAGCGAAGTATCCCAGCAGCCATGCCGGAATCCACGGACGTCCAGGTCCTACAAGCCGGAACACCAATCAGGAGGAGTAGAATCCGATGACGAATCATAGGTCCACCCCCAGGAATCAAGGATCATCAGCGAAACTCAGAAGAGGAGAAAGAGCACAACACAGGGCACTTCAATGTAGACACAACAAAATGGTGTCTAATGTAAATCAATAAACAAAAAGAAACCTATCAGTATGAGTACCTGCATGTTCTATGTGAAGCAATTATGTGAATAGCCTTTAAGTGAAGAAATGGATGCACTACACTACGTGTACTGGAAAAAGTGGTGCGAAACGAATAAAATTAATAAAACCCTATACTGCGTGTGGGAGAAATAGAATCATTTTACTAAGCAAAAATTTGATCAAACTGAAGGGCAAGAATGTTAGTAGCCCATAATGGTAAATTAACAAAGTTAATCATAAAGTTTTCAAAACTTAATCACTGTAGTAAAATCCTATAAAAAGATAGATATATGTGTCAAAGAGCACTAAAAATGTAAATCAGTGAAGTTAGTAATCAACCTACATGTGAATGTACCCATAAGGAATTACGATTAGTGAAAACAAAAAAATTTGGATAACTGTAATATGTGGACTAAGCCCATCTACTGTTAACTAACTGATTACCTGACTTCAGGAACCCACAGCATGTTCATCTCAAATCACCCAAGTCTGCACGTCATGCATAAACAGGAAAAACAACCATGCACACACACAACATGGACAAACTTGTGTAACTTGAGATAGAGAACTATGGAACCGACGATGCGCGAAATCACCCCCCTTTCGAAGTCGGTAAGTTGCTGGTGGTCACATTGACCAAATTAGTGGAACCCTTGTGCGGTTTGATTTCATCACATTACAGGACCAATCATATTTGAGAGATTTATTAGGAATTTTCAGAGTCCTCAGACCTCCCCTTTTTCAGACACTTAGAAAAGCTTAATATGTACAGTAAATATGTTAAATAGTCATTTATTTATACTGATATTAATATGTGGCATGACTGATAATAAATCATTATTAAATCGTCAAGTAGACTTGTTTGGTGTATTTAAAATCTGAAATAAGGCATTTCAAGAATAAACATTTATGTTGATTCATTCATTACTGGAAAGCAGTCAAGACATTATTAAATCACTTTAGATAAAACATTTGTTGTAGATAAAACAGAATATGATTGTAATCAACCTATGAGACAAATATGATTCTTAAAGTTAGAAAGAGTCTCGTCTTCTGCAGGAGACTTGTGCCTGCAGAATCTGAAACAGGAGAGATAGTTATGGTTTCGACTTCCCGGTGACAAGGTCACGACCAGTATGTTTTCCGGTTTGGAGACCAGACAATGAACCTGTAACACACTGATGAAACAGCCTGTGAACAGTGTCTTAACCTTTGCATTCCATGGCCTTCTTCAACGCTACAACAGGTGATACAAGTAATCACATGATGCATCAGGATTCTGTTAGGATTAGTATTTTTTTCTCTTTAAACCTGTTAAATCAAGAGTGTCCAAATCCTGGCATTTTACACTCTGTTCAGCAGACCACCAAGCTCTACAAAAGTCTGTTAATCACCTTCTGACCAAAATCAGGTGTGTTGGAGGAGGGAGACAACTAAAACGTACTGGATAGTGACCCTCCAAATCCAGGATTGTTAGATCATCCACGTTGACTCATCAACCCCATAGACTCACCCTGATGTATGTCAAAAACTATGACTTAAAAATAGTTCATTTATTTACTTTCTCTCTATTTATGGTCCCCTTTGCTTTATTTCATTAATAGTTAGGATGAAAAGATAGCTGACTGCAATTTTAATTCAAACTTGGTACAAAAAGCACATAAATAGATTTTTTTTGGAAAGTCTGATTAGTTGCATTTATTATTGTCATTTCAGAGCAGCAATATGACCAGTGTTGTTTTTAATTTTTTGCCAAGCCTGCACAGTCCTATCAGAGAAGAAGACCACAAGTGTACTAATGCATCACACAGGGGAGGGCAAAATAGATGTATTTACAAAAAGTAATAGACACAAACTTTTCAAAGTGCGGGAGCACTTCACAGTAAAACAAAAAGTTAAATTCACATTATGCAAAGCAGAGCTGTCCTCCCACAGCAGCACCAACATCTGAATTACAGCCACCTTGCAGGTGTGATGCAGCATCTCTTTATACATATGTTTTAGTAAAACTGGTGTGATGCATTGACAGGTTGATATTTTTTCTGTAATACAGTACTGTGTAAAACGTTTAGGCCCGTATGAAAAAGGCTGTAAACAGAGAATGCTTTTAGAAAAATTAATAATGATTTTTTTTATCAATTTACAAAATGCGAACATCCAGCCAAAGTCGTCCTCTTGTCTATTCTACACAGAGGACAAGTCTTGATACTCAGAGGCAGAGAGCATCATGAGAGGCAGGAGCTCAAAAATAACCAATAAGAAAAAAGGCAGAAACTGTTTTGTGCGACGCTGTATTTTTTTTAGCTGTAGTCAAAGATGGTGTCTGGCAAGGGTGCCAATGTAAGGTTTTTTTGTTTTTAGAAAAAAAAGGCTTTTAGCGCCTCTTGTTGTGGTTTTAAAGACATGTCCAAGTAATTTAGAACAGAGAAAAGAGCTGCAGCGAACGCCATCTTCGTTGTTTATGAGAAACAGAGTGTCACTGTGTATGATATACGATGTTCAGTGCTGATTGGCTCAGTTACAAATCTCAGGGGGTGGGGTTATTTGAATGGGAGCGTTATCCCTCATTCACATCTGACGTATGCGCCGCAAAGCGCCGTGGAACGATGAGCGCCTCTATTCGGTGCCCTTGTTAACATAAGGTGTTGTTCACATTCAGCGTCTAGTTTTGTTTTGTTGTCTAGTAAACAGAGGGTTACCGGATAAATCCCAGCTCCCTCCTGGGAGTTCTGCTGTTGTGTCCTTGGGCAAGACAATTCACCTAACTATTTCACCCATGCTGTTGGTGGTCAGAGGGCAGATGGTGCAAAATTGCAGCTTCACCTCTTTCAGACTACTTCAGGGCAGTTGTGGTTAGAAAGCACAGTCTCACTGACACCATTGCAGGAACAGAAGCCATGTTACCATCTCACCAGCTGTGCTGCTATTTTTCCCGTTTTCAAAAAGTACTTTTGCCAGGGCCAGAGTTCAAATTTTGTCAATTATTCCGGTACTTTTTTCTCTACATTACAACGTTTGCTTTGAAGGTGACTTGCACAACTGTCAGATCATATGCTCTTAAGCCTTTTAAATGAGGCCCCATGACTTTTCATGCAGTTGGTGAATGTTTATTTCAAATTAGATTTAGAATGAAGTCTGCTGCTTTTGAGTTTTATTTTCTTTTATTTCTCTTATAACACTTCAGAACATCTCCCTGTCTTTGAGTCGTGTCAGACTAAAGTAAAGGCAACCCTTGATTTTTCTCTCATGTCACCACAGCCAGTGGCAGACATAGGGGAGTTCTTTTTCTGTTCCTGGCAGAATGCATAGAGGCTTTTTAATGTCAGTATCCTTTGAAGGCTGACTGAAAAGGGTCACTTCAGCACAGGAAGCCTATTGCTCTGTGACAATGGGGAGGAGTTTGGTACTTTTCACCAAGACCGACTCCAAATCAAAATATCTGATATTTAAAAAATAAATCACAGAGCTATATGGACAAATTAAATAACTGTTTTTTTTTCTTCAAATGAACAATTGTTATAATTATTGCCATATAAACATGCAGTTTTTAAGCTAACATATTTTGTACGTTCACTGTGCTTTTTATTCGTAATCCATTTCTTGTTGTTTTTTACACAGTTTAGTAAAAAATAGTTCTTGTACCTGACATGTTGCAGTTTGTCTCTCTAGCCATCGGGGGTGTTGGTGGTGTCACTTCATTTTATCCACAGGCAGCAGAGGATGGTGTCGCCCTCTACTGCCACCACGTGCTCTTTGCTGATGACACTGGACAGTACGCCAACTCAACACATGAAAAATAGAACATCAAAGGGAGTACGAGATGGGAACAAGTCAAAGACACACAAGAGCAGCCAAACAAAAAGCAGACAGTACAATAAAGAAATCAGCTGTGACAGACCACTACACAAGAGAAAACCATATGATGGACTGGGACAGTACACTGATCATAAACACAGAACAACATAAATGCAAAAGATGGATCAAAGAAGTGATAGAAATAAGGAGACGTGGACACAAAACCATGAAGAGAGACTATGGAATGTTCACATTGGATCACGCATAGGACAGTGTCATCAGCAAGGAGGCCTAGGGCAGTGGAGGATGGTGTCCCCTCTACTATGCCTGTGGATGCAAGGACGTGACACCACCAGCATCGGCTAGAAGTACTAGCTGAAATATGTCAGGTAAAAACTATTTTTATAAGAAAAGAACAAGAAATGTATCTAAGCTAACATGTTTTACTATGAAATTATTTTTAAACTCAAGAACAGCTCAGCGACTTTAATTTATTCAAAATTATCATTTATTGTGTTTTATGATTTCTATCATATCTGCAACCATTGCAGTCATGTCTCTAGTCCACGATAGTGTATTTACTTTTGTGTATTTCTGTATGCATTTCAGAGACATTTCAACACAGACAAATTTGTTGTTGATTTTCCTCCACCTCTTCACGTAGTCGGCTACTTCTAAAACCACTTTTGCCCAATTTCCTTCCATGAATTGAAAGTCACATGTAAATCTTTGCTCTTTTTTGTATAAATGTTCATATCATCAGACTTCTTTGGATAGACATTCTTCAATCTGCTTCATGTCTACTGCTTGATTTTTTTTGAATGGCGGTAGTGTTGATAAATTTAAAGGGGGTGGCATGCTGGCCTATCACAGGCTTGTGCTTACCTTGGCTTTCGATGGAATTGTTGCCCTCTGCGGGCCTTCTGAAGAGTGTTTGTGTCAACAGACAGATGGACATGTATCAGTTAGGCTTTAGCAATAGAATGAGGCAGTGTCACGTCTCCATTCTTTCAACCATCTCCCTCCATCAGAGGAAGTTGTCTGGTTAATTCTGTTGTGTAACATCTGTGATTTTCAATATCATCTTGACCTGAACCAACCAAACCTCACATTTGAAATGAGCCAAAGCTGTTTGCGTCAAAGTTGTTCGCACTCTGTAAGATTTTTGCTAATTGTTGCTGTGAGCTCCGGTCCGGTCTGGTCAGCGTCCCGTTGCATCTTCATTCATCCACCCATTGTCTTCAGCTTAGTGTGCTGTCGGTTTGCAGAGGCAGCAATTCAAAGAGGACTCTAAGCAATACACTCATTGACTGTTTGGTTAATGGTCTACATTTATACAGAGACCTCTAACTTTTACTAGGTTCAATAGACAGACAATATGGGTCTTTCTTTAACATTTTTGAACTTCATTTACTCTAAACCTCTTAAATATTTTCTCCTATTTATTAATACCGTATTTTCCAGACTATAAGCCGCTACTTTTTCCCCACGCTTTGAACCATGCAGCTTATAATGAGGTGCGGCTTTACTGAAGATGTTTCTTCACCTGCAGGGGGCGCTTTAGCAGAAAGTGAAACAGGTGGAAGTCAAAAGCGGAAATCGAAGAAAGTGCTCATTTTAATTTAGCACATGCAAGCAGCCGGCACCACGAAGAATTTTTTTCTAATCCATACCCCCTCATCATGGAAACTACACGTATGAGTTCATATGTTACCGCATTTAAGTTGAATGCCATCGATCTGGCAGTAAAGGAGGGAAACAGCGCTGCCGCACGTAAGCTTGGCATGAATGAATCCATGGTTCTGCGCTGCAGACGGCAGCGGGAAGAACTCATTCAAGCCAGCTTCACCCGGGGATGGTGACAGCAACACGGACAGCGACACAGAAAAGGTGTGTGACGAAGCTCTTCTGAGGCTGTTCAACTCTGACACTGAAGAAGAGGACTTTAATGGCTTTAGTGCGCAAGAGGAAGATGAGAGCGAATGACTTCTTCTGGTAGGCAAGTGTGTTTTATTTACTAAGCAGGCATGCTTTGTGTGCAGTTTTTATTTTCTAATCTTCCAGGGCTTATTAATGCTGTGTCAGCACTGTTCTTTTCTTCTAAACATGCATGCAAATGACCGGTAATAACGTGTCAGTTCTGTTTTTATTTTATAACCATCCTGAAATATGAATGCTATCAGTGCTGTTTTCTAAACTTGCAGGCACGTTCACCCGTGTTTAAAATTCATTTTGTTGAATTAAAACAACGGAAAACCTCCGTGTAGCGTCTTTCTGTCTAATTATCTTACGTTATGGCCGTACATGCGCTGTGCGCCAGAGACCTGCATTTGGCCGCTGCGCAGCGGCTTGTATTTGAGTGTGGCGTGTGTGTGCAGAAAACCCTTTTTGTTGGTGCGGCTTATATTGAGGTGCGCTCTATAGTCCGGAAATTACAGTAATCATAATTGTGTGTAGTGTGGTTCAGAACCGAGCAGTGAGTATGTAAATGACTCAGTTTGTTGGAAGTTGAATGAAAAAGCCTCATGATGGTGGAAGTTTTAGCATCACAGCTACAGTAGTAGTGTTATCAGGCAATTTATTGACTGTCTGAAAATAAGAGTGAAGGTGCAGACACAAAGGGTCCCTCATAGACACATTAGATGGTCTCACCAGCAGTAGACAAGAGTTTGATGGGGGTCAGTGGTCATGTTGTGGGTTTGCATGAGGCCAAGTGGTTGTATTGAGTCTGTTGTCCGGGGAGCACAGGTGTCACTGTAGTTTGATGTTGGAACTAATGATGTGTTCAGGTGTTTCAAATCCCCCTGATTCCTGTGCCTGCCATTCAGACACAGATTATTCCTGACATTCCTCACACTGAGGTTTGATGACTGGTGTTAATTGGAAATTATGAATTCAGATTCAGAAATAACAAAAGTGAAACACAAGATGGATAATGACAAACATATTATTATTATTTGAAGAGGAGGAGGGAAAAAGAAAATGAATAAGAAAAGATCATCAATGGGTCCCAGGATATGTAGAATCGGTAGACATAGCTGAATGAGGAGAAGGTAGTGATGAAAAATCAACAGAAGGTCACACAAAAGCCAGCCTAAAAAATGAGTTTTCAGTTGCTTTTTAAAGGTGTGGTTGACAGAAAAATATTTTTATAATTATTATGTCTGATTAAAATCAGTCACTCAGAATTTTTCATGCAGACTGAACATGAAAACAGTCTCCTACACCTATCTCCTGCATTAGTTTCTGATAGAAATAGACAGTGAAACTAGAGTTTGACAACCCTCACATAACTATGTCACACTGTGAATTTGCATTCATGGCCTCACCCATCTTGGCTCCCAGCTGCCCGCAGCAGTCTGGGGGCCACAGCAGCAAATGATCTGTCACCTTTGGTCTTTAGCCTGGTGCTGCACAACCAGTAGGCTTTGGTCACTGGACCTCAGGGACCTGCTGGGGTGTAGGGACTGAGAAGATCACCGATGTATGATGGTGCTTGTCCATGTAAGGCCCTATTGACCAGAACCAGGATCTTGAAATTAACCCTGAGGTTAGCCAGCAGCTAATGAAGCTGGAGGAGAAGCGGGGTGGTATGAGTGTGTTTGGAGGACTTGGTCAGAAGCCGAGCACAGGCATTCTGAACCACCTGTAAAAGGTTCAGGGAGGTTTTGCAAGTTGCAGTAGTCTAAGCATGAGGAGATGAAGGTGTGGATAACAATGTCAAGTCCAGAGAGGACAGAATGGGACTCAGCTTAGCAATGTTCCTGAGATGGAAGAAGTAAGAGCCAACAAGAGAACCGACATGAGAATCCGGGGTATTATAATTATTAGCTTTTGCTACATAGGTGAAACATACATTTGGATTAAAGCAGCTGTTGAAAGTCTCAAATCAGAACTCGTGGGTTTGTCCAGTTGTTTTTCAAACACCTTCAACAGGTTCATCTTCTTCAAGGAAAAACATACTGATTGAAGAATTCCGTATTTCACAGGATGTGTCTTTTACCTGTTAGAAAAGTCTAACAAAGGGTTGACTGGTTTGTATTTTAAAAGACTGAACTGGTTTGAGTTGCAGAAACAATTCTTTAACTTAGCTGTGCACTTTAATAATAATCAAATTCAGATTAATGGCAAAAGTGATTCATTTCAAAGCTTTAAGGTAGAACCGTCTTGCTCTGTTTGGGCTCTTAGGCTGTCTGTACGTAAACAACAGACATTTTCAATTTTCCTCTTGCAGGGCTGATAGTCCAAAGTTAACTGTTGAACATGTCCTCATATTTGACTTTGAATGTTTACAGGGGCGTTCAACGTTGAATCAGTTACCACAAGTTCAGATCCTGTGATTACACAACAAGCAGATATTGGTCTTTGCACTGCTTCATTATTTGGGCTTTGAAGTTGGATGAATCTAATCGTAGAAATAAAATCTAGATGTTTACACATTAGAAGTATATGCAATTTGCATATGTACTTAACGGAAAGAGGCTTGTCTAAACGTTAGAACTACCTCAAAAACACCCAATGACAAACATCTGCTAAAAGGCTGTAAAATGACTGTAAATAATCCATCCATCCATCCACCCACAACATCCCGATTAGAGGTCAGCAGCACACTGTCTCCCCTATAAGCATTATTGGTAGCGCAATGCTTTCCCCTCCCGAGGCGCCAGATGGTGGACCAGAATCTCTTCAAAGCCATATGGAAGTCTTGCTCTATGGTGTCACCGAGCTCCTCCAATGCTTGGGCATTCTGCTTGGCCTGCCGGTACCCATCAGCTACCTCTTGAATCCCACAGGCTAAAAGACCCGATAGGACTCTTTCTTTAGCTAACCGTCTGTGTCCTCCAGTGGGTTTGGAAATTCCCACCATGACAGGCACCCTGTGGTCGCAGTTCTGGTTGGAACGACAACAAAGCCAATCATCGAGCTGTGGCCTAAGGTATCGTGGTGCCAAGAGCACATATAGGCACCTTTATGTCTGAACGTGGTGTTCATTATGGATAATCCATGACTAACACAGAAGTCCAATAACAAAACACCACTCAGATACAGATCAGAGGAGGCTGTGCCTCCCAACCACACCTCTCCAGGTCTCATTGTTTTTGCCCCCAGCAGAACGAGGGAGTCAATGGAAGGAGTGCTCTCCAGCACCCCCTCCAAGGACTACAAAATGGGTGGGTAGTCTGAGTTGCAGTTTGGTGCATAAGCACATGCATTAATGTAGCGTGATGATGAACTACATATTTATTAAAAATGACCCATAAGATGTGATGATTCCATATAAATATGAAATACCAACCTGATTGATCTTTGAATGTTTAATGAGAAGATTCTAGGGTTCTTTACTTATTTAAGGACCATAAACACACTTCGTATTAATTCAGACAGAGTCAAGTATATAGTTTATAAAAAATTATTTATTTCTTTTCCTAAACTAATACATACATGACAAGGTATGAGTAATGATTTGTAATGTAATCTCATGAAGTGATGTATTTTGATGTGTGGAATGTTGTAATGGAAGCTAGATGTTTTATGTTTATGTTTATTCATTTAGGAGATGCTTTTATCCAAAGCGACTTACAATTTATGACCTATAGGGCATGTTGTGATCTGTGGGGGAAACCGGAGTACCCGGAGGAAACCCACGCATGCATGGGGAGAACACGTAACTCCACGCAGAAAGGCCGCAGCCGAGTTTCGAACCTGCAACCTTCGTGCTGCAAGGCAACAGTGCTAACAATTGCGCCATCATGCAGCCCAAAACTGTTCTTTGTATCTGACAGAGTTTGTGAAGTCTGGGTTGTAAAAGTGAATTAGGGGGCCTCGCCCGGGGAGTAATTCCATGTAGAGCCGCCACTAAATGGGACACTTTTGGCAGATGTTGGGGGTAAAGGCCAATTTCCACATTGGTTACCAGCCCCACTCATCTGGCCATGTTGAAAGGATGAACCGGAGGGTTGCCAGCATTTTAAAGAAATTCGTGTCGTCTAATCACAGAGACTGGGATGTGAAGCATCCGTTGGTCCTGATGGCCATGCGGCCCACTCCTCATGAGACCACAGGCGTCTCCCTGTTTGAAATGATTACAGGTGGACAGATGACCCTGCCGCTTCACCTGCTATATCAGTCAGTTCAGTCCAGTGCTGCTTACACTAACGAGCAGTACTTACAAAACTTGAAGAACCATCTGCCTGCAGCGTTTTCTTTTGCACAGACAAGTAAAAGTAACTAGAATCTTCTGATTAAACATTGAAAGATCAATCAGGTTGATATTTCATATTTATATGGAATGTCACATCTTATTGGTCATTTCTAATAAATATGCAGTGAAATCATTTTCACTGCAATAGTCAGGACCCATCCCCCCACACGTAGGCGGAGGGTAGTAACCCTCTCGTTCACCAGGGTAAACCCCAACATACAGGCACTAAGATGGGGGGCAACTAATATGCCCACCCCTGCTCGGCACTTCTCTGTGGAGGCAACTCCAGAGTGGTAGAGTGACCAGCCCCTCTCGAGGAAACTGGTTCCAGACCCAGAGCCATGCGTTGAGGTGAGTCCGACTATATCTAGTAGTAACTTCTCAAAACAGCAGCAAAACAAAGGTCATTTCATGACGTCAACAGCATAAATTCAGTCTCACCTTTACTGGTTTATGGTCATAATAATCCACTCGGTTTGTGTAATCCATGGGCTTTGTTTACCTGGAGAGTGTTTACAAATCTGACGCAACATTCCATCATTTTCCAGTTTACAGCTTTACTCTTCCTGTGATTGGTTAATACAAAAGCTAGTGGAAAACAACTAAATAACAAGTGATTTTATTGGCGCAGAGTTTGAATGAACATCCTGATCTGAGACTCCGTTCTTCTGCGCGTGCTTCAATTTCAAACCTCTGCGCCCAAAGGCTCTCCTATTCTTTTTAATGGGATCCAGCACATATGCGCCAATTGTAGCGTAGGCCTATACCAAGCCCCAACAATGCGGCTCAAAAATTGAGGCCAACCCGGAAGTACCAAAAATTGCAGTTCCACCCTCTTCCGCTGGGGGCTGGTGTCAGCAGCGAGCAAATCCTCATTGACTCCCATGTTAAAAATACCAATTTCACAGCAGAAATAAACATGTTTACAGCCTGGTACCAAAACATGTTTTTGGTTTAAATGATCTAGTTTACACTCATGACAACTCTGAGGGGGGTGAATTTTTTTCTCACTCTTCTGTTTAAGTGTATTAAAAGCCTAAATTCTGTATAATTAATGAGCATCAGACCCATGTGACCACAGAGCTAGCTCCGTGGAAAGGCCTCAGTAGAGCCTCGGTCTGGCTTGGAAACTGCTCCGGGATTTTGAGTCTCTGTGTTTGTGTATTCTTTTTTGGATATTATTTGTGCAATTGTTGGACAAAATGACTTGCTGTGGCATTAATTGCACTATTAGAGCATCCAAGGAGTCTCCACTTCATTTTTTTCGGTAAGTAAAATTATATTTATGTATTTTAGGTCACTGCCGAGCTGAGCTTAGATTTTAACATGTACTGTTTAACCATGAAATTTAAATGTAATAGGGTAAAACCCAGTGCATTTAACATAATGCTGCACTTTAGAAAATGGTTGAAATATAACATGTTGGTGGAGCTGGGTTCCGACTATCGGCTTGTGGAGCTCTCGGGAGACCGATGTTTTCCACCCGTTTCTCCCCTCCCCGCAGCTCGACGCATCTCTGTCTGATCGCGGCTTCTGTCTGCTGCGCGGGCTGACGGCTTGTGGAGCTCTGGGATGGAAACCTTTCCACCCGGTTCTCCCCAGCGGCAGCTCTGCGCATCTCAGATCACAACGGCGCTTGTCTGCTGTGCGGCTGCCGGCTTGTGGAGCTCTCGGGAGACATCTGTGTTCCACCCAGTTTTACCCAGCTGTCAGCCCAGCGTATCTCTGACTCAGAAGCTCTGGTGTTGTGCACAGTTAACTCCGGTTGTAGCTAGGTTGCTACCTCCGTTAGCTTAGCTCCCACCTCCGCGTTAGCTTTGGGTTAGCTTCAGGTTAGCTTGCAGCTAGTTCGACCGGGTGTCGTCAGTTGATCCCAGCCTTACAGCCCCACCCTCAGCTCCACCTCTCTTCCCTTTTGTGGAATTGTCTGGGCTTGACGCAACCTGTGACGATGATCAGGAAAGCATCAAAATAGGAGGAAAACACATTCAAATTGTCCTTTAAGTTTCACTTTCATTTATTTAGAAAGTACACCAATTAAAAACTTGTTTATATTGTGAATATATTTACAAGTAGTAGCTTTGCTCTCATTTCGAGTTGTTTACTCCCGTAATATGCAGCTGTGAACAATGCATGTTCACGTGACGGAGCAGGCAGGTGGAGCCTTCGGCAGGCAGGGTAACTTTTCTCTGCATAACACCTGTAGCTCCAACGCGCAGCTCTGGTGCTGCAGAACTAGAAACCCCGATGTTTTGCAGTCTGTTGGAAATTTCTCTTTGTTCATTAGCGTAACTTTCTCTGTTGTCTGGCAGACCTGCAAACCTTATCAACAGTTTTTGAGTACCACTTGTGCGGCGGTGACTTTTGCAACTCCATTGCTTTTCATGCTGTAATCTCCCCATTCACTGGATGGAAATTTTTACACACACACACACACACACACACACACACACACACACACACACACACACACACACACACACACACACACACGCACGCATGCACGCACGCACGCACACACACACACACACACACACTTGTTCATAGTTCTTATTTTGACTAGTAAGCAGGGGCGGATTTAGGACTGAAGAAGATCCGGGGCTTAACACACACTCACACACACGTGACATGCACTAGTCAACATCATATATATTTGTCTTGTACCACATAATTTTTAACCTGAAGCTACATATTAAGCATTTTCAGGGCAGAGTATTGTTCCTGTTAGTGTTTAGTGTGAGATGATAGTAAATATTCCCTTTCTTTCTCCATCAACTTTACCTGATAAGCTAACTTTAGGCAAACCAGCAGCACAACAAATATTTTCAAATAAGACTCACAAACCTGAGTCAACACCAGTCTCATGAAAGCTGGGGTTCTGTCCTTGTACTTTTGGTCTAAAATACGTCCTTATGTCCATCTTCACTCATGCGTTTCAGGCAGAGACTGTAGAAGAAGCCGGCTGCTGAAGGGCTTCTTCTTCAGTGGTGAAGGCTCAGGCAGGCTGTATACAAACTACTGCCAGCTGCGCCCACTCTGTTGGACTTTGGTACTGCATGTTACTTCCGCGATTTAGATCCGGGTCTTCCTATGAAACATCCGGGGCTTGAGCCCAAGTAGCTGGGCCTAACGCCGCCCCTGCTAGTAAGGTTATAGACATTTTTACAGTTTGACCTGACTCCAAAGTATCATGTATTTTAATATTAAACAGTAAAACTCCAAAGTTTCCTTATATAATATTTGTGCTTATACAAATTACTTGCATGAAATTATTTAAATACAAATTAATTAAAAATAAAACATTTATATGTATTTAATGGTAATTATTTATTTTGTAAAGTGCAATAGGTGTTTCTGTTCTCAAGTATGTAATATTGAATTGGCTTAAAACACATATGCACACATCACCAGGGCTAATTTACTAATTACCTGCTGCTCCCTGGTGACTTATGTCCACATCATCATTGCAGATTGTGCAAAATGCATGCTGAGGTTGTTCAGAGGGTCGCAAGCATGGCCACTGTTCTTGATATTTGGACAAAAACTTCTGCGACACACGGACCCTCTTCTCTTTGACAGGTCTGCTAACCAATCCATCCCTGTCTGCTTCTCCCTCATCTGCCATAGCATGAGTTGCAAAACGAGCTGTGAAAAACAATAATGGCTGCATGTTTAAACTGTATAAATAATCACATTCCTCCTTATATACAGGCCAAATCTATCTGCAATGAACCCACACACACACACGCACGCACGCGCACACACACACACACACACACAGCTGCCTCTCTCTTTAGTCGCAGATTTTTTATTTTTTTCGCTCAGATTTCGGCTTGAATATTCAACAGTGAAAGTAACGTTACACGTTCACATTCACCAAAAGATGGCCGGTCCGGCCGGCTGACACACACACCTGCGCGCACACACACACAAACTGTTTTTACAGGACCATAGCGTTTGCAAAACGGGATTTGCCGCGGCTCCCTGGGGAAGGTTTAAGCATTTATAGTAACAGAGCTGAAGCTAGAATAAACTGCCATCAGGCACCTCTCAAACCAAGACGGGATACAGGGAGGTCGCTGGGCGGCCCCCCTGCATGTGACATACAGGGTCGCACATTCAGCGTCAGACAGAAGACATGTCAGACTGATGACATTTCTTTTTCAGGATCTTCAGCTTTGATGCGACCTGCTTTTTGTCCCACTTGATGCCCCGCTCAGCCAATGTTTTCATCACTCTGTTGAAGCTGGCTGTCTCTCACCGTCCCCGTAAAAAGGTGACTAATCTGTTCGTCCGCTCGCACGGCCAAAAGCTCCATGGTCTCTGCGTCCGTTATCTGTGTTTATATCCCTTCCGGCCGGCACTCGGCGCGCAGTATACATCACTAACGCGACCACCCTCTTTTGCGGGGGCCTCCCACAGTTGCTCCACAGGGATTAGCGGGGCTGACACGCGTTTAGCCGTCAGAGGCAAAGGGCTCATGTGGCAATATTATTACGAGGCTAAGCGCATCAGAATCGAGTTTTATCACCTTTCCCTTTGGCTCCTTTCCGCATTTACGAGACCCACAAATTCGGATTTATCACTCTGTAATGGCACAATGGTCTGTCTTATAAAAGAGGCTACAGTTTACCTTACCAGAATAGCAGCGAGTGGAGAACCGGAGGGAGAGAGGAGCAGCGGGCAGGATGAAGATGGGAGGAGGGGGGCGGGGGCCTTACGCTATAGGCTAGGCAGGATATTTAGCTCTGGTTTTTCTCTGCTTTTCTATGATGGGTGGCTTAAACTTCTTCACCATGCCGCTGAGTCGTGTTGTCAGACATGAGTACCACACATGCATTTTTGCCACAGAACTCAACTCACGTATCCGCAGCCTTTTGCGTAGTTTAGAGGGGTGAGTCGTACCAGTGTAAATAGATACCAAATTGCGTACTGGCTACGCAAAATGCGTACAGGTTGGCAGGTCTGGGCTGGCTCCGCGTTTCTGTTTGACTTCACTGTGAACTGTGACTGTTAGAGGTAAACTGGGGATTAATGGAGACAGGTGATTTGCTTTGTTGATGCCCAAAGAGAAAAACCGACAGCAAAAGTAGCTTGTTTGAAGGCAGCGAATCTTGGAGCTTTGTCTAGCATGTTGAACACTCAGTATGCAGACATTACAAGTGTCTGTTGCTCTGCCTCTGCTGTCCGGTTTAAAACTCAATTCAATTCAAAAATACTTTATTAATCCCAGAGGGAAATTGATTGGCTAAATACCACCAAGCTGCAGATATTTTAGCTCTCCTGAGGAGACACGTTAGCTCTGTGTTAGCAGGCTTGCTAACAGCGGCACTTGGTGTCTGATGCCGGGGACACACCGGCCGCGGAAGCGCCACGGAAGCGCCGCGAAGCGCCGAGAAGCGAATCGCTCACGAATATCGGCCGCTGCTCGCCGCTCCTCAGTTCAGATCAGACGCGCCCCAGTCAGCTGTAGTTTTTCTTTTAAACACTTGGTGTCCTCCATTTCCTCTCTGCCTTTTCTCAGCTCTTTTCCTCTACGTTTGCGTGTTTGTACACGCGCGCGCGCGTACGTGTGTGTGTGTGTGTATTGCAGATGTGCTTCTGTGTGTGAACCTATGAGTTGTTTCTGCCAGTTGAATCTCTTGGAACCCGCTCCAATTCTGCAGCTGTATCCTAGCAGTTTCTTCAGAAATGGGTACGTAAATAAACATGTTTTTCAGGGGTCGTACAGCTCCTTGTGTTTCTCAACTTCCATAATTAATTTAAAGTCATCCATCTTAACTGCTTGCCTCAGACTTTCTGCCTCTCTGTCCTGTTTGCTCCGTGAAAAGACACCCAAAACCACACACCCCTTCACGTGGTCACACACACACACAAGTTCGATGTGTGTGTGTGTGTTCGTGTGGTTTTTCTGCAGTGTCTGATTACGAACACATTTGACTATTGCGGAATTTTATTTTAAATGCTTTATTTTGTTAACTTTACCGGCCTGCCTCTTATGTCTAGGTTTGACTTCCTGCCAGAATTGATGCGATTCACCCGCGGCTCGCGAAAAAATAGAGCCGACGCCGAAATGATCGCTGCACGGCACGGGCTGGAGATTCGCGGCGCTTCGGCGGCCCATGTGGTCTATAGAATAGCTTAACAAGGGCGCCGAATGAAGGCGGTCCCATTTTCGCGGCGCTTCCACGGCCGGTGTGTCCCCGGCGTGAGTCCTTGCTTGCCGTAAATTATGTGACATTACTGTATTGTTTTCATACAAGAAACAAATATTATTTATGTAGAAGAACTTATTGAAATGAAAACTAAGCCATTTTTTTTTCAATTTGAAAATCTCTATCTCAAGACTAATGAAAAAAGTTGTTTTGTTGTTTTGAAAAGTTAAATCGTTTTATTTCTCCCGATTCCGATTCTTTCAAAAACACGTGATCTGGCCCGATTTCCGATCACCTTATCGGATCAGAACATCTCTAGAGAGAATTTTTTAAAACTACACAAAAATGCAGATCATACACAGCACTTATCGTTTAGTTTAATTTTCATAATTTTTTTAACCCATTCTACCTCCTGAGCTACTGCAGCCCCCAGTATTACTCTAATAATGTAATTAATAATGGAACCACTATTACATTTATGAATCAGTTTCCCAAGATTATGACCTTCCAACATTGCAGGTCTTTGTTTGGACTGATGAAAAAATAGACATTTACATGTTGAGTGAAACACTTCCCGGACCCGTACTGAATCGTAAATTGAGTTCAAAGGTAGAAGTCTCAGATTATTATTGAATCCCATTTTATTGATCTCTCTCTCTCTCTCTCTCTCTCTCTCTCTCTCTCTCTCTCTCTCTCTCTCTCTGTGTGTGTGTGTGTGTGTGTGTGTGTGTGTGTTTGGGTGGAATGTGTCCACCTGCCTCTTCAAACCCTGAAGGCAAACAGAAACAGGAAAATGGAGAAGAAAGCGGGGTGCCTTAGTTTCCTGACCCTGATGAGATTGCACTGGAATAAAATTTTATGACAAAAACAAACAGCAGGAGATGGGCAGATCCACCAGCCAGTGTTCTTTTCACCTCTCGCAGTCCCTCCTCTCTCATGTTTTTTTTATTCTCCTCCCTCACTTCCTTCCATTCTCTCTGCCCTTATGCCCCCTCCTTTCCTCCCTTTTGTTTCTCTTCCTCTTTCTGCACACTCAACTCAACAAAAAGACATGTTGTTGCAGGCCAGTTACACCACAGATGATGATGTTCCTTCAGGCCTTATGAATACATTTTAAACCTATGATATCAGAGGTCACATGCACTATTCACCCCCAACCCTCCCACATTCCTCTCTACCTTCAATTCCCTCCTCTTCTGCCTGTTTAACTGTTGTTTGAGTTTCTGTTAGATATTAAATGAAACTCTGTCTAAATGCAACATTAGACGGGCAAATGGTTGGACTAATCCTTTTGAGCTCATTACTAATGTCATTTATAACCATAACCAGACATTGTTACTTTGATTAATTGTAAAACTGTTTTAAAGCTAAAGCAGATTCCACTGGATTCACCATACTAAGTAGCAGGCTAAGGGAATTTGTCTTCACAAAAGACAGTGATGCACGATGAGAGTAAGTGTGTAAAAACGAGGTGCAAGGTTTCATAAATTAATAAGCACACACAAAACAAAAACTGTCCATGTGTAATTTTTAAATGAGTCCTGCCTATAAAAAACATCTACATCTATACACCAAGTTAGCGTTTGTCAAGGAGTTGTCAACTAAACAAACATAGATAAACTCAGACGCTAGATTGTTTCATTGTTTTCAGTTTTTGCAAACTGACCTTTATGCACAGCTGGAGATCTTTGACCCTAAAATGATCGGTGAAACAAACAGAATTGTTCATTTTAGAGTAATATTGTATAAAACCCATTCTGTCACCAAAAAGATTTTGTTATAAACATTTGTGTGTGTTTAAGTACGTTTTTGCCAGGATACTAATAAGCTCTGAAGGTTAATAAACCAGGGATGGGCTTGTTTTAAACAAGGCAAGGCATCTTTATTTATATAGCACATTTCATACACAGAGGCAATTCAATGTGCTTTCCAATTAGCAAGAAACTTAAAATCAACATCGCAGCACAATTAAAATACACACAACTTCAATTTAGAAAAAAAAATTAAAAAGAAACCGACAAAGTTAAAGGGTGAGCAGTTACTGTTCAGAGCGTGCAGCACAAAAACAGTCATTCATAGGCTGATGAAAACATGAAGGTTTTCAATTTTGATTTAAAAGTTACTAGAGTTGGGGCACATGAGATCATAATTTGGCTGATTCCATCTGTTGTCAGCATGGTAGCTAAAAGCAGCTTCACCCTGTTTTGTTCTGACATGGGGTTCTACCAGCTGACTGTTTCCTAAGGATCCCAGAGCCCTGCAGGGCGTATAGGGAGCCTAAGTCACTTCTGCATCATGGGTCCTCAGAAGAACGAAAAAATGAACGCAAGTCAACGGGGCTAAAAACGCTATTTTCTAATTCCGCTTGTTTTGTGCCATGGATTTCACACATGATGTCCGTGAATTTTTAAGACACATTTTGATACCAAGAACGCACTTATTTTCGAACGGGGGAAGTAATATTTTAGGTTTTGTGTGAAAATAAGTCCAGAACTACCAATGCGCTTCCCCAAAGTGACGCCATCGAACCAGACACGGAGAAAACTGAGGGGAAAGGGCTGTAAGTTCAGCAAACTTCTCACTGGGGGAAAGAACCACCATGAATATGGTCTTGTGGTAAGTAGCAGCTATGCTGGGGGAGAGAAGGTTATGTGGTGATGTCACATATGTGACGTGCCGATTTCTAGTTTGTAGTCATGCTAATTATAAACTTTTACAAGCTAATAAATCTCAAAGTACGTGACCGTGGTCAAAACACCCATCAATAGTTTTCATTTAAATTGCTGTACAGCATATGTGTGATCGCATAGCGGCAAAGCGGATTAGAAAATAGCATTTTTAGCCCCGTTGACTTGCATTCATTTTTTCATTCTTTCGGGGACCCATGATGCGGAAGTGACTTAAGCTCCCTATATACATAAAGGAGATTTGACACTGTCCTCATGCCATTGAGTCATTTATAAACTAGTAGAAGTACTTTGAGTTGCTGTTAAGTTGCTCTGCCTCACCTAATTTATCATGTCAGAGACGCCACTGACGCCACACAATAAAATTAGAATTCATGCACTCACCCATCTTGGCTTGTGGCTGCAGAAGGCTGTGCTTGATTTAGTGGCTAGGAGAGAGCAGAGCACGTTTCTGCTGCATGGCGGAACCCATTCAGACTTGAGTCATTTATGGACATGAAACATCAATGTTGTAATTTCTACCCCAGAAAGAAGAGCAGAGGCAGCAGAAGAGTTGCGTTGCCTCTTCATCTAGCCTAAAAAAGGCGAGATGTTTTTATATTAGGACTGGGCAATAAATCGAAAATTTATCGTTATCGAAATTTCTGACTCTTATCGAAATAATTCTTCCCATGTCAATACATTTGATTATAAAAAAATTATAAAAGATGTGTGTAGGTTGGCAACGTTTGTGTCCCTTTAAGAAGCTGTACCACCTTGAGTCACATAAAAATATGACTTGTCGCGCATGTCTGTAGTTATCGTCCATTCATCGTTACCGTGGTGAAATACTCAATATATCGTGATATTGATTTTGGGCCATATCGCCCAGCCCTATTGCATATCATGAATAATAATGAGTATCCTGCCCCCACCCTCAACTAACTTCTACTTCCTGAAACAGGGGACCTTTTTTCCCACAAAAAACGACTCAATGAATTAATTTATACAGAGACCACAGCAATTTATATATTGAAATAAGGGAATGACTTCTTCAAAGTCCATCCATCCATCCATCCATCCATTTTCGTCTGCTTATTCAGGGTCGGGTCGTGTAGGCAGCAGCATGAGCAGGGAGGCCCAGACTTCCCTCTCCCCAGCCACTTCGGCCAGCTCCTCGTGGTGAATCCCAAAGCGTTCTCTGGCCAGCTGTGAGGCATAGTCCCTCCAGCATGTCTTGGGTCTCCCTATAGGTCTCCTCCCGGTTGGACATGCCTGGAAAACCTATCCAGGGAGGCATCCAGGAGGCATTCTAACTAGATGCCTGAGCCAACTCAACTGGCTCCTCTCAATATGGAGGAGCAGCGGGTATTAGTGTTGTCCCTGTGTGAACCTCATGGTTATTGTGACCAAAATTATCACGGCTTTTGGTATTATCCCAGTATATTTTTAAACGTGTTACATTTTCAGGCAACTAAATAAACCCTGTATATCAGGAAAATATTGTGCTCAGTTTGTGTCTAAATTTTGCCTAAAATTTGTTATTTTGTAATTATGTTGTTTATTTGTTTACAGTTTTCCCCTTTAGTCTTTAAAATACCAATATTTACCCATAACTACTTATTTTTTGTCTGTTTGATGTCATCATTTAAAAATATTAGATCAGATGATACTCAGTACTCAAGTAGCCTTCTAATCAGATACTTTTTTACCCTTACTTGAGCAATAAACCCTATATCAGGAAAATATTGTCCTCGGTTTGTGTCCTTCCAGTGAGCTTTGCAGATTTGGGAAAATGTCATCAGGCAGTAATCATTGTTATATTCATAATTATTCTCAGAGAGAGACCAACTCTTATCTGCCCCTGGGAGCCCCGTAATGCATAGCGTCATTTCAATATGGGGGTGTTCGTTACACGGTTTATATGCAGGTAGCGGCGCTGCGGCTGCTTTATATAGCAGCTCGTTGCATTCTCCCTCAACCCAAATCCTCGGATCACGCATTTTAACTAAAACGCTAACGTTAGCTTGCCTTGCGTTGACTGTAGAGTTGTGGGTGATGGTCACGCAGATGTGTCTTGAGATTTGAAGCATTGCTGCCTTTCACAGACACTTTTTCTGCTCGTGCTGCAAACAGGATAGCAGTCTTCTATCAACTGTCCCTCGGCATTCTTCAAATATCCAAAAAATGCCCGTACTTCTGACTTCTTTGAGGGATAATAAATGTCCTGAGCACTGCTGTCTCCTCCTTTGGCCATTATTTCAGCTTCATGTCACGTTGTGGGTTGGAGGAGTTGGACCCAATGTGCAGATACCCAGAACGACACGAGGTAGGAGAGGATGTAAAAGAAAACGTTCTTTATTAAGAATGACTTAGCCAAAAAACCTAGAAACCTAAGAGGGCACAGAGCCAAAGCCTAGAGACCTAAGAGGGGGGGAGAACAACGCTGGCAATGACAATGGACCAACAACATATTGAGACGCAGACAGGGTTTTATAAACAGGAGCAGGATGATTGGGAGATGAGCTGCAGGTGCGTGGGGAGAGAGAAACCAGGTGAAATCAATTTACTAATCAGGGAGAGGAATCTAAGCTGAGAAGGGGAAATAAACATGACCTATGAATAATAACCAAACCTAAAGACTAGAACAAGACAAATAACTAATGATCTAAGGAGAAAAGGAGAACTAATAAACCGGTGGGGACGGACCAAGGAAGGAAGCTAGAAGAAAACCCGCACCTATGAAAACTACAGGGAAAAACCAGCTAGATAATATAAATACAAAGAAAACTAAAGAATAAGTGAACCTGGGAAACCTGGTGGGAGCTGGAGACAAGAAGGGGCACAGGAAGCTTAGGTACACATGAGGGGGATCCTAGAGGGACACCTGGAGGGGTTGGAGACCTAAAGGGGCACAGAAACCTAAGGGGAGAACCTGGAGTGGGCTGGGGAACACAAAGAGGCACATGAGGAACACAAGGAGACATATAAGGGGAACCTAGAGGGGGGCTGGAGAACACATTAGGGGGACGCAGGATGCAGACCATGACACTTAAGCTTCAAAAAAGTTTTGGTTGTAAACAACAAAGTGCGCATGTACCACCAGCAACTTCAGCAGATGATACGGTGGGTGGTAAGGGTCACCGCGCCTACACCGCAGCCACGGTAATCCATCGGGATAATATATTTTTTTAAAAACAAGACAGTTATTATTATTGTCAACCTTTTTACCAGGGTTTATCACTACACTGGTTACCGTGACAACCCTAGTGGGTCTACTCCATACCCCTCCCGGATGACCAAGTTTCTCACTGTTAGATTTGTGTTCTCTCGAGTAAATATATAAGTTTATCTTGTGTTGTAAAAGATAATTTCTGATTATCATTTTATTTTTGGAAATTATTTTATTTTGGCGATAATAGTTGACTTCACTTCCTGTTCCGGGTTAGCTGTGTGTGAAGCGCGAACTGCTAAAAATGGATGTATGTTTTTCCCTCCTGTGTTGTGGACAATAAAAGAAACGGGAAAAGTAATCAACCGACCAAGTGTGTACATTATTAAGAGAACATGGCCGAAGAAGAAGAAAGCTCCATGAACTTAACAGGTTATGGGCCCAGGCGTGACACAACAGGAGGAAGATGGCAGAGGTTAGTGTTCAACGGAGACGAAAACAGTTACGAACTCTGGGAGGCAAAGTTTCTCGGCCACATGCGGATCATTGGCCTAAAGGACACTATATTATCAGCCGATAACCCAGATGCAGACAAGAATGCTGAATGCTATGCTGAGCTAATTCAGTTTCTTGACGATAAAAGCCTCTCGTTGGTAATGAGAGATGCGACTGACGACGGAAGAAAAGCTCTAAAAATACTACGTGACCACTACGATAGTAAAGGCAAGCCCAGAATCATTGCACTGTACACAGAGCTGACGTCTTTACAGAAGAAACCAGATGAGACAGTGACAGACTATATTATCCGAGCTGAAAAAGCAGTGACCTTTCTAAGAAATGCAAAAGAAGTCATCAGTGATGGACTTATTATCGCTATGATTTTAAAGGGGCTTCCTGAAGCTTACAAGCCATTTGCTATTCACACAACTCAAAGCAGTGAAGATTTAACATTCACACAGTTCAAAAGCAACCTACGGAGTTATGAGGAAACCGAGAAATTCGACAACAAAGTGAAAACGGATAATGTGATGAAGGTCGATTTAACCTCAATCACCTGTCATGGATGCGGAAACCGAGGACATTTTGTGAAAGATTGTCGCCAAAAGGGAACACCTAAGTGGTGTAGCTATCATAGAAGCTCGACACACAGTGATGAGACATGTAGAAGAAAAACCAAGCACAGAGATGATGCAAAACTAGCTGTAGAAAAAAGAGGACAAGAAGGAAGAGCAGACGTTTGTATTTAGAGTTAGTCAAAAACTTCTACCTACTGATATAATAAGAGAAGGACTAATGGTGGACTGTGGTGCTACTTCACACATCATTACTGAGAAGAACAAGTTCATAAAGTTTGATGAGACTTTTGATCCAAAGAAACACTACATGGAGCTCGCTGACGGATCCAGGACTAATAACGTCACACTCAAGAGGGGAGATGCCAATGTCTCTCTACAGGACACACAAGGACACTGTACCACCATAACACTGAGAGATGCCCTGTTCATCCCATCCTACCCTCAGAGCATATTTTCAGTGAAGGCAGCTACAACCACAGGTGATCTTCAAGAAGGAACAGAATGAACTAGTGAACAAAGATGGGACAGTCTTCTCCATCGAAGAACACAACAGACTCTACTATTTACAAACGGTAAACAATGAAACATCATTCAATGACATGATGTCCTGTGACACTGTTAATCTGACTTGTGATGTGAAAACATGGCACGAAATTTTAGGACATTGCAATGTTAGCGATGTGTTAAAGCTACCTGATGTTGTAGATGGCATGAAAATCACAGGAAGAGGCGTGTTAGATTGTCATGTGTGCACAGAAGGAAAATTTACCAACAACAGAAACAGACAAAGCGACCCAAAAGCGAGTGAGCCATTACAGTGGGTACACACTGATCTAGCCGGCCCCATTGAACCAAGTGGCCAGAGTGGTCACAAGTATGCTATATTATTCACAGATGATTTTTCAGGGGCAGTGTCAGTCTATTTTTTAAAACAGAAAAGCGACACTACAGAGGCTACAGCAAAGTTCCTAGCTGACTGTGCACCATACGGCAGTGTTAAGTGTTGGGGTTATTAGGAGCGAGCAATTCGTAAGCTTTAACTTACTTTTGGATTCTTCAATAAATTCTGTAAATATGAGAATATTTACTGATTTATTAATTAATTAAGATATTCTTAGACATCTCCGGGGCACCACCCCGTTCTACCGGGGAAAAATTGAATCCAAAACTCTTATCAGTCTTTCTTGAAGTTCGTAGAATCCTTGGAGCAGAGACTTCTCTTCGACACAACAAAGCTACTGGAGACGAAAATCTGAATTTTATAACATTTAATTGAACAATTTGTCAAATGAATAAACAGTGGCATAAATGAATAATAACCATGTGATATAATAAAAGGATGTATATTCAAAATAATGTTCAAGGTGTGTTATGTGTATGTATGTGTGTGTGTGTTTCTAAAATGGAGTCCATATACAAGATGGCTGACCCCTTTGTCTGACTAAAGTGTGGGTGGCAACTTGCACTTTAACTTCCAAGGCACTTAGAATCATAAGTAACTTAACCTTAAATTCACTCAAAACACTTCAAAATGGTCATGAAACAACACAAAAGATTAATCACGAATAATATCTTTTAGTTTAACCACGTGGCCAAGAAGAAAACATTTAAAGATACCAAACAATGATCAATAAGCAGTTTATTCTTTCAAAATGACCCGATGGACATATTGGGAGCGAAAGAGGAAAACACGAAGCTACTTTTTAAGCAATAGCGCGGTTTTATTGCTTATTCTGGACTATAGAGAAAACGGAAGAAGGAAAGAGAGAGAAGGAGATGAGTTTCTGATCACCAGAACAGTGAAGCGTCCCTCACTGTTTGATTTGACGGTTCTCCGTGTTTCTCCGCAGTTTGGCGTCGTCCGTCGGTTTGATGGAGTTGTCGCTTTCTCTGTTGTTCTCGGCGTTCTCCGTGAGTTTGACGGAGTTGCTGATTTTTCAGTCCGGTTCTGTGTTCTCCCTTCAGCAGCTAGCGCAGCGAGCGGTTGAACAGACCTGATGGCTTGTAGCTTAGTTTTCAGCGGTTCCGTGGGCTCAACTTGGGCACTTAGAGCTTCCGCGTGCTCAAGGGAGTCGGAGCGTTCGACAAGCGTGTCCTTACCGCCAGGTATCCTGGGCAAAAGAATGGAGTTTTCTTTGTTCCGTTAATGATTTATAGTCTTTGAAGTCGCGGGAAAGCTGTCCAAGCTCCCGCCTCCCGCAGAACGTGTTTCTGGTATTAGGCGGTGACATCATCCCAATGCTTCCGTGTGCAAAGCATCATGGGAAATGAAGTTTCTTGGCGCTGATGTGATTATTTGCTTTTCAGAGCAATTTAAGCACAGTCATTTTGGAGAAAATCACTGCATAGTAATTTCCTCATGAGGTCAGACCCTCAACATAAGTGTATTAGATCGGACAATGGCACCGAATTCACGAGCAGTTCCTTTCAGTCTCTTTTAAGAGAAAAGGGTATAAAACATGAGACATCTGCGCCATGTTCTCCTCATCAGAATGGTACAGCTGAGAGACAATGGAGAACTCTTTTTGAAATGGGGAGGTGTCTTTTACTAGAAAAAGGGCTGCCAAAAGAATTATGGCCTTATGCCATTGAAAATGCAGCACACACTCAAAACAGATGCTACAGTAACAGGACTAAAAGTACACCATATCAGATGTTAACAGGGAAAAGACCAGATCTTTCAAAACTGTGGATATTTGGGTCAGACTGTTATGCATACATACATGACCACAAGAAACTTGATCCCAGATGTGAAAAAGGAATATTTGTGGGATACAGTAAAAATAGCCCAGCATACCTGGTTTATTACCCACACACAGGAAAAGTGTCAAAACACAGACTTGTGAAATTTATCAAGAAGAATGCTGTTGAACAACAAACACAGACTGACGAATACGACACAGAAATTCAAACTTATGAGTATGTAGTGCCCTCAAAAGAAAGTACAGAACAACAAAATGAAAATGCAGCAGAAAACAGACCTACTAGAGAAGAGGAAACCAACAAAAATTAATCAGACCTTGACACAGAAAGAAATGAGGGTGATGAGCAAAACAAAACCGAACGCTATCCTAACAGAGAAAGGAAGCCTTCTAAATATTTAGAGGATTACACGTCTAACTGCAAAGAGTTAGGTAATGTAACTTCTGTAAGTGTTGATTATTGTTACAGAGCAACCTGTGGAATCCCCCAAACCTATAAGGAGGCACTGATGTCACCAGAGGCATCAAGATGGAAACAGGCAATGGCAGAAGAAATCAACTCTCTGAAAGAAAATGACACATTCGAACTGACTACTTTACCCACTGGTAAAAACACCATTGGAGGAAAATGGGTCTACGCCCTCAAAGAAAATGAACAAGGACAAATATTCAAAGCCAGGTTTGTAGCAAAAGGTTACAGCCAAACACAAGGTATAGACTACCAAGAGACATTTGCACCAACAGCAAACATGACATCTGTGCGAACCCTAATGCAAATATCAGTCCAGAATGATCTTATTATCCACCAAATGGATGTTAAAACGGCATATTTGCATGCTCCCATTGAGGAAGAAATATACATGAACCAACCAGAAGGTTTTGAGCAAACAGAGTCAGGAGACAATTTGGTGTACAAACTAAAGAAATCCCTTTACGGGTTAAAACAATCAGCGAGAAACTGGTACAAACTCTTGAATGACTACCTTGAACAAAATGACTTTGAAAGAAATCTCTCGGATCACTGTGTATACAGAAAGGACATTGACCATGAAACTCTACTGGTTATCATCTGGGTAGATGACTTGATCATTGCAGCTAGCAATGAATACTTGTTAAACACATTCAAAGAAACAATGAGGTCAAAGTTTAACATGAAAGACCTGGGGAAAATATCCAGTTTTCTTGGTATCCAGTTTATACAAAAAGAGGCTGAAATCAGGATGAATCAGAAGAGGTACATTCAAAGAGTGTTGGAACGCTTTGGGATGTCAGAATGCAAACCTAGAACCACACCGTGCGAATTAAAACGGACAATACTACATGTGGAGGAAGTGATGCAAATGAAACAGTTAACTCAAGAGAGTACAGAGAAAAAGTGGGCAGTCTGATATATGCCATGACGTGTACGAGACCAGATATAAGCTGGGTTGTTAGCAGACTATCTCAAACACTATCTGAACCCACGAGAGAGGACTTAGTAATGGCAAAACAAGTCCTCAGATACCTAAAAGGCACAAATGACTTTGAACTGATCTTTAAGAAAAGCAGTGAGGATCTAGATCTAATTGCTTACAGTGACTCTGACTGGGCGTCCTCTGTAAAAGACAGACGCAGTACAACAGGCTACTGTTTCGCACTTACTGAAGAGGGACCAGTAATATCTTGGAAAACAAAGAAACAGCCTACAGTGGCACTCTCAACATGCGAAGCTAAATACATTGGCCTTGCAACCACTACTCAAGAAAGCATGTACTTATCCCAACTGTTAAACGGCATGGACAGAAAAAGGTACACATGTACCAAACTGTTTGGGGACAACCAAGGGGCCATTGCTTTGAGTAAAAATCCAGTGAACAGACAGAGGTCGAAGCACATTGATGTGAAATATCACTTTATTCGTGAAGCGATAAATGAAGGAAAAATCCGCATTGAACACTGTCCTTCAGAAGAAATGGCTGCAGACATTCTAACAAAACCTGTTACAAGAGTGAGACTCAGAAAGTTCCAAAAATGGTTCTTTGGAAATGCATAAGATGCTATGGGTTAACAGCATGAGAACAAGGGGGGGTGTTAGATTTGTGTTCTCTTGAGTAAATATATAAGTTTATCTTGTGTTGTAAAAGATGTTTTCTGATTATCATTTTATTTTTGGAAATGATTTTATTTTTGGCGATAATAGTTGACTTCACTTCCTGTTCCGGGTTAGCTGTGTGTGTGAAGCGCGAACTGCTAAAAATGGATGTATGTTTTTCCCTCCTGTGTTGTGGACAATAAAAGAAACGGGAAAAGTAATCAACCGACCAAGTGTGTACATTATTAAGAGAACATGGCCGAAGAAGAAGAAAGCTCCATGAACTTAACACTCACCCTATCTCTAATGGAGAAAGAGCCCAGCCACCCTGCGGAGAAAACTCATTTGCCACTTGTATCTACAATCTCATTCTTTCGGTCACTACCCAAAGCTCGTCACCATATGTGAGGGTAGGAACGTAGATCGACCGGTAAATCAAGAGCTTTGCTTTTCGGCTCAGCTGTCTCTTCACCAAGACAGATCGGTACAATGCCCACATCACTGCAGATGCAGCACCAATCCAGCTGTCAATCTTGCGTTCCATCTTATCCTCACTTGTGAACAAGACCCTGAGATACTTAACCTCCTCCACCTGGAGCAGGACCTCATCCCTGACCTAGAGAAGGTATTCTACCCATTTCTGACTCAAGACCATGGTCTCAGATTTAGAGAAGCTGATTCTCATCCCAGCTGCTTCACACTCGGCTGCGAACCGCTCTAGTGAAAGCCAGAGATCATGATCTGATGAAGCCAACAGGACCACATCATCTACAAAAGCAGAGACTCAATCCTCAGGCCACCAAAAAGTATCCTCTCAACACCTTGGCTGTGCCCTGAAATACTGTCCATAAAAGTTATGAACAGAATCGGTGACTAAGGGCAGCCTTGGCAGAGTCCACCTCTCACTGGGAACGAGCCCAACTTACTGCCGGCAATGTGGACCAAGCTCTGACACAGGTCTTACAGGGACCTAACAAGCCTTATCAGAGGGCCTGGTACCCCATACTCCCGAAGCACCCTTTAAAGGACCCCCGAGAGATGCATTCAAACGCCTTCTCCAAATCCACAAAACACATGTAGATTGGCTGGGCGAACTCCCACGCACCCTCCAGGACCCCCCTAAGGGTATAGAGCTGGTCCAGTGTTCCACAGCTAGGACATAAGCCACATTGCTCCTCCTGCTTCCCCCTCCTGAGGTGCTGGATGGTGGACCAGGAGCTCCTCGAAGTTGTACAGAAGTCTTGGCATTCTCTTGATGAGCTTCAAGAGGTAGTCACTTGAAATGGTTTTTCAACAGTCTTGAAGGACTACCTCTTGAAGCTCATCAAGAGAATGCCAAGAGTGTGCAAAGCAGTAATTAGAGCAAATGGTGGCTTTTTTGAAGAAAATAGCATCTAAAACATTTTTTCAGTTATTTCACCTTTTTTGGTTAAGTACATAGCTCCACATGTGTTCATTCATAGTTTTGATGCCTTCAGTGAGACTCTACTAATGTATGTGGTCATGAAAATAAAGACAACAAATTGAATAAGACAGGTGTGTCCAAACTTTTGGCCTGCTGTAAATCAATCAATCAATCATCAATCAATCAATCAATCAATCAATCAATCAATCAATCAATCAATCAATCAATCAAAACTTTATTTATAAAGAACTTTTCATACATAAAATGTCACTCAAAGTGCTTTACATTCTCACTTTTGTATCATTTTCTCCGTAAACATAAAAGCAATATACTGATTATAGCCCCCTTCCCCAAACCCCTCTCTCAAACACTCGCACACAAGGGCACACGAATGCACGCGCACACACACAAACGCATACACAGTTAAGAACATAACAACACTCAGCTGAGCTCAGATGTTCCAGATAGGATAAGGAGACTTCACCAGAGGTGCCATCTATCTCAACAGCAGCAGAAGCGCAATAGCATCCTTTGTGGTGACACAAGGTGCCCAAATGAGTTAGGTCTGAGATCTCCACCTCCACCCAGTAAAAGTGTAACACTCTTGGGATTTGGGAATCATGTGTCACCACTGGTAAGAGGCTAAACATCCTATTGTTCAAATGCAAAGTTCACTATTCCAAATTATTGTTGCATAAAATCTTCATATTTTACCATTCTATGTAAACTGTTCTCAGAGGTCATGTTAATTATCAATGTGGGGTGTGTACCTAGGTCCCAGTGATTTCCAACATGTGTGAAACATGACCTAAATAACAGAACTAAACATTAGATATGGAATTGACTGAAAAATCCAGATGTGGTCTGACAAATCTGGGATTTTCCCAACGATTCTTGTGTAGGGATATTAGGATCGCAGGTTGGGCCTGACCTGATGATTTTCAAATGATCGGAATGGGGTGGAAATGATCAGACATGACCTTATGAAAACAATAAGTGTGGGACCCAATTAAAAAAATTAATCTAATTAAAAAGAGGCTTTGTAATTAATTAATCACATTTTAATCATTCAGGAAAATGTGCCCTCAAAGCAATTTTTAAATTAAAATTATGAGACAGACTCAAACATTATACATGGTTATTTATGTAAACTAAAGCATTTAATTAAAAAAAGCATTTTAATTATTCAAATGTCACTGTGTGATAGGAAACAAGACCCAGGTCATACTTATTAACAACATCGCCTATCACAGCTATGCTGATGACACCCAGATCTACCTAGCCCGATCACCTAGTGACTATCGTCCGCTGGACTCACTCTGTCAGTGTCTAGAGCAAGTAAACGACTGGATGCAGTCAAACTTCCTTCAGTTAAACAAAGACCCTTAAAACCCTTTAAAATGACTGGAGGGTGATGGGAAGTAGGGCTGAACGATTTTGATAAATAATCTAATTGCGATTTTTTCCCCTAAATATTGCAATTGCGATTTAAATAGTATTATTTTCTCAAGGCGCTTTTCTTGTGTATTTTTCTACTAATTCAAGCAAACATCTATGTATATTATAAACAATATGGTTCACTATATATTAATCATTCTTGTAAGGTAGATTTATGTTATGTTAAATACAAACCAAGCATGACTGAATATAAAGGACTTTTTTCTTTTTGTTTTTGTAAAATCACAGTTTTAAACTTACAAAAAACTTTGACTTGCAGTCTTGTATGCATTCACAATAACAAAGTACCTATGTATTTTGCTAAAAAGGTGCAAATAAGTAGTAAAACACAATTACTAAAGTGCAGATGACAACAGTAATGCAAACTCCCCCTGAGGCTTTACCACTTCAATATTTAACTTCCCATGTTTGTTGAAACATGATATGTAAACAATGGAGCTGTATTTTTTAAACAGTCAGAACTTGAGTGGTCAGTCTATAAATAAATAAATGAAGGTAAACTACACAATGTGCACTTTACCTTCATTAGTAATTTTTTATATGTGTACAACACATATAAAAAAATTACTGATTTCCAGTTATTAACTTAACTTACTGTAAAGTGCAGGATAATTTAGAAAAAAGTGCTTAAAGAGCTGGAGAATTTTTTTCCCCATTTTGGTAAATCAAAGTTTCAATTGTTCACGTTTCACCAGTTCTTAACTTCTTATTAAACCTAAAGAAGCAACACGTTTCTTGATAATATATGCACCTAGTAACAGCAGCACACAACAAACTAGAGTTCAAATTAGGCACATGACAGGATAGAAAGTCATCAATTTAGGATAAAAAAACACATTCTCCTTTTATTCATTCTCTTTTACATGCACACACACACGTCTGTTTCTGTGCACACATCCACTTACAAATCATAGATGATAACCAAATACTCATTTACGTACCAATAGCAAGATGTAATCGGTGCCCAAAGCATTGGAGTCTTGTCCATTCATTTAGCTGGGCTGCCATCACCATGTTCGATGCGTTGTCCATCGTTATGCAAACGAGGTTTTCTTCGAGTAGGTCTCAGCTCAGTAGGTCCCCTCTCTTAGGCCGGCTGCAAGGTTTTCTCCCGTGTGGTCATCCAGGAAGTATGATGCTTGAAGGCAACGAGCTCTGAGATTTGAGTCTTCATCGATGCAATGCACTGTCAGACTCTGGTAGGGCTCCACTGTGTGGCTGGACCACAGGTCAGTTGTAGTTGCAAAAAAGTCCACTGTTTTCAGCTCTGTTGCAACTTTCTGTTGGCATTTTTTGTATAGCTCAGGTATGGCTATCTGGCTAAAATGTGTGCGTGATGGCATCATGTATCACTTATCGATTGTGCTAATCAAAGACGTGAACCCAGGCTTGGTCACTATTTTGACGGGCATCATATCTTTAGCTATAAACTCCATTATAGCACCAGTTATGACTGTGTGCCGCTTCGAATGAAGTTCGTAAGGAGTGATGTTTTCAAATAGCTCAGTCAGCGATCCCCGTCGGCCAGAAGTTGCAGTTGAAGCACTTGTAGCTGGCATTTTAGCCATGCAGCTCTCATATATGGTCGTGTGGTGGTTTTTCAGGTGTTGGAAAAGGTTTGTAGTCTTACCTCGTGGGGTAGCAACGGTAGTAAGGCAGATTCTGCACAATATGTGACGTTGCACAGCATCTTCTTTTTTAAATCCAAAATAATTCCACACAATTGACGTACTACTCCTCTTTGGTATCAAACTTTGTGCACCACTACATTCTGTCGATCCTGACGCCGTTATTGAAGTTCTACTTTTTCTGCCTGGTTTGAGACGCTCACAAGTCATGTGACTTAGTTTCCTCTTCCTTTGTTGGTGTTTAATGGCGGTTGACAATCAAGCCTTGGGTGCATTACTGCCACCTGCTGGTAAGAAGTTAAAATTGCAGCCTTTGCGGTTTGAAAATCTCATTTTTTCGTATCGCAATTTATTGCATATGCAATTAATCGTTCAGCCCTAATGGGAAGAAAAAAGACCACGATGAGGAATTAATGATCTGACGAACAGGTGAGCAGACCTTCCTTACATGGGAAGTCCCACTGTTGCTTCAAGAAGGGGATAGCTGCAGACCCGCAGATTCACTCCTGCAGCAGCGAATCTGGTGTGATCTCCAGCATGAACACAACTTTCTTGTTCCTCGCTGCCCCTGATGCTCTTCAACATCCGCCCATTTAGCTCCCAATCAGCTGATGACCGCTTCACACCTCGCTGCTTAGTGATAGCAACGCACTGTCACGCAACCTCCCTCTCATCCGTCAACCTCCTCTAGGGAGGCACCGCAGAGCCGCTCAGACCATCCGAACACCATTACCCAACATCCCCAGCGCCAGTCTTCCGGTTCACGTCACCCGCCAAACCTATTTAAGGAAGTGCCGCTACTTTCATAAACTACTGTTCAGGGCAAAAATTATTCTGTCTGGTGCTTTCAGCGCTGCACAAATGTTACATAAATGTTAAAAATAAAGCTCACTTCGACTTTTGTAAAGTTTCCGGTGCCATCGGGCAGCAGCAAAGACGATCTCAGAAAAATATCCGTGAGACGGACTCTGTAGTTTTCAGGAAGGTTTTTTAATTAAAAAAATTTTTTTCTTTACAAGTTAATAAAAGAGGCTCACATGTTTCCTAAATCCTGCATCAGTCCAAGCAAGGCAATTTCTTTCCGTTTTTATTCCGTTTTAGTAGCCATTAGCACTGTGCATAAACTGTGATATTCGATGCTATCGATGATATGCGATGACAAAGGTTCCGTCTTGCTTGAAATGCAAGCTGTGATTAATTGCGTGAATTTTTTTAAAGACGTCATTTTTTTTCTAATTAATTAATCATAATTAACATGTTAAAGTCCCACCCCTAAAAAACAACTGACATTTTAAATTCATCCTGAGATAGAGATTTTCAAGTTCAATGACGAGGGCTTAGTTTTAATTACAACAAGTTCCTCCACATCAATATTTGTTGTTGCATGGACGATAACAACACAGTAACGTCATACAGTGGTGGGCAGGGAATCCAGTGGTTGCCGTATACGGCTTACTAGCTGTTAAAATCAAGATCTAAATGTTCTTTTCAACTCAATTATTTGTTGTAAATCATTAGAAGTAAATCGACCCGAGAAGGCACAAACCTTGCACAGGTGTTCTTGTTCTGATAAACCTGATAGGTGAATCTTTGTTCACATCTTTGTGCAAAAACAAACTTTATATTCTGCTGCCAAGACACAATGAACACTTTCTAGAGAATTAGCAGGCACAATCCCCAATACAAAGGCACTTTAATGTCTAAAGACAGGTATTGATAACAACATTGAAGTTATTTAAAGCCTGTAGGAGTTCTGGGATGACAAAAACTTTGGTCCAATTCACACACATCTGCTGGGGAGACATATATTTATTTTTTAACTGAATTTATGAAATGCAAACCTGAATATTTTTAACAACATCTTCTCTAAACAACGTCATACAGACTCAGCATGAACAAGCTGAGCCTCACAAAATCTCAGTTGGTGCTGAAATCCAGGCTTTCTTCCAGGTTTAATCTGCTGATCACCTGCAACCATCTCTTTCGTATTTTGCGGTCCTTTATGAATTAGAAGAAAGCTTTTTTTTTCAGGGCCCCAGTGGGCCGTATTGACCACACAGCAAGAGTGAACCATCTGTTAGGCTGAATCCTCCAAACCTGCACGTTTCTGGCCGCACAATCCTGTGATGCAATGTGAGAAACAACCTAAGGGTGGGCAATATAAACGATATAAGGTAGAAACGATATAAAATTGGGTAATGATAGAGTTTTGGGCTATATCGCAATACCGCGATATCGCGATAACACATGACGTCACTAAGATGTGCACCCTGCTGACATTGAGACAACAGAATGGCATTGACTGCAAGCATGGTGTCGCGATACGGGATGGTAGGACCCAAATGCAGCACCCAGGATGACACGCGTCAGAGATAATGAATAAGAAAAAATCCTTTATTTTTAAGGAGAACAAAAATAAGTCCAAAGGCTGGGAGCCAAAATCCAGATAACGATCTGGAAAACCAAAACTCTGAAGAACACGAGAAGACCAAAAACCCTAATAATCCACGATGAGAGACGAGACTGACAGAGTACAAACAATGGACCGACAAGACACTGAGACAAGACAGGGCTTAAACACACAGGGATGATGAGAGGGAGATGAGCAGCAGGTGTGTGGGGTGTGGGAGGAGGACCAGGTGAAGGCAATGACTAATCAGGGGAGAAACTAACTTGACCTAAGAATAAAACATAACTACAATTCAAAGGGAGGGGGGAGAAAAATAATAAACACTGATGGGAAAAAACATACTAAATCATGAAAGGCTGTAACTAAAGGAAATGACTTGAGAAACCTAGAGGGCTGGAGATCTAGGGGGAAATGGGGAAAACCAGAAGACACATGAGGAAGACGCAGACATGACACATGAGGGACACAGAAGGGAATCTAGAGAGGATGGAGAAACACCAGGAGGCACATGAAGGAAGGGGCAGACGCAGACCATGACAATGGAGTGGGCGGAGGAGGAGGCCTATATGCCTCAAGTGGCATATATTTGCCACATGAGGATATTTAAAAGCATGTCATTTTGACATATATAAACAGAGGAAAAAATATATCACAATATATATCGTTACCGCACATGCTTCAGATTATATCGCAATATACATTTGAGGTAGGGCTGCACAATATATCGAAAAATTATCGTCATCGCGATAACAGGACATGCGAGAGGCCCATCGCAAAACACGGCAAAAACAGCGATAAATGTTTGGTTCAAACATTTCCATCCGTGTCATACATCAACTTTTTGTAAACCATCTCTGTTTTTTACACGGAAGTATTATTTGACCAATCAAATGAAGCCCTTATGATATGCGGCCAATCAGATGGGTCCGTTCACGTAATACGCCCGCCCCCTACATAGACCCTTTTGGAAAGCAACACCCGAACAGAGTTAGCGGCGCCGTTCCCTTGTTCGTCATGCTGGCTCAGAGCAACAAACGCACTTTGTGCTGAGGTTTCTGGAATCAGCGCTGCTTTCAAACATGAACATGACTCCGCTCGGTGTCGTTAATCATTTTTACCGGGCTGACTCCGACACGTGCCGGTGAACCAACCCACCTTCATGTCGCTAGTGTTAGCCCCAGGCTCCGGTTAGCTTCCAGCTAAAAAGCTACAGCACTCTCCTCCCAGTCCCACCCTGAGCTGCTAAAGAGAGCCTGGAAAAGTTCCTCCACACATCAAAGTGATTTTTCATTTATGAGCTTTTATGACCTTGTTAATCAGGATAGTTGATTTGCTGCTGCACATAAACTGTCAGTAAGCTCTGCTAGCTGGTTTTCTACGAGGAGCTAGTTCAATTTGTTAGCTTGTTATCAGAATCATAGTTGCAGTTTCATCATCTGAGCTACTTTTTAAGATCTAGGTAAACTTGTTCAATTTGGGGTTAAAAACAAATGTTTTCACATATTTTCCATGTAGTTTTTTTGCCAGTTCCTCTTCTGAAAGGTAGACAATTGTTTTTCTCTTTCCCTCAGAAAATCTTATTATTCTCCTAGTTTGGCCCAGCACAGTTCACTTCCCAATTACAGCAACAGCCTTCTATCATAACCACATAAGTGGAGAAAATGCTCGGTAGCAATGAGAGAATTTGCTGTTGCATTTAAGTGATGTTAACTATTATTTAACATTTAAACTTATTTTCTGATTTTTTTTATTTATTCAAAAACCCTGGTAAGGGATGTTTTTCTGTATTTGGAGCATCAGAAAAAGTTTTCTGGTGGAGGTGATGTTTTAAAGTCACTGAGAAACTGCATGCATGCAGTTTGTTGTTTTGCTGCTAATTCAGTAGCAGGTGCAGCTGCATATGTTTGCAATAAAAATGTTATGTTGTAATGGAATTCTTGCATTAGCTTTTGTTTGCTTTGAACCCAGAGCAGACTTCACACGCCAGACGACATCAACACTGCATACTTTAGTATTTGTTCATTTATCGCAAGTAATATCGATATCGCAATACTAAGCACTGTTATTGAATATCGCAGGTTTTCCTAATATCGTGCAGCCCTAATTTGAGGCCATATCGCCCAGCCCTAAAAGAAACAATCAAGAAAGGTTCACGTTTGCTACAGGTGTCTCTACTGAGGTCTGCAGTGATTGTGACTGAATCTTAACCCCACCTGTAGTTTTCAGTATAACTTAGTTTGGTTTGATTGCTCTGACTCAAACTTTCACGCTGCTGTTACTCAGCAGTTCTACTGAGATTGTGTTTCCCAGCAGTAAACATAAAGTGATGACATTTTACTTTTATGACAACCACAGAAGCGGATAATTCCTGCTAAGTGTGTGCCTCATCAAGCATGAGATGACATGTAATCATCCAGTAAACATGGGTTACACCAACTGGATCTTTTATTTTCCACTTTGTTCAAACCATTAAAAGTTTTTTTTTTAGCTATAATTGAATTGACAGTCACTGAAACTCTGTGTATCCCCCTCATTTCATGAACCACCAAATGGGAATATTTTATTCTAGGAACAGGACTGGATTTTCGTCACCCAAATACTAAATACATTCTTCCCCTCAAGGTAAAACAGAACAAAAGGGTGCACGCTCAGTTCTCAAATAACACTGAATTCAGTCTCAAAGGGCATTTAAATAGAGTTAGAGTCAGTCCATCCCCCCCCCAAACACTCCTCCTCCCACCGGTGTGTATCCTGCCAGATGAGCGTGAGGCGGGAAAGGAATGCAGCTCTTCCTCATTTTCTGTCTTTCACTCCTGATAGATGCAGCCTCTCTCTGCCACATCCTGCCCGTCTCTCTTTCTCCTTTCCTCCCTGTGATTTTACCCGCTCGGTCATTCAGCTCTGTGCGCCGTGGCGGATGGAAGAGGCTGGAGAGCCAGTGAGAATCCTGCGATTCGGGGAATTAGCACTTGTGACAGCACCGGCTGCCTCAGAGGAAATGTAGAGCCAGTGGAGGGACTCCGACTGTGAGGTTTAGCCTGCGAGTGTCACGAGATGGATTTTTGGCACCTGTGAAGTGAGGAGATACGTGTGTGTGGGTGGCTAAAACTGCCCCTGGTCACCTTCAGAGACTCTGAGATAAACTGATGTTCATGAAATCCTCTGCTAATCTTGAAAACTGTCAGATGTAGATCTCCGTCTGTGCAGTCTGAATATGCGCTGTGCTCTCTGATGGTTTAGGATGCAGAAGAAAATCTCTGCAAATTTGACATCTGCTGTCCTGATTGCATCTGAGACACAAGGGAGGATGAGTAGCTGGAGGCAGGACAAAGAGGAGTAACCAGACATGTCAGACTTCACCTGGGGCACTCGTCTCGGACTGTGCTGAACAGTCACAGCTGTTGAGCAGAGGCAGGCGGCATTTCCAGGTGTCTTCGTCACGACTTACCTGACAAAATCTCAACCTGCTTTTTTGGAGTCCTCAGACTATTTCCCCACCTCATCTTCCTTCGTAATATCAGGCTTTGAACCCAGCAACCTCTTGTTCTCTCCCCATGGAGCCACTGTAAATGCGAGAGAAGCGAGGCTGAGTTGGGCGGCTCCAAGCTGCCTGAGTTGGATTCCACAGAACTAGAAATAGAAACATCCTCCATCCTGGTGAGCTGTCTTTTATGTGGAACAAGAAAAGCACCATGTGGAATCAGTCTGGGTACTGCAACCACGTCCCTCACCCTGGATATCCCTTCTACCACGCTCCCTGCAGGTATGCTAGCACAACTCCAGGATGTGTCTTCACCTGGAACACTTTAACTTTCTAAGTGTTCTTGAGTCTCATTTAGGTGCCACTGATATTCCTGAGAAAATCATTGCGTGTGTTTTTATTTTGTTTGTTTTTTCAGGAATTTAAAAGTAGTCTATTAGCTGAATAGACTTGTGTTTTATGATGAAGCAGAGGTAGATATTTCTATAAGAGGCTTGCTATCAAACTGGTTAGTCTGGAGTGTTTTAAGAAGACCAGAAACTGGTTTGACCTGAGTAGAATAATAGCAGCTAATGTGGGTTCGTTGGTCAATAGAGGAAGTAGGAGGCGTAGTTTCATGAACAGAGCTTACTCTCTCGCCATAGATCACCTCTAAGGCAACACATTTTTATAACTAGCTAATTTTTATCAAACAACAAAGTAATGATTACATGACCCCCCCCCCCCCCCCCCCCACGCAACCGGAATTACATCATTACAAATATCACGTGGATTCAGACGTGACCCACTCTCAAAATGAGCACCATCCATCCTGATTCCCCGAGGGGAGAGCAGACCTCGTCCCACACCTTTGTTTCTGTCGGGTTCGGTGACAGCCTCCAGCCTCTAAAGGCTGCAGCTCAGCACCCAGAATACTGATCCACCATTACTAGTTATTTATAAAAGCTGGTGTGCCTGAGCATCATGACCAGGGGCCAGAGGGATGTAACTGACGAGTGAGTCATACTTTAGACCACCAGGCAGGTCAGTGACCTGTGGGTTCTTTTAGAGATGAATGACAGGAATCCAGGAAATGGCCCCCCAGCCCTTGATCATACTAACCGTTGCTGTTTGCTCTGACTCACTCTGAACGTTTCACCTGTAGACTAATCACCTCGCGGACGCCACCGGGGTTTTGACATTTTGCTGGATAAAAGCATTCTGCGCTAGATAAAGGATAAACAAACCAAACACCCTGGAGGGGACACACTGACTTTGATGTATAATTGTTTACTGGTTATTTTCAGTAATTTAGATCTTTTCCAACTCCTAGTTTTGAATTTTAATGATCTTCGTGCATTTTTGATTCTCCACTGGATTCAACATTTAAGCAGCCTTTTACAGGAACATGTGGGACTCTTAACTTATTAACATGATGAATGACAGACATTTACTTTTCCTCTGGCACTCTGTAAGGGATCATTGTTTGGGCCACATGAACTAAAGTTAGTCAATATTGTCCTTTTGTCATACCAGTCAAATTATTGAGCTCCAGCATCTCTTTTTTAAAAGGATCCCCACTTCAAGCCTCTAAACCTTTCCTGCTTTTCACTCCTCTGATTTAATAATTCCCACTTAACTCAAGACTATTGTAGAACAGAAGCTTAAATAAAACTGAGGAAATGTTCTCTGATCCCTTGCTAGACTGCTCTAGTTAATGATTTCCCCACCTGTTAACAAGCTCCTCCCTCATTCCCTTGTCTAATCTAATGTGTTTACGTTCAAATAATAAGGTGTTCAGTCTCTGAAAGTCTCTAGCCAGACTTTGTGTTGTTTGGTCAACTAATCCATCATGAGTCAGTCAACCCTGGAGGCCTGAGGTGAGCTTGAGAGGTTAATGAGGACCTGTGTGTGTTTGTCTCAGAGTGATGATGGTGTTGGAGCTTTATGTGTTCTCGGAGCTGACGTGTGCTCGTCTTTGATGGAAGGAGTCATTTAGGAAAGATCAGGAATTTAACAGAGGGATGTTGCATTAGAGCTAAGTGAGTTTGATGGTATTTGTCAGGAGAACGTGTTCTGCTGAGCTCACAGAAGATATTTATTGGAAATGACTTAGAAGATATATTAGACAGGGTGTGACACGGACAAAGGTCATGACACAGATTCTCAATTACAGCTCCGTGTGTGTCGGCATACCAAGAAGCAACAGCTTCACACTCGTCTGCTTATAAGGACTTTAACGTTTATGTGTGTGTGTGTGTGTGTGTGTGTGTGTGTGTGTGTGTGTGTGTGTGTGTGTGTGTGTGTGTGTGTGTGTTAGCAGCTTCACAGCGACTCAGAGATGTAAATGGATTTGGGCTGGCGGCCCAGCGGGAGGTGAACGGAACAGATTGAAAGCTTTCACCTCGGTCCCATACACCAGCACGCTGACACTCCTTTTATACCTTTCTGCACATTTAAATAATCTCCAACTCTCACTAGCTCATTCTGTTTTAGCTTCAAATGTTCAACTCTTTCTACTATTAAGACGATAAAGAGTGCGATTGTCTTCAGGCCTCTTCCTGTGGGATGAATAATGTGCATCATAGATGAAACTCAGCAGGAAGACGGTTTAACACGGCTGTGCTATCGCTGTTGGTCTAGAAAAATACATTAGCATTAACTGAATCCCTGTTATTGAAGGAACCAAGACAAGTTTCCCATGTTCATTTGGAAGAGATTGATGGATATAGAATGTGAAATGGCATAAAAGGTTTAAAGGTGTGCAACAAACCCAACTGACTCAATAAAGAAATACTCCTATACAATATTAAGGTCTTACGTTCTATAAGGGAATGCATATCTCCTGTCACTTTCTTTAAAAGGTGTTCAAGATGTCCTTCACTGTGATGATTTATCTCCAGAAATAACACAGGCCTGAAAGAGTTCTGCTGTGGTGGAGTTACTAATGCTAATGCAGGGTTTCTCCCAGTGTGTTACACGCCTAGCGATCTGCCAGGCCAAGCCCCTCCCCCCGCTGTTATGGATGAGGAACGGTAACGTAACAATCCGAGTGCAAACACCATGAGTCCATGAGTGTTAAGTGACAGTGTGATGTAGATAATTCAGGCTTTTCTAATCCTAGAGTTTCACTGTCTAATTTCCATCAGAAGCTAAGGCAGGAGATCGGTGTAGGAGACTATTTTCATGTTCAGCCTGCATGAAAAACTCAGAGTGATTGATCGTTTTCAAATATAATAGTTTAAATTGGTTTCTCAGTGAAGGACCTCTTTAAGAAATTATGGAGTTGTGGCAATATTACTATTACGCACAATATTAGAAGATCTCATGCCATTCTTTACCACTCACATACATTTGGGATTACTCAGCTGCTAACAATGGATTTTAGTTTAATATCAGTAAAACTGGCTTAGGGCCGTGATGTTCTTGCTTTTTAACAACGCAAATATGTGTTTACTTGCGTTAATTTGAAGCGTTGTTTTTGCGTGACCCCCGAAATTAATGCAATGCAGCAACAACACGATGCATCTGAAAACTGCAGCGTACGAGTAACCAGTAGGTGGAGTTGACAAAACGAGCGAGACAACACTCACAATAGTAACTCCGTCTCTGGTTTGAGGTCTGTCACACCATCTAAGATACCGCTGCTGTCTTTTTTTCTGTAGTGATCTCAGCATTAACCAGTAGTGAGCTCTTTTATTGATGTTTATTTTGGTTGTACCCATAAACCCGGCTCTCTGTCAGGTCTGAGTTATCTAGTGTGCCCTCTATTGGAACACTCCAGTACTACATGCAGTGCAGTGCCGTGTAGCAGCAAGTCTGCGAGGTTAACACAAGCCCCCATAATTCGGGTCTGGAAATGAAGCAAAACAGGAAGTACCAAAAATTGCAGTTCCACCCTCATCCGCTGGGGGCTAGTGTCAGAAGCGAGCAAATCCTCATTGACTCCCATGTTAAAAATACCAATTTCACAGCAGAAATAAACATGTTTACAGCCTGGTACCAAAACATGTTTTTGGTTTAAATGATCTAGTTTACACTTATGACAACACTGAGGGGGTGAATTTTTTTTTCACTCTTCTGTTTAAGTGTATTAAAAGCCTAAAATTCTGTATAATTAATGAGCATCAGACCCACGTGACCACAGAGCTAGCTCCGTGAAAGGCCTCAGTAGAGCCTCGGCCTCGCCTGAAAACTGTTATGCCATTTTCAGTCTCTCATCTTAAACCATTAGTTGTAGCGTTTGTGTATTCTTTTTTGGATATTATTTGTGCAATTGTTGGACAAAATGACTTGCTGTGACATTAATTGCACTAATAAAGCATCCAAGGAGTCTCCACTTCATTTTTTTCGGTAAGTAAAATTATATTTATGTATTTTAGGTCACTGCCGCTCTTGCACTGAACTTAGATTTTAGCGTGTGCTGTTTAACCGTTAAATTTAAATGTAATAGGGTAAAGCCCAGTGCATTTAAGATAATGCTGCATTTTTGAAAATGGGCTGAAATATAACATGTTGGTGGAGCTGGGTTCCAACTATCGGTATGGACTCCCTCCCTTCAGCCGCAGCTCAGCGCATCTGTGATCACAGCGGCACCTGTCTGCCACGCGGCTGCTGGCTTGTGGAGCTCTCGGATGGAAACCAATGTTTTCCACCCGGTTCTCCCCTGCGGCAGCTCTGCACATCTCAGATCGCAGCAACGCCTGTCTGCTGCGAGGGCTGCCGGCTTGTGAAGGTCTCGGAGACCTCTGTGTTCCACCCGGTTTTACCCAGCGGTCAGCCCAGCATATCTCTGACTCAGAAGCTCTGGTGTTGTGCACAGTTAACTCCGGCTGTAGCTAGGTAGCTACCCCCTTTAGCTTAACTCCCACCTTAGCTTTGGGTTAGCTTGTAGCTACACCGCTTCAGTTCGACGGGTGTCGTCATTTGTTCCCAGCCTTAGAGCGCCACCCTCAGCTCCACCGCTTTTCCCTTTTTTGGAATTGTCTGGGCTTGATGGAACCTGTGACACGGTCAAAATAACGGTGGTGGCCACCTCCCATTTTGGCACAAAAACTTAGAATTGGAGCCTATGGACATGAATTGTCCAGTATATATGTTGATGGGTTAACAGCAAGTATATTCCAGGCCTTAGAGACATTGTTTGGGTTGTCTAAGGCCAATTAGCTCTAGCTGATTTACTCCAAATGTTTAATCAGTTGTAGGTGTTCATCCAAAGATTACTTTCTGATAGTTTAACATTACAGTAGGACTGAAACGATTCCTCGAGTACATTGAATAGTTCGAGTACAAAAATCCTCGAGTCAAATTCTCTGCCTCGAGGCTTCGTTTAATTCATGTTTAATTAATTCATGGCTTTGCCATCGCCCGGGGTCATGTTTCACCCAGACCGAAATAAGTGACGCACATACACACCGCACTGAATACACACGCGAGTAGCGAATGTAACTGAACTTTCTCTTAAACCATGGCGGACAACGTGGACCCCGGTGGAGTGCGAAAAAAACAGGAAACGTCAAAGATGTGGGACCATTTTTCACGTCGTAAGGCGGAAAACGCAGTCCAGTGTAAATACTGTAGAATGGATTTAGCCTACCACAACACCACATCCTCGACACTGCAGCACCTGACCAGGAAACATCCACTTGTAAATGTCACTTCTGCAAGCGGACTCGGAGCCTCTACAAGATAATGCATTTTAGCCTGTATTTCTATATATTCTGCAGACACTGTGCGACTTTTTCATTTGTAGCACTTGGTTTCAGCTCACACCGTACATCTGCTAGCAACACGTCGGACTTGAAATGTGCTAAAAATAGTTTTTACAACACGTCAGACTTTTTACTGTGTTGTTATTGATGTCCGTTGTCCCTCAGGATTGCTGCAGGAGGACACAAGTATTTATGAGAGTGGTGGAGGAAAACTAAATAAAGTAAATAAATGTTGTGTGATCAGTATAATTTGACATAATCAATGTCAAGTTATACAATCCTTGTTAGTGTGAGAAAAAAAAGTGTAGAAATTAAAACAGACGTGTGCTATTAGGGAAACAGCTGGTGAGCCATGTTTGCGCATGCGCCGTGAGCGGTTCTGGTGCTGTTTGAGCCGCAGCCGCTCGTACTTGTTTACTGTGAAGTAGAGTTGAAGTGCTGAAGTTTTGAAAACTAATTTTGAATAAATCTTGAAGAATAACTGGCAACTGCTTGCTCATTTCAAGAGGTCTTTCATATTTTATAACATGCTATTTGCTATAATGGTTTATAAACACAAACGAGTAATTTATTAGAGTACTCGATTAATCGATAAAAGATTCAATAGAGTACTCGATTACAAAAATATTCGATAGCTGCAGCCCTACTATAGCCCCGCTATAGAAATAATACTTTCTTCTTCTTCTTCTTCTTCTTCTTCTTCTTCTTCTTCTTCTTCTTCTTCTTCTACATTACAGGCAAATAAACAGTCTGAAGCAGACTGTACTACCCCCCTACCAAAAGCTAAGAGGCAGGTAACAACGACAACGCGTGAAACCAATTCTGAAAATGAGCCAGTTTGAAGTTGGAACCATAAGGCTGTTACACAGAACTGAAAGTGGTTGAGTACCAAAGACCAGAATGTTATTTTTAAGAAATAAAGTGATATACTGAGTTAGTTTAAATGTTGGTGCGGTTCATTCAGCTGCTCATTAATTCTTATGTTTTAATTGAGAGTGAAACAGCTCTGCTTCTTCCTTTTGTTTGCAGACAGGAAGTCTCAGATGCTTCGATTAAATCTAAACTTGATTAAATGTGTTTATTCATCCCAGAATAAGCTGAGTCTGGAGCGTGTGCTGTGTAAAGGATGACTCTGCTGAGTGATCTTCCTGTCGAGGGAATCTCCAGGACGATCTGTCCTCTCCTCCAGAGGCTGATGTGCTGCTCTGAGACTGGATGTTTGATGTAAAAGACACTTTGACAGAATGAATTCAGGACCAGTCTGTCAGTGAAGACACTCTAGTGTCAGGACGTGTTGGGCTGTCACAGCAGCTGTCTCAAACTGGGCAGGGCTAAAGAGGGAGCTGTCACTGGTCATGGTGTATTGGATGAATTTTCTATATTTTTGTGGCAGTGCTGATGTGGTTAAAGAAATGTGGGTTAACTGGTTGGCTGGTTATGATAACTATCTCGTAACAGAGTTAGAAATCCTAGGAAGTCAGTCTTGACCTCACATCACAATGAAAACCTTGTTTCTTGTGAGTTTATTTATGAACATCTAAATATTAGTAATACTATTAATCACAATTTTTCTCCAGAAACAGGAGTTTTACCAGATTTATGAAGGAAAAAGTTATTTAACTTTTCTGCAGTGTAATAATAAAACTGTCTTAGTAAACATATTCACACATGGAACGTATCAATGTGAATAAACTGTATGGCAGTAGCGCTTCTGTACTTTCATTCTGTAAAAGTAGCTCACGGTTTTAAAAGGTTGGAGACCCCTGCTTTGAACAATTTACCAATAAAGGAGCTAATCCTTCTCATGACATTGATCTGCTGATCTCAGTCTTACCAGCAGTCCAAAAGCTCACCAAGTAACAGCAAAATGTCAGGACTAATTTTTTTTAACTTTCTTTGTTTATCTACTCAGCAAAAGCAGCTTTTATTTTTTTATGTCCTTTAGTTTTATTAATTATTTTCTGCTAAGTATTTTTGTCACCATTTGCTTTCCATACATGATTGGCGGCCATTATGCATGGTTTCACGAGTGCCTTTTTGTCCCCATTGGCATCAGTGCGTGCGCTCAAGACACATGTTTTGGTGGCCATTAAGTGCATTTGAACGTGCGCTTTTTGTCACCTTTGGCTTGCCACAGTACACACGTACACATACACTCACACACACTCAGACACACACAGAGTTACTAGCTGCAGGCGGTCATAGTGCTATTGGGGTAAACCAGCCAATCAGCACTCGGGTATTAAATATCCATGTCCTTGATGAGTAGGCGGAGCAAACCAGGCTACTGAATATTGGCCAGTCTTTTGGCCCAGTTCCTGGGGCATTGTGAGCCCCAGCAATGTTTCATAATCTATACATAGGCTCATGAACTGTTCCCTCTTGCAAGAAAATGAAATCTATGTAATTGATTTATATTCTATTATAGCAGGTGTGATGTTCCAGCCAACAAGTTAATTTCACATTCATTAAAAGGGCCTTGTATCAAAAGGCATCTCTATCCTTATAGTTGGTATAGTTCTAACCAGCATTTTACCATCTACGCAGAAACGGTTGATATTATATAATATGACTTTACATAGTTTTTGGACATTTGTCATTATCTGTAATTCACATTCATCTAAAGAGGGTCTTGAGGAAACACAAGCCCATACATGCATTCTTTGGATGGATGTGTAGGATTCTGCAGCCAGGCTGCTTCGTTCTCCATCTGTTTGCCTCTGACAGCCACTGAGCTTGCCAATCCATCCAAGTGTCACATTACGCCCCAGCTGGCCCGGTCCGTGTGGGCACCAGAACTCTAATCCCAGCCTAATCTGAGACAGCTTTGTTTGTCATCAATGAATCCTCTGTACATGCATGTGGAGGCAGCAAAGTACTAGTAGGTTACATGGTGTACTTGTCTATTTAGTAAGACTATAAAAACATTCATATACATTTCCTCTTTTGCTCAATACACAGTTTGTGTCATGGTGTATGAGGCCAAGTAAGCTTGAAAAATAGAAAAATATTGAACTTTTTAATGGAGGTGGGTGGCGATTTTTATTTTTGCTGCTGTGAAGTGCATTCAGTTCACATCAAAGTAGGTCAAATCAGAGCTAATAAACATCCTAAACATTCAAGGTTCTCTGCAATTTTGATGCTTCTGAAATATGAATAAATTGCAAATGTTTAGAGAAATATTTAGTTAGAATAGGAGCTTTGTATGTGTGACTGTGTGAAGCATGCTCGGCATGCTAGTAAGGCATACATTTACAGAAACACGGAAAAGTAGGACAAACAGGACATCCCCAGCAGATTTCCATTGCATGCATCTTCCCATTTTGGCAACTTGAGAAGAAAGTCTTCTACAGTCTCAGTGGACATGGTGGGGTGGGGTGGGGTGTGTGTGGACTGCAGCTGACTCTCCTGAGTGTTTCCTGAGTACACTAGATATCTTTGTTCACCTCCTGATGGACTGAAATAGCCTTTATATACCTGTGTTTTGACACAAATTTCCATAGTTTTAATATTTCAGCAGTTTTGTTCCTAAAATAGATTCTAGCTCTTTTATGGAGTAAATTTAAAACAAGGAGCGCGTGTGCAACTTGAGGAGAAACATTGTCTTTTGTGCAGGAAGTTTTGCTCAAGGAAAGTTTTTTAGTGTTTCATACTCCATGGATGAGAATAAAGTGATGTGATTTATTAATGTTTTCCTTATTTTACAGTCAAATTATTTTTGTGTATATATCACTTTATTGGGTACGCCTTGCTAGTACCAGGTTGGACCCTACGTTTGGTGAGCCTGTGTGAGTTGTAGCCTCAGTTTTCAAAAAATTACCATGCATGCTTATTGTTTGCTTATCTTTTTACAAATCCTGCCCATACTGAACTGAACTTTAACGCCTTGGTTTGGATAACAACAGCAACAGTGACACATTGTGATGGTGATGTTTTATCTCCACAAGTAACACAAGCCTGGAGGAGTTCTGCCAAGTTGCGGTGTTGCTAACAGTTAGCTTCTTCTAGTCAAGACTCTTTCTGTTGTTTCTTGGATGCTAGACCAACAACGGCCTTGCCCGTCGTGGGTAAAGAAGGATGAGTCCATAAATGTTAAGTGACAGTGTGACGTAGACCTGTCAGGCTTTTGAAGTTGGTACTAAGAGAGGGGTAGCCCATTAATGATGTCTGTTAGAGTTGTGCTGCAGTGGTAAGAATGGAGTTACTGCTTAAGATGGGCCTTCCTGAATCCTGTGAAGTGTTTTGTATGTTAATACAGAACAGGCTTTCTGCTCTTTAGACTGCAGGCTGTCAGTCTCCTTGCGGACTTCATCCTTTCTCTTTCAGATCAATTTAATCTTTATCTACAGAATGTCTCTAGCCTAGAGAAGTTTAGCGACGTATCTAAAACCAGAGATATCCTCACATTGGCATTGCCGTAGCAACAAAATATCCCAAAGCATTTCCTCAAGGACTTGGGATTGGAGGGTTTGTGTCTGCCTTGTGGCATCACCATTGGCAACAGAGGTGGGCGCCGCGGCGTCTGCTGTGCTTGATTGGTAGAGATGGACATGCCTATTTCACTCGCTACCATTCCTTTACCCCTCGCTCATAAAATGTGACCACAATCAAGACAGAATGGCTCACTGGGGATCAAGACTCTCAGTCCTGTGACTTCATGGAGCAGAGCCTCTTTATAACTCGTCCATCCTGAGAGACAGCCATTACAAAGCTGAAATCTAGAGATGCAGTGTAGCAGCAGTTTGTCCAAAACAATCTGTAGTTTCTGAGTAACTGGGTTTGTATCTGCTGACTGCTTATGAGATTAGGGGATCTATAAATAGCCCTCTACATGTTCTTTTGAGAGACATGAAGGTTGGTTCTCACAGAATAAATGGAAATATGATCTTATCAAAGTGGACGGTAACAACAGGGGGTTCTGATACTTTTCCGTTTTCTGACATGTAAAACTGAGTCCTTTTGAGACTTTTTCATTTTGATATAATTTGTTTTAAAAGTCAGTTTTAGGAACATGCAGCAAATATTTAGCTTTCTAGGCCAACTCTTTACGCAGTTTTACCTCATTTATCATTACGGGTTGCCGCCGCCTTAAAAAGCTTCAATCTCTTAGCCCTCACCACATTCTGCTGCTGCTGCTTCTGGTGTTTACTCTTGAAAATAGACAGAAGGTAGATAACTGTAATGCTGAGAGCTGATCTGCCCTAAAAACCATACACCTGTTAATGAGCTCTAGTTACTATGAGCTGCTTTATGTGGCCCTACGAGGCATGCTCTTCGTTTTATGTACACAGCAGCAATGACACATTTTTATTCTGCCTTCCTTCTTGATGTTGACCCGTCTACTCACCCAGCCACTGTTGAAGACAAGCCAGTCGACAGGATGCCTGATTATTATGCTAATGATTCTACCTTTGACTCATTTTGTGTTCTATATGCGTTTCCTCTTTTCTTTTATAATCCACCTATTATTCATAGATCAAAAACAATTAGAAGATGTTTGATCCCCCCAGCTTCCCCAAACTCCTCCCCTCTTATGTCTGCAGTAGCCCGTCCCCAAAATCCCTGAGATTTATTCCACTGCCATTTCTATTCCTGCTAATGCAAAAATATTTTCATTATTTCTTCAATGAGACATTTACTAGGCACCCTGCTCCTCAGCCTGGTGAAGAGCCGCTGTAATTACAGTCAGTCAGGCGTTCAGGCGGGGAGGGGCAGAACGCCACAGCTAATGTGAATGTGGACAAGTGCTGAACAAAGAGTGATCTGATTCACACGCATCTATCACGAACTGCTCCTGCAAGTGGTCTGAGTGATTACAAAAGATTTACACTCAAAGTAAGATAAATGCAGAATTCAGGCAGCATGAGTAGGAACATGATTGTTTTTACAGATACATGTTTTATTCACTGTACAGCCTTTCTTTCTTTTTTCTTCTTGTGAAACTACTTTGCTGTTAAACCTAAATTTCTCCTCTGAGGGAAAATAATGGCTTTTTTTATTCAAGGGGTCTCCAACCTCTGAACGCAACGTTTTCAGTTAAAAGAAGAGCTTCACATTCTTAGTAACATTTATTTATATGGCCAGTTTCTAAAAAGAGTAAGTGAAAAAGTCTTTAACTCCATGTCCCTCCACAAAAGCTAGCAGCCGACTCAGCACAACCTTCTCCAAAACCGTAGAAAAGGAAAGGCAACTTTAAAGCAGGTCTAAAGCTAGCTGGATTCAGCCCAGCGTCTTCAACAATGGCTGCATGTTTAAAATATCTTGACCTCAAAGTGCTACACTGAACAAAAATATAAACACAGCACTTTTGTTTTTGCTCCCATTTTTATGAGCTGAACTCAAACATCTGAAAACTTGTCTGCATACACAAAAGACCCATGACTCTCAAATATTGTTCTGAAATCTGTCTACATTTATTTGTTGATGTATTTATTGAGAACCTCACTAGCTCCCACCATAGTGTGGAGCTATTCTTCCTGAGGTCTCTTCTATTTGGTGTGGGCAGTCTAATTATGGGCCATTCCCATCTGTACCGGGTCGGCCCGAGCCGGGTAGCCCCAGTCGGCCCCAGCCTGGCCCGGTTGATTCCACACATCCTTGCCTTAAGCCCATGTGGGCTGATTCTACCCACCAATCAGAGGCTTGCTCTAATGGAAGGTGTGAATTTGCTGTCAGCAGTGGGTGTGTTGGCCCTGGTCGGCCTGAAGCAGACCCCCTCGAGAAGAGGGCTGAGAATGAGCCTTGGTTGGCCTGGAAAAATACCAGGCCACCCAGATATGTAAACAACCTACGCTACCCGGCCCGGGCCGACCCGGTACAGATGGGAATGGCCCATAGGAGAGCTGTTTTGGTGGTAGCGGTCTCTCCTCCGTGCTGGTCTGTTTGCTGCTGGGTGTTTTTGGTTTATTTAAACTTGGTAACTTGAACTTAACGTTGGTAAAGCTACTGTTAGCATTTTCGCTAACAGCTTCTTGCGTTTGGTTAAGCTGTTACGTTTTGGTTGAGAGTTAATCTTTTTTGTGGTGTCGATCTCCCTTTTATTACATTTAGAGTGTTGTGGGTTTTCGGTTTAGTTTAAAATATCACCTTGAGTTTGGTTTAACCACCCAGTTTAGAGTTTGGACCTTTGGAGATCCTTATTTTGGTCCAGAACCCTGTAATCTTTACCCAGTGGGACATCCCTAGTTATTTGTACTTTGTTTTAATTCCCCACAAGCAGAATTAGTTTTATTATTGCCAACGTGTGGATGGAAAGATTTATGTTTTTTTGTAGTTGTAAATAAACCTGATCATCATTTTAACTTTTAGGTCCCGTGTTATTGTCCCTTCCTTTTTGTACACGAGCCTACCTTCCCAGGAAGGGTCGTAACACCACTCGCCTCAGCACATAGGTGATCAAAACAAAGCAGCATGGAGACACTCCGTCTCCAACCACCTCTCAAGCAGCAGCCTGCACTCCCAAGTTCTACACGTCACCAGAACATAACCAACCGCATCACAATAAAAGCAGTGTTATACAAAATGGAAGGCCTGTGGTGTTTATTCTCTTACAATAACAATTACTGTAATCAATTTTTTTGAGGAATTTATTTGAGATTTTTTGGTTTTTATTAACTGCAATAGAAAAATAATCATTAGATTTATCATCTAAATAGTCATTAGAATAGTCCACTATTCAATGAAATAATCTTCAGAATAAGCATTTTAAATATAATCGTTTACCCCCAGCCCTAGCTAGTATACTAAATTGTACAGTTACATAAAGTAGGTGCGTTATGCTACAAATTATAGCAGAAGAGGAGCCAATGTGCCAGTTTGTTGAAAATGGAAAACTGAACCCTAGGGAACAAGCATTGCACGTTCCTGTATCAGGGGCAAGAGGTTTGGACCTTTGGATTGAGTATATTCAAAAAGTAACTTGGCTCAGGAGCTTTTTTAGAAACTCATGTTCTCCCTTTAAAGGTACACTGTCACGATCTGCCCCTGCCCGCCTGACTGTGTTCCTCTCCTGCCATGATTGCCCTTATTGTTCTCACCTGTCCCTCGTTTACCTGCCCATGTTTCCCTAATTAGCCCTCTGTATTTAAACCACCTGTTTTGCCCCTGTCCTTTGTCAGTTCATTGTCGTTGTTTGTTGGTGTTCCTGTTCATCCCATCCTGCCATTAAACCATTTTTACTTTTACCGAAGCCTGCATTTTTCCTCCTGTTCAGCTCATCCACACATGGTCCGCCGTCTCCACCTCCTACACCGTGACATACACTTGCCAGTTTTGGCTTGTTTTTAGCACCCCCTAGGGTCTGTTTAGTAGAACCAAAAGCAAACATATCTCCTCTATGCGTTTGTCTTTTTAACACCTTAATCTAATAGCTGAAATGTCTCGTCAGCCTTTATTAGTGTCTACAGGAATGATTAATTTCTAAATTAAACTAATCAGCTGTGATGTTCTGGCCACAGGGAGCGGTTTGGGTCTGAGTGATCTTTCATTAACCCTGTAAAGTGTCATTTTAGCACATACTGGCTCAAGAAAATGATTTTAAAAAAATGAAAAAGTTGCGTAATATCCCTTTAAAGGGGACCTATTATGCTAATCTTGCTTTAGCCATCTTTTTGTGCTGCCATATGGGTCTCCTGACTATAAGCTCTCCAAATAAGAAAAAAATAAAAAAAAACTGTCCATCCATTTTATGTCATCAGTGGGTTTAAATGATACTGTAAATGTCCGTGGTTGGTTAGGTTATTCAAAATGAGCCGTTTCAAAAAGTCCCCATTTGTGTCTTATCTAATCTACTTGTAATGTTTATACTGTAAAAAATAGAAATTAAACCTAGAAAAACCGCTGTTCAATGAGGACAAAGTATGATTTAATTTTGACCTTGTTCATTTTCTATCCACATTTCAGGATGTTGGCGTTTTTTTTAATCTGATCTGAATTCATTGAGCAGCTGGGTGAAACGTGTTAATAATGGTGTTGGCTGTATTCTAAGAAGTCAAATGTTACATATCATCCTGAATGAAACATAAATGTCTGCACTACATTCTGTCATGGTAGCATCCAACAGTTGTTTTCTCTAAATGTCAGCCTGTTCCTGGGCGCTCAATTAAAAATTCTGAATTTTACCAGTTGATGTGAGTCGTCCTTTGGGAACCATAAATGTCTGTAAATATCAATGTATGCAACATTTGCAGACATTTTTATGTCTGGAATAAAGTGGTTAGTTGAGTGTCTGATGCCCTCCATCCCCCACCCCTCTAAAGTGGAATAAAGCTTAGACGTGTCCAAAGGAGATAGCTGCTGCAGCTGGAATGAAAGATAGACCACCAAGTCACTGGAGAGCATAATAAAGACCACATCTGTTCAACCATACAGAGTGTGTATGTGTGAGCATGAGGGAGGGAGTGTGTGAGTGTGTTTGTGTATGACTGTATATGTCAGGTAGGGCCTTTGACTCCTCCCTTCTCCTGGGACTTCTTTTGATGATATAGATCTTCGTCTCCCCTCTCCCTGCCACACCTGGTGTGGAGTGCGGTGCCTTGGTCTGCCTGGGTCGTGGCTCCCGGGTCAGGGAGTTTAAGATTTTTGGCGTCTGCTTGATCAATCCCGGTGGCTGCCTGGTGGGGTCTGGGTCCCTGGGCTCTGCTGGGTCCCCGGTGGGGGTGGTCGCCCCTGGGTCCCAGGTCATTGGGTCCCGGACTCGGCCGGCTGGGGGTGGGAGGCTGCGGGCAGGCCTGTGGGCTTGCCGCCGATATCTCCCGGGACTCTGCCGGCTGCTGGTTGTGGCCCCCCGGGGCGATCCTCTGCGCCTCTCGAGGGGGGCGGGGCTTTTCTGGTCGCAGTCTCCCTGGGGTCCCTGTGTTCTGGGGCAGCTCCTGGATCTCTGGGACTTGGAGCTCCCTCCGTCTCCTACACATCTTTAGGGGGCAGATCTGTGGCCCCTCACACTCTGTTGGACGCTCCTATAGAGAAACCTTACATAAACAAGCGCGTGTACAGGTACACACACAGGTGCTCACATGGTGCTCTCATAAGTATGGACTTGGGCACGTTCAACACAGGTCTTAAGGCAGTGGTTGGTACTTAATGCACTGTGATTTATTATCGTGTGAATGTTCAGTTAAACAATGTTGATTTTATATTTCTGAATCAAGTTGACGCAGTGATAGCTTGACCTTCTTGTATTGTTGTTGTGTCCCATTTTTTGTTTGTTTTTTGTTTTTGCTTTTTTGTTTTTTTCTTCTCTCTTTCTGCAGGTCTAGAAGCAGACTCTTGTTCATTATTGTTTATTTTTGTGCCCCCCCCCCCCCCCCCCCCCCACACACACACACACCTTTTGTCTCTTCCTTTCTCTTTCACCTCTGACTCCATGTCTGGTCGGAATTACAAAGCATTCAAAAACAATAACAATAAAGTTTTAAGTATCAGCCATGACAGTAAAAGCAGAAGCTTTGATGCTCCACCTGACAGTAAATCTGTAAGGCTTGTTACCAGCATTCAGACATCAATTCTGTTTGCTTCACAGCCAGACAGGACACGGGAAAGAAAATAGAATAAAATAAAAAAAAGAAAAGATGATGATTAAATGCAGTTCATGAAGTAAATCAGTTGTTATAAATGCAGACTTAAGTGACAATAAATTTGAGTCAGACGTAAGCATATGTCTGGAACACCAGAGCTGTAATAATAAAGGAACAAAATGGCAAACAGGGCAGCGCTGATGCACCAATATTTATGTAAGCAGACGCGCTCTACTTCACTTGACCATGTGCTGAAAATTAAATAGGCTTGTTAACATTTTTCATTTAAAATAAATGCTGTGAGTGGAAACACTGACAGGGTTTTTATTCTAAATGCTGCAGTTTGAGAGCAACTGTTCACAGTTTAGTCATAATGTCTATGGGTGTTTCTATGCTTTACATTTTTATTACAGAGTAGTTGAAATAAATATCTAAATATCCAGGAAATGTGTAACGATACACCCATGAAGCAATGTAGGTTTACCAGAAGCTATGTTCATGTAGCCTGGCTAGCATTCCGTACATGTAAGATGGCCACGCCCCTAAGACAGAGCTCAGTCTATGGTTGTACTTCAGTCAGAGCAACACACAACGTGACATAGTCAGGGCTATGGAAATCATTCAGCAGAGCAGTCCACCTTGAAATAAAAGCAAATATGTCCTTTTTTTCTAAATAAAGAACTTAGGTACTTCTCTCTGTTCATATCTCAAAGAAAAGTCTAAATTTAAATCGTCCAAAATTGATGTTAAAGCCGTTTCACACAAGCACCGTTCCTGAGCCGACACCATCTTTGTAATTTTTTTTTCCATCAGAGCTCTGGTGCTAAGCCCGTCAAACAAGCAGAGCGTTGTGATTAGTAGGACACAAAACTGCTCAGGCCAATGGTAGACCTGCTGAGGCTACAATGGAGCGTGGGTAGACTGATCTAGGCTAGTTCTGAAGAACAGTATAGAATAGGACCCTCAAGGCCCAGGACTGATTTATGTGGGTGGGTTGTGGGAATCGGGCTGCTGATAGTGTTGAGGGTGCATGTGAGGGGCATTTAGAAATATTAAGAAAAGTCGTCTTGATGTATTACTTAGAGCATGGCATTGTTAAAAGTAGCTTCACACTGGAGGAGGTTTCTTTATGTCATGATCTATGGTTTCAGGGGGTCACATAGCAGGGTCTTATTACTTTATCTTGACAATCTGCTGCAGTATTGACTGTCATTCTGCAATAAAAATGACATGGCATCACAACACATCGTTGTTCCCGTGTGTGTACAGTTATTTATTAGATTATTAGTAGAATCACTCTTCACTGTAAATTATAATAAAATAAAATAAATAAAAGAATAAAAAATACGTTTTTTGTATTTGTTGCTTTATTGCCATAAATTCTGTTATCACAACTTGTATAGAGATAAACCCCATAGCCCACATCTGCTACTGGTTGGGTGTATCTGTTTGAAAAGAGAATCAGCTGAGCTTACTGGTCTATTGTGTAGCCCCACATACATTTCCCTTCACACCCACAGATTCTTGAGCCAGACTCAGTCTGCGGTGGCTTAGCCTTCTTGCCAAAGCTCCATTTCTATTTGTTAAAATCCTTAACAAGTTTTCATTTTCTAGACTTTGTCCTGATGCAAGCTTCTACTCTTCAATGGCCACACGACTCTGTACAAGACTAAACAGATTTTCTATGACAAAACAAAAACACAGTAAAGAAGTATGAACTCATCCTCATGTCACGCCGAGTTTGGGCTCGGGGCTGTTTGTGCCAATAATGCCAGAGATGTGTGTGTCAGCCGGAGTTACTACGAGCACCGTGCTGAGCAGCTGCCTTGGCTCGCTCAGGCCTTCCTCATCCCCTCTGAGCTGCTGGAGAAGCTCTTTATTTTACTGGGTCACTGTGAAACCAGAGATTGCCGGGCAGCACAAAACATAATGATATAATGAGTAGAATCATGCTTAGTGTATCAGCTGTGGGGTCCATAAGGTCACACACTGGCTTCTAGCAGTTTGCTTGTTCTTACATGTTGGTGTGACGAAGACAACCTGGTGGAAAGAAGATGAAGCTGATAGAGAGGTTATAAGTCTCGCTAATGGTGGTCCTCTTTGTATTCCTGTGGGACCAAGTAGGCAGGAAAATTCTAGATCAATACTTTTCTTGTAAAATAGTACTGAAAGCCATTTCTTGTACAGAAATAAGCATAATTCTTCATTATACAGCTGCAGCAGTAGTTGTGAGAGTCATAAAACAGTGGAAAGGACACTCTGAGCACAAAAATACAGGAACTGTGAAACAGCGAGATGTGTCAGCCCAGGTACGCTGACCTGAGAAACACTAGATGTTTACCCACGCAGACAGAAATGGATCCATGCTCTGTACAGCTTAGATGGCACACTGAACAGACATTTTCTGTTCCTGTGTTATCGTTCAAGATTATATAAATTATTAAATTGTTCATTAGTATTTCTGCTAGTTCTTATTAACCTGCTATTCCCCGGGTCGGTCTAGCCACGCTCCATTGTAGCCTCAGCAGGTTTCCCACTGGCCAAAAGAGATTTAGGTCAGGCCAATCACAACACTTTATATTAGTGGAGAGATGTTTGGCGGGTTTAGTGCCTGAGCTGTGACTACAAAGATGGTGTCAGCTCAGGAACAGCACGCGTTTGAAACGACTTTGGCATCAACCTCGGATGATTTAGACTTGGGCTTCTCTTTGAAACATGAGCAGATAGAGGTACTTAAGTTCTTTATTTACAAAAAGATGTATTTGCTTTTTATTCATTGATGGTGTACGGTGGACGGCCCCTTTGACTGTTTTCCATAGTGATGAACACATCACATAGTTCATTGCTCTGATTGGTCCTACTGCTGTCCAGTTACGCATGGAGATAGTCTGAAAGACAACTGTAGATTCGGGCCCACGACTGAGCTCTGTCTGTGGGTCGTGGCTGTTGGCCTACCAGGCTACCATGTTGACTTTCCGGGTTACTACTTGTACAACCTGCTATTTTAGTCATAGCATGAGTAAATGACTCAGAAGTGTTTTTAGTGACAGAAGGTGTTGCCACTTTTACTATCCTTGTAACAGGAGTAGCAGCTGGTAGGAGATGCTGGGACACAGTGCAAGGCAGAACCACAGCTGACTGGAGCCCGTAGAGAGCTTGGTTTTGATTTTCTAAAGTTACTATATTATAGGAACAGTTTGTTTAAGTGGTTAAATTTCTTTATTCTATGATATATGGCAGTGAGAAAATAATACTAGACTGCATGTTTAATCTAATAAATAGGGTTTATAACATACTGGGACACCTTAAAATACACTAAATTACATAGAGTGATGAAAGAATGTAATACTGTACACCCAGGTATAACTCTGGACGGGTTTGATGTTAATGAATCACCTTAAGAAAAAAACATCTAATGACTGGTGTTCTCTGGCAAATGCCAAAATGTATCTAAATGTGAGGTGCTCATTGAATACCTGTTGAACATGTTCAACAGGTATTCAACTGTACTGATGGCTAAATAGAATTTCAGCTTGTGGTATGTCTTAGTTGTACGGGGATTTGAAATAAGACTTTAAAATTATATTTTTATTATGTTATTTGTTACTTTGTGGGCTGGGATCAAATGAAAGATTGGTATAGTGAGCTTCTCCAAACCTGTGAATGGTCACCACGGTGGTGTTGATCTTTATTTATGGTACAGTTTGGATGTAAACTTTATTACGGTCATATCTGATCTCTGAGCCACATCATAAAGATCCACCCCACAGATAAGACTGGCCTCATGTCTCAGCCCGACCAGCCCTTTGTGGACTATGGTGCACCTTCATTAAGTCCATCAAGGGAACGTTTCCCAGTCTGAGTGGGAGTAAGAGATGGAATGAAGGGCATAGCATGAGAGGGATGAAGTGAGAAAAAAAAATCAAGTGAAAGAGGCAGTTTGCTTTTGTTTATGACGTGTGGGTGGCCGTAGAAACCCGAGGCTTGTGTCCCTACTGTACATTGTGCTTACTGGCCAAGGAGGGAATCTGTGTGTGTGTGTGTGTGTGTGTGTGTGTGTGTGTGTGTGTGTGTGTGTGTGTGTGTGTGTGTGTGTGTGTGTGTGTGTGTGTGTGTGTGTGTGTGTGTGTGTGTGTGACAGAGAGCATGTGAATGTATGTGTGTGGTCAGATTGTGTTTCGTCCTCTTACCTCTCAGCCAGTTATAGGACCATACTGGCACCCCCAGATAGGAAGAGCGTGCAGCATTCACTCATGTTCTCATTCACAGAGGGGCAGTCATGAAGCCAAAGTTTTGACCTCAAACAGGTAAAGTAAAAAAAAAAGTAAATGCTTGCAAAGATTTCAGCTTTTCTGTTTGGTTTTGATTGTGCTGATGAAGCTTCCTGCATCTTCTCAGTGCTGCAGAGCCAGCGGTAGAGAAAGGTGGTGGTGGGCTCTAATGTTACTGCAGCACCACACAGCTGCTGGCAGAAATACCCCGTCTTTACTGCCAGCTACCGAGCTAGCCAAGCAAAGTGTCAGCAGCCGATGCCTGGACTGTTTTCGCTTGCATGTTCATTGTAGATCTTTGAGCTGTGTGGTTTTGAGCGATGCAATACTAAACAGGGCTTTGTAGCGGGTTCTCCAGTTTATCACAGTGATTTCAGTCCAGTCTGGTGGTGCTGAAGGGGAAACACTCAAATTTCACTTGTGCAGAAAAGTACAATCAACAAATAAAGGTTTAGCAAGATGTAGAATAAAGAATGCTGTTGCAACTCACGATACAGTGAAAAATATATTATGCTGTATCCATTACAAGTCTAGTCTGATGCTTAAAAAGTGCATGAATACCGTACTTATGTTAAAGGGGAACTAGGCAGTTTTGGTTTGCTTTTAGCCCCCCCTAGTGTCCGTTTGTATAACCAAAAGCAAAACTTATCTCCTTGCTGTGCGTTCGTCTTTTTAACACCTTAATCTAACATCTGAAACGTCTCCCAGCCTTCCTTAGTGTCTACAGGAGTGATTAATCACTAAATCAAACAAGTCAGCTGTGTTCATGATCTAAAACATGCAGGAAATGTGCTGGAAGCAGACTGCAGCGCCAGATATGCCGGCTCCATTTTTTTACAAGATCCAACAAAGCGGCTCGCCAGTCTGAAGTTACAAGTGGAATATTGTGGCCACAGGGGGCGATAGGAGATGGGTGGCCTTTAATTAACCCTGTAAAAGGGTCATTTTAGCACATACTGACTCAAGAAAATTATTAAAAAATACAGTATGATAAAGTTGCAAAGCATCCCTTTAAAGCAGATATCAGGAGATTTTTCTCAGATGGCACAATCTAGAGACAGAGAAATACACTGCACTTTAAGTCCATCTGCCTATTTCCATGATAACGGATGGAGCTGATGGCTCTTGTTCATGAATGTGCACCTAGAGCACGGCAACTTAAATCATTAATTTTGATTAATCACATTTTAATCATTCAAAAAAATTCCCAAAAGATATTTTATGTGAAAATTAATTTTAGCGAGATGCAGAAAAAAAACAATAGACTCAAGCTCTTTTAATTTCTGAAATAATTATTTTAAATGTTATTATAAGTAAAAAAGGAAATAAATAAATATCATCATCATCATCATCACTTTAATTTATAAAAGCACCTTACAAACATATATCATGTCACCAAGGTGCTGCACAAGACTAAACTAAAAAGATAAAAACAAAGAATATATAGGAACCCAATAAAAAAAATTAAAAACAGCAAAATACAAAACATCAGTTAACACACAGATTTAAAAGCCAGATTATAATAATGGGTCTTCAGCGCCTTCTTAAAAACCTCTACTGACGTGGCGAGTCGCACAGATAATGGAAGATCATTCCATAATTTTGGGTCTGCTACCAAAAAAGCCCTCTCTCCTCTTGTTTTGAGCCTAGTTGCGGGGACTAGAAGCATATGGTGACTCTCTGAGCGGAGCGAACGACTAGGTGTATATGGCTGTAGCAAGTCAGATAAATATTCTGGCACCATCCCATTCAATGTCTTAAAAACCATTAAAAGAATTTTAAAACGCACTCTAAAAACGACCGGTAACCAGTGCAGATCTGCCAGGATGGGTGTCACATGATCATATTTCCTTTTCCCATCTAGGAATCTTGCAGCGGCGTTTTGCACAAGCTGCAGACGAGCTACTGTACTCTGTCTCAATTAAGACAGAGTTACAGTAGTCTAAATGAGAGGTGATAAACGCATGCACAACATTCTCGAGGTCCTTTATAGTTAAAAATGACTTCACTTTGGCCAGACGTCGCAAGTGGTAAAAAGAGGACGATACGACCGCACCCGCCTGTGCATCGAAGGTGAAAGCGTTGGCAATCGTCAGCATACATATGAAATCGAATTCCATACTTCCTCATGATGTCCCCCAGTGGCAATATGTAAATAAAAAACAATAGAACTTGTTAGTTTGATACCACAACGTGCCATTCTTAATTAATGCACCTTTAAAGTAAACATACAAACCCTTATGGTATATTTTATTGTTGAGCAGGTCAAAATAGAATAATAATAAAATAGTCTCAAATGTGTTTTAGAAATAACACAGGTTTGTGACTCATCTACAAATGTCTTACACATTATTTATTAGGGATGTTAGAAAATATCGTTATGTGATATTTTTTCCCGTGCTATTACATCGATATCGAAAAGCCGTGCATCAAATTTTTGGAAGAAATTACATGAAAACATTTGTGTATTTTCTTTTCTTTTGGTGCAATTCTGATGCCGGCCACTAGTTGGCAGCAGCGTGCACTGGGTTTAGTTTCCACCATTGAAATGTAAATCCTCCATTATGGTTCAGATATCTCATGTTAAACATGTTAAGTATCAGTTTGGACTGTTTATTGAATATTCCTACAAATACCGTCTGACTGAATGTATCGCAATACACGTCTCCCCGTATCGTGATACGTATCGTATCGCCAGAATTTCACCAGTACACAACCCTATTATTTATCATAGCTGATGTTGCAGACCAGTCTAGACCATCTGCATCTTTTGTACTCCTGCTAGACGTTCAATAATCTGAGAGTCGATGCCAGCTCACGCTGTACAATCCCAACCCAGTCCTGATGAGGTTTTAACCCGTGTTGGTGCTTAAGCCAAGTCAGGAAGCTGCTTGCAGCTGTGATATTGTTCCACTCAATTGTGATATGTTTATTTCATCATTTGGCCGTGCACAAAAAGACACTTCGTGTTTTGGCAGTGCTCAGTGAGTATTCCAGTTTGTGCAGGTGACTCTGTGTGACCTGTTCTTTCAGGTTGATTTAATGAGCTGTGTTGAATCTACATTCCCCGTGTGAAACATTTCCAGTTTTCTGATAACTGATATTTCCTCGATCTGAGAGGGAGGCACAAACATTTAGATCCCTCGGTTTACCTTTTTGCTCTGAAATATAACCTCAGTATTCTGTGGATTCAAGCAGCACTTCTCTACCTCTTCACACCTCGTGCGCACACGCGTTTGCATGCTGTTGAACAGTGCGGCGTGCTCCGATTGGAATGACCTTGTTGTGTTTTCCCATACTGCACCGACAGCACTCCCCCTTCCTGCACTTCAAACACATTTCATCTGGAAAATCCCTTTAAATAGAAATGACCTTTGACTGAGTGAACACCTACTCACCACATCATTTTCAAAGCTCTGTCAGCTACACATCTGTTACAACAAAGGCAGCAGGTGAGAAATCTAAAGGATGGAAAGATAAATCTGTTATTTATTTGAGTTTAAACCAACAGATCTGCTTTATGGATAAAAAAGATCACTGATGGGGTGTGTGTGTGTGTGTGTTTGTGTGTGTTTGTGTGTGTGTGTGTGTGTGTGTGTGTGTGTGTGCGTGTGTGTTTGTGTGTGTGTGTGTGTGTGTGTGTGTGTGTGTGTGTGTGTGTGTGTGTGTGTGTGTGTGTGTGTGTGTGTATGGGCTTGGAAATGTCACGTGAACTTGAACGTGACAGGGTCAAAGAAGTCAGCTGTCAGCGGTCAGGAAAGTGTCGGTGGGATTCCCTGAAGTCAGGCCTTGGCTTCAGCTGCAGGAGAGCTGCTCTGATCAACTAAAACCAACACAAGTCCAAAACATAAAAAGGGAAAGAGATGAAGAACGACACCTCCAGTGTTGAGGGTCTGACCTCATGAGGAAATTACTATGCAGTGATTTTCTCCAAAATAACTGTGCTTAAATTGCTCTGAAAAGCAAATAATCACATCAGCGCCAAGAAACTTCATTCCCCATGATGCTTTGCACACGGAAGCATTGTGATGACGTCACCGCCTAATACCAGAAACACATTCTGCGCATGTGCGGGAGGCCGTGGAGCTGTTCCCGCGAACTAAGACCATAAATCTTCAGCAAAGACAAAGGAACCTCGTTCTTTTGCCCAGGATACCTGGCGGTAAGGACACGCTTGTCGAACGCTCCGACAACTTGAGCACGCGGAAGCTCTAAGTGCCCAAGTTGAGCCACGAAACCGCTACAAAGCCACTCGAACTCCATCAGGACCTGACTGGGAACGAGCGGAGCTCCATCCAGCTCTCAGAGACGCTGTAAGTTGTCAAACTCAGCACAAAAGAAACTTCGTTCTCTTTGTGTCCAGCCCGTGGAGAAACACTCGTGGAGCCAAACAACGGAGAAAGCATCAAACCGACGGATGACGCTGAAAACTGCGGAGAAAAACGGAGAACCGTCAAATCATAACAGCGGGGGACGCCTCGCTCTTCTGGTGATCAGAAAACTCATTTTTCTCTCTCCTTTTCTCCTCCCGTTTCCTCTATAGTCCAGAATAAGCAATAAAACCGCGCTATTGCTTAAAAAGTAGCTTCGTGTTTTCCTTTTTCGCTCCCAATTCGTCCTTCGGGTCATTTTGAAAGAATAAACTGCTTATTGATCATTGTTTGGTATCTTTACATGTTTTCTGCTTGGCCACGTGGTTAAACTAAAAGATATTATTCGTGATTAATCCTTTGTGTTGTTTCATGATCCTTTGAAATGTTTTGAGTGATTTAAGGTTAAGTTACTGATGATTCTAAGTGCCTTGGAAGTTAAAGTGCAAGTTGCCACTCACACTTTAGCCAGACAAAGGGGTCAGCCATCTTGCATACAGACTCCATTTTAGAAACACACACACATACATACACACAAAACACCTTGAACATTATTTTGAATATACATCCTTTTATTATATCACATGGTTATTATTCATTTATGCCACTGTTTATTCATTTGACAAATTGTTAATTAAACGTTATAAAACTCAGATTTTCGTCTCCAGTAGCTTTGTTGTGTCGAAGAGAAGTCTCTGCTCCAAGGATTCTACGAACTTCAAGAAAGACTGATAAGAGTTTTGGATTCAATTTTTCCCCGGTTAAAGGGGAATGGTGCCCCGTATATCTAAGAATATGTTAATTAATTAATAAATCAGTAAATATTTACATATTTACAGAATTTATTGAAGAATACAAAAGTGAGTTGAAGCTTACTAATTGTTCGCTACCGAATAACCCCAACACCAGTAAGGACAAGGCGGATGTTTGGATCATGGCTTTTTCTCTCTGACGTGTCTCTCTGTGTGTCTGTGTTAGATAGTGAGGAGCAGAAGTATTTGAACATCCTGTGATTTTGCAAGTTCACCCACTTAGAAATCATGGAGGGGTCTGAAATTCACATTGTAGGTGCATGCCCACTCTTAGAGACAGATGGTAAATGGCCTGTATTTGATATAGCACCTTCTAGAGTCATGGAACCCCCAAGGTGCTTTACAACACGATCAGTCATTCACCCATTCACACACACATTCACACACTGGTGGGGATGAGCTACAATGTAGCCACAGCTGCCCTGACAGAGGCGAGGCTGCCGAGCACTGGCGCTACCGGTCCCTCCGACCACCACCAGCAGGCAACGTGGGTTATGTGTCTTGCCCAAGGACACAACAACAGCGACAGACAGAGCGGGGCTCGAACCCGCAACCTTCCGATTACGGGGCGAGCACTTAACTCCTGTGCCACCGTCGCCCCATGGTGGTGTTTAACTGGGAAAGCTAGCAAAATCACAAGGTGTTCAAGTGCTTATGTTCCTCACGATGGATGGATGGATGGATGGATGGATGGATGGATGGATGGATGGATGGATGGCTGGATGGATGGATGGATGGATGGATGGATGGCTGGATGGATGGATGGATGGATGGATGGATGGCTGGATGGATGGATGGATGGATGAATGGATGGATGGATGGATATGTTTGGTAACAAAGCTCTAATCTCAGCTAAGGTTGAATATCACAGTGAATAGCTGAGATGTCAGCATAATGATGAGTCAGGCTGTCTGAAGTTTGTGTCTGGATTCAGCATCCTTTGTAAAACCTAATCTTTTATGATAACATTTAAGAGGAAGTATCATCATGATGCCCCTGAGAGCTAAGGAACGGGATGATTCTGACACTCCAATGCCCCTAAACAAGCAGTAACAATGAGCTCAGCAAGCCAAGGCTGTGAAGATCTGTTGAAGAACTTGAATCATATTGAACTTATTTGTATTTAGCAGACAGTGTGGTGGAAAAATGAATTAAAACATTTTAACTTAATCAACCTCAGGGTTTTTTTTTTCTTTTTTGGTTAAACATAAAATTTCCACAACAGGAAATAAGTGATTGAAATGATTATTTCATCCATCTGTCCATCCGTCCCCAGCCACTTGGGCCAGCACCTCTGGGTGATTCCCAGACCAGCTGTTCCTCCAGCGTGTCCTGGGTCTTCCTTTACGGAGGTGACAGGAGGCATCTAGATGCTCCAGACACAGTCCAACACCTTCTACAAATCCACAACACATATGTACAGTAGATTGGTTAGAAAACTCCCACACACCCGCCTGGACGCTGCGAGCTGGTCCAGTGTCCCACGGCCAGGAAGGAAACCACAATGCTCCTGACTTCCTCCCAACCACACCTCTCCAGGTCTCCTTGCCATTGCCCATGTGAGAGTTAAGTCCCCCAGGAAAAGAAGGGACTTACTGGAAGGAGTGCTTCTATTTTTGTTGATTACATCATTTTTGTGATTGTTTCGAAGCATTCATTTAAATGCAATCTAATTCATTGCACAGCCCAACGTTTTTATTGCATGGAGGACTCAGTTTGAGGAGCAAAATAACAGGAAATGAAAATAAGTGCATTGATATGAAGCACAGTCTGTAGAAATCTTTCATTTCCAGCCATAAAGGTCACTGCTAAAAGGGTTCTGTATAGAGCTTTTAACACTGGTTTCAGCATTTTCCCTTTACACACAGGGTCATCATTACCAGTGTTTCTCAGACATAACACATAATGTCTGTTTTGAACCTCACTGCAGAATGAAAGCAGTGATAAACAGCCTCTCAGGATGCTTACAGCTGCCCCCATTCATAGCCTGTGAGCTCACATGGTTTTATCAGCTTCCCAGGATAAAAGGCCACACAGCAGCTCACAAACACACCACTCTTTGTGTGAATGTGAGAGATCAATATCCAAATTCACAGAGAGGATCTGAGGTGATGACCTCAGCGATGATGGTTTTCTCGTTACTATTTTATGGACAGCCCGCGATAGTTAATGGGTTTAGCGCGTAGCTTTTAATTTTGTACGATCAATATGAATTCTGAATGCATCCGCTACTTCTGACACTCTTGTGTGAATGAAAGTTCCTGTCATCACAGTAATATCTAAAGTGTGTACGTGCTGAACTTGGTGTACCTTCTCTTGCATTACATCCACTCGTTATGAGAATCCGTGTTTTATATTTGGGCTTTAGATCGATTCACTGAAGCTGTTCTCTTTCCAGGTTGGAAAAATTACATGAAAAACAAGAATTTTTGGAGTGCTTGGCTAAATGTTTCTTAGCAAGTTGTGCCTTTATTGTCTGCACCGATCATCTGATGCAGTTTTTGTTCACACTCATCTTGACGCTGATTGGTTAACTTCAAAAAGCAAGTGTTCTCTCCCACAATACATCAGGTCTGAATTCTTTCAGCAGATGGTTTGGTACATATTATTTCTGCCTTTTAATGTATTTTTTAAACTAATTTTAGTTACCAAACAATTTCTAAAAAAGAAAATGAAAGCAAACCATATCACCACAGTATTAAAAGGCTTTTACTTCATTGAAAGGTATTTTAGATCCTCACCAGAAGGTGTTTACCCTCCTCAGCACTCGTTTAGTAAGAGCTGCCAGACTTGTTGATCTGCCAGGAGAGTGTCTCGTTACCCTTCAGAGCTCCGTCCGTTCCTTTTCACATGCCGCAGCTGACTGTTTGTGAGGCATTCCTGCTTTATGTGAGTTGGTCCTTTTGATAAATTAAAGCCCCTCAGAGTCAGAAGGTGATCAACAGGCTTCTGCAGAGTTTGATGAGCTCTAGAACAGGTGAATTAAGTGTGTCAGAGCAGGGAAAGAACAAAAACACGCTCAAGGACTGGAGCTGCCCACTCCTGCTCTAGACTCTGGAAACAACAAGCAAACTTCCAGATTGGGAAAAAGATTCATGAAAAATGAAGGACTTTTAATTTATTCTGAATCTTAGGGCAAAGAGGTATCTCTTATTTTGTAAAGTCTGAAGTTTTCATGTTGATGTTGTTTTAAGAGCCATTCACTTTCCAGTCAGATTCAGTACTCGAATACAGTCGGATTCAGTACTCGATTACTGTTCAGAACAACCAGAGAGGTCCAGGGGCCTAGAGGCACGAGTCTGTGCTGTGCAGAGGATCTGTTTGTAGAGCATTTGCCCTAGACGCTGATCCTCTGATAGACGCTGATCCTCTGACCAGATGTGTCCAGGTCTCAGGATGTGAGCTTTATATCATCTCTGTGAGGGCCTCTCCTGGGATGTTCTCCTGCCATGTCACAAGGTCTCCTGGGAACCTTGTTCTTCTCTAGGATTAGCTCTTCAGCCACATCAAACAGGAGGCTGGAAGCGTGAGTAATAAGAGCCTCTGCTGAACTTAAAGCAGCGTTACTACAGATGGATTTACTTTGGAGCTTAAATGGGCTTAAAGGAGCTTTTTACCATATGATATTGCTATTTCCTCATGAAAAACCAAACCTGTTTCAGCAGCAAATTTTACATTTTATGTTGAAAATCTTTAAACACGTGGATGGAAAAGGCATCACTCCTTCCTCCTCCGACATCAGGCCCTGCGCCTCTCCCTGAAACTAGTCTCTGTTCTGAAACCTAACTTGGCTCTCAAGGGTTTAAAACAGCATGATATGACACTTTAAAAGTTTGTCCCTTTCAGGAATGAAGATTTTTTTTTTAGAAATCCATAAAAGTCTTACCCTGTAATGTGATATAATCGAGGCCAGAGGTGGAAAGTAATGAATTACATTTACTCACGTTACTGTAACTGAGTAGCTTTTTAGTGTATTTATACTTTTTGTCATTTTTTAAATCTGTACTTTTACTTTTACTCGAGTACGTTTTTAAAAAAGAATTGTAATTCGTTACATTTTAAATCATATCCGTTGCTGAGTAAAAATAAATTATAGGCTTAATAAATTAAAAATATTGCGTGTAGCAGCGTCGGAACAGGAAGAGACACCTGCATGAGCACCGCGTCTAAACCGTGGGGGTGTGGGTGTACACTTCTGCTCCAAAACATCAGTTCATCATCAAGCGGATTCTCAGGGCTTTGCTCATAAACAGAAGACCTGCAGGCCTCTGTGAGTTAAAACATCCTGATACTGTTCAGGTGTAAACATTGAGCTCCATCCCTGTGTTTGAACTCAGAAGATGCTCCTTGATGCCACAGATATGTGATGATTTAGCTTGTTTCTTTATTTTACTCCAGAATAAGAGATTAAATTATTACTAAAGCAGTTCAATGTAGTTAAATTAGTCATGATGTGTGTGTGTGTGTGTGTGTGTGTGTGTGTGTGTGTGTGTGTGTGTGTGTGTGTGTGTGTGTGTGTGTGTGTGAGTGAGTGTGCGCACACATGAGCGAATTGTGAACTGGCATTGTGATTTTGCACTACTTAGATGTAGCCATCCTTACGCTGACAAAAATGTAACTAAGTAACTTTTACTTTGAGCACATTTTATTTATGATACTTTTTACTTTTACTTGAGTAAAAATTATCAAAGTATTGGTACTCGTACTTAAGTAGGAAATTCTATTACTCTTTCCACCTCTGATGGAGGCAATATGTCAATTTCTTTTGCTAAGTCCATCCCCTGTCCTGTAGGGACACACACACACACACACACACACACACACACACACACACACACACACACACACACACACACACACACACACACACACACACACACACACACACACACACACGGTGACCCTCCATGCCACCCTATTGTGTTTACCCAGTTGGAAGCTTTTACACTCTGCTTGAGGCGTTGAATGGCCGACTGAATGAGTCGGTAAGTGATGGAGGCCCAGGCGTGACCTGTCCAGCATTTGTGCTGAGGTCACCAGTTTGCTCCTCACATGAAATGGGTGGGGTGAGTAGGGTCCAGCAGCCAAGCCCATCAGGATACTGGGCTCCGAGTCTCCACACTCCTCTGCAGAATGATCAGCTGTGTGTTGTTGGGAACACAGGATGAGTGATGTTTTTATTCAGCGAAGTCTTCAGAGTGTTCACGAAGCAACAGAGGCTGATCACCTTTTGTCTTTTCTGTTCACTTCAGCCACAATGATAGGACCACATCATTCTGTCATCCTGTGACTGGACAGGTTTCCTCTGAGAACATGGACTTCGTCCTGCAGGATCAGTGAGTTCTCACGTTTGTTGTTCTACTGCATGTTTGACTTTGTTGTTTCAGTGCTGGATTGATGTCCTCTTGCAGCTTAGAAAAAGCTTTTTTAAAACACTAAACATATTTATTTAATTAGTCTATGCTGTGGCTTACAGCCTATTTATTTTTAATTATTACCTATAACACACAGAAAGAATGACAAGAGATGTTTGCTGCTTTTTTTGCAAATAATTTTTATTTTTGTTTAATTCTGATGAGCGCTACCTGCCATGAATCATGTTTTAAATGTATTTAAAAGTTTATCTAAAGTGGATGCCAAGGTGTGTCTGGGTGGGTGGATGTGGAAGAGTTCAGTAAAGTTTCAGGTTGCTTTCCGTCTGACTTACAAACATGAAAGAAGAAGGAGCAGATGAATTTCTCAAGGACACAAAATGACGTTGGGTTTGTTTTTCCTTTCTGCTGCTTGAGGAGGCTGCTGTTCTTTCTCCTATAGGAGGAAAGCAGCATGTAGCACAGCACAGAGATGGACCGGCCTTCTCTTTACTAACTGTAATGGTTTTAATTATTGTTTCGGAGCTTGTAATGAGTATTTTATGTGACTGACTCATCTTGTTGTGTGTACAGATATTGATGTTTGACAGAATGAAAATGTTTAGTCTTATTTAACCCATGTGGGCTAACAGCACTCATAGCAGCACGGCAGTCACTAACTAAGGCCCAAATCCGATTTTATTTTGACCAAAACCTTAATATTATGTGCAGATATTTAATGACTAAATGGCAATTAGAAAGCTTCTGGTTCAGCTTCAACCTTCGCCTGGAGTTGAGACCTCAGAGCTGCAGAGGTGGAGACCCTTAAACCCAGACTGGCCTCTGTCATCCATTATATCATAACCTCTGGTGGAACTGGCATGGCTGCTGGTTTAAAGACCTCTGTGTGTTTTTAGACAGATAAGAATAAATCAATCTGTTGACTCTCTCCCTTAGGTCAACGTTATGCAATCTGTATGTGAGAAAGTGAATACAATATAAGATGGTCTTAGGGATGGCAAGCTACATTTTGTAATGTTTAAAGGTGCATCAGCTGCCTGAGTCGTCCTGAATGCAACTCAATGAAGAACAATTAATAAAGGCGTTGCAGCTGCAGCTCAGATGAAGGAACACATTAAACTGTAACGAAGTGTCACAGCACAGTCGCAGTTTTCAGGAACCGATTCTCTTTTCATGTTTTCTTTGTTAATTCAATTTCGCCTCATTTCCTCCTCCTCCCACATCCTTGTAGCTCAGTCATGTGACGGACCACCAGGGACAAGAATCAGAATAATTTTACATTTACAGACATGAAATTAAATTCTTTCACATGCGATGCTGAAAACTCGCACACAGACTAATGAAAACCTCTGAGAATCAACATCATTTGTCTCTTGTTTTATGCACAGTTTATGAATGCTTTTTGTCTTCTCCTGATTCTCTTCAGCTGCTTTTCTCAGGTTTTATCCAAACTATCGTTTATCGTTATTTTTATTCTCTTTTCTGTAATCATCGTTCATTGTTTCCGTATCTTGGTGCATCAGCCTTCTTTGCCTTTATCTCTGCGACTAGTGGAGGTTTGACATTCAAGATCTAGATCATGACGTAGCCATTCAGGTAGATATTCAGGTAGTGCACAGATGGCCCCAGAACATAAACGCCAGCTACCTCAACAAAACATAAGACATGACCTGTCCTCATATTTAATAGACAGCTAAAGCTAGAGCAACTTTCTTCTTTAGTTATTTTATTCTGAGGTTTTGTTTATGTAGCAGGAAGTGGTCGTCTAGTCTGACTCGGACCAGAAGCGGTTTTCCACCAACGAGCTCTGACTCTCTCTGTTCTCCCATTTTCTATGCTTCATCTCATATTCACGATGTTCTTTCCTCTCTTTCCTCCATCTCTCCATCACAGATAAATGAGACGGTTGCATTTTCCACCAGTTCCTAATGGATCTGTCTTATTAGCAGCTGTGTAGGCGTGAAACGGGTCTGTTCAAACCACTATGATAATGTGTCTCAGAAACACACACACACACACACACACACACACACACACACACACACACACACACACACACACACACACACACATTAGTACACGTGAGGCTGTGAAAATAGGTTTTATACACATTAGGGTAGAAAGGGGCAGTGGACACACATCAGCGCTTATTATCCTGTTGCTCGGGGTCGGATTGGAGACTTACAGCATCAATCAGACATCGTCATCATTACAGTAAAAATATTATTCAACGTCATTTATGAAAGATTTAAACCCACACAAGAATATTAAGAGTTCTTCCTGGATGAAGATGGATACTTGAAGCTAAATGATGCGTCTCTTACAACTCAGCAGCTGGTTTTATACTCAGCTGAGCTTCAGGAGAAAGGTTTCAAATGCTGCCGAGCAAAAAGTTTTAGATTTTTTCAGACAAAATAAAAATAATCACAGAACTTGTTTAATGAACTTAAATCATTATCATAAAGTAGGTCTGGCTGGTGTATTTGCTGTAAAAATAGAAACTTAATGTCTGTCATGAACTATTCTTTTTCAATTACAACATACAGGGAGTGCAGAATTATTAGGCAAGTTGTATTTTTGAGGAATAATTTTATTATTGAACAACAACCATGTTCTCAATGAACCCAAAAAACTCTTAATTTTTTTTAACCATGTCCTGTCTGGCTGTGAAGCAAACAGAATTGATGTCTGAATGCTGGTAACAAGCCTTACAGATTCACTCTCAGGTGGAGCATCAAAGCGGCTGTTTTTAATGTCACCCCTGATACTTAAAACTTTATTGTTATTGTTTTTGAATGCTTTGTGATTCCGACCAGACACGGAGTCAGAGGTGAAAGAGAAAGGAAAAATATCAAAGCTGAATGTTTTTGGAAGTAGTTTTTAGTTTGTTTGTAGTTGTAGCTATTTTAGGGGGATACCTGTGAGTGCAGGTGACTATTACTGTGCATAATTATTAGGCAACTTAACAAAAAACATATATACCCATTTCAATTATTTATTTTTACCAGTGAAACCAATATAACATCTCCACATTCACAAATATACATTTCTGACATTCAAAAACAGTACAAAAACAAATCAGCGACCAATATAGCCACCTTTCTTTGCAAGGACACTCAAAAGCCTGCCATCCATGGATTCTGTCAGTGTTTTGATCTTTTCACCATGTAGCGTAATGGTTTATGGCTCTTTTATGAAAGAGGAACCATTCTACATATTAATCTGGAATAATAATTTTAACAAAATTAATAACCAAATTTATAGAGATAAGAAGACCCAAAGGTTGTTTTCATCGATAAACTGACGATCATATCCGGGTGTCTGTGTTTCAGTTCAATGAAAAGACAAGTTTGAAATTTAAGAGTTTTAATTCTTCAATTTAAACTAACGATTTGAAATGACAATCATAGGAAACAATCAACATTGGCAACCTTGTTGGACAATCTTTAACAGTTGATATTCTAAGCTTGCACAAATAGACCTTGTTGGATGTGCTAAGATTGAGGATGATGTAATTATGAATGCGTGCATGCATGTGTCTGAGATTGCTTCAGGGAGAGAAAAGGTGATCTGAGTGAAAAGTGATGTTTTGCCATTAAACTTTAGTTCTTATTAGAAAACATCATCAAAACGCTATCTGGTCATGTTCTGCCTCACCGCATTTAGGACCCTCTTTTAGATCCTGACCGAAGGAGGATGTTTCTCCAGATGCCACCTTGGCTGACAGAGAAGACGAAGGTGTGCGACGGTGCAGTCCAGAGTTGACCTCGGTACACGTTGATGAAGCGTTTAGCAGATGCGCTTTCTCAAGTTTAAATTATCTCAGAAATCAAAGACTCTGGGACGAGTCTGCGTTAGTGGGTTGCATTTCAGCTATTCTGTCTGGCTTAACAGAAATAGCGGGGTGGGGGTGGGGGGGGGGTGGGGGGGGGTGGGGGGGGGGTGGGGGGGGTGGGGGGGGGCAGAAAAGCCGGCAGGGCTCCTTTCCCCGTGGCGTTGGTTCCACACTTCTTCTCTCTTTCGTTCTCTCTCTCGAACTGACTAACTTACCAAAACCACTTCTCTTCCCAAAGCAAACTTGTTGTGCGTAGAGCAAATGTGTTTTGGAGTTACTGTGAATCCAGACCTGTGTGAGCGAGTGTGAAGGTAATCACTAAACATCTCCCAAAAACATTATTTAATTAAGTATACTGATTCATTATAGTTCATTATGATTACCCAAAGCATAATAATCATTCATTTGATTAAAATACATTTATAATGAGCAAAGTGATAAAATGATTATTTAGCATTAATAAACAAAGAAAGCGTAAGACTCTTTTATTATGACTATATTGTGTGAGAAGTCCTTCTTCTGAAGATGCAGGTGTTCTCGATGTTGTGGAGTCCTTCAGACTTGCTGTCGGCTCAGGTCTTAATCTGTGGGTGAAAGTGCTGCGTGACCCAGCTCTGACCCAGCCGGGCAAATACGACCTTTGGCACAGAAAACCCATACTTCCTCACGTTACAACCATCAACATTGCATGCAGCAGCAACCACAGCCTCCCAGACACTGTTCAGAGAGGTGTACTGTTTTCCCTCCTTGTAAATCTCACATTTGATGATGGACCACAGGTTCTCAATGGGGTTCAGATCAGGTGAACAAGGAGGCCATGTCATTAGTTTTTCTTCTATTATACCCTTTCTTGCCAGCGACGCTGTGGAGTACTTGGACGTGTGTGATGGAGCATTGTCCTGCATGAAAATCATGTTTTTCTTGAAGGATGCAGACTTCTTCCTGTACCACTGCTTGAAGAAGGTGTCTTCCGGAAACTGGCAGTAGGACTGGGAGTTGAGCTTGACTCCATCCTCAACCCGAAAAGGTCCCACAAGCTCATCTTTGATGACACCAGCCCAAACCAGTACTCCACCTCCACCTTGCTGGCATCTGAGTTGGACTGGAGCTCTCTGCCCTTTACCAATCCAGCCACAGGCCCATCCATCTGGCCCATCAAGACTCACTCTCATTTCATCAGTCCATAAAACCTTAGAAAAGTCAGTCTTGAGATATTTCTTGGCCCAGTCTTGACGTTTCAGCTTGTGTGTCTTGTTCAGTGGTGGTCGTCTTTCAGCCTTTCTTACCTTGGCCATGTCTCTGAGTATTGCACACCTTGTGCTTTTGGGCACTCCAGTGATGTTGCAGCTCTGAAATATGGCCAAACTGGTGGCAAGTGGCATCTTGGCAGCTGCACGCTTGACTTTTCTCAGTTCATGGGCAGTTATTTTGCGCCTTGGTTTGCCCACACGCTTCTTGCGACCCTGTTGACTATTTTGAATGAAACGCTTGATTGTTCGATGATCACGCTTCAGAAGCTTTGCAATTTTAAGACTGCTGCATCCCTCTGCAAGATATCTCACTATTTTTTGACTTTTCTGAGCCTGTCAAGTCCTTCTTTTGACCCATTTTGCCAAAGGAAAGGAAGTTACCTAATAATTATGCACACCTGAAGGGTGTTAATGTCATTAGACCACACCCCTTCTCATTACAGAGATGCACATCACCTAATATGCTTAACTGGTAGTAGGCTTTCGAGCCTATACAGCTTGGAGTAAGACAACATGCATGAAGAGGATGATGTGGACAAAATACTCATTTGCCTAATAATTCTGCACTCCCTGTATAATGCATGTGTGGGTTTTCTCTGGTTTCCTCCCACAGACCAAAGTCATTCATGTTAGGTTAACTGGAGACTCTAAAATGTCCCTAGGTGTGAGTGCGTGTGTGGTTGTTTGTCTCTGTATGTCCCTGAGACAGACTGAAGACGTGTGCAGGGTGTCCCCCCTTTGCCTGGTGACTGACACATGACTCTAACGAGGAGTAGGCAGTTTAGAAAAATTAATGAATTAATAAAATAATCATACCTTTCTTAAAAATTCTCTCAGAGCTCATCCAGACAGAAAGTTAGTCCAGCACACACACACACACACACACACACACACACACATATGCATGCATTTCCTCTCTCTCTCTCTCTCTCTCTCTCTCTCGTTCTCTCTCTCTCTCTCTCTCTCGTTCTCTCTCTCATTGCCCTAACATGCATGTTTTTGGCCGCTAGACGTCCAGATACACGAGGGGAAACCCACTCATCCTTAAGGAAAGGCTTCAGCTGTCTGTTTAAAAACAAACATAATTTATTCTCATTCAACCCATGCTTTAAACATAATAATAAGATATGAAATGAAAGCAGACAAGATATACCATACATGAATGTGTTTATGTTTTATTACAAGATCCTAAGTAATAAGACTTATAATCATATATCTAATGGTTATTATTGGGATATACAGATATTAGATTGCGTATTTGTGCTCTGTACTACCATGGCTCTATTTCTGAGTCCTAACATCTCTAAATTTCTGCTTTTGCACAACAAGGAATAACTGTAAAATAAGTCAACATTGTGGCTTTGAATTATTTAGTAGAATAGATCTCAATGCCATCACGGAGCCTCTGACTACCAAACTACCACACAGTGTGTGATTACCTAGTGGCAGGGTTTGAGCTCTGGAAACATCGTGTCTTGTTTCCACTCTCGCAGCGTTAATCTGAATAAAACCAAGGAACAGTTCAGAAATAATCTTTCCAGTTTTTCTGAGCGGACTCATGAGATGGATCTCGTTGCTTATCCCCTGATTAAACAGAGGAGTGCATCTGGTTTTAGGACGATTCTTCTGCTAAAACTATTAGGTGAACAAGCACCAGCAGCATCATTTTCCAGGAGGCTTATCTTCTTGCAGTTGCTGGGCAACACGTGGAAAGGTTGCAAGAAGCCACTCCACAAACCTAAAATGTTGGTTTTTGACCAGGTTTAATAAAAGGGATAAATTGTAATTTGGTGCTTTAGAGGTGCTTGAAGAATTTATACACGGTAACTTTGGGATTACCTTTTAGCCCTTTAGCCTGTAAGTTAAACCCAAATAGTTGTCTTGTTTTTACTTTTTATCTGACATTTCCAGGATGTCCCAAGCTCTTAAATAGGTCAAATAAGGTTGTTACAGCAAGGGCTCCCTTTGAAGATATGAGTCAGAGGAGCTTATGTTTGCCAACGTCAAGTGTTTAGGGTCTTAATTAAGTCCTTTAATCATTTTATAGTTGTTCTATAGCTTGTGTGAGTTTACCTTTTAACCAGAACTCATCAGTGCCAGTGATCACTAAATAAAACCTAGTTGTATCCTTTTAATCATCTGCTGCTGAAGGGTGGACAGTTCTATAGTGATTCGATGAGTGAGTGAGTGAGTGAGTGAGTGAGTGAGTGAGTGAGTGGGTGAGTACTATTGAACATCTACAGCTGGTTAAGGTTATTGGGGTTCTGGATTCCAGCAGATGTTGGCAGAGGTGGTATGCAGAACAAAAACACAGCCATTTAAATCGTGTATAAAATGTATGACTTTGGCGAGTCCAAATCACTATTTATAGCCATGCTGATTTATTATTTAGGAGTCACTTTGGTGAGCATATGTATTTTAAGGCCCAGGCTTGAGACCCTCCGCTTATGTTTAAATCAATTCACTTCAAGTTTCTTTATATAGTGCCAAACCACAACAATAGTCATTTGAAGGCACGTCACACAGTAAACATTCCAATACAGCTCAGGTCATTAGGCAAGTGAGTACGTTTTATTTATATAGCACTTATCACAGACATAGAATCACAAAGTGCTTCACATAGATCAAAACAAAATAAAACAAAGTCATAACATCATAATGAAATAGATTAAAAGTGTCCAGACTGTCAATACTACATAAGGATGAAGGAAGTTCATTCCAAAGTCGGGGTGCAACAGTCTGGAAGGAGCGATCACCTCGACTTTTATATCTGGTCTTTGGAACTTCTAGAAGGTTCTGGTGGGTGGACCTGAGGGCTCGGGTTGGAGCATAAGGCTTTAACAGTTCAGTAAAATAGGGAGGAGCTTGACCATGTAGAGCCCTGAAAGTTATAGTCAGGATTCTAAAGTTAACGGGTAACCAGTGCAGAGACAGTAGAACAGGAGTGATGTGTGCTCTTCTGTTTGCTCCAGTTAGGAGCCTCGCTGCAGAGTTCTGGACCAACTGATGGTGGTCAAGGGCTTTTTGTTAAAACATGTGAAGACTGTGTTACAGTAATCTAGACAGGAGGAGATAAAGGCATGGATAACAAGTTCATGTTTTCACACCACCCTTTGCAGTTTGGAGATATTTCTTAAGTGATTAAAACAGTTTTCAGACCAGCGTATTGGAGTGGCTTTCAAGAGACATTGATTGGTCAAAAACAACACCCAAATTCCTTAAGTTTGTCTTGACGGCAGAGGATAAATGACCAAGTTTTAGACTAATCAGGGGAACCATGCTCTCAGGGGCAATGATCAGACATTCAGTCTTTTCAGAGTTTAACTGAAGGATGTTATGTTCTAGCCAGCTGGTGATAGCTGATTGACACTCAGGGTTTCCCCTAGTGCCTTATAAGCCTGGAGAGCTGCCAGGCTTTGCTTGGTCACCTGCCAGGCGTGGTCCCCCCGGCTCTTCTCTGCTGAGAGAGTTTACGCACAGCAGCGAAACAAACCGCAGGCCTCCCCTCCGCTGCCACGGACGAAGAACGGTAGCGGAACCATCTGTGCACACCACAACCCCCGACCCGCTCTCATAGCCCAGCCCGACAGGCTTATCAAGTTTTCTGAGGGAAACCCAGGATACTCTAGTAATACAGACCATTTATAGAAGTAAGAATTCTTAAAGGAGCAGTACAGCTGAATGTCATCTGCATCTCCAGCCTGGTGTCCCAGAGCAAAGGGAACCCCAAGGTGCTGTTTAACACCATCAGCAGCATCATCTCTCCTGCCTCTCCTACAGCCTCCATCCACTCTGTTGCAGACTGTGAGAACTTTCTGTCTTTCTTTGTGGACAAAGTCAATAAGGTTAGATCTAGCATCTCTCCTTCAGCCTTATCGCTGCCTCTCCCGACTCCAACCAGGCCCATCATCCTAGATAGCTTTGCTCCTGTTTCTTTGCCTGAGTTAACCAAACTAGTTAACTCTATGAAGACCTCTGCATGCCCCCTCGACATCTTACCCTCATCTTTATTTAAAAGTGCTTTTCAGTCCATCGGTCCCAGCGTGTTCTCTATAATTCATGCTTTTCTGGTTTCTGGTCAGGTCCCTGCTTTAGAGGCCTGCACTGAAGCCCTAGGCCCTCGGGTCGGGCTTCGGGCAAACGACTGTGTAATTACCTCGGACATGGGCCGGGCTCCTTTATTTTTAATCGAATTCATAAAAAAAACTGAAACACTTGAACGCAGCAGCACCTGCCTGCTTCTCACGCACCGGCACCGTTAGCTCAGTTAAGGTCTGTGTGGTTTATAAATGCGCCTATATAAACAAATTCTCAAACTGTTGATTGAAACATGTGCCCCTATTCTAATATGCCATTTTATGTCCACTTTGATGTCAGAAACCATTCGTTTATTCTCATGAAAACGGCCTCATTCTATTTTTCTGTGAATAAATTCGCTCTGCAGTAAAAAAAAAAATACAGCATTCATTGCTGGTTTTTTTCTAACGGAGAGCGCATTTTCACAGCGGCAGATTAAATTTACAAACGCTAGATTAATTGGGGGCGTTTATTTAATCTGCCGCTCTGAAAATGCACTCTGCAATTAGAAAATTAGAATGCTGCTTTTTTTTCTAATTGCACAAGAGCGCATTTTCAGAGCAGATAAAATTTACAAATGTCACACCCTGTCCTGTCTCCCCTTAGGTTTTAGTCTGTCTCCGTTAATGGCTCCCACCTGCCTCTTGTTTCCCAATCACCCTAGCTCCCGCTCCTCGTGTATTTAAACCCCTTCTGTTCTGTGTTTCATGTCGAGTCATTGTTTCCCATGTCCAGCGTGTTCATTATTAAAACCTGTAAACAACCTACCTGTCTGCCTGTCTTCCTGTCCCGCGTTTGGATCCTCACCTGATCACCGCTCTGCTCACCAGGCACACTCGTGACAGGATGACACCACCCTCTGAAGGATCCAGCGGGGAGATTCTCCCATGGAAGTATCTGTTCCAGTTCCTCTCCGCCGACTATCGGCCGGCTTCTCCTTCTCCAGCTCCGCCTCGCCGCAGACGGCGTCCCCGACCTTCTGCCTCAGCGTTCCTCTCCACCCTCCCGGAGGCCGGTGGGAGAGTGTATGGGGAGTCGTTTCCTGATTGCTCCAGTTACGTGGGCACCCGCCTGGCTGTGTGCTCTCCCGGAGTTGGCCCATGGCGTGGGGAGAGATGCCGGGCTCCACCGCAGCCCTGTGTCCCAGGACGGAGCTGTGACCTCGCCGCTGCCCCTGCTCGGCGCAGTTGTCTGGACACGTCCCCGGTCAGACCAGTGGTCCCGTCTCCGGCCGAATCGGCGCCTGCAGGTGGAGGAGCTGCGCCCGCAGCCCAGCTGACGGGGCTCACCAGTCTCCGAGCTGAGTTGGTCCAGATTCGTCAGACCCTCGATCTCGATAGGCTCCAGCTGGACGATCTGCTCACTTCGGCTGGACGCAGCAGCTTGGACCCGCCCCCGGTCGGACCAGCTGTCCCGCCTCTGGTCCGATCGGCTCCTCCGTCATCTGCAGGAGGTGGAGCAATGCCCACAACCCAGCCGACTGAACTTGCCAGTCTCCAGGCTGAGCTGGTCCAGCTTCAACAGATCACCAGTTCTAATCAGCTCCTACTGGACGCTCTGCGCTCCCAGTCTCCAGCACCACCCGTTCACTCAATGCCTGTTCCAACTGGGGTCCCGGTGAACGCACCGCAGCTGGTCCCGCCTGTCTAGACAGCCCCTCCTGCAGCGGCTTCACCTCCACTCCAGACGTCAACAGTTCCGGCCCAAAAGCAGACGGTGCGGGCCCAGAAGCAGACGGTTCCTGCCCAGAAGCAGTCCAAGGGTCGACGCCTCCAAGCCAAGGGTCGACGCCTCCAAACCAAGGGTCGACGCCTCCAAGCCAAGGGTCGACGCCTCCAAGCCAAGGGTCGACGCCTCCAGTCCAAGGGTCGACGCCTCCAGTCCAAGGGTCGACACCTCCAGTCCAACGGTCGACGCCTCCAGTCCAAGGGTCGATGCCTCCAGTCCAGGGGTCGACGCCTCCAAGCCAAGGGTCGACGCCTCCAGTCCAAGGGTTGACGCCTCCAGTCCAAGGGTCGACGCCTCCAATCCAAGGGTCGACGCCTCCAGTCCAAGGGTCGACGCCTCACCCTGTTCTGAAGTCTCCTCTGAAGTCGACGTCTCTTCTGAAGTCTCCTCTGAAGTCGACGTCTCTTCTGAAGTCTTCTCTGAAGTCGACATCTCTGAAGCCGTCTCCTCTGAAGTCGACGTGTCTGAAGTCGACGTCTCCGAAGTCGATGTGTCTGAAGTCGACGTGTCTGAAGTCGTCTCCGAAGTTGACGTGTCCGAAGCCGTCTCCTCTGAAGTCGACGTGTCCGAAGTCGACGTGTCTGAAGTTGACGTCTCCGAAGTCGACGTGTCTGAAGTCGATGTCTCCGAAGTCGACGTGTCTGAAGTCGTCTCCGAAGTCGACGTGTCTGAAGTCGTCTCCTCTGAAGTCGACGTGTCCAAAGCCGTCTCCTCTGAAGTCGACGTGTCCGACGCCATCTCCTCTGAAGTCGACGTGTCCAAAGTCAACGTCTCCGAAGTCGACGTGTCTGAAGTCGACTTCGGAGACGTCGACGTGTCTGAAGTTGTCTCGTCTGAGGTTGCCTCTGAAGTCGTCTTGTCTGAAGTTGTCTCGTCTGGAATCGTCTCGTCTGAAGTAGTCTCGTCTGAAGTCGCCTCGCCTGAAGTCGTCTCGTCTGAAGTCGCCTCGTCTGAAGTCATCTCGTCTGAAGTCGCCTCGTCTGAAGTCGCCTCTGAAGTTGTCTTGTCTGAAGTCGCCTCTGAAGTTGTCTTGTCTGAAGTCGCCACTGAAGTCGTCTCGTCTGAAGTCGCCTTATCCACTCTAGAGGTCGACGCTCTCTCCACTCCAGAGGTCGACGCTGCCTCTGGTCCGACGTCTCCACCGTCTCCGGTTCCAATGGTGGTTCTGAAGGTCGCTCCGGTCCAGCCCGTCCAAGGGACTCTGTCCCCGGCCCAGCCTGCGGAGACTATGTCCCCGGCCTAGCCTGCGGAGACTATGTTCCCGGCCCAGCCTGCAGAGCTCCTCATTTGCTGCAGGCGCCGGCCTCCAGGGGCCTGTCGCCTCCTCATCTGCCGCAGGCGCCGGCCTCCAAGGGCCCGTCGCCTCCTCTTCTGCCGCAGGCGCCAGCCTCCAAGGGCCCGTCGCCTCTTCTGTCGCAGGTGCCGGCCTCCAAGGACCCGTCGCCTCCTCATCTGCCGCAGGCGCCGGCCTCCAAGGGCCCGTTGCCTCCTCATCTGCCGCAGGCGCCGGCCTAAAAGGGCCCGTCGCCTCCTCTTCTGTCGCAGGCACTGGCCTCCAAGGGCCCGTCGCCTCCTCATCTGCCACAGGCGCAGGCTCCTGGACTCTGCTGATCCCTGCCGCCTCTCCATCGGTCCCTCTGTTTCTCTGGGCCCTCCCTCCGGGTCCCCCTCCTCCCGCCCTGCTCCTTGTTCCTGTGGGCATCTGGGATACACCCTTTGGGGGGGGGGGGGGGGGGTACTGTCACACCCTGTCCTGTCTCCTCTTAAGTTTTAGTCTGTCTCCGTTAATGGCTCCCACCTGCCTCTTGTTTCCCAATCACCCTAGCTTCTGCTCCTCGTATTTAAACCCCTTCTGTTCTGTGTTTCATGTCGAGTCATTGTTTCCCATGTCCAGCGTGTTCATTATTAAAACCTTTAAACGACCTACCTGTCTGCCTGTCTTCCTGTCCTGCGTTTTGATCCTCACCTGATCACCGCTCCGCTCACCAGGCACGCTCGTGACAACAAACGCATCCAATTAATATGGTGTTCGTAAATTTCATCTGCCGCTCGAAAAATATGCTCTGTTAGAAAAAAAAGCTGCATTGAATGCTGTTTTTTTTTTCTCTTTTCTTTTTACTGCAGAACGCTTCTCACGGATAATTAGAATGCTTAGTATTCTATCACGCTAAAACATTATGAAAGGATAAAAAAAAGCCGGGCTCGGGTCGGGCTAGAGAATCCTGAAAACCTTCTCGGACCGGGTTGGGCTGGGGCTCCACCCCCTCGGGCCGGGCCGGACATGGGCTCAAATTTTAGGCCTGTGCAGGGCTCTACCCTGCGTACTTTAAGAACGCTGTAATCCACCCGCTTCTTAAAAAAATGAGTCTTGACCCCTCTCTCCATAGCAGCTTCAGACCCATCTCTGAACTTCTGTTCATCTCCAAGATCTTGGAAAAAAGTTGTGGGTAAACAACTTACAGCTACTCTTGATGAACATAACATCTATGATAGCTTCCAGTCAGGTTTTTGTAGATCTCATTCTACTGAAACAGCTCTTCTTAGGGTCTAAGGACTTTCTGACTCACAGTGATGCTGGGGACTGTTCTGTTCTGGTCCTGCTGGACCTGACTGCAGCCTTTGACACTGTTGACCATCACCTGCTACTAAAGAGGCTGAGAGACTGGGTAGGCCTATCAGGAACTGCTCTGAAGTGGTTCTCCTCTTATCTGTCTGAGTGTTCCTTCTCTGTGGCTGTCTCCAAGGTTCGGCCCTCCAACACCTCCCTCACCCATGGTGTCCCATAGGGGTGAGAATTGACACAATTTTATAAATATCAATGACATTGTCCATTCTATCTGTTGATCCAATTCCTTATCAATTCCCTTATCATTTCCAGAGTAGTTAAACAGGTGGCAAAAAACTAATTGCGCACGGCTCCTGCAATTAAACTGTCAGTATCTGTATGATAAATAATCAGTTGTACCTGTATCGGTTGGAAATAACTTTCCAAATGTTCTCCTTTATGCTCCCTGTGAAGGTAGAGTCATCTTCTTGTTCGGTGCCGTGTTGCTGTAGCTTTTGCAGAGTGGGAAAAATCTCACCACAGGTCAGACCTTTGTCGCTGGAGTCCGCTAGTGTGGAGGTGTATATATAAGGTAAATGACGTTAACACAATAGGCAGTGTTAGTTGATTAGTTACCTGCCATATTAACTAGGGTTGTCAAGGTGTGAAAATTTAACCTCACGGTTATTGTGACCAAAATTATCACGGTTTTCGGTATTATCGCAGTACTTTTTTAAACGTGTTACATTTTCAGACAACTAATAATAATAATAATAATAGTACATTTTATTTAAAAGCGCCTTTCAGAACACCCAAGGTCACTTGACAGAAAACACTTAATAAAATACAATAAAACAATAATAAAACCCAAACAAGAAAAAAAAAACAAAGAGAGAAACAGTTCAATAAAATCAGAGGTTGTAGGCACATTTAAACATGTGTTTTGAGTTTTGTTTTGAAAAGGGTAAAACTGTCGACGTTCCTGATGTCTGGGGGAAGTGAGTTCCAGAGACGAGGAGCAGAGCGGCTGAAAGCTCTGCTCCCCATGGTAGCGAGATGGGCAGGAGGAACCGCAAGATGGATGGAAGAAGATGATCTGAGTGAACGGGACGGGGTGTGAATACTTATAAGGTCTGAGATATATGGAGGAGAGAGGTTGTGGATTGCTTTGAAGGTATGGAGGAGAATTTTGAAGATGGACCTGAATTTAACTGGGAGCCAGTGAAGCTGTTGGAGAACCGGGGTGATGTGGTGAAAGGAAGGGGTTCTGGTGATAATACGGGCTGCTGAATTCTGGACCAGTTGCAGTTTATGAAGGAGTTTGTTGGGGAGACCATAAAGAAGTGAATTGCAATAGTCGATACGGGAGGTGACGAGGCTGTGGACGAGAATGGCAGCTGTGTGAGGGGTCAGTGAGGGGCAGAGACGGTTTATGGAACGTAGATTGAAGTATGCTGACCGAATTATGTTATTAATGTGAAGAGAAGGTTTCAGACTTCACTGTGAATGTTCTGTTAGTGAGATAGGAAGAGAGCCAGTCTAGAGCAGAACCTGAAATCCCAGCCAGGGCATTTAACCTGTTTAGTAGAACGTTGTGGTCTACAGTGTCAAAAGCTGCACTGAGGTCGAGTAGAGGTCAGCAGCACACTGTCCCCACTATAGATAGTGTTGGTAGCGCACTGCTTTGCCCCCCTGAGGCACCAGATGGTGGACCAGAATCTCCTTGAAGCCGTACAGAAGTCTTGCTCCATGGTCTCACCGAACTCCTCCTATGCCCGGGTTTTTGCCTTGGCCACCACCCGAGCCGCGTTCCGCTTGGACTGCCGGTACCCGTCAGCTGCCTCTGGAGTCCCACAGGCCAAAAGACCTGGTAGGACTCTTTCCTCAGCTTGACAGCATCCCTAACTGCGGGTGTCCATCAGCGGGTTCGGGGGTTGCCACCACAACAGGCACGGCGATCCTGTGACCACAGCTCCGGTCGGCCGCCTCAACAATGGAGGCACGGAACAGGGTCAATTCAGACTCAATGTCCCCCGCCTCCCCCGGAACGTTTTGGAAGTTTTGTCGGAGGTGGGAATTGAAGCTCCTTCTGTCAGGAGACTCTGCCAGACGTTCCCAGCAGACCCTTGCAATACGTTTGGGCCTGCCTGGTCTGACCGGCATCCTCCACCACCATTTGAGCCAACTCACCACCAGTTATTTGTCAGTTGCCAGCTCTGACCCTTAGGCAGAAAGCCTCAGACAACTTACCTCCTAGGATCATTTAGACACTCAAACCCCTCCACCACGGTAAGGTGGCAGCCCAGGGAGAGGGTCACCATGCCTACACCGCAGCCACGGTAATCCACCAAGATAATATTTTTTTTTAAAAACAAGACGGTTATTATTATTGTCAACTTTTTTACTGGGGTTTACCGCTACACCGGTTACCTGTGACAACCCTAGTATTAACAGGAGAGGACGTGCAAACATCACCGCTGCTGCTGCTGCGATTAAATTCACTAGTCCAGAGCGGGTCAAAACCAGTCAAAACATATCAATAACTTTATGCTATCAATGTATTTTGTGCCCAAAGGTTTTTGTAAATACGTAATGCTTCCTCCCTTGATGAAATGTCTACTTTGCAAATATTTCAAGTTACCTTGTTGTCATGCTTTCTTGTAGCCTGGCAAGCCAGACTAAATAAATGTATTATTTAGTCTGGCCACGCTCCATTGACGGCTCTCGGTTGTGGGGCGGGTTCTACCGTTGTCTTTCAAATGATCTCCGCATTCCACTGGACAATGAATGTGACATACTCTTGTTTCACTCTGTTGCATCATCCCACCCACCAGGCATATAGAGTGCCCTGATTGGCCCACAAAGCGGATACAGCTCTGTGATTTGTTCACTAAGCAGATAGAGCACTATGATTGGCCCACCATTATGGACCAATCACAGCTCTTTATGTGTTTGAAACCCCTCTAGAGAGCTGTGATTGGCTAGCCAGAGTCCTGGTAGGAGCTGCTGAGGTTCCAATGGAGCATGCCTAGACCAAACTTTGCAAAGCAAGAATTTGGTCTAGTTCACTAGGCTAGCTTTCTTGTAAAATATAACCAAACTTTCGAGCATTTGTGCCACTTAGACGGCATATTTCCTGCTTCCGTAAGCTATGCAACATGTGCACTGGCGTCATTCGCGCCATCTGAAAGTGGTGAACGATTTCTAGTAATTGAAACAATGGAAAATTGTTCCCAACAAGACCTGGTTTTCAATTCCTAACACTGGTGTCCCACAAGGTTCTGTGCTGGGGCCTCTACTCTTCCTCCTCTATCTGCTTCCTTTTCAGCACATACTGAGCTCCTTTAAAGGAATCTCCTACCATCTTTACGCAAATGACATCCAACTGTACATTTCCTTTAAGCCCCATGGGATGTCTAAGCTGCAGCTGTTACACTCCTGCTTAGACTATCAAAACCCAAATGGCTGGGAACTTTCAGCTGAATGAAGATAAGACTGATATGCTCATATGTGCCCCAGACAAGCTGGTTTCCAACATCGGAGACTCACTTGGTCAGCTTGTTTATCACACCAAACCCTCTGTCAGAAATCTTGGTGTGCCCTTTGACCCAGCTCTCACCATGGATTCCTATGTGAGTTCTCTTGTTCGCTCTTCCTTCTTCCATCTCAGGAACATTGCTAAGCTGAGTCCCATTCTGTCTCTCTCTGAACTTGACTTGTCTCCTCACGCTTAGACTACTGCAACTCTCTTTTCACTTGTCTGAGCAAAACCTCTCTGAACCGTCTACAGGTGGTTCAGAATGCCTGTGCTCTGCTTCTGACCAAATCATCAAAACACACCCACATCACTCCGCTTCTCCTCCAGCCTCACTGGCTGCCAGTCAACTTCAGGGTTCATTTCAAGATCCTGGTTCTGGTCAGTAGGGCCTTACATGGACAAGCACCATCTTACATTGGTGATCTTTTCAGTCCCTACACCCCCAGCAGGTCCCTGAGGTCCAGTGACCAAAGCCTACTGGTTGTGCAGCGCACCAAGCTAAAGACCAAAGTAGGGCTGCACAATGTATCGAAAAATTATCGTCATCGGGATAACAGGACATGCGATAGGCCCATCGCAAAACACGTCAAAAATGGCAATAAATGTTTGGTTCAAACATTTCCATCCGTATCATACATCAACTTTTTGTAAACCAGCTCTGTTTTTTACGTGGAAGTATTATTTGACCAATCAAATGTAGCCCTTCTGATATGCGGCCAATCAGATGGGTCCGTTCCCGTAATACGCCCGCCCCCTACTTAGACCCTTAGGATGGAAAGCAACACCCATATTGAGTTAGCGGCGCCATTCCCTTGTTCGTCATGCTGGCTCAGAGCAACGAACACACTTTGTGCTAAGGTTTCTGGATTCAGCGCTGCTTTCAAACGTGAACGTGAGTCCGCTCTGTGTCGTTAATCATTTTTACCTGGCTGACTCCAACACGTGCCGGTGAACCAACCCACCTTCATGTCGCTAGTGTTCCACCAGTTGGTGATGTTAGCCCCAGACTCCGGTTAGCTTCCAGCTAAAAGGCTACAGCACTCTCCTCCCAGTCCCACCCTGCTAAAGAGGGCCTGGAAAAGTTCCCCCACACATCAAAGTGATTTTTCCTTTAGTTTATTTGCTGCTGCACATAAACTGTCAGTCAGAAGCTCTGCTAGCCGGTTATCTTAGAGGAGCTAGTTCAATTTGTTAGCTTGTTATCAGAATCATAGTTGCAGTTTCATCATCTGAGCTGCTTTTTAAGATCTAGGTAAACTTGTTCAATTTGGGGTTAAAAACAAATGTTTTCACATATTTTCCATGTAGTTTTTTTGCAAGTTCCTCTTCTGAAAGGTAGACAATTGTTTTTCTCTTTCCCTCAGAAAATCTTAATGTTCTCCTAGTTTGGCCCAGCACAGTTCACTTCCCAATTGCAGCAACAGCCTTCTATCATAACCACATAAGTGGAGAAAATGTTCAGTAGCAATGAGAGAATTTGCTGTTGCATTTAAGTGATGTTAACTATTATTTAACATTTAAACTTATTTTTCTGATTTTTTTATTTATTCCAACAACCCTGGTAAGGGATGTTTTTCTGTACGTGGAGCATCAGAAAAAGTTTTATGGTGGTGGTGATGTTTTAAAGTCACTGAGAAACTGCATGCATGCAGTTTGTTGTTTTGCTGCTAATACAGTAGAAGGTGCAGCTGCATATATTTGCAATAAAAATGTTATGTTGTAATGGAATTCATGCATTAGTTTTTGTTTGCTTTGAACCCAGAGCAGACGTCACACGCCAGACGACATCAACACTGCATACTTTAGTATTTGTTCATTTATCGCAAGTAATATCGATATCGCAATATCAAGCACTGTTATCGAATATCGCTGGTTTTCCTAATATCGTGCAGCCCTAGACCAAAGGTGACAGATCATTTGCTGCTGTGGCCCCTAGACTCTGGAACTCTCTCCCCTGAGCCTGAGATCAGTGGACTCAGTGGTCGCCTTTAAAAAGCAGCTGAAAATTCACCTGTTCAGACTGGCTTCTGTGTGACCTTCGTCATCATCCTCTCCTAAATCTGCTCTTTCTACTTTTCCCAGGATACAGTCATTGCCCTCCTTCCTTTTTATTTTCTCTGTCCCAACATTCCTTACATTTTTAATCACTTTTTTTTCTTTTTAAACATAGTTTAAATCATTTAAAAAAAATATTTTTTATATTTTAAAATCTTTGTCTTTGTTAAGCGCCTCATGATTTTTATTTAGAGGCGCTATGTAAAAGATTGTTTTCTTTCTTTTTATATGTGATAGGAGACATTATTGAAAAAGTCAATTGTAGTGAACCTGAATAGGCTCTTTTAATTATGTAGAGTAATGGTTTATGCTCTTTTATGAAAGAGGAACCATCCTACATATTTTATAGTTTTAAGATGACTCAAAGGTTGTTTTCATCGATAAACTGTCGATAATATCCGTGTGTCTGTGTTTCAGTTCAATGAAGAGACAAGTTTGAAAGTTAAAAGATTTAATTCTTCAAATTAAACTAATGATTTTGAAATGACACGCATAGGAAACAACAATCAACATTGGCAACTTTGTTGAACAATCTTTAACAGTTGATATTGTAAACTTGCTCAAATAGACCTTGTTTTGGATGTGCTGAAGGTTGGGTGTGATGTGATGTGATTATGGATGTGTGTGTGCAAAATGTAGTGAAAATTGAGAATAGGGTGAGATGAATGCGTGTGTGCATCTGATTTTGCTTCAGGAAGAAACAGGTGTCTGAGTGAAAAGTGATGGTTTGAATAAACTTAGGTTTTGTTGGAAAAGATGCTTCAACGCTATCTCTCATGGACTGCCTCACCGTATTCGGACCCTCTTTTAGACCCGGGACGTCAAAGGACGATGTTTCATCCAGGGGTGACACCTCGGCTGGCAGAGAAGACGAAGGCGTGCTGCGACCCGGTCCAGAGATGACCTCGGTACACGTGATGATGGAGCGTTTGCAGATGGGCTTTCTTAAGTTTAATTACTCAGAAAATCAAAAGACGCGGCACGAGTCTGCGTTAGCGGTTGTAATTCAGCTGTCCTGTCTGGCTTGGCAGGAATAGCGTGGGGGGGGGGGGGGGGGCAGAAAGGAGCCGGTGGGCTCCGTTCCCCCGTTAGTGGTTGTTCACACGTCCTCTCTCTCTCGTTGACCAACTCGAACTGAATCATCAGACTGAAACTTACCAAAAGCCTTTCTCTTCTCAAAGCAAAACTTGTGCGTCAGCAAATGTGTTTTGGAGTTTACTGTGAGAGAGTGTGTGTGTGTGAGTGACTTTATGTTATGTTATGACTAGCTTTTCCATGAGAACACATCTTCTGGCACTGCAGGTGTTCAGATGTTATGGTTTCTCCCAGACTCGCTGGCGTTCAGGTCTTAATCTGTGGGTGAAAGTTCTGAGCGACCCAGCTCTTGACCCAGCTGGGCAAAGTATAACCTTTTGCACAGAAAACCCATATTTCCTCACGTTACACAATTATCTGTCCAAGAGGATGTATGTATAGTAAAAACAGGAGCGGACCCAAATTAGAGCCTTGGGGTACCCCACAGAACAGATTGGTAGAATCTGACATGATTTGGTTTAAACAGACACTGAAACTTCTGGTAAAAATGTATAATCTGAGCTAGTCTACAACAGTTCCAGAAATCCCCAACAAGTCATGAAGTCTATTAAGGGGTTGTGATCAACAGTGTCAAAAGCTGCAGAAAGATCCAACAATACAAAGACTGCATCCCATTGTCTGCAGCCATCATGATGTCACTGGAAACTTGAAGCAAAGCTGTTTTTGTTGAAGATTTTTTCAAAAAACAGATTGGAATTTACCAAAACAGTTGTGTAGAACTGTTGTCTAGAAAAGTAATCAGATTATTGGCCATAACTTTTTCTAATTTTTTAGAGATAATGGGCAATTAAGAAATAGGTCTGTCATTTTTAGGCCCAGTCCAAACTGGATTTTTTTTTAACATGCTTGTTTGAAAATGGAAGGTACAGAGCCAGACTGGAGAAAGAGCCATCCTGCCTGTCTTAAATTTCTGAACTTAAATGGATAGCTTTTAAATGTGAAGGAAAGCTGTACCCATTTTCTGTAATATGTCATCTAAATTTTTTTTTTGGGAGGAAATAAAATGAAAATCTGATTGCACAAATCTTTTGGCAAATGTGTTCAAGACTGCATACTGGAAATACGCAGATTCATTGCAGGGGTTGCAGCATGGGTCCTCATTTCTTCAACTTTGAACGCAGCAGCTGGGGATGGTGCTGCAGCTGCGGGGTGGATGAAGACGCGCTTGTGAAGAAGACGGGGTGACTTCAGTTATACAGGCCTGGTTTGGATTTAAGGAGTCTGATGTTGAACAGAAAAACCTCCTCATTAAAATATTCTGGGTGATAGTATAGTCCTATCGGCATTAATAGCTTAACGCAAATTAAATGTCGTTTAAAAAGCACTTTCATCTTCCTCATCTGCTGACTTGACACTGACAGTAGGTACAGCTATCTCTGTCAGAAGAAGTTTGCAAGCTAATCCTGGTGTTATATGTCTGAGGTTCTTAATCTTACTAAACAGCTCTTTGACAGCTTTCTTTGAGAAAGTGTCAGAATTTGTCCATCCATCCATCCATCCATCCATCCATCCATCCATCAGGTCATGGGGGCAGCATCTCAACCCTTTATCCATAGCTAATGGAGATCTAAATAAATAAATAAATAAAACTTCTTTACCAAGGAAAAAAGCAACAGTCATTCAACTTTTGCATTTTTGGGGCAATAAGGGCTTTAGTTAAATGTAAATTATTAATAATAATATACCAGTTGTAATAACATGAAGGTAATATTAATGGAATATAACATTGCCACGTCTTTTCTTCAAGCAACTCCATATTCTTTAGAATTACTTTGTTTTACTGTTTATTTTACTTGTTAAGTTCATTTAATGCTTCAGTGAGATGTAGTGACTTCAGCTATGCTCCACCAATTGGTTGAGCAGCTAGGGAAAGGGTTTTAAGAGGTGAAGCCCAAACTTGTTCCAGCTCCTCCAGGGGGATATGGAGGTGTTCCCAGGTCAGCCAAGAAACATAGTCCCTTCGGTGATCCTCACTTTGTGTCTCAGGAAACAAAAATATTGGATCCTCAACAAATTTGTAGGGTGGGGACTCAACAGGTGGTGGTGGTGGGGGGGGGGGGGGGGGGGGGGGGGTCTAGTTTTTGGAACTCTTGATAGGTTTGAGACGTATAATTCCTAAAACAGATGGATTACTTTTGTTTATGTTTGGAATGTTGACAGAGGCAGTGGGCAGCACAAAGAGATGCAACATGATGATTAACATGCTATATTCCCTTCCACATGGTTCAGATTTTACGCATCAGGTTTCAGTCCCGTGTTCTGGCATCCTGATGTGTCCTCATGTGTGGGGTTGCTTCTCAACCAAGCGAGTGGACCACTCACAGCTTGTCCCCAGAACACAGCACTGACTTTCAGTGGAAGCACCGAACACCAGCTTGGTGATGAACAAATTCTTCTCCAGCGTGATGGAGCACCAGGCCAGAAAGATAAAGTTAGAACTAAGATCAAGAACAAAACATCAGCATGCTGGGTCCAGGTGCAGGAAACTCCCCAGACCTTAATACCTCTGAGATCCTGTGGCCAGAAAAGTGGAAAAAACCAAAGCCCACACATTCTGACTAATGCCCAACATTGATGAAGGAGAAGGAGTGGTTATCAGTCAGGAAGTGGACCGGAAGTTGATTGACAGCCTATCAGGACGATAAATAGATCTCTAGACAATGAACTGGCATGTTTCATTAATCACTACTAATGTGATTAATTGTTTCCAGCCTGTTTAACAGTTTTTATTAATAACTTTGATCCTGATTTTAATCTATTGAACTTCTTTATCTCTGAGATGATTTCTAATCTGAATAATGACTCTAGACCAAAAGACCCTCCCATGGATGGACAGAGATGGTGTATGAAATGGTGTTGTGGACTTACCATACATGTTTCTACTGATTCACATGCTTAAAGGTCAGACCCCTTAGGGATTGGTAAGTAGATAAATTAAGCAAATTCAATTTCCCCATCAGTCGTTGCAATCAGCAGCCTCTTGTGTAAAGCTCAATCAGAGTTGCTGCACTGGAACTGAGCAGCAGCCAGCGTTAACAGGATAATTCATTGTCTGGTTTAAACGTTTACTGTTTGTTTTTTAGTAGTTTGTGTCCTACAGCTCAGCAGCAAACTGGGAAATAGTTCATGTCTACAGATAGAAGTAGATGAGTAATTAAACAAACACTAAACTCTAAAGTTAACTTCAATGAAGATACAGGTAACTTTAATTAAAGGTCAATCCCAGTTTGTTTTGTTAATTATACACAACACCAGCGTGTGAATGGGTGTGAATGTGTGTGAATGGGTGAATGAATGACTGTGCTGTGAAGCGCCTTGGGTGGTTAAACACTATACAAATACAGACCATTTACCATTTTTTACCATCCTCCTCCTAATTGAACACTTTCTCTGTGACAGTGAAAAACTCGCATGTTCAATATTTGTATCTGTAAATATGATACAAATTGCTGCTCATCTAAATCTTTGACACTTTTTTCAAACTTCGCACAAAATCCCTAGCCTGGCCTGTCAGACTCGTCCTCTGTTTAACTCTGAACAGAGAATGAGTCTGGTAACGCTCCCATGCAAGTAACCCCACCCCACGAGAATTCTAACCGAGCCAATCAGCGCTGAGCAGCGTGTGTCACGCACCGCGATGCTCAGTTCCTCATAAACAACGAAGATGGCATTTGAAGTGGAGTTCGCCACGGCTCTTTCCTGTTGGACATAACAGCCTTTCTTCTAAAGAAAGATGTTTGCGCCATCGCCATGTGCCAGTTTTGACTACATCTGAAAGACTACAGTGTTGAGTGGTACCGTTGGCATTTCCACATTTTTTCTGATTGGTTACTGTTAAACTGGTTAGTCCCACCTCTCATGTGCCTCTCTGCCTTTGAGTAACCAGACGTATGCTGCTCAGTGCTGATTGGCTCGGTTAGAATTCTCAGGGGGTGGGGCTATTTGCATGGGAGAGTTGCCAGACTCATTCTCTGTGCAGAATTAAACAGAGGACGAGTCCGGCAGGCCAGGCTACAAAGTCCCACTGATAGCAGATTGCTAACACATCTTTGTTTTCTCTCTCTCTCTGTTTGTGTGCAGGTCGCCAGTTGCTCACGTGATCTCCAAACCTGCAGGTGAGCAGCTGTCCAGCACCGCCGTGAGTGAGACCTCCACCACCATCACCTCTTCCACTGTGGACACCACGTCTGCCCCCAAGGTAAATGTGTGTGTGTGTGTGTGTGTGTGTGTGTGTGTGTGTGTGTGTGTGTGTGTGTGTGTGTGTGTGTGTGTGTGTGTGTGTGTGTGTGTGCTGGCCATAGCATTGTAACCTAACAAAGTAATTTTTATCTAGCGTTGATTTTAGCTCAAAGCCTTTATGACACTAAAGGATCTGGAGGTGATGTGGAGGTTTTGGTGTTGAGATGTTAGAATCAGAACCTCTAGGAGCTGTAATAGGGACAGAATGGTTCATGGGAAGTTAGGATCTGTTCTCTGAGGGGGTCACGGGCTGATTGGGATGGGGCTGCAGCTGTTATGCAGAGATGTTGTTTAAAAAAAATCATGAAAAAGTAATATTTTTCAGTAATTCCACTTAAACTACAATAAACATTTATATACAGCATTACATGTAAAGCTAGATATGTCAAACCTTTATTTGTGATGATTATGGCTTACAGCTTTTTAAAACTCCAAAATACAAAATCTCAGACAACAGGAATGCTGTGAAAAGGTTCAATATTCCAGACACAAAGTGTCACACTCTAATCAGCTAATGAATCCAAAGCACCTGCAAAGGGTTCCTGAGCCTTTAGATCAGTGCTACTCCATAGGCAGTCTGCTAACCCCACTTGTCTAATCAAAGCTGGGAAAATCGATAAAGGGACAATGGTGGCAGAGGAGTTAAGTGTCCACCCCGTAACCCTCTTTGGACAAGACCCTTAACCCTCCTTGCATGGCAGCCTCACTTCTGTGGGTCAGCCCGAGGCAGCAGCAACTACATTGTGGCTCTTCACCATCTGCATGTGAATGTATGTGAATGACTATTTGGTAAAGTGTCTTGGGGGGTTCTATGACTAGAGAAGGGACTATATAAATACAGGCCGATTACCATTAAATGCCATTTGAGGTAAGAAAATGTTAGGACATCATAAAGCATGACTGAAGAAGAAGAAGAGGAAAGTGTCATTTCTATAGCGCCTCACAAGATCAAAATCACGAGGCGCTTCACAAAACAAAAAATGTAAAAATATAAAAAAATAATTTAGAAAATGATTAAAAATATATTTAAAATGAGCAAAAAATAGACTATTGTGATTTAAAAATGTAAAAAAAGAGAGAGAGTGACTAGGAAAGAGGGAAATCAGTGGATCCTGAGGAAGGTGGAATAGGTAGGGAGAGCAGAACAAGGAGAGGGCGATGGAGGTCCCACAAAAGCCAGCCTGAACAGGTGAGTTTTCAGCTGCTTTTTAAAGGAGACCACTGAGTCCTCTGATCTCAGGCTCAAGGGGAGACAGGTGAAGGGATCAAAGAAAATTTGGGTCATTTGGGCAGTTAGTAGAAACAGATGTTAAGCCTGGGGCACACAGAAGACAGATGTGCTGCGCCATGTCAGTCTTGTGCCGTCATTTTAAAAAGAAGCCTTTAAAGTTACTGAGAGCCACACGGAGCGCAACACCATGTCCCAGAAGTGCCAGTCCGCACGGAGGTGCTGAAGATAGGCGCCAGTTCCATTTCAAGTGCCAGTGGCGCAGATGTTTACAACATTGTGGAGTTCTTTACAACAAACATTACGACACGGATTGGTTCTACGGCACAAACCCAACCACAGACTGTAGTTTAGAAACTGTAAACTTTATATGTGATGCTCTATATGTTTCCCACTGATCAGCTCATTGTCCTAATTAGAGAAAAATCAACCAAAACACCAAGTTAGATGGTAATGTGATAAAACTCAAAGGAGCTAAGACCCCCATGGTCCTAACCCCCCTCTCACATACCAGATTAGGTCCACAGTGGTTCCTTTTCCTAACCCATTCCATGTTGCCCTTCACACTGTCAGTGTCTCAGTTTGTTACAAAAATAATTAAATTAGCTGAAGCAATTAGAGGCTCCAACTGACATATTTTAACATAAATCTATTGTTTTCTTATTTTAATTCAAATTTGTAATCATCTTTTATTTGTTTTATGATATTGAACTTTGTTTTCCTGATTTTAATTTGTTTCTCTTTTAAGATTCATATGATTTTATGATTTGTTTTTGTTTTTGACATATGTGAAGCACTTTGTGATTCTCTGTTTGTGACGAGTGCTATATAAATAAAATGTACTTACTTACATCTCGTACACATTATGGCTGGCAAGGTTTCTGTTTTTGATCTATCTGTCTTTCCTAATCTGTTTTTTCCTCCACTCGCTCACACATACGCAGCAAACGGCTCTGTGGTCGAGTTAAATCCTGCCCCATCAACAGGTGCCGTTGGGTCAAGATTGAATACATGTCATCGAGTTGGGAGCAAAAATGACGGGGCATCCATCAGCACCCTCTATCAGAGGCTGCAGCCGCCCCAGATGCTCTGGCTCATCAGGCCTGTCACCCCGCAGCAGCAAAATAGCTCTGCCTCCTCATGTTGACAGGAGCAACTCCTCAGAAAAGAGCCTCGTCCCAGAAAACAGATGAATCGCACGGCTTCCCCGATCTCACGGCGCAGTGCCAGCATGAAATGAATCTGCACTTTGAATAAGTCACATCCGTTCCGCCTCTGACAAAACATCAGAGGGTGCACTGAGACAGAAATTACCCAGCGTCTCTCTTGAGACTTATGTGTCACAATTGTCTTATCAGCGCTTGTCTTCCCAGCTTACTGATGCGTGTTTAAAGACTCTGTGCTAACCAGCCTGATGAGGTCTTCATGAAAACCAATGGCTGCTTCAGTTGGGTCCCTATTACCGTGCCTCATCCCTCATCACTTCCTTGTCTCTTCGTCTGAAAATAACTGAACTCTTCAATGCCTGCTTTCAGCAGTAAAACTAAGTGCCACAACAAATAGATAGATAGATAATCTTTATTGACAGACTGGTCCAGATAAAATACATATAAAACAACAGATCATCAAAATAAAAAAAAACAATTAATGAAACAAAATAGATAAATAGAAATAAAAAGATAACAGCATAAGATTGAATAAAAATCTAAATGTAATTTAAAAACTTACTATAAACTGTTCCACACAAGATTAACCACACAAACACTTGAACCAGTGTTTCCTTATACTGGACAAATAGCGACAACTGCTCACAGTAGGATCAGTGATTGCTAAAATTATACTGTTGGCAGAGCTATCCAGTCGGCCTGTAAAAGTGAATATAAGTTTTCTTAAAAGCGCTTTAAAGGTACAAATGCCTGTTGTTACAAACATCTGACTGGCACTGCCCCCTCTGGGGAACTTTAGACAAAACACTGGCTAGTGCAATCGGCCTATAATTATCCATACTGGTCACCTTCCCAGATTTGTTCTTAATGACTGGAACAAGCAGAATTGCCATCATTGAGTCTGGTAGTATGCCATGAATCATAAACCCTGTAAAACAAAGAGCTAAAAGGGGAGCTAGTGTATGGCTAGCATATTTCAAATGCTCTGCACTAATGTGATCCAGACCACAAGCCTTATTATCAGCTAGTTTGTTAATAGCATCATGCACCTCATGGGTCGTTAAACATATAGATTCATCATTAATTACAGAGCCATCCTCATGCTGATCACTTTTTAAACAATTAAACAATTCATTAGCCTGGCAAGCCAGACTAAATAAATGTATTATTTATTCTGGCCATGCTCCATTGACGGCTCTCGGTTGTGGGGCGGGTTCTACCGTTGTCTTTCAAATGATCTCCGCATGCTACTGGACAATGAATGTGACATACTCTTGTTTCACTCTGTTGCATCATCCCACCCACCAGGCATATAGAGTGCCCTGATTGGCCCACAAAGCGGATAAAGCTCTGTGATTTGTTCACTAAGCAGATAAAGCACTATGATTGGCCTATCATTATGGACCAATCACAGCTCATTATGTGTTTGAAACCCCTCTAGAGAGCTGTGATTGGCTAGCCACAGTCCTGGTAGGAGCTGCTGAGGTTCCAATGGAGCATGCCTAGACCAAACTTTGCAAAGCAAGAATTTGGTCTAGTTCACTAGGCTAACAATGCATAATAATGATGTCTCCATAATGCTGCAATATTATCTTCCCCAGAAACACCTTCAACAGTACCTGGTAGAGATGATTTGCAATTATTAACTGTTTTCACATCTTTCCAAAAACCATTGACATCATTACTCATAAATTTCCTGGCCATATCTGCCCTCATGATCTGCTCATTTTTTGATATAAAACGAACAGCATACTTATATCTGGCATTTGCATGTTTTTTCTGTTCAAATTCCATACCCTGCCTAGGTCTCCCAATCATATCCCAACATTTAAAAGCTACCCGTGCTTCATCCTGATACATGGCAACGTGTTCTTTCCAGCCAGGCCTGATATGAGGTTTCTGCTTATTCTTACCTTTGACATGAAATGGTCTACCACTTTCATACAAAGCGTCCACTATATCCTCATACATAGAGCATAGATCACTTTTGTGTTTGAGAATCTTACAATTGACATCTTTACACAGGATAGCCTCTTTAGCCACAGAGATATTGTTTAGGTATTGATCTGTATTATTACTATAAGCCAATATGTCTTTGTCACTTAATGCTGCCCATTCTAATTTTATATTATCATCATTATTATTGACGTAATTAACTCCCATTGTACTAGGCAGTTGTTCCACATTTATAGAGAAAGCAAAAGGTATATGGTCTGACAGAGTTACCCCATATTTTATAGTCATGCTATCCAAAGCTGCATGTCCATCAGTTGTACTAATACAATGATCCAGCCATGATGTATTATGCCAAGCCTCACTAATATATGTGTAACTGTCTTTTGGCAACAACACTTAGCTAGACAGAATAAGATCATTGTCTTCACACAACTGTGAAGTGTTTAGCAAACTGAGATTTTTTATCTGAAAAACACAACATATATACTATAAGTACTGTGACTTTGAATAAATGCATTAATAAAAGCCAACCTACTAATATATTCCCCTTCATTTCCAGCAGTTTCGTATGGAGTATAAATATTAAGGATAACAAAACTAATGTTATTCTGGATATATTGTATGCCAATACACCAATCTACATCCAGTCTAACTGGCTTAATTACAGCATCAATTCTTTTGTTCCAAAGCACAGCCACTCCTCCTGATATTCTACCCCTGACTATAGCTGTGCTGAGATCAGTAGTTGATTCCCCCACTCCGAAAAATTTAGAGTTAAGGCAGTTAAGTTTGTCCAGATCTTGTTTAGCTAAAAAAGTCTCTTGCAAACACAATATTTCACATTCTTCAAGCAAGCTGTCCACAACATTACGTCGAGCTCTATCCCCTGCATCATGGCCCGACAATTATAGGACAGCACCCTAAGAGACATGCTTATGCTGAGGTGCTTGGACCAGGGGGAACATCCCCTGCTGGAGACACATTAGTAGAGCGGAGAGAGCGGGGGTTCCGTGGTTCATAATACCGTCGGACCAGAGCCCCTTCAGGCCAAAGCTCAGGGTTATACATTTCACCAATGTCATCACACACAGCCGTAACCTTAAAGGAGCCAAACCTGCTCCGTGAATTAACAATTTTCAGACAGGTGACGTCTCTGTTAAGTTTCTCTTTAAGATACAATGAGAGCGTTTCTGCATCAACTTCTGGGGCAAATTTTGTGGTGAACACAGTCACTAATGAAAATGAAAAACTAAACACCATAGTAGAAGTAGAAATTACTGTTTACAACACGGCATTCCAGCATTTTTAACAGCGTCCTCGTCTTTTTTGACAGTGCGAGCTATTTCTCTCCAAGAATTATTAACAACATGTTGATCACGGTGATCTCTGAGAGCTGAATCATACAAATGTCTGTATGTACGAACCTCTGCTATACTAGTTCTTGCAAGTCCACCATGTTTTTCCGCATCCGACTGTCCGCATGGTTAGAACATTTCCTAGGTGCGCGGTGGGGAAAGTTTGGGCCGTGCGGAGGAGCGGTGGAGGGGCGTGGTTGTTAAAATGACGCAATTTTGCCGCACGGAGCCGTGCGAACCTCACAGACGCGTCAAGCATAAACCAAGCTTTATGCGGAGTCGGGTCACGGGTTCAACAGCCTAAGTCAAAAGGCCCAAACTTCCCTTTTCCCAGCCTCTTGGGCCAGCTCTTCTGGGGGAACCCCAAGGCATTCCCTGGCCAGTCCATCCTGGGTCACCCTTTAGGTCTCCTCCCGGTTGGTCATGCCTGGAAAACCTCACCAGGAAGGCGTCCAGGAAAATGAAACATTCTTACTCTAAATGTTTAAAGAGCAAGTCACCCCCAAACCAAGTATTTTTTGCTGATAAACTATATAAATGCATGTCTAATCGTGCTGCAGACACGTGTACTCAATAGTTTTGCACTTTAGTGCATTCTGCCTAAAACTGTCAGTCTTGTGCCGTTGTCAGGTAAAAAAATCTGCCATTGCTATTGGCTAAGAAGTACACAATGACGTTAGATGGTACATGTCACAATGTCCTTGTGAGCCTGTGTGTGTGTGTGTGTGTGTGTGTGTGTGTGTATTTGTTAGCGGCTCCGCCCTCTCGGTCTGCTTGGCAACAGCATTTGTTGCATTTGTCAAACAGGAAGTGGGAGTGGAGTAATACTCTGGTAGGAGGTGACTTGCTCTTTAAAAACAAGTTAGAACTAACTGACCCCAGACGATTTTAGCAGCCTGACTGTTTACTGAACTTTTTACTGGGTTGCTTAGTGAAGCTGAATTTAAACGTAAATAAATATTCTAAAGTAATTATGCTGAGTGCATCTGCCTTTTGAACATAAACCTTTTTATTTTCCCTACTTTCACTCCTACAGTTAGTATTTCAACCCCAGAACACTGATGAAGAGGCTGTTTTTATTCAACCAAGGAGCTGTCAGTTTTATTTCTTTATTAGGAGTCTAACTTTAAGGTCTTATACAGCTAAATGTAGTGGGAGCAGATAACGGAACGTCAATAAAAGTGGAGGTTCTCAGCAGAACTGTCCTTTCCTTATCACATCATGAGCTGTCATAGAAGAAGTCTCTGGAGATCTCCTCAGCCTGGGTTGTAGGACTTCCGCTGGAGTATAAAAGGCTGATGGATGGACAGGATGTGTCCACCAGCCTCATCAGCTGGTTTAAATAAAACAAATCAGTGAAATCCTTTCAAACATTCATATGTGTTGATAAAGAGTGAAAACACACTGATCAGAGTGAGTGAATCGAAATCATGATACCCTAATAAAATGTAGAAAAACATCATTGATTTAGAAGATTTGCTTCATAATAAAAATCAAAATGAGACATAAATAATTTAAAAGCTGTGCTTGGCAGCTTCCAGTGACATTCACTGTCACAGCTGGAAGAACCTTTTAATGAGAAGTAAAACATTTTTGAGAAGAGTTAGAAATAAAGAGACACTTGATCCTTTTCTAGGCTGAGTCTGCACTTGTGTACTCACTGACTTTTAAGATAGTTGTTTGTATGTTTCCTCTCAGTCTCAAGTGGGTCCTACAAACACTAACGTTAAATATTCACTCCTCGTCAGGTCGATGATCTTTATCGGGTCTACTTCAACATGGTAGTGCTTTGTAGTTTAAATCTGTCTTTCAGCATTTTGCTGCAGTGGAATCATTTTAATGCTGTTGTACGTAGTTCATAGTTCTGTTAAAATGTATTGTACAGCTTACAGATCAGGAAACACATTTCTGTGTCAGTGATAGCCTGAATAAAGACAAAATATAGTTTTTAAAGGCAAACTAAGTAACTTTTTGACATATTTGAAATAATTCAGGATACCCTGATTGCAACTTCAGTCCCTCCGGACCCGCTGCCCTGAAGTCTCACAAAGTCACTTATGTTGCGTGAAGCAGTAATACTTCACAGCAATCCATGTTTACACCTCAGGACAGACGAGCTATGCCTGGCTAGCATTTATTGTAACGTGTTTGTCATGGTGGAGCCTCAGACGAAACAAAGAAAACATTTAACTGGTGAAGCTAAAAACAAGGGAACGTCCAGTAAAAATGACTCAAACAAGAGTCAACATCAGGAGTTTTCTGAATCACGAGAGCTCAGAGACAAAGAATTCAAATTGACTACAGACCTAAAGATCATCCTGTTGCGTTTGTAAGTACAACTTCAATGCATTTTATTTGTGCATGTGTCTTTCTTTCCCTGGGTTTGTAATTGTTTCTAAATAATTGTTTCAGGCTGTAGGGATCACGCCCAATTCCCTCACCGATCATACACCCACCCTAAGACCCACACAAGCTCTCATTTCACCTGGCAAGTGCTTAGTCAGTGATTCTTTCTCGTCTCTACCCAAGCATCTTGTATCCTTACATACCATCGAATCTGTCTGCCACTGAGCCGCGCTGCCAGTGAGATGGAGCTGCTGGCAGGTCCTGTTGGCTAGCCGTTCGTAGCTTGTAAAGATCAGTAAGATGTGTTTAGGTTTGCTGATACTTTACAGCTTTTCCTTGTGGTCACATGATGCCTCTTCTCAGTAGTCATGTTATTTAACAGGAACTCTGTTTGTCAGTAGTCAGGCTAGCGCTGGAGTCTGCTTCCAGCGTGGTTCCTGCATGTTTTAGATCGTCAACACAGCACTAGAGGGTGTTAAAGCATGCCCAAACTTACCAAGTGTTCCTTTAAATAATGAACGGTGAATTGACATTTGACCTTAAACAGGTCGTTGGTGCTGCCCAGAAAACTAGACAAACTCGGTCTAGCCATGTTCCATTGTAACCTCAGCAGCTCTACCATTGGCCTGAAGAATTTTAGGTCGGGCCGGTCAGCGCTCTACGTTAAATGGGTGTTCTTTAGAGATGCCATTGAGAAAAAATTCAAAGGTGGTGTCGGCTCAGGATTGGCACTCCTTTAAAACAGTTTTTAGATTTGGTCTCTTTTTTGAGACATGAGCAGATATTTAAGTCATTTATTTCTAAGATCTCAGATCTTCTGCTTCTTCTGGTTATGCTGAAATGTCCCCTTGACTGATTTCCAGAGTGATGGATTTGTCACATTGGTTACTCTTATTGGTTCTAGTGGTGTCCAATTATGTGTGAAGACAGTTTGAAAGACAGGTGTATATTTTGCTCCACGACTGGGTGGTTTCAGTGGCTCGTGGCCAGAGTTACATTTATAGGATGGGTTGCTGGTCTAGGAAAACCCACCACTGTGGCTGAATTGAAACTGTAAGCAAGAGTGTGACAAAATCCCTCCGCAGTGATGAGAGACTCATTACTAGTTATCACAGATGCTGGATCCAGTTGTGTTACAGCCTGTTAGAGGGTTCAGGGGTCGGTTACAGGACCAGGCTGGTCTGGAGAGATTTGTTCTCTTAATAAAAGGAAATCATCATTTTAAAACAACAAGTCTTTTCTTGAGTTCATGTACTTTGGAACTTTCTTTTATTCTAGACTTACAGCAACTTTTGTACATTTGTTCTGTGTAATCCTTCCATTCTTTTAAATCTTTTCTAAACACAGTGTAGTAGATTTGTTTTTAACTTTTTTGCTGACAAGTGTCAGCTAACGCTGTATCCTTCCTCAGAGCACTGCCGATGTTGGTGGCGTTACTTCCTTCCGACTTCGTCCTCTGCTACCCACAGATAAATGGAGAAGGAAGTAAGCCACCAACATCAGCAGTGCTCTGAGGAAGGCTACAGCGTTAGCCGACACTTGTCAGCAAAAAAGGTAAAAGCAAATCTACTACACTGTGTTTAGAAAAGATTTAAAACAATGGTTTCAAGCATGTTTAATTTCAAACAGTATAAACTAATAAATCCTATTATTTATTAAGGTAAAAATGGGTAATAAACTTCAGTTATCTAGTTCACCAAATGCATGCACTTGTTTTATTGCACTGGGTTTATCAGTTAGCGCAACAGTGAAGGAACCCAGTCTCACTCTCAGGTCCTGATCTTATCTCCTGAGCAGAGGCAGACTACAGTTAAGTGTCTACTGATGTGAGTGTCGGCCCAACAGGGAGGGGAAGGCATTATGCTTGTTTAATTACTTTACCTTTAGGGATAATTCTTAATTGTTGGGTGACTCAAAATGGCAGCCTCCTGGTCTCTGGATAGCCTCTCTAGGCTTTAATGCTGTGTAATTGTATGCTGCTCACACCATAAGTAGCTTGTCTGACTCACCATCACTCACCTAAAAGACAGTGCTGCCGTGCTGCAGGGACCACTGTCTGCTCCACAAAATTCCCCTCAGTCTAAAAATAGACCACTGCATTGTTCACACACACACACACACACACACACACACACACACACACACACACACACACACACACACACACACACACACACACACACACACACACACACACACACACACACACACACACTGTGAAGGTGCATCAGTGTGAATATCAGGGAGTCGCTCTGTCTTGTCATCAAGCTTGGTCAACCAGCCTTCCTTTAATTAGCGTGTTTATTTACTGTTTCCAGCTGTGGATTCCTCAGTGCTGCCGCTGCCAAACATCCATATGCATGCATAATCACCAAAACATCTCATATCAGCTGAGGGCAAGGCTGGGTTGATGCTTCTGTCTGTGAGACCTTTATGATGGAGCATTGTCAGTGACTTCTCTATAATAGATTTCTGCTCTTGTCTTTTTTTATCAGGCTTGATGTGAATCTTATTCTTCACAAACCCTGTGCTGTGCATAAAGATGTTTCATTGTGGCATATGCAGGATTATCGTGGCACTGCATGGGCCTCTCATTTAAGAGAAGAAATTAGAAGGAATTAGTGTTTTGGGTCAGGAGCGTAAACACTTTTTTAAGTTTTCTGAATACGTTTTTTTCTTCTTTCACTGCTCTAACTTTACTTTCTACATTTACAGAAAGTCTTGGATATCTTTCATGATTTCTCATTTCTCATCACCAGAGAGTGTTACTGCTGACATGGGTAGTTAACTCACTATTTCAGATGAAAGTTGTTAACCTTCCCATCAATTTATCATTTAACCTGCTGTCTAATCTCTGCTGCTTTGTTCATGCCTGACTAAAGTTAAAGCAACGTTATGTAGTGGAGGCAAATTGATGATTTTATCTGTTATGACCATGAAGATGTAATATTCTATTTAAATATAAAATATTAACCTGCGAGGTCTTTATTGTAATTAATCAGAAGATTCTAGGATTTAATTAAGAAGATCTAGGTTCTTTGATTTTTCTGTGATCAACCACACTTCGTGTTACTTCAAGAAAGAGTCAAGTTTATAAAAGTAAGAATTTATTTTACAAACAACTTAAAACATGACTAATTGTTTAACTATTATTTACTGTGAAAGGATGGAGCTAAAGGTAATGTCTGGAACCTATGTGTGGTTGCGATATCAGTCAGCTTATTTTGATAAGGAAGCTCTGAGTTCTGGATGTAAAAGAATTTGGTCTGCGTTAAACTAGGAAGTTGTTATCATCAGAAGTGCATTCAGATGCAATCTCTCTGTGTTCTACCTCACCCTTTGATGACCCTCATCACGGATCCGGAGGTCAGAGAGGTCGGATGACCTCGGGGCACCCAGGTCCGGTAGATTGACCGCAAGCACCGACTTCTCCAGTCCAAAAGATGTCACCAGGCAGCACAGGTTGGAATCAGCTTGCGTCTCAGGAATAACTCTTAAGGAGTTGAGCAATATCAGCTTTGTTCTGCAGGAAAACTATCTTGTTGTTCTAAGCTTCGCAGGTGCGAAAAAATGTTTTGACAACGTGTCAAAATCCTTGGTTAAAGAGGTCTGCTAAAGATGGCCGGTCTAAAGCTTGCTCTCGAGCTCTCGAACAGTTGAGCTGTTCAAACTGTTTTGTCTGAAGTTGAACTCCGGGAAAAACCAGAGTAAAACTAGTTTTAACGGATTGATGTTATCTTGAATAGCCAACCAGAAGTTGGCACGTTGAGGATGTTACCAAGCATCTCAGAACACACCCTCTGTGATGGAGAGACTCTGAATCTAGGCAAAAGGTTACTTATGTGTCATGCATTTAACTTAGCCATACTTGTTATTGTGTGGAGCAGGTGTGAGGACCTTGTCGTCAAAACATGGTGAACACATTGCAGGTTCTATTAGACAAACATAACATCCATTCAGTGAGCACAGATTAATGAAGCATTTCATTATACTATAATTATCATGAGTAGTAAAAACATGTTTATTTAATGATTATCTAGATTATGAGTCATAGAAGGAGTTTATAATCATTCTTGAATTTAGTAACTGATTCGAGCTGGATCTTCTTTCTTCTGGTGGCAGACAGATGAGATCTTGGGAAAGAAAGTTATTGTTTATGATTCAGACTTGCAGAGTCTAAATCCCAGCTGGTGTGAAGGCTCATTTAAAGGGAACACATGCAATATTGTATTCTCCTTTCTGACCAGATGTTGAATAGATGGTGAAAGGTCAGGCTGTACCTAAACTGACCATTGCTGGATGCTACAGTTAGCCTTCAGCAGTCACAGAGATCAGGTGGAAAATAGCCTGAGCTAAAATATTGACTGTAATCAGGTAACAACCGAGGCAAAAAATGGACACAACCCAAAAAAGCTAATAATGGGGTGGCTGAAGATCTGTTCAGGTGGTTATAAATTAGATTTAATGTTCTGATGAGGTGCAGGCTGCAGAAGTAAATGCTGTGAGACTCAGACAAATGTCTTGTTTAACATAGTTAGCATTTTTACTTTAAAGGAGTCCTAGAATTTCAAAGCCACATTTACCTTGTTGTTGAGTGAAGGCAGCTTGGGGTGTCGTAAAGTACCAAAACATTTCTGACCTGCCCACACACTTTACCCCCTCATGCCTTTAGGCAGATTAAGCAGCTTCAAATTCTAGATAACAAGGCTGGGAATAGCTTGTTCTCTGAGGCTCATGAACTCTGACCTTTAACTCTGACTTTGTTTACTACTGTCTGATTTTAGATGTTTGTTAATGACTTTGAGTAATTTGTTCTTTTTAGCTGGACGGAGTCGTTCTCATGTTTCTAAAGCCGTTTTTACAAAATAATTCTGTCAATTTGCCGCAACGCTGTGGCGGCATCATGCTGACAATAAAGATCCTGTTTGTGTGTGTTTCAGACTTCTCGGCCAAGCAGCAGAGTTCACAGCTTTGGGAAAAGAGATCAAGCCATCAGGAGGAATCCGAACGTTCCAGTGGTAGTCCGAGGATGGCTCTACAAACAGGTAAAAGCATTTAAGCATTTTGAATAGTTTAAATTAAAAACTCTAGCATAAAATAACACTCTTTTTGGTAAAAATAACAACAACAAAAAAGACAAAAGTGGTTAAATCATAAGACATGGAAAATAAGATTAGAGCTGAATTTTTTGGGGGAAAACCAAAGAGAGAGAGATTTTGTTATCTGATAAATATTCTGTTTCAGGGACAAGTTTCTTGTTCAGCTCTGTTCAGAGTGGAGTTCATCATTGTAGGTTTGATTTTAATGTAATTACTTCTTAATCATGTTAAGTTCAGCAACCAGGAAAATGTAGGATTTTTTTTATTGCTCATTCGCAATGGTGCATTCATGGACCAAGTCAAGTCAACGTGCATTTATATAGCCTATTTAAACGGGAAAAGATGTAGTTATCATTAAAAGTAATAAAAGAGTTGACAAACGCATTACAAGAGACGAAAACCACAGGCAGATAAGTCAAAATACATAAAAAATTACATAAGAATAAAAACAACAATAAAATGTCACAGGTAAAAAGATTAAAAGAACACTGAAACACCAAAGCATTTGGTATTTGACATTAGCAAGACATTCAATAAATGATAATCAGGGCAGCTAGAAAATTCAATCCCCACTCATCGACACAGATGAATCCTTTCTTATGTTGTCGTTTGCAGGCTAGCTTCTGGGGTGTTTATGACACAAAATTTTCCTATTGTAATTTCAACAACAGACCCACCTTCAATTGAAGCACGAACCTCCTCTTGTTTAAATTTTTATTTTCTTTTGCTTGCTCCCGACTCGTATTGCCGTTTGGACGCCATCTCCTCACCTGAATGAATCCATCCGACTCTGCTGGCGTATTTATATTGTCAGGTTTCTTTTGTTTCATTTCGTTCCAACCCCTTGCGTTCTCTTTGCTTCAAAATAGTTTGTTCATAATGAGCTCAAAAGTAAAACTTCGCATTTTGTAAAAGCGCAATTAGTTGTAAGAGCGTTGTTTTAAAATGAATTTTAAGTGGGACTAGTTTGTTTTGTGTAATGAGAAAGTGGTGAAGCGGCTGTCATGTGATCGGTTTAGACCAATGCGGGCCATGTTATGCCATGGCCACATGTAAACAGAAATCCAACATGGCGCAACACATGCGCCCTGCATTGTTAGATTACTCGGCTCTTTCTCTCACCTGCGGGCAGGCAGTGCTCTAAGCGTGGCGCCCCTCACGGATGCGATGAACGATTAAACTGGAGACATTCAACGGGGGAGGAACGCATCCACTGTCTGGAGCTAAAGGGGGGGGGGGGGGCTCTGGATGGGGTGGCCCTACGCAGTGCGTGATCTGCGTGTAGGGAGGGGCGGCACTGCACGGCTGTCTTCACCTTAAGAGGAATGCTATTTCACAGGACAGGAGCATCACAGAGAAGGCTCTAGCACCTTTAGTTTTCAGCCTTGATCTGCGTGTTGCTAGCAGATGAAGGTCAGCTGATGTCAGCCTTCTAGACCGGGCATAGGACTGAATAATGCTGCACGCATATGAAGGAGCTAACCCTTGCAGACGTTAAATATCTAGCAGCGTTATGTTGAAATTGATCCTGAACTTAAGGCCTTGTTTTACAGGGTAAATAAAATGTCACTCAGACCCCTACTGTCCTCTGTGCTCAGATGATCGTACTTGCAACTTCAGTGTGGCAGGCTGCCACCTATTGTTAGAAAAACAGAGCTAACATACCTGGCACTGCAGTCTACTTCCAGCATGTTGTCTGTGTAGTGAGGGTATAATATTGTTGCTTTTAAGCTTAATATATTACCTTTACTTATGACCAATAAGATGTGATATTCTATATAAATATAGGATATCAACCTTATTGGTCTTTGAATGTTTAATCAGAAGATTCTAGGATTCTTTGCTTTTTCAACACACTTTGTGTTAATTCAGACGGAGTCAGGTTTATAAAAAGTTAGAAATTTATTTTCTAAACAAATTAAAACATGACAACTATAAACAAGACGAATGTGATGGATGAATCTAAGTGGATGGAATGTGATGTATGATGATTGAATTGTGTGTGTTTATCAGAAACTTGTATCTAGAAGAAACTGAGTTCTGCGTGTGAAAAGAATTTGGTTTGCATTAAACTATGAAGTTGGTTCTCATCAAAACGGCATCAGATGCAATCATGCTGTGTCTACCTCACCCTTTTGGAGACCCTCTTTGCGGATCCGGAAGTCAGGAAGGTCGGATGACCTCTGGGCACCGAGGTTCAGTAGCTTAACCGCAGCACCTACTACTCCAGTCCAGAGATGTCACCAGGCACAACAGGTTGGAACTACTTTGCGTCTAGAAGGACTCTTAAGGAGTCGGAACTGTATCGTCTGTTCTGTGGGAACCGTTTGCTGTGTCAGCTTCAGCGTGCAACGGGTTTTGACAGCTAGTCAAGAGATGCGGTGGTTAGAGAGTTTCTCCGGTGGCAAGTCCGGTGTTCTGCTCAAAAACTAACTGAATCACTCAGGAAGTGATTCAGTTTTAATATTCCCATATTATGATTACATGGCCAATTAGGACAAAAGAGATTAAGAGGTGTTAACAAACAAACCTCAGAACACACGTCTTTTCCAGATACAAAAGATGCTCCTATTTGTGGGTAAGAAAATATCTATGTGCAGTGACGTTAACTTTAATTAATTTCTTATGAACATTGTGTCTGAGTGTAGATAATGACTCACTTGTTAAACCAAACATTACTGATCCATCCATCCATTTTCATCCGCTTATCCGGAGTCGGGTCGCGGGGGCAGTAGCCTAAGGCGAGAGGCCCAGACTTCCCTCTCCCCAGCCACTTGGGCCAGCTCCTCCGGGGGAATCCCAAGACGTTCCCTGGCCAGGTGAGAGACATAGTCCCTCCACCGTGTCCTGGGTCTTCCTTTAGGTCTCCTCCTGGTTGGACGTGCCCGGAAAACCTCACCAGGGAGGCGTCCAGGAGGCATCCTGACCAGATGCCTGAGCCACCTCAACTGGCTCCTCTTGATGTGGAGGAGCAGCGGGTCTACTCCGAGCCCCTCCCAAATGACCGAGCTTCTCACCCTATCTCTAAGGGAGAGCCCAGCCACTCTTCGGAGAAAACTCATTTCAGCCGATTGTATCCGCGATCTCATTCTTTCGGTCACTACCCAAAGCTCATGACCATAGGTGAGGGTACGAACGTAGATCGACAGGTAAATCGAGAGCTTCGTCTTCTGACTCCGCTCTCTCTTCACCACGACAGACCAGTACAACGCCCGCATCACTGCAGATGCAGCACCAATCTGCCTATCGATCTCACGCTCCAGTTTTCCCTCACTCGTGAACAAGACCCCTAGATACTTAAACTCCTCCACTTGGGGCAAGACCTCATTCCTGACCCGGAGAAGGCATTCTACCGTTTTCTGACTCAAGACCATGTTCTCAGATTTAGAGGAGCTGATTCTCATCCCAGCTGCTTCACACTCGGCTGCAAACCGCTCCAGCGAAAGCTGAAGATCACGTTCTGATGAAGCCAACAGGACCACATCATCTGCAAAAAGCTGAGACCTGATCCTCAGGCCACCAAAACGGATGCCCTCCACACCTTGGCTGCACCTAGAAATCCTATCCATAAAGGCTATGAACAGAATCTGTGACAAAGGGCAGCCTTGGCGGAGTCCAACTCTCACTGGGAACGAGCCTGAATTACTGTTGGTGCCGGTACAGGATCGGCTCGGGGTCCTTCGACTGCCGATGACGTCACATGACGGCAAATCTACTCGGCTTTCACACACACGTTTTGGAAAGACATCAGCAGTTTTGTTAATAAATTCTTGTTTGTTAACACCTAAATGATTTCTTTATCATTGTAATTTGTTAATAAAACACCATATTATCTTTGTTTTGTAAAGAATGTGAAACTGCATAAAACCAACATTGGACTGACAAAAAATAGAACAGTTCTTATATGTGAAGCCACATCTGTTTGTATTAATGTGGAGTTCGTTTGTATATTTCCTTAGTTGTTATCTAAATACATTCTTTGACTCAAGATATTGCTTAGTGTCTTTCAATAAAGTTATTATATTTTATTTTGCCCCATTTCATCAACATCAAGAGCTTTTGAGGGTCACCATTTATCATTTGCTTATATTTTACATTTCCTTTAGAAATTCAAACATATTTTCTCCAAAAAGAGTTGATTTTGGGACTACAGGACTAAAACAGGAGACGCCTCCCCAGAACATTTTGGAAGTTCTGGCAGAGGTGGGAAGTGAGGCTCCTTCTGACAGGAGACTCTGCCAGACATTCCCAGCAGACCCTCGCGATACGTTTGGGCCTGCCTGGTCTGACTGGCATCCTCTCCCACCATTTGAGCCAACTCACCACCAGGTAGTGGTCAGTTGACAGCTCCGCCCCTCTCTTCACCCGAGTGTCCAAGACATGCGGCCGCAGGTCAGATGAAACAACAACAAAGTCGATCATCGAGCTGCGGCCTGAGGTATCCTGGTGCCAAGAGCACATATGGACACCTTTATGTCTGAATATGGTGTTCATTATGGACAATCCATGACTGGAACAAAAGTCCAATTACAAAACACCACTCAAATTCAGATCGGGGGGCCGTTCCTCCTAACCACACCTCTCCAGGTCTCACTGTCGTTGCCCACGTGAGCGTTAAAGTCCCCCAGCAGATTGAGGGAGTCACCGGAAGGAGCGCTTTCCAGCACCCCCTCCAAGGTCTCCAAAAATGGTGGGTAGTCTGAACTGTAGTTTGGTGCTTAAGCACAGACCACAGTCAGAACCTGTCACCCCACACGTAGGCAGAGGGAGGCTACCCTCTCATTCACTGGCGTAAACCCCAACGTGCAGGCACCAAGATGGGGGGCAAGTAGTATGCCCACCCCTGCTTGGCGTCTCTCAGTGGGAGCAACTCCAGAGTGATAGAAAGTCCAACCCCTCTCAAGGAAACTGGTTCCAGAGCCAGAGCCATGCGGTGAGGTGAGTCCGGCTAGATATAGTCGGAATCTCTCAACCTCACACACCAACTCAGGCTCCTTCCCCACCAGAGAGGTGACATTCCATGTGCCAAGAGCCAGCTTCTGTAGCCGAGGATCAGACCGCCAAGGTCCCCGCCCACGGCTACCACCCGTCACACACTGCACCCAACCCCTTTGGCTTTCCCACAAGTGGTGAGCCCATGGGAAGGGGGACCAACGTTTCCTCTTCGGGCTGTGCCCGGCCGCGCTCCATGGGTGAAAGCCCGGCTACCAGGTGCTCGCCAACGTGCCCCACCTCCAGGCCTGGCTCCAGAGGGGGGGCCCTGGTGACCCACGTCCGGGCAAGGGAACACGGTTTCCATTTATATAATTCATCATAAGAGGTCTTCGGGCTGCTCTTTGTCTGATCCCTCACCTAGGACCTGTTTGCCGTGGGTGACCCTACCAGAGGCAGAAAGCCTCAAACAACTTAGCTCCTAGGATCATTGAGACACTCAAACCTCTCCACCACGGTAAAGTGGCAGCCCAGACATTACTGATCATAACATCAAAATGTTTCATTGTAATATTAAAATTCATTTCAACTTCATTGAATTAGGTACAGATTAATCAAACATTAATATTATTATTCATATAGCATTTGTTCATTTAACCGTATGTTTATTTAATGATTATTTAACTTATGAGTTGTAAACGTTCATCTTTCATGAGAGTGTGTAATCCTGCGGTCTTATCAAAAGAAAGCTTTGTTTGGGAACATAGGCTGACATCTTGTTCCCCTGAAATGTCAACACGCACTGCAGATTCTTCTGGCTTGTTGGAAGATAGAATTTAAAATCCTCTTAGAGAATGGAATTATGCCTGCAGATGACCGGTGGCATGTAGGTCGATATGTAGGTGAACAATTACCCTTTCTGCATGTTTAGATCGTGAACACAGCTCATTTGCTACATTAAGTGATGAATCACTAATGAAGGCTGAGGAGACATTTCAGCAGTTGGATTAAGGTGTTCGAAAGACGAACGCCCAGGCAGGAGATGAGTTTCGCTTTTGGTTCTAGTAAACGGACACTAAGGGGTGCTGAAAGCGATCCAGTGTGCCTTTAACAGGAAGCCAGTGATGTGATCATATTTGTCCCCATCAGAAAGCGAGCTGATTCTGTATGCAATCTAAAGCGGACCATGGCAAGCCAATGTATAACACATCATAGTAGTCCAGACATGATCCTATTATGAATAAAAGTTAGATTTACAGATCAACTGATCACCAGATAGTTGTAAGTATCTTTGCTTTATTTGTTATATTTCAGTTAATAGCTATATTTCAGTTGCTTGTGTTGGAAACCTATTTTATCAACTGATGCAGGAAGTTTTATCTTTGAAACTCATCTTCTGTACATTTTTCCACAGTTTGTTGTTTATTTTTATATTCAGAAATGTGCGAACATGGTAGTTAAGTTGTGCCCTTAGCCACAGCGTCCTTCAGCTAGGGACTTTAGTTTATTGTACTTTGACAAGTCGGATCCGCTGTTGTTTATTACCGACACTAGAGACTATTGTATAATTAGTGTAGCTGGCGTTGTCCCTGTGAACGGCTGTCCTGTCCTCACCACAACACAAACAGTGAGCCGTGTTACACGTCCACACAGCGAAACGGACATCTCACACCAGAGACATAAAACACTGAATTAGAGAAACGTTAATAGGCTGATGGGCAGCGTGCTATGCTCACATACCATCCCCAACCCCCCACGCACACACACACACACACACACACACACACACACACACACACGCACACGCACACACACACACACACACGCACACACACACACACACACACACACACACACACACACACACACACACACACACACACACACACACCCTGTATTAAACACTGACAACAGCTTCACACACAGGTTACCATTACCTCCACCAAACGGACAGTGTGTGTTTTAGCCCTTTCATCGGCCCACACACATCAGTGTTACATGCTTCACGTGTATTTAGAGTATTTCGAGCTGTTTCAGGTGATTTTTCCCTCTTTCTGCATCAGTTGTTCTCTATAAATGGGCTTTTTACACCAAGAAAGCATAAAAGACAAAAGCAGTGTCTCTGCTGCTGCACCTGCAGCAACAAGCAAGAACTAATACGAACACGTTTCCTCCTCTTCCTTGCTCTTTATCCTAAATCAGCATCTGTTCATCCCTTCTTTTCTTGTAATTCTGTTTTTCATTTCCTCTCTCTTTTCCTTTTCCATTCTTCTACAGAAGATCTATGAGCATTAATTTTAATGAGCTCTACATTTGGACTCATGTCTTTATTTTGTATGCAGGACAGCTCTGGGATGCGTCTATGGAAGAGGAAGTGGTTTGTTCTGGCCGATTTCTGTCTGTTCTACTACAAAGGTGAGACTTTGTATAAAACATCAGTTTTCACATGAGGAAAGATTTACTTCCTTTGTGTTTCTTTTTCTTTCCTATAAAATAAAACATACTTGACAACTTGAGCTAGCAGCTTGTAAAGTCTCGTTTGAAAGGTCAGGATTGCACCAGGGTTTCCAGTTTCATTCTGGAAAAAGGAGGAATTTAAATCATTTGCTTGTATGAATTATTATGGAAATAGAAACTTGAGTACAAAGGTAATTTTTGACAGCTTCTGTTATGTTTATTAACATATAACATCAGTGATTTCTAAGAGCAGATTGATTTAGTGCACAGCTTCATAATCAGCAGGCTTCCTCCTCTGGACCTGGATCCAGCCGGGTATGACCCAGAGTCTGTGTCTAGGGTAACTCTCAGGTACGACCACATCAGATTTGATCAGACGAGCATAAACTTGTTCACTGACCCTGTACACACATAACTGGGTATCCCACAAAACAAAGATCTTTTCCTATGGCAGCAGTAGCTCAGGAGGGAGAGAGGGTTGTATAGTGATCGGAGGGTAGGATCAATCCCGTCTCCCAGCAAAGAATGCTGCTGTTGTGTCCTTGGGCAAGACGCTTAACCCACATTACCTGCTGGTGGTGGTCGGAGTGGCCAGTGGTGCCTGTGATCGGCAGGCCTCGCCTCTCAGTGAGCCCCAGGCATTGTAGCTCATCACCACCAGGGTGTGAATGTGTGTGTGAATGGGTGAATGATTGACTGCGTTGTAAAACACCTTGGGGACTCTAGAAGATATTATTTAAAAATACATTTTTTACCATTTATGGTTTGGCCTGTCGTCCACGATCAACGGCACCAAAAAGGATTCTTTCACAATCTCTGACCAAAGAGGTGATTTGCAAATTCTCTGTTGTCAGCATTTGCTTGTGGATTGAAATCCCCGTGGTTTTAGGTTCCATTACGTCACTGCCTGCAACAAAAAGGCTCTGACATCACATGTGCGACCTGTGTTTACACTTATCAGTTACTGCTCTATGTAGAAGACCACAGGTGAAGAACGTTTATTGCCCATGACCTAGTAAATACACATCCAAGGAATGTTCATCGGCAAATGCACCGACAACATGGGGAACTACTGACACCTACAGGCTGTGCATGCCAGTGAACGTGCATCACATTGCACTGATAATGGGGTGGTGTGGGTCCAAGATTTTTCCTAGATGGGCGAGGGAGGGTATTCAGTTTTACATAAACTGTGCTACGTGTGTACGTGGTCCTAGTTTAGTTAAAGATAATTTCAACTTCATACTTTTAGACATGCGTAAAATGTCTTTTATTAGCTTTAGTTGTAAACATGATCAGGTTTTCTTGGTAAACTTCTCCATGGTGTCCACCCTAATCTCCACGTGTGAGTACATACGAGTATTGATGAGTCATAGTTTTAGTTTGAGAGTAATTGACCTATTTAAGATCTCCTGGTAATAATTTATGAAGTTATTCATAAACTATTATTGTCAGACTATGACATACCTGTTATTGGTTTGATTCCAGATCAGATATTCACATTTATATTCTTATATTTCTCTGAGTCCTGGTTGTCCAGCAGCAACACCCTTCTGCACAGTATGTTTATTTATGATTTAACAGATTTCAATATAAAATGTGTGAAAATGATCAAAAGCTGGAACTGAATTGTGATTATTGTGAAGTGCAGCTGACGAAGGAGCTGGTAAATCAGGCCTGGCGGGCTTTGATGGGATCTTTCTTGGTGAGTTCCAGATGGAACCCGTTTGTGGCAAGTGCATACGTACATCACAGACCCCATCAACACTGAGCTGCTTATCTTAATCTGCCGCTCCGTGCCTGCCTTTTTCATCTCCATATTTTTACCCAGAACCTTTTGGGAGACACTCATCTGCCCTCCCAGCTCGACAGGAGGGAGAAATCAATTCTCTGTTGTTTCATTTTTCCTCTTTTCACTTTCTTCTCACTCATTTCAAAGGTTTCTCCTCTCAACATGAAAACAATCGGTTTGTCCCCCGTCTCCTCCATCTCCTGCTTTCATCTTTAGCTTTAGAAGTAGATCCAGACCTTCATTTCTCTAGCTGATCCATATGTTTGTTTAAGTCGTACTGTTAGAGCTGTAAAAGTTGGGTCTCTTCTTTGTGGTAATTTTCTTAAATTTACTTGTATTCATATTTAGACATTGACCCATTAACAGGAAGGTCAGAGAGCACATTTTAATCACTGATTGTTGCCTGTTCTAAACATACCTCAGAAAAACCATATACACTCACTGGCCACTTTATTGGGTACACCTGTCCAACTGCTCGTTAACATAAATTACTAATCTGCCACTCACATGGTGGCAACTCATGCATTTAGGCATGGAGACATGGCGAAGAATTGGTGGGGAGGAAAGATGAATTAAGTAACTTTGAATGTGGCATTGGTATTGGTGCCACACAGACTGAGTATTTCAGAAACTGCTGATCTTCTGGGATTGTCACACACAACCATCTCTAGGGATTACAGTGAATGGTTAGAAAAAGGGAAAACATCCAGTGAGCTCCAGTTCTGTGGGCGAAAATGCCTTGTTGATGCCAGAGGTCAGAGGAGAAAAGCCAGACTGGTTTGAGCTGATAAAAAGGCAACAGTAACTAAAAAACCACTTGTTACAATCAAGGTACGCAGAAGAGCATCTCTGAACACACAACATGTCGAACCTTGAGGCAGATGAGCTACAGCAGCAGAAGACAGCACCTGGTGCAGCTCCTGTCAGCTAAGAACAGGAAACTGAGGCTATGATTCACACAGGCCCACCAAGATTGGACAATAGAAGACTGGAAAATTGTTGCCTGGTCTGAGTCTCTATTTGTGCTGCAACATTCGTATGGTAGGGTCAGAATTTGCCATCAACATCATGAAAGCACGGATCTATCTTGTCTTGTATCAACGGTTCAGGCTAGTGGTGGTATAATGGTGTAACGGGCATGTTCTTGGCACACTTTGGGCCCCTTAGTACTAGTTGATCATTGTTGCAATGCCACAGCCTACCTGAGTATTGTTGCTAACCATGTCCATCCCTTTATGACCACAGTGTTTGCGAAAACACGTCCGACGTTGCCGACGTGTTTCAGTAATGTCAGATGAAAAACTTTAAATCGTCGGACATTTTGACCGACTGGCCTCTTATCAGAACTTGCCAAAATAAAACCTTCCTGAAAACCACAAAGTCCGTTGCTCTGATTCTGTGACACAGACATTATTATTTTTAATAATCCATCAGAGACCGTCTCTGGTCTCTGTAGCAGCTGCCCGCAGGAGCACTTCTGAGCCTTTTAATTGAACTGCGCACAGAAAGCTTTAAGCAGCTGTATTACAAATTCCAGGTAACTTAAGATAATTTCATATTATTGTGATATTTGTGCTGAACTAAAATGCCAGACAAAGGGACATTTTGCCCTAACAACGGTTCACTAGAGTAGTCCACCAGCTGAGATAAACCCGCATCACCGGTTTAATTTTCACTCTTCAACAGCCAACGCGTTTCTTACAGGAACAGTAACATTAGGCTAGAATAGCGTTGCTGCTACTTACCACATGGCCAGATTTACGGTGTGTCTTTCCCTCTGAAGGAAGGATTGGAACTTACAGCCCTTTTCCCCTCAGTTTTTCTCTGCGTCTGGTTCCATGACATCACATTCATGAAGCTTATTTGTAGTCCTGGAATTATTTTCAGTTAAAACCTAAAATAGTGTTTCCCTGTTCGAAAATAAACACTTTTGGTATCAAAAGGCTTCTTTAAAATTCACGGGCATCATATGTGAAATCCAAGGCACATAAGTGGAATTATAAAATAGCATTTTTAGCTCCATTCAAAAACAACCTGCGTGAGACACTCAAGAGTTGTGGCGCAAGAGTTTTTGCAAACACTTTGACCACAGTGTACCCATCTTCTGATGGCTACTTCCAGCAGGATAAAGCACCATGTCATAAAGCTTGAATCATCTCAGACTGGTTTCTTGAACATGACAATGAGTTCACTGTACTCAGATGGCCTCCAGTCACCAGATCTCAATTCAATAGAGCACCTTTGGGATGTGGTGGGAAAGGAGAGCAGCTGGCAAATCTGCAGCAACTGTGTGATGCTATCATGTCAATATGGACCAAAGTCTCTGAGGAATGTTTCAGTACCTTGTTGAATCTATGCCACGAAGGATTAAGGTAGTTCTGAAGGTAAAAGAGGTCCAACCTGGTACTAGCAAGGTGTACCCAATAAAGTGGCCAGCGAGTGTACCACACGTGTGTGTGTGAGCGTGCGCGTGCGTGCGCGCGCATGTGTGTGTGTGTGTGTATGTTCAAGGGACCTCCATTTTAACTGACAGACTTCGTCTGCCCAATTCTGCACTTGAGGGAGGAAGCGACATGTTTACAGAATGGGCCTCATTTATTAAAGCCTTTTTAGGAGGTGTTTATTATGACAGTATATTTATTTAAATGAGATTTCAGTTTGGTTTATTTGGCATTTATTTAGCAAGTGAAGCTGACATGTTGTGTTGTAGCTTCTGGTCTGCAGTGATAATTTATTAATGTAAACTCCTTCTCTATGAGAGGAATCTGCTCCCATAATGCTGCTTGTATTTGTCTCACAAACTGCTGTACATATGAATCACATTCAATCCACAGGAGACAAGCAACTCCCTGGTGAGCTGCAGCGGACAGACGAGGCTCACAGCTTTTACTTATTGTGCTTTTACAGCGTGTAGTCTGTCATTTACAACTTTACAGGCTTTAATAAAGCCCACAGTTTCCCCTTCCTGCATGTGATGCATTCACATTAGTTTACATTTACATTATGGGACTTCTGGTTTCATCTTTAGACTTAAAATCAAACTGCTTCAAACATCAGACTTTAACTTACAAAACAAGATGAAGTTTAAATAAAAATGGCAGAAAAATATTGCGAGGTGTCAGGAGGTAAGCAGATGATCAATAAAATGAAAACAAATAAATAAAATGAAAATTAATTAATTAACGATCTGCAGGTAGCTTCTGGATCCAGCTTCTGATTTGTAATTTAATCAAAAGATGATTCAACTGAATGTTCACCATCTGGATCCACATTTTTGTTTGTTGAAAAACTAAAACTAAATGGAGAACTTCCAAAACACACAGTTTGTGACACTCTGACCCTTTTTATACATGTGCAAATAAAGTACATTTTGATGCTTTGTTTTTGCATCCGTTCCTGTTTAAATCAGGCTCAAAAACCCACGATGCTGTAAGTTTTCTTTTTTAAATTTTTTTTTAAAGTTTTGTCACAAATGTCTCCATCAGAATGACTTTCTCAGGGTCAACCCTTTTTCTTGGTCAGACATGCTTAAGGTGTGTGTGTGTGTGTGTGTGTGTGTGTGTGTGTGTGTGTGTGTGTGTGTGTGTGTGTGTGTGTGTGTGTGTGTGTGTGTGTGTGTGTGTGTGTGGCAGATCAAAGCAGGGTATCCGCGGGTCCTTAAAAAGTCTTAAATTAGCTTTTCCAAATTTAAGGCCTTAAAAATCCTTAAAAATTACAAATAATTCTTAAATCCAGTTTCCAGAGGTCTTAAATGACCAAAGACCCAATAAACAAGATTCTTTTATTTCTATAAAAATTTCGTGAATTTCTAGTTAGTGTTCAGCATTTTTTGTGTATGATGTTGGCGTAAGCAGCACCGTACGCAGTCAGTTGGTTGTGAAAGGGGGGCTATTTTTAGATGAGCACATTAGCTGGTTAAGCTAGTGGGAGCTTGCGCCATGAGGAAGTGGAAGTTTAATGGTAACTGGATGGCTAATCCCACGATCGCAGCGTGGTTAGCACCGGTTCCAGGCAATAGCTGGAAATTATAGCTTAAATTTAATTTTTAAAAATGATAAATGACCCGCACTTGTATAGCGCCTGTCAGAGTAAGGACTCCAAAATGCTTTACACTACAGTGTATCATTGATCCATTCACACACTCATTCACACACTGATGGTGATGAGCTACGATGTAGCCACAGCTGCCCTGGCCAGTCCCTCTGACCACCACCAGCAGGCAAGGTGGGTTAGGTGTCTTGCCCAAGGACACAACAGCAAAATTCTCTGTCCGGAGAGGGGATCAAACCTGCATCCTTCCGATTACTGGACTACCCGCTCAACCTGTTGAGCTACTGCTGCCCTGCTTAAATAGCTTAAATTTGGTAAAAGTGGCTTTAAAAAAAGGTCTTAAAAAGTCTTAAATTTGGCTCCCTTAAACCTGCAGATACCCTGTCTCACCCACTATTTAGGAACGCCTCCTTTGAACGACCTTGTCATGTTCTGGACGACTTCTTTAATCCACAAGGCTGCCTTGTCACCTCTCTCACACAAACACACAGGAACCTTACATACTTTTCATATCAGTATTGAATTTCACGACGTGGTAATCATAACACACACACTCACACACACACTCTCTCTCTCTCTCTCTCTCTCTCTCTCTCTCTCTCTCTCTCTCTCTCTTTCACATAGACTTTCCATTACAAAGCAACGTGGTAGACTGAAGATGTTTATTTTTAGAGGTGTGAGCGCAGAGGGCTGGGAGGGTTTTGGAGAGTGAAAACTTCCTTCTTTAAAAAGCTGCTTAAAGGTGCAAGTTTAGGGTAAAAGTAAAGCTTGAGGACTGTTTCCTGTCCATTCTGTTGAGGGATGAGTGTGTGCATGTTTGTGTGTGTGTGTGTATGAGGCTGCCAGCTGGAGCTGTGTGACACTCGCACACCCATTGGCACGGCACCGTGTTGTGAGTGACGGTATGCTGGTGCGTGTGAGCTCTGATATAGTTGGTCAGCCGGATGGAATTAGTGGGTGATGAGTGATATTTATTCTCCTAACTTTTCCTCGACATCTCCCTCACCACTCTCCCCTTCTTCCTGGTCCTGATTATCCCCTCCCTCTCCTGCCCTTCCCCTCCCCTCCCTCCCTCCGTAGACAGCAGAGAGGAATCGGTACTCGGCAGTATTCCTCTGCCCAGCTATGTCATCTCACCCGTGGGATCGGAGGATCACATCAGCCGCAAGTACGCCTTTAAGGTATGCCTCCCTGTTTGCACATACAGATGTTTCTGACTTCCTGTCATGTGATTATTATTTCTGCTGTCATTTTTGGTTTAAAAACCGGTTGCTGGTCTGTTTATTAGATTTTGTCAAGTTCATGTACAAAAGTCACATAATCCGCATGAAGCTATGAAGTACCACCTTTTAAAAGTTAGGAAGAAGTAAACGTTATTGAATCTGTCGAACATGAGCAACAACTAAAGTAAGTCATCACATCCGAGGAGTTCCAGATATGGATAATGGCTTTTGATTCTATTTAAAGCTGAAGAGTTTCCTCTGAAAGCCGATGTTAACCCTGCTCTGTGGCAGGTTTTCTGGTGTGTCACTTTCCCATCCAGTCATGACTCACATCCTCACATTACTCCTTACTGGTCAGACGTCACACACGTACACCACACTTGAGTCTTTGAGATCCTCTCAGCTCACAGAATGTGTCACTTGTTGTTTTAACAACTAAAGAAGGATTTAAAATCCTTGAGGTTCTTTTTTTAAATGACAAATGATTCAGCACAGCGCCCACCAGCTGTTACAGCAGCGTCGGCTACAGCTGATGATCCGTCAGCATCTCTATTGAGACAGACCAGCTCGTCTCGAGTGACACAGAGATTCTTCATCCTCCAGGGGTACAAGGTTTCCATCTCGGCCAAATGTATGTAAAGGCTTACTGTAGGAATCTGCTCCGTCAAGATTTATGATGGGTTTTTTTTGTTTTCAGAAGGCTATCGAGCTAAAATTAAAACATGCTAACCCTCCATGTAAAATGTTTGCAGCTGTTTCTGGATAAGAAGACCTGAACCCACTTTAAGTCCTGGTATGCAGCGTAAAATCATATCAAATTAGAAAAAAGGACGAAAAAATTCAAACAGAAACAAAAACATGTTACGAAAGTAAGAAACATAATAATTAAATATGTTTGCTCTTATCAACCATCCCCTAGCAATGTATGTGTTTGTCTAAAAACAGGTTTTTTTTTTTTTACTGCATCTGTCTCCTGTAGTTTTCATTAGCTCTTTCCTGCAGTGATGTGTGGTTGTGTCTTTCAGTACACTACAGTATGGATGCAGCAACCAGCAGAGCATCCAAACACAACGCTCAGTCAAACAAACCTTTAGTTCCCCAGAAGGAGCAGTGAACTCCTCCATGTTTGAACAAAAACTCCTGTCGGTCTAAAGCTAATGTCCAGGGGCCTCATCTATCAACCGTACTTACGCACAGGTCTGCGTTTATCGTGCGTAGGAACTGATTTACACGTTGTGTGGTATTCATCATTTTGTACCTGTACATGGAAATGTTCCTAAACATAAGAAAACTTCAGAGCATGAGTAGGAACAGCATCTAGTGGTAGAACGGGGGAACTGCAACACCAAAGGTTTCAGTCATCCACACATGGTTGCCGTGTTTTTATTATATTTTTAATATTTTTAATTCATTAATGTCATTTTTAATTAAATTTTATTACATTATGTTTTCGTCCTTGTGAAACGTCTCATGATTTTGCTTGAGATGCGCCAGATAAAAGAACATTTCTATAATATTAAGTCAGAGCGTGCTCTCTGGTGAAAGCACGTTTGCCTGAGCTCACTGACTGGAGGTCCGTCTGGAGCTGTGCTGTGGTTTGGGACTCATTGTGGAGCAACAGATAAACCGCATAAATCTGATTCCAGTTCATGTTCTGTTTTACAATTACAAGAACCTTCCAGAACCTTCTCTGCTCCTCAATCACACACGCGTTGTCATGGTAACCAGACTGAATGACAGCTGAGAAGAGGCTGCACTCGGACATTTCCAGATAAAACTAACTCCATCCATAACGACTCCGTAAATAAAAAATGTAAATGACAAGCAGTTACTCTACGATTGATCATATTAAAGTTTTTATTTATTCCGGACGGAGGCCTCTTCTTTGTCCCAACCGCGTTTTTAACCTCAGCAACTTGTTTGGTTCTTTTGCACTTCGGCATGCAGCGTCTCGATCTCGCAATGTTTCTTGTTTTACCGGGTAGAACGCAGAGAAACCTCTCACGTGCTGAGGACGTAGTGTGACCAAATATGGTTAACTGAGGGCGTTCCTGTATGTAAATGACCGAGAACGGACATGAGCACCTGGGTATGCACAGGTAGGATTCATCATCAGATGAGTGCAGAGGAACATGATGCATCTTTCGTAAATCAGGGTTTTGACCGTTCATACGAACATTCTAAAGTCCGTTCATAGGAAGGAACTTAGGAATTTTTCTACCAACATTTGATACATGAGGCCCCAGGTCTACAGGTCTGGGACCAGAGTCAGCTGTAACTTAAACCATCCACCTCCCACCCCTCCATACCCCTTCTCCCTACTTACCAAATCCTCTTCCCTCTCTTGTTCCCATTGGCTGGCTGCCTGACTGGGACTTCCCTTCCTCCGTGTGAGTGGGTCCAATGAAAGCCCTCCCCTTTAATAGGTACTCTACTGATCTTATGGTCTCTCTGCCTTATGTACACCTTGCATATCCTTGTTTGCTGTCAGTGTGGCTTTAAGCATGGGGTAGTATACAACAGCCTTGTATATTCTTTAGATTATTTGATGCATGTCTGGAGAACATCGTGTTGTTTGGTGGTGATGTTTTTCAATGTCCGTGTCCTTGCTCTTTCTTTTTTTTTTAAATTTTTTTCTCCCTTCGTCTTGATTTGTCACATCCCTTTTTCTGTTGACACCTTATCGTTTTCTGCGATTTGGAGCATTCACCCATCAGGTTTTCAGGTTACCGCTCGCCCACACGCCGCAGTCACCATCTCTTTCATCTGCTTAACCGGCATGCAGTTTTTTTATGGTGTAAAGAAAAACAGAATTAGCTGTTTCATATATGTCTTACGCAAAGTTTTTGAAAATTGGTGGACAAACAATCACCTTGTCACCAAAATATTACATTTAGTCTTGTTTCTAAAACAGCTTGTGCTTGAGGGAACTGTAGCTGTCATTTTCTATGAGCACTGTAGGGAGGTAAATGTTGTTGCTTTTAAGCTTATTGTATTACCTTTACTTATGACCAGGAAGATGTAATATTCTATATAAATATAGAATATCAACCTTCTTGGTCTTTGAATGTTTAATCTGGAGATTGTAGGATTCTTTGCTTTTTCAGGGATCAAACACACTTCGTGCTACTTCAAGAAGAGAGTCAGGTTTATAAAAGTAAGAATTTATTTTCCAAACAGTTAAAAACATGATGAGTTAATGAATATTACTGTGAGTGGATGGATCTAGGTGGATGGAATGTGATGTATGGCGCCTGTGTATGAATATGATGTTATCAGAACGTTCATATCTCGAGGAGCGGAGTTCTGGGTGCAAAAGGAAGAATTTGGTTTGCGTTAAGCTATGAAGTTGATTATTATGAAAAAGCATCAGACGCTATCTGTGTGTCTCCTTCACCCTTTCTTGGAGACCCTCTTCGTGGATCCGAAGGTCAGGGAGGTCGGATGACCTCTAGGCACCGAGGGCTGTAGAACACCTGTAGCACCAACTCTTCAGTCCAGAGATGTCCCGGGTCACATCAGATGGATTGAACCGTGACGTCTAGACGGACTCTTAAGGAGTCGGAACAATATCAGCTTTGTTCTGCAGGAACCGTTTGCTGTGTCGGCGGTAGGCAGCTCATGGTTAAAGAGCTGTCGCTCCGGACGGCCGTTCTGAAACGCTCTCTAGAACTGAATGCTGGATGATGGGAAGCTGGAATGCGAGTACCGAATCACCACAGTGATTCTGTTTTAATATTCTCATAGTATGATTTACTAACAAATCAGAATCGGCCATGTAAGAAGAGTTTTACCAAGAACCTCAGAAAACACGCCTTCTGGAGACACCGGATGCTCTGATCTGGGGTAAAGAAATATCCATGCGTCATGAGTTTAACTTTACTTTAATTTGTCCTTGTGTCAGTCAAGGCCTGGGTAACAACAACCCTGGCTCTGAATGAAGCAATAACATGATGAATGCTCATTTTAATACATTACTTTTGTTTTAATACTTTGAATACTTTGTTTTAATATTATAAGTAGTTTTGAAAGCGGTACTTTTACTTGACTGAAAATGTGAAATTCATGCTTCATCAATGTCTGCAGAAGTCTTTCTAAACCCTAGTGCATACTTCTGCCTGAGTCATTATTGTAAATACTTTTGGCACCTCTGCCACCATCACAGCCCAGTGGCTTAGCTGTCCACCAGCATTGTGTTTATTTACACTGCACGTTTTCCTAAAACCAATAAACAGACGGCCATGGTTTGGCTCTTTTTGGATGTTTTTCAGTTTAAATGTAGCTCTTATAGTAGCATGTCGAGTACAATGTGCCTTATCAGAAGCTTTGTGGTGCACTGGCAGCTAACGCTTATCTGTGAGAGCACAATGGCTGTAAATAGTGCCAGGACTAAAGGAGAGGGTGTCTGTCAGGGCTTTAGGCTGGCAGTGCTGTAATCTTTTGTAAGGGAGAGTAGTGAGTGATGTTTCCAGACTGAACGAGGGAAAAGGCAGAAAAGGGCAGGAAGTGATTCAGAGGGGAAGATTTAAAGTAAAAATACCAGGAGGAAGTTTTGGGAGTGATAGTGTGAGAACAGAGTTTTTTTTTTGTTTTGTTTCAAAAAGCAGTATTCATGAAACTGATGTTGAAACAGATGATCAGAAGCCTCCTTTAAAGTGCCACCAACGCCCACACAAGCAGCAGAGGTTGATGGAGCTGGTCCCAGAGCGTAGGTGTGCTGTGTAGGCGTGTGGCCATGAATAACCCTCTCCTCATTCCTGTTAACGAGATGCTCAGACTCACTTTTATTTCTGTGTGGTATTTCTGGATACGAAATTCTAAAAAGAATTCTTTACTGTGGAAAAATGTATCTACCAACTATTTTAGTTAATTTGTACAAAATACCACTGTGGTGCTCTTCAAGCATGTGTTGCACTTTCAGAAAATAAAAGGGAGGTTTGGTGGTTTTTAATGGACTTCTTGCTCTACAACACGACCTACAGCGTACAACAACCTCTGTTTTTTTCTACAGACTCTCCACTCACTACCGATTAATGCACTTCTGCTTGTCAAACTCCACCATTTACCAGATTAGTCAAGAATAAATCACTTGCCAATAAAACTATGACTCATAAACCAATTATCAATTTACATAAAATATTTAGGGGTGGGGTTTCTACAAATCCATTTTTGACATGTGTTTAGGAGGAAAAGTTGATTTAGGTGTATTTTCGGTTTAAATTATTGTTAAAATGTTATTTCTGTCACATATTACAGTCAAAACTTTGGCTCTGAATCTCCTTGAACATGTCGGTCTGGTGCCTCTCATCACGCTGCTGCCCTACTGTAGGTGGGCGGAGCCTCCTGTCAGAGTGCTGGCAGCGCTGAGTGAAGACGAGGGTTTGAACGGCTGTTTCTTGATGATACCATGTTGCTTTTGTCAAAAATATTCTAGGTATTTTTGGAAACATTTTACTTTTTAAGACTATTAGTTTCAAGGATCTCACCGGTTTTGATCCCACATCAGCTTCGGTTAAGTGTTTAATCCCCATCAGCCGAAACCAGCCAGTGACTCTTTTTAAAATCTGTAAAGAGCCTGATAGTTGTGTAGTTTGTACACAGCTTTAGTTGTTGATGTGAAACATTTCTGTTTATCTGACAGCAGGCGGCCTGGGGAAGGCTGGAATACAGAACAAGTGCACCCCCCTAAAGGTTACAGTCTCACCAGGATTGTAGACACTTTTTGTCCTGATAAATCTGAATTTGGAGACAAAAAGATGAATAAATATATTTAACATAAGAAATCAGAGCCGTTGCTGATTTAAAAGTTTTTCTTTTGAGAGAAAACACACCACCACTTTGAAATGGACCTCAGACAGAAAAGACCATCACCTGCCAACATCATCAGCCTCGAGTCACTCCCCCACAGCATGTCTCAGACACCTCCTGTGTACTGGGACTACATGAAGGACAGGGTTTTCTTTCCAGGTTATTGAGTTCTGGTTGAGTCATGGGAGCATCTCAGTCAACTCCCAGATCTTCAAATATTTAACAGCGTCAGGGTCAAACACAGACTCTGAGTCAGAGATGTTCGTCTGACGATGGTTTTTACACGTGTGAGGTTGTTCGAGCTCCCAGACGGCAGAGCTTTCGGTGAGGAGCTGAACTCCCGTGTTGTTTGAGGACATGTGGATTTGCTTGCTGGGGTTTGTTCAGAGTTTACAGTAGCAGCAGTCAAACAGCGGGGGTGACCGTCTGCTTTATCCGTGACTGTAGTCAGTGTGTATGTTGAGCCACCGTAGATGAGAACGCCATGCTGCTGAAACACGTTGATTCTTCTCACCAAGAACAGAAACGATTCCAGGACGACCCTTCAGCTTAAACGCTACAGCCCGTTTCATTGTTCAGAGAAGGAAGCAGGGCGGGAGAGGTGTAGTGTTTAATTACTCTTTTGTCTACCAGTCCCGACTACTGAAGGACAGCAGGAAAAGGAAAAGTGGATTATTTATGAGGCTCATTGGGGAGCAGCACTTTCAAACAGGGTTTGGTTACTTCTTAAATAAGGACACTGAACGCTTCTCAACTAAAGAGTAGATGTTACTGACATACTGCACTGTGTAGCTGTTGCTCGAGCTAGCTAGGATGTTGAACATCACTTATGCCGTGTTGGGATCTGTAGCTTTTTACATCATGTGATCGATCATCAGTAGGCTTTAAACAGAAGCTTCTCGGCCTGATTCTGTAAAGCTTGGTTTATGCTTGACGCATTCACTTTCCGCGCGGTGATGCGGCTCGCGGCTGGAACGCGCTTCACAACTCGCAGTGTTTATGGTTCGTGCGGCTCGTCTCTGCGGTGAGCCAATATTCTCCCACACTGAACGGGGCAGCATGGAGCTCTACGGCATGCATCCAACACTACACCATAGTAGAAGTAGAAATCACTGTTTACAACATGGCATTCCAGCATTTTTTAACAGTGTTCTCGTCTTTTCCGACAGTGCGAGCTATTTCTCTCCAAGAATTATTAACAACATGTTGATCACGGTGATCTCTGAGAGCTGAATCATATAAATGTCTGTATTTACGAACCTCTGCCATACTAGTTCTTGCCGGCCCGCCATGTTTTTCCGCGTCCGACCGTCCGCGTGGTTAGAAATTTTCCGAGGTGCACGTTGCGGAAATCTTAGGCCGTGCGGAGACGCGGTGGAGGGGCGTGGTTGTTAGAATGACGCAACTTTTCCGCGCGGAGCCGTGTGGACCTCGCGGACGCGTCAAGCATAAACCAACCTTTAGTCAAACATGAGTAACGAAGAATCGTATATTTTACATTGACCAGTGACATCCTGCTGCTCTGAGCTCTCTGGCTTTTTCCTCCCACTCAAAAACAGAATTGCCTTTTGAATGGAACTGCCCCTGTGGTTTCCTCAGTACAAGAAAACATTGGGAATGATCCGAGCTGGGATACAGCAGGATCTGTAGCACTTCAGGGAAGTGGAAAAAGAAGAGACGTTAAAGCAAACTGTCAGTGAGTTTACAGTAAGCAATTCTTTTTAGACAAATTTGTGCCCGCCTCGTCTCCTCATTAATGTTTGATAGAAACATTTTCCTTTTTACCTGTTAAAAACGACGTTTTTTCAAGAAAGCATACTCTGGATGTTTTTGAATTTGCAGTTTTGTGTAAGGCAGCCATTATACACTAGATCATCTTTTTTGCACCTTCTGAACCTGGCTGAGGGCTTGTTACAGATCACCAAACCCCAGTACCTAACAGAATCACATGTAAAGACATTTAACAGGAGCAGAGACAGGCGACTATTCATCCTTACATGCTGCAAACTCACCTACAGTGGTGTGAAAAACTATTTGCCCCCTTCCTGATTTCTTATTCTTTTGCATGTTTGTCACACAAAATATTTCTGATCATCAAACACATTTAACCATTAGTCAAAGATAACACAAGTAAACACAAAATGCAGTTTTGAAATGATGGTTTTTATTATTTAGGGAGAGATCAAAATCCAAACCTACATTGCCCTGTGTGAAAAAGTAATTGCCCCCTGAACCTAATAACTGGTTGGGCCTCCCTTAGCAGCAATAACTGCAATCAAGCGTTTGCGATAACTTGCTACGAGTCTTTTACAGCGCTCTGGAGGAATTTTGGCCCACGCATCTTTGCAGAATTGTTGTAATTCAGCTTTATTTGAGGGTTTTCTAGCATGAACCACCTTTTTAAGGTCATGCCATAGCATCTCAATAGGGTTCAGGTCAGGACTTTGACTAGGCCTCACCAAAGTCTTCATTTTGTTGTTCTTCAGCCATTCAGAGGTGGATTTGCTGGCGTGTTTTGGGTCATTGTCCTGCTGCAGCACCCAAGATGGCTTCAGCTTTAGTTGACGAACAGATGGCCGGACATTCTCCTTCAGGATGTTTTGGTAGACAGTAGAATTCATGGTTCCATTTATCACAGCAAGCCTTCCAGTTCCTGAAGCAGCAAAACAACCCCAGACCATCACACTACCACCACCATATTTTACTGTTGGTATGATGTTCTTTGTCTGAAATGCTGTGTTACTTCTATGCCGGATGTAACGGGACATTTGCCTTCCAAAAACTTCCACTTTTGTCTCATCAGTCCACAAGGTGTTTTCCCAAAAGTCTTGGCAATCATTGAGATGTCTCTTAGCACAATTGAGACGAGCCCTAATGTTCTTTTTCCTTAACAGTGGTTTGCGTCTTGGAAATCTGCCATGCAGGCCATTTTTGTCCAGTCTCTTTCTTATGGTGGAGTCGTGAACTTTGACCTTAATGGAGGCAAGTGAGGCCTGCTGTTCTTTAGAAGTTGTCCTGGGGTCTCGTGACCTCTCGGGTGAGTTGTCTCTGCGCTCTTGGGGTAATTTTGGTCGGCCGCCCACTCCTGGGAAGGTTCACCACTGTTCCATGTTGTTGCCATTTGTGGATCATGGCTCTCACTGTGGTTCGCTGGAGTCCCAAAGCTTTAGAAATGGCTTTATAACCTTTACCAGACTGATAGATCTCAGTTACTTTTGTTCTCATTTGTTCTTGAATTTCTTTGGATCTTAGCATGATGTCTAGCTTTTGAGGTGCTTTTGGTCTACTTCTCTGTGTCAGGCAGCTCATATTTAAGTTATTTCTTGATTGAAACAGGTGTGGCAGTAATCAGGCTTGGGGGTGGCTACAGAAATTGAACTCAGGTGTGAAACACCACAGTTGGGTTATTTTTTAACAAGGGGGGCAATTACTTTTCCACACAGGGCAATGTAGGTTTGGATTTTGTTCTCTCCCTAAATAATAAAAACCATCATTTCAAAAGTGCATTTTGTGTTTACTTGTGTTATCTTTGACTAATGGTTAAATGTGTTTGATGATCAGAAACATTTTGTGTGACAAACATGAAAAAGAATAAGAAATCAGGAAGGGGGCAGATAGTTGTTCACACCACTATAAATTATACCTTATCTTCTGTTACCATAAAAAGGACAACACTTTCTTCAAATCCATATGAAACATGTTTTGAATAAGGACCGTCTTACCTGTTGTAGATAATGTACCTGAGTAGCAGCCATTGGAGACTATCCTACATGACATACGCTCTGAGCCACATGTGCTCTTCAACAGCTGGCTCTGTTCTCTGTTTAAAATGACAACAGGAAACAACTTTAAGCAGAAATGAGCTAAAAGGTTTGAGGCATTACTAAAAACAGTTTACAATGCAGTTGTATTGCTGAACTTATTACATTTTTATGTAAAAAATGTTATTTGTTTATTTTTTTGTTTTTGTTAAACTTTATAGAATCAGCGGCAACGGCGGGCGGGAGGGGAGGGGGCTTTTGGGAGAGTTGTGCAACACAACAAATTGATGACGCAATTCGTTGCCAACGCTTTTAGTAATCGATTTTCATCGAATTTATCGATTCTTTGTTGCAGCCCTAGCTAAGAGTCTAAGTAAAAAATAAAAAAAAAAGTAAAATAGTTGTTGAGTAATATGTGTGAGAGTTTTTTTTCTGTCTTTATTTTAAACTTGTTTGTGTTGCACTGTACCTGAGTGGTGTTTTCCTATCGTGCGGTTTTCTCTCAGCAGCTTTGGTTGGTGCTTGTGTTGTGGTTGACATATTTCTGTTACTGGGCAGCATGAGTCTTCCCTGTCTGACAGCTGACTTTCACACTGCCTCTCAGGTGGTCTCAGGGCATCACCTAACTGAGCCTCCCCTCTCCTCCTTTAGGCTAGCCACACCGGCATGCGCTCGTACATTTACAAGCAGAGCTCTGTGATTGGCTCGCAGGCGGAGCACTATGGGATGCGGACATATTACTTCAGCGCAGACACCCAGGAGGACATGAACACCTGGCTGAAGGCCATGAACCAGGCTGCACGGATGCAGAGCCATGCTGACACACTCATAAGGTACACATGCATGCACACAGGTTAGTCTCTCTTATATTATTTCTAGTTTTCGTGTGTTTTAGTTGGCCTATAGATGCATAAGAAATGGTCGAGACCAGGGTCGGATTAAGGACTGAAGAAGATCCAGGGCATAACACACACACACGCGCGCGCACACACACACACACGCGCGCACACACACGTGACACACACTAGTCAACATATATATATTTGTCTTGTACCACATAATGTTTAACCTGAAGCTACATATTAAGCATATTCAGGGCAGAGTATTATTCCTGTTAGTGTTTAGTGTGAGATGATAGTAAATATTCCCTTTCTTTCTCCAGCAACTTTACCTGATAAGCTAACTTTAGGCAAACCAGCAGCACAACAAATATTTTCAAATAAGACTCACAAACCTGAGTCAACACCAGTCTCATCAAAGCTGGGGTTCTGTCGTTGTACTTTTGGTCTAAAAAACGTCCTCATGTCCATCTTCACTCATGCGTTTCAGGCAGAGAGTGTAGAAGAAGCCGGCTGCTGAAGGGCTTCTTCTTCAGTGGTGAAGGCTCAGGCAGGCTGTATACAAACTACTGCCAGCTGCTCCCTCTCTGTTGGACTTTGGTACTGCATGTTACTTCCGCGATTTAGATCCGCGGCTTTTCATAAAACATCCGGGGCTTCAGCCCAAGTAGCCGGGCGTAACGCCGCCCCTGGTCGAGACTAAACGTTTCAACCAAGAACATTAGAAATCTTTATTCACATACCAAATTAATTATACAATGATATGCTTTACATTCTTACTTCTACTCTATCTTCTACTTAAAGTGTTTGTCTTCCATTCATTTCTTTTCATAAATATATGCTGATTTGATCTGTTACTGTAATCTAATTAATTTCTGTCTTCTTTTATCATAACGTCATTTCCGTTACTGATGAGAAAATGTGTGCGTTACTAATTCAGCAGCGCGGTGTGTTGAAGCCGTTATCAGCTGATCGGGAGCTAAAGAGGCGGATGTTTTCATCCAAGCGCTACACGACCCGGGAAGAACAAGGAAGACGTGATGAATAGTCTACAGCTGCAGACTCGAAGGTTCGCTGCTGCAGGTGTGAATCTGCAGCAGCGAACCTTCTTAGCGTGACAGTGAGACGTGTCCCAAAGGTCCGCTCACCTGTTCACCATTCAGACGTAACGATCTTCTACCTTCCTAGATCATCCAGCTGTAACCTGTTTCTGATCATGTCTTTAGTCCCGCTGTAACACTGATGCATCAGTCTCAGACGTCATGGAGCTCAGGTGTTATTAGAACTACCTGTGTGTGTTTACCATCCAGCTTCAGCTCTTCTGTGGTTGGGTCTGACCCAAGTTAGTAAATGTAAGTCCATCAGATTTATGCCTCTTCTGTCATTTTAAAGGATTTTTATTTATTTAACCATTACTAGATTACCAGCAACAGAAATGCTGCTAAAACACACAATTATGTGAAGCTGGAAAAATTAGATTACTGTGTGAAATGACTTGTTTTTGATTTTTAAACAATTTTATAGATGAAAATTTTCTTTAATCAAAAGATAGAAACACTTCACACTCCTGAATGTGGAGCACAACCAGAAACGTTGGGTGTTTAGTAGTGTGGTGGATTCCCTCTGTTTGATTTTGCCGTCTAAATCATTTAGTGTACTCGATGCATGCAGCCTACTGCTTTGAACAAACTCATATGGTGTTGAGCTGAAAGCACCACTCTCTATTTCGTCATTGGTGTGTTGACAGTGGGTGGTTGCACAGTTCAAAAAACATCCCATAATACACTGGCAGCCAGACACCCCCCCACGTGCTCTGCTTCTTTTCCATTTCAGTGTTTTTGCAGAGAGAAATCCCTCTAGATGACACGAGCTGTTGGAGAATGACAGACAGGGAACCAAGCTGCAGACAGCTTCCTGTTGGGAATTTCTACATTCTCACTTAAATTTGTGCATTTGTCAAATCAACAGCAGTGTTTACTGTCACAGTGAACTTCTTTTTTCACAGTTTTTTTTTTGAAGAATATTGGTTCCAAGAATGCTTCCCTCTTAAACACAACTTTAAGAGCAATCAGCCTCTACAGTTCTAATTTATATTGAATATTTTCCAACATCGGCGGCTGGCGAGGAGAGTTTTGGCACCTAGGTGTTCCCATTCTGTGTGCGCTTGAATTAGTGTCAGAAACCTGAGTATTTCCCAACGCTGAGTGCTTCATTCACGGGGGACTCCAGTAATGTAAAATTGTAATGACCAGACTGGAGAGACCCGTGAAGACACAGTAAGGAAGGGTTGTAGCAGAGGCTTGGTCAGGAGGGCAGCGGGGGTCAGAGCCGGGGAGATCAGAGTAGTTCCAAAAAGGGGCATTCAAGAGGTAGAGTCCAGGATCCAGGTCCGAGGTCAGAAATCCAGGTAATCAGATGCACGAGATAATCCAGGCAGGGTGTAGGCAAAGGGTTAATCCAAAGATCCAGAATGGGGTCGAGATGCAAGAGCAGAGGGTCAAGAGTGCTGGAGAATCCACTGGCAAATGCTTTCAATAATCTGGCGCTGACTTGGTGTTGGTCTTGGTGTTTTATAGGGAGCGTTGCAAGTGGAGCTGGTGAGGAGTTAATGTGAGACAGGGGGTTTGGATGAGGTTGATGGTGAGCTGGTTGTGTTTGCTGGGGAAACGGGGCTTGGCTGGAGCAGGGGCATGACAAAAATCAAGGCTTTGCTTATCTTCTGCTTGGCTTTAAAAAAATCTATGGAGTGTGTTTAGACCTGTCTTTAAACTTGGATAGCTGAGACTAGAAGTTTCATGTTCATGTAGCAGCCATCAGGTTAGGGTTGTGTTCAGAACAATGGTGCAACACAAAGTCCAAGTGATCAGAGAAGGGCACAAAGAACCACAATCAGAGTGGCTGTAAATAATCTTCACATTTTTTATTTTTTCCCTCTTTGCAGACCTGCTGACAGAATAGAGAAGTTGTTGCAACAGGCTGTTCCACAGGTAAACCACGTAAACCACCACAATAGCAAGATCCCCAACTCTGAGGCTACAAGACCAACCGTCCACGAGGTTCTGCTGGAGCCCATTCACCGTGAGCCTGAGGAGCTCTGCAGCTTTCACAAAGACTCTCCTGGTACCATCACATTGGAGCAGCCCATAGGAAGCATGGTTCTGGAAATGGACACTCACTCCTCCCTTCCATCCAACCCTCCAGCCACCACCCTCGCACAGCCAGACCATGTGTCGGCCTCTGCTCCTGTGTCCAGGGTGCCATCCCGGGCTCCATCAAGAGCCACCTCCACTTTACCTTCCAGTGTTTGCACCAGGAATGGCCTGATGTCCACACCCAGCCCCATCCTGGAGCCCAACGGCATTGCAGCAGGGACCTACCAAAGAGCACCAGAGCCCCCAGCTGTGGACACACACAAGCAAGTGCAAAGGAGAAGTGCTCTGGAGCAGGTGGAACAGTGGGTCAAAGTTCAGAAAGCTGAGCAAAGAGGGTAGGTCACTGTCGCACATACACTTAGGATCTATTTAGGATATGAAATCTGATCAGAATTCTTTGTTTTAATCAATTCCTTTAATTCTCTACGTATCCCTATGTTCCTGAGTGTGGTTGCGGCGAGCTGGCTTCTATCAACATCAATTACTGAGGGGCTTGGACTCTGTCACCGATTCTATTCATAACTTTTATGGACAGGATTTCTAGGTGCAGCCAAGGGGATCTGTTTTGGTGGCCTAAGGACTCAGTCTACTTTTTGCAGATGATGTGGTCCTGTTGGCTTCATCAGAACGTGATCTCCGGCTTTCTCTGGAGCGGGTCACAGCCAAGTGTGAAGCAGCTGGGATGAGAATCAGCTCCTCTAAATCCAAGACCATGGTCTTGAGTCAGAAAAGGGTAGAATGCCTTCTCCAGGTCAGGGATGAGGTCCAGCCCCAAGTGTAGGATCTCTGGGTCTTGTTCACGAGTGAGGGAAAGATGGTGCACGAGATCGACAGGCGAACTGGTGCTGCGTCTGCAGTGATGCGGGCGTTGTATCGGTCTTTGGGTAGTGACGTAAAGAATGACATTGCAGATACAAGCAGATGCAACACTTAACCCACCTTGTCTGCTGGTAGTGGTCAGAGGGGCCGGTGGCTCCAGTGTACGGCAGGCCTTGCCTCTGTCAGTGTGCCCCAGGGCAGCTGTGGCTACAGTGTAGCTCATCCCCGCTAGTGTGTGAATGTGTGTGTGACTGTGTTGTGAAGTGCCTTGGGGGGTTGTAGAACCCTAAGAAGGGGCTATACAAATACAGGCCATTTACCATAATGGGATGTGGAATCTATAGTCCCATATCTAGTTCTGTTTTGATTTATTTATTCATTTAGCTATTTTAGAAGAAGTTTTTGTTTTAGGTAAATGTCCGGGTATGCTCTATGTTCATTGTACAACGTTGAAAATTCTAAAATAATAAGTTAAAAAAATACTCTTTTCTGCAAATGAGTCTAAAGCTGAAATTTAGTAGCCTGGCAAGCCAGACTAAATAAATGTATTATTTAGTCTGGCCACGCTCCATTGACAGCTCTTGGTTGTGGGGCGGGTTCTACCGTTGTCTTTCAAATGATCTCCACATTCCACTGGACAATGAATGTGACATACTCTTTTTTCACTCTGTTGCATCATCCCACCCACCAGGCATATAGAGTGCCCTGATTGGCCCACAAAGCAGATAAAGCTCTGTGATTTGTTCACTAAGCAGATAGAGCACTATGATTGGCCCACCATTATGGATCAATCACAGCTCTTTATGTGTTTGAAACCCCTCTAGAGGGCTGTGATTGGCTAGCCAGAGTCCTGGTAGGAGCTGCGGAGGTTCCAATGGAGCGTGCCTAGACCATTCTTTGCAAAGCAAGAATTTGGTCTAGTTCACTAGGCTAGAAATTTAGAGTTAAAGGTTGAATATGGAACAATCTAATAAAAAGCTGTATTTTGTACAGTATGAAAGTATAGTATTCCTTTAAAAGCTTAATTTAAATTAAAAAAAAATTCATTTTTACGGGCACGACTCTGGGTTTATGTTTAGATCTACCAGCCTGTAGAGGGCACCATTGCAGGTTTCCAAATAGCGCTTGGCACAGCGAGGCTAGCACTGTGGAAAATGGCAGACTCGGCAAGTCAAGCAGCTGCTTCTGAGCCCAGAAGATGTCGTTGTCCTTCTCAGAAGAGGAGCAACCATAAAAGATCTAAAACCTGAGTGAGTTTAGGTGAAGCCTACAACAGATGAACCCAAATAAAACGTTTCACGTATCGGCAGCGATCCTGGTATCCTGATGGCTGGAAACCTTGTTCTATTGTTGCAACTACAACCTCCACACACTAGATGTCGCTGTGGTGTTTGTGCTCCATATTCAACCTTTAATCATGTAAGTTATTCAATTCTTAGTTTTTGTTTTTTCAAACCAGACTATAGAAGTTATGTTGAACCCCCACCACCGTCTTCATTTCTTCATAGAGTTTATAACGTAACTGTTTTTTCTTGAACCAGTGGTTTGTATTGCTAGCTATGTCTCAGTGGCTGCTGGATGTTGATTAGTCTCTAAACAACACTTCTGATGTAGTGTTTTCTGTCTCAGACCTTTCATCTCTTCTAAGAAAACATATTTCTCTTTGCTTTAATAATCAATGACTCTCCCTGTCGTTGTCTGTTTTAGGATCAGACTGGTGAACTTGTGAGTCAGTTCAGTAGTTTCTATAATAATGTTCAGGCTTTGTCATACTGATGTTGTTCATTTGATGAAATGGCGATGCTGTAAAGATGTGTAACAATAACTCATCTAGTTCAGAGCTGTTTTAACACATTTGCAACTGCAGTTGTAGCAGTGGAACAGCTGTATACAGATGTTTTCCTTCTGCTTAATATGTGCATGGTAGATACCGTAAATCCTCTAATACAGGCCCGGGCCTGTATTTGACTCAAGCTCATCAAGCTCCAGGCCTTTATTGGAAGGAGGGCCAGAATTAGAGGCAGGCCTCTATTTCTATTTGAGCAAAATGAACTAATGGTTCGCTGGAGTTTTTGACAATTAAAATTGCGCCCACATTTTCAAAGTTAAACACATTTCTTTTAACAACGGTAGTTTCTGCTTCAGCCCTCTCCCCCCTCCCCCTGCCGCAAACTCACTGATGTGCCTGCAGCCTCTCGGAGTTCCTGCTGCTCTAAACATTAAAATAATTATTTCATTTTCTGTTCCTCACTTCTGATTACCTTCAATGGTGTCTGTTTGTTGCAACCACCAGGTACAAAAACAAACTTGTTTTTATTTGACTATTTTTCTGTCCTGTCTGTTTATTATCTTCCTGCATCTCCTCTCAATCCTAAAGAAAAACTGCTACCTGGGTTCATATATATTTCACCTCATGAGTTACCTTTGAGCTGCAGTTCTAAAAGATCTACCGACCGCAAAAACAGCGGAGTGCTCGCTGCTTGCCGGCCGCATCAGTGATCGGTGCGTCACCGGAGGACAAGGTGATGCGCCCCGCTCCACAGCAGCGAAACACTTCAGGCGCAAATAAAAGACAGAAAACATTAAAGGAAATGAACCGACATGAACAATTGTGTGTCAGTACCGACGCTACAGCGCGTTGCCCCCCCCCCCACCCAGGGGGAGCGCAGGAGCTTGTCACCTGCTGACAGCAGGCTGCTGTCTTTTCCGAGGGCTGCATCTTGCCGGTCATTATCACGTGACAGCGACTAGTCGATGACAGGCATAAAAAGTCACTATAGTGAAGTCGACTAGTTCATACAACCCCTACTGCTCCCCAGTGTTCTGCAGCGCACGTTCTCTTTGAACTTGATATCAAATGTTCGCCTCCTCTTCATCTCCGCATGGTTAAAGTTACCCTCGCGGTCTATCACTGGCAAATCAAAAGTGAGACGATGACACAACCGCCCCCCGTACTTGCTTGTTACCACATTCCACCCGGCCACAATAAAATACCGGCCATTATTCACCTCCGCTGACTCCAGCACCGGCCAAAATATGAGACCCGGCCGTTAATTGAATACAGGCCTGTATTAGAGGATTTACGGTAACTTGTTTCTGAATGTTTGTTTCTGGCAGCCCACCTTCCAGGGAGAACACGCTTCCTCGTCGTACGCCACCAACCCAGCACAAGTACACAACCATAGACAACTATCAGACCCTGCCAAAAACTCCACGCCACAGTCCCCCTCCAGGGAGACTTGGTGAATACAAATATGCCCACGACCAGCTGAGTCACTTCCGTCTCACCCCAGACATGGGGGGTCCAGGGTCCAACACTGTTTGGCAGCTGTACGAATGGCAGCAGCGCCAGAAGTTCCGTCATGGGAGTCCCACAGCACCCATTTACACCCCAGCTCCCGAGTACCCGTTTGGTCCCCACGCCCCGTCTAGAGTACCACCCTCCTCCTCAGCTTCCAGGTCAGAGGGGCCTCCTCGCTGTGTGTCAGTGCCACCTTCAGCTGCAGATATCCCTCCACCGGGTCCTCCACCTGGCTCCAGCAGAACTCTGTCACCCACACGGAGACCGCACACGCCTGCAGAACGGTTGACTGTAAAGCCCATTGGAAGAATGTCAGTACTGGACATCCCATTCATTGTGTCCCCCCGTAGGACTAAGTCTCAGATGTTGAAGGTAAAAATATAAATAACTCTGCTACTGCTTTTACCAGGCGTCATATGACACAAGACCAATATTTTTCTTGATTATTTGAAATTTAACGCATTCACTCTGTGGAATCAGGGAAGATGGAATAACTTGGTCATTCAGCATATTCAGGTAGTCAGCTGACCTCATTCTTGGAGCACATCCTGTTGTTGAACCTAGACCTGACCAATTGCTGCAACCCCAGATCATAACACTTCCCCCACAGGCTTGTACAGTAGGCACTAGGCATGATGGGTGCATCACTTCATCTGCCTCTCCTCTTACCCTGATGCACCATCACTCTGGAACAGGGTCCATCTGGACTCATCAGACCACATGACTTTCTTCCATCGCTTCAAAGTCCAATCTTTATGGTCCCTGGCACATTAAAACCTTTTTTCCAGTTTGCCTCATTATTTAGTGGTTTTCTTCCGCTGCACAGCTGTTCAGCCCCAATCCATTGAGTTCCCTATGCATTGTGCACATATAAACATAGCCCTGAGTTCTACTTTCTTTTATTTGATTTGATTTGATTTCACCAAACATTTAAATGATTGCAAATTACGATCATTCAGGATTTGTTTCCTCATCTGCATTTCTTCTTCAAAGATCCTTCCAGTTTTTAATAATGCGTTGAACAGTTCCCAACCCAGTTTAAGTCACTTCTACAATCTCCTTAGATGTTTTCTCCGTTTGATGCCAATGAGCTGACCCTTCTCTAACAGACTAACATCTTTTCCACGACCACCAGATGTGTCTTTCCACGTGGTTGTTTAAGAAATGAGAAGCAGCTGATTGCACCAGTTAAAACACTTGTTACCAGCTGAAAGATAATCGCCCATGCAGTACTTATCCAATAGGAGGCTGGTACCTATTTGGGTAGTTTAATCCGGGTGGTGACTTTTTGGGGGCTAGGCTGTGCATATTATAAAGCAGCCTCAAAGTTACCCTTGTATCACAGTTCCACTGTCATTAATCACCGTATAGGTACACAGTCAGGACCAGCATTGGTGCAGCTGTGTCTCAGTTGGTTTTCATCTTGCAAGAAAAGCTCCAACTCTAACATGAGTCTATAAAGCACACATGATCATAACCTGCAGTTTCAAAGGAGACAAAAATGTCACCAGTAATTATTAGAGCCATCAAAAGTTTCCCACGGTCACCTAACACCAGCTGTCGGTCACTGTGGCGGTGCAGGGTGGGTGTTTAAACTGTTAACATGTAGATTTATCTTTAAGGCATTCAGAAAACACAATCATACATCTCATTATGATGTGTTAGCTGATGTATAATCTACATTTAGAGTTTGTATAAACATTCAGACATTCAATAAAAAGATTCAAATGACCAGATGTCCATTTTTTAGTACATACACTAGTTGTTTTTGTTCTTTTTTCCTAATGTTTAAAAGCATTATGCTAATTTATTCCCATACTCCCCCACACTCACTCCTACACTTCCCTCACATCACAACCAGTCGTATCTTTAGACTGAATAAAAGTACATAATAAATGAATTGTTCTGATTATTTTTATATAAATGTATTTATTTATTTGACAGGCTGCTACCACTGAGAGACGCTCGATGCCTCCATCTGGCTACATCACACACACAGTCAGTGCGCCCAGCCTTCATGGAAAAACGGTACGTTTACTAGACCAAAGACAAAAATGTAAATACAGCAGAAACATTTATAAAGAGCTGAAGAAACGTCTTTGGTCCTCTCACAGATTTGTTTTCCTGATTTCCCTTTTTTGCCCCTTAAATGTTTCATATCAGCAAACAAATGTTTATAGCAGACAAAGATAGTCTGAGTAAAATATAAATACAGTTTTTAAACGATGATTTAACTTATAGAGTGAATAAATCTCTCCAAATAAATCTGATCATGAAATAATTAACCCCTTATTTTCTAATGAACTATGACCCGATTACTGCCAGACGTGTAGAATTAGATAACCTTTCTGACAACCCAACGTAAGCTAGGACTCTGGGGCATGTTTGCCATTTTGTGTTAATTTAATGTCTTTGTCTGACGTGAACTTTTTAAGGTACAGAGCAGCTAAGAAACAATTTGTTTAAACCAGATTTAAGAGGTTGTTGTTTTCCATTTGTTATTCTGCCAGAACAGCTAGGCTTTAATCACGATTCTCTCTGATGAGATGGTTGTTGGTTTATTCACCGTTTGTGTTTGGGGAAAGTCTGGTGTCAGCTTGGATTATTAGTTAAGCTGCAGTTGTGTTTGTCCAGATTAGCTGTCAGTGTTGTTGTGTCATGGTGTAAATGCTAAGTTGTTTAATAGTAAAAAGGTTCTTTTTAAGTGAGTGTTTAGATCTGCCAGACTGAACATCCTGTGGTGTCTGTGACAGCCCGAGGAGCTCACTCTGCTCCTCATCCAGCTGCGCCGTCATCAGGCCAAGATGGCCTCAGCACGCCGTCAAACGTTAGCCCAACTCAAGAGGCTCTGTGGTCCCAAAGATTCCTACCGCCAAAACTGCCTCCTCACTGCCACCACTAGTCCAAGCGCCACCCCTTCTCCTGAGCCCCTTCTCGAGCATGTGGGCCTCTCACCTTCTCCTGGCCCATGCAGTACTCAGGTGGGGGCTCCAGTGGGACGTCTGCCTCAGGAGCTGGTACAGGCTGCCACCAAATAATGTAAAGGGCTTAATAACAGCAAAAATGAATTTAATGTTATTTTAAACCCTACATAAATCAACAATTTAAACAATACTCATGTTGGTATTTGTTGATAATTGAGTAAAAGCCATAACAAATGTAGTTTATTGTGTCCATAACATTTTTATAACAAATATGACAAATATTTATCCTACCAAGTACTAAATGTAGATTCAAGGCCCAACCATTTCCTGAAGGGTTACAGATCATCCATTTAAGCTAGGCCAGTTTATGCAGATGAATGATGTTTGAAGTCATTTTGGTCAAATGACAGAAAACATTCACATTTAACATGATCTCACATCACAAGGTACCCCTTATATCATGATGTTAATGACTCTCAGCTACCACCACAGGTCGTTTCAGCTCAATCTGAGTTCAACTGACTGAGTTTTCAGCATTTTTAGTGATTGTCAATGATATATGGCCACCATCTTGAACTGGATTGCCTCCTAAAGTTAAGTAGGTAATAATGTTCCTGAGTGATTAGTTTGACCCTAACCAGTGGCTCAGTAAATATTTTTACGAGACAGACGAGGTAGACCACTGATGCTCATGATTTAGTTAAAGATCATCTCACCATGTAGAGCTCAAAGTAAACGTTGGGAATAACCTTAATACAATCAAACCAAATGTATGTATAACTGACTGACCTGTGGTCTTTTATGCATTTACAAATGTCAATGTCCAAAGCAGAATCTAAACTATGAAATAAATCTTAAGGTTGACGTGCATTTATTGTTCAATGCTCTGTCATAACTTGGAGAACTTCCTCCTGTCCGATCCAGTTTTAGCGTTAGAGACGGTGGTGATGGCCTCTACCAGGATGCTCCTTTGTTTTGGTGTCAGTGCGCGTTGGCCTGGCTGTCCAGAACCATCCGCCTCTTTCCCATCTGCTCCCCCTGGCTGATCCGTTTCCGTATTCTACTGATCCTGCCCGCGGCATGTTGTGTTTCATCTCATGCTTTAGCTAACCAGCAGGCCGTAGATGTGTTGGCCAGTTTGGTCCTCTGGTACGTGTCTGTGTGTTCAGGATCTGGGCCTGGTTTGTGCTGGTCTGTTGCAGTAGATGTGTTTAACAGGATAAAACAAGTGGATGGTTTTGTGTGAGTTTTGTCTTGATGCATGTCCAGATCGTACATGTAATCTCAGCTGTCGCCACATTTGAGCAGACAAGCTGTGGCTGATGCTTCTCTAGATGAATTTAGTTGACACATAGTGGTAATCTACTGTCTTGTTGTTCCCACCTTCTAGGCAGATGACACCTACCAACATCTGAAGAAGGACTTGGAGTATCTGGATCTAAAGGTGAGGGCAAATGTTTATTTGGTGTTTCCTCTTGTTTGAGTCCAACTCTGAACAGTCAAACCAAAACTGCTCCAAAAGAAGAGATGTTCAGGTTTTTGTGCGAGGCCGTGCATTCTCAAAGTACTTACAAGTGATCTTCTAACCCTCCACTGCTTTTAGACGTTTCTAACCAGAGCAGTTGCCCTAATGTAACTGCGGCTCTTTGTCTCTTGTGATTTTGACTCCCAGATCAGAGCTCTAGAGCCGCTGATCCTCGCAGTTCACAGTTTACTACTGCACTGCACTGCTGGGCCTCTCAGGCCTATAATGAACGTAAGCTCTATGTGTGAGTGAGTGTGTGAGTGTGTGTGTGTGCGTGCGTGCGTGTGTGTGTGTGTGCGAGCGTGCGTGCGTGCGTTTACTTGTGCTTCTCTGCCTGTGCATGTCCGTACAATGAGGAGACCCGTGGTGTCTGTGAGAGCGTGAGTTTGTGTGTTCTAGAAGGACCATCCCATCGCTGCACAGCACTGCATTCACAGCTTGACCAGCATCAAATCCCTCATCTCCATGTGACCTTTGACCTACCTCACCTCCCACCTCCCTCTTTAAATGCTGTGCTGTATTACTGGTCATGGGATGGCTCGGCAGTGCATGTGTTGTGGCTGTGGGCTGGTGGTTGAAAAGCCAGCTGCTTCTACCATCATCTCTGAAACACTGCACCTCCTTAAAGCTCATCAGCAAGGAGCTTTAATCGGTCGACCTGGTTTTGTTTCGTCTGGTTAAACTCAGAGGAACCCCAGTATTATGGTGTGTTCCTTTACAAAGATTTTACTCCTCAACAATCAGCACAACTGTTACTTCAGTTTTTTTAAGCGGAGCAAACATAGAAGGTGAGTATTTTTGTGCCGGGCTTCAAAGTCTGCATCGCCACTGTTTTGTTTATGGCAAGAACTGATTTCTTGTATGCCACAAGTCACTCATATTGTCACGTTCTCAAATGCAGAACGTTCCAAGTAGTCTGCCTCTGCTTTGTAATAGTTTACAGCTGCCCTCCGTGTTCTGCCCCTTCTTTGTTTCAGCGCCAATGTAATCTGGAATCACACACATCTCTAACACCCGGACCCATTTATGTTGCACCTTTAGGTAGCTGGAGGTCAGACTCTGAAGGAGTCAGGGAAACCTGTCAAAGCGGCAGAAAGTGATGTGGATGTAAGTATGAAATGACCATTTTAAAGTTCTCTCTGGTGAAATAACCCAAACTCATAATTCCACTGTCCTGCAGCATGTTTAAATGGATGTTTCTGATGCTTAGAAAATGTTTGATTTTGTGCTGCTCTAGAACAACAGCTGGAGTGAACAAGGCCTGTTCAATCAATCAATCAATCAATCAATCAAACTTTATTCGTAGAGCACTTTTCTTATACAAAAAATGCAGTTTACAGTACTTTACGGGTTAAAATTACCCCATATAACCCATAATCCCATCATTTCCCCATCTCACAACCCATTTCCTAAGGAACACACATACACACGAACAACAAATACACACACGCACACACACAAAACTTAAAAAACAAACATCATAAGTAAACACTAGGCCGAGTTCAGATGGGTTAGGAAACGAATGACACGCCATCAGGTGGGCCATCTGCCTCAGCAGTAGTCGATCGACGGCAGCAGCAAAGGCACCAACCCAGGGCTCCCAGGGAGGTAGGGCAGCCCAAACTGGTTTGTTCTAATTGTGGCACTAAAAGCAGAAATGCGGCGTTTTTGCTTAGAGGATGCTTCCTAGAGGTGGAAACATGTATTGCACCATTAAACCTGTCTCCCTACTTCCGTGTTTTTGACTGGAAGCAATGCCCCCCATTTGTGAAATTGTACCTCTTGCGTGCGTCACCACCTAAGCAGGCTTCACTTTATTATTTACGTAATCTTGTTCTGCACACTCAGCTTCAAAGTCTTTAAAAAAACTCACGTCTCTCTTCTGTTGAAATGTTTTATATTGACGTCTAAATTGAGGGAAAAGTTGTTTTCCCAAATCATACCAACTGTTCTGATACAATTTTGCTTTAAATATTGTTTTTAGTGTTAAATGGGTGACTGCAGTAAGCCTGCAGCAGACCTCTTCTCTTTAGCTCACTGTAACATGTCTCTTCTCATTCTGTGTGAAGTGTGAAAAACCCAGATGTGTTAGAGCAGATCCACAAACAAAAAATATCTACGTCATAGCCCCTCCTGTAGGAACAAGCTCTTCAGGTTGTTTTGACTGCTCCTTAATGTGTTTGGAGTGACCCGGTTCTGTCTCACTTCCACTGGTTGAGCTGTCAGCTCTGTGCCTGTGTCACAAGGGGTCAACACCTCCTGCCAAAAGTGAAGCCAATTCAAAAGTGACAAAAGTTGCCGTTCCCTCCTCATCCGCTAGGAGCTGTTCCAGAAAGAAGCAAGTTCCCATTGACTCCTATGTTAAAAACGTCAACTTCACAGCAGAAATAAGCATGTTTATAGTCTGGAACAGAAACCATTTTGAAAGTATGGCGGAGGATGTTTCTGAATTTCAGGAAAGAAGTGTGCATGAGAGAGAATGTCCAGTTATCCTCGTGCACTTTCTGTTTATAAGTAGCTGCCGGCCTTCCTACTAACTTCTTCCAGCAGTAATCTGAAATGAATTTCTCCAAATAGCATGCAGAACTTTAGCTTGCCAGCCTTGCGTGAAAACTTCACCAGAATGACAGTTATGTGGACCAATGGTTCAGATGATCCGCTCGGATCGGCAGCAATGACGCTTGCATGTCCTCTCCTGTTAACACTGCAGGTCAGCTAACACTGCCTGTTAGCGCCATTAGCTTTTTATACACACCTCCACAGTAGCAGACTCCAGAGACTAAAGTCTGACCCGTGGTGAGACTTTTCCCATTTTGCAAAAGCTACAGCAACACTACACCGTACAAGAAGATGACTCCGCCTTCACAAGAAGCATAAAAGAGAAAATTTAAAAAGGTCTTTCTAATCAATACCAGGTACAATTGATTATTTTATCATTAATAAACTGACAGTTATAATGAAGGAGATCAAGCAATTATTGTTTTTCCACCTATTGAACTATTCGGGAGTTGACAAGGGAACTGATAAGGATTTGGACTGATAGATAGAATCAACAGTGGCATTGATACTGATAAAACCTTTTCAGTTCCCACTTCCAATTTAGACGTAATTAAAACTTGAAGTTATGAATAATTAGGGACGTGTCCTTTTGATTAACCTGTAGCATATGAGCGGTCTGTGCTAGCGCTAGCGACTTGTCCCCCTGCTTGCTTCAAGATTCAAGATAATTTACTGTCAACGCACAGGTGTACAACAAAACTGACTCTGTGCTCACTAAACACAGCTCTCGTAAGGAGGTAGTAAAGTATAAGTAAAATTAAATAACAAGGCTAAAGTAGAAGTCTTGCACACACACACACACACACACACACACACACACACACCTTTTCTACACACAGCCAGTTTAAGGGACAAAAAAGGTAAAAGTCTAAATGTAAACATGGTAGTAAGACAAGTCTGAACTATTAACTGAAATATAAAGTGAACATAATGTAGATGTAAACAGTCACATGTTGAGGTATCAGGATTAACTAGCTTAATATAAAGGTGCTGTAGTGCACTAGTTGTCCAGCAGAAGGAAGGCCTCTGCTTTGACCTCACATTAAACGTGTTACAGCCTAGAAGACAGAGGGTAGCAGAACTGTGGTTTTCTGGCTAAAAACGCTCACCGACCTGCTTCACTTAGCTCAGTTAGCTCGTAGCTACATCAGCTCAGAGTTTGTTGGGTGTCAATCGTCCACCCTCACAGCCCCACATTTTTAGATTTTCTGGGAGTGACCAGACACATGACCCAGCCAAGATGGCGGTAGTTGGGAACACCAACTGGGCTTCAATTCAGCTCTTCAGAAACTCATGAGTGATGGTGCACAGGGTTTGTTCATTATATATAGATAGAGCTATTATAGCTTAAGAAATCATAAAATGCCTTTTAAAATATATATCTATAATATATATAACAATATATTTTAAACATGATTTAAAAAGAACTATTACTTGTATAATGTTAAAATACATACATAATAATCAGTTTTCTTTTATTGTGTAATTCTTTTCCATAAAGAAATAAAATTGACCCATTCCACGTGTAGATCCACCACTTGTTAAACAGGCTTCACTGTATAATTTCAATATTTTTATTAGCACTTAATATGTTGGGTTTCTGATGAAGGCGTTAATCCTAAAAACTCATTTTTATGGTTGAGGGCCAGACCTGATTTGATGCTAATTCTCAGGGAGACTTGAGTACAGTGTTGGGGCGTCAGCAAGAGTTGGTGTGAGGTGAGCCAAGGTGATCTGGACCTAGAAAGTACACAGTGGCCAAAAGATGGAAGAACTGAGCTTCAGGCACAATGACACAGCTTTATTTAGAAATAACTGAAAGCAAAATGTTACACAGTCTAAATAAAAACTTAGATGAACAAAACCTTTTCATATGAATTTACATAAATGCATGAGCTAATGTTAGCTAACAGACTTTAATAGAAACAGTTGTTTGTATTTATTCAATTAAAAAAACATAATATATTCACATATATTTACTATAGATTTGTCATTGTTGCTAAATTGCGTGTGTCTACATGCGATCTGAATTACTGAGTATTAATATAGTCTAATTTATCTGTAAATGTATTTATGTATTCATGCACATTTGTTTTAGGATTATTAAAGCCACTTGAGGCGAGCCAGCGTGTTTTTGAGCATGTCCTCCAATCAACAATAGGCAACAACATAAAGAAAGAACAAGATGACTGCGCTAGTAAGAACTAACAAAGGTCAAGAAACAAAAGGCAAAATAGCACGTGAACGTATGATAAAACTATTTCACCATCCCCCAAGTAAGATTAACCAAACCGAAAAGAAAACGATGAACTTTATGAACAAAAAAAGCTGCCTGTAATTGCTCACGGATAACCACTTGTACAATATTGAACCAAGAGGATAAAGATTAACAATTAGTAATTTCACGACCACATAGCTGGTCAAAAACCACTGTGTGTGTTCCTCACATATTCATAAACACAATTACTAAACAAACAAAGAGACTGACCTTAGATGTGAAGGTAACTTATTCCAGCTTTAACACCAACAGCATGTTTTCCAGACTCTGGTCATTGACTTTATCTGTGAAAATGCTGATTTGGTGAAAGGAAAATGAATTTTTCGCCTGTTGATTTGAATGCTTCTAATGGATCAGACCCACCAAGAATATTTTTCAACAGCCGCCACTGCTAGGCTCTTCTGTGATTGACATCTGTGTGTAAGCAGATGTCTAACGCTATTGGCTGATGCTGAACGGTGCTCAGTTCAAATAGCACAGAGAGCCTAAGTCTCCTCCCTTTCCGGTCGGCTCATGGATCCCTGGAAGAACGGAAAAAATGAATGCAAGTCAACGGGGCTAAAAACGCTATTTTCTAATCCACTTTGCCTTAGACCCCAGATCGCACATATGTTGTACTGCAATTTAAATGAAAAGTAAAGACGGGTGTTTCGACCACACCTGTCACGTACTTTGAGATTTATCAGCTTGTAAACGTTTGTAATTAGCACGACTACAATGGCATGTTGCATATGTGACGTCACCGCATAATCTCCTCTCTCCTACTTACCTACTTACCACATGGCCAGATTCATGGTGCTTCTTTCCTCCTGAAGGATGGATTTGAGGTTCACTGAATTTACAGCCATTTTCCCTCCGTTTTCTCTGTGTCTGGTTCGATGACGTCACTTTCGTGAAGCGCATTTGTAGTCCTGGACTTATTTTCACACAAAACCTAAAATAACGTTTCCCCCTGTTCAAAAATAAGCATGTTCTTGGTATCAAAATTTGTCTTTAAAATTCACGGACATCATATGTGAAATCCATTGCACAAAACAAGCGAATTAGAAAATAGCGTTTTTAGCCCTTGCATTTATACAGACTTGCATTCATTTTTTCGTTCTTCCGGGGACCCGTGGTCTGGAAGTAGATAGACGTGACATATAATGGGCCATTCCCATCTGCACCTGGTCGGCCCTGCCCGGATAGCTCCAGGCGGCCCCAGCCTGGCCCGGTTGATTCCACACATCCTTGCTTAGGTATGCAAGGAATGCAGTCAGAGACATTGAGTGTGTTTACATGCAGCCAGTAACCCTTTTAAAACCCGAATATTCACAATAACCCGGTTCCGCACGGCCATGTAAACACCGCCAAAAACTCGGATATGCTCATAACCGGGTTTTTAAAAACCCGGTTACTACACCTGGGGTAACCCTTTTCTAACCCGAATGTTTGGTCGTGTAAACGCATATCGGGATATCCCCATCAAAGCGTGTGTTCTGCGCATGCTCTGTTCGCAAGGAATCTTGGTCTTTTGAGTAGCGAGACGTCTTGTATGCGCCAGAACACCGGAAGTAACCAACAAGTTGGGAGCAACATGGCGAGTCGCGGCACAGCACCACACTTTTGGAGTGACGAGGTCGCTATCTCTTCCGAACTGGGAAACATGTTGTTATTTTCACGGATACCGGAACAAGAAGAACCGAAAATGACACATATTGCGTCTTGACGTAGTCCATACGTCCTGACACTACCCCAACGTCCGCATTTAAATCGGGTTATGCAAGTTAGGGGTAACTCTTTCCATTAATGCTTGTAAACGGGTTATTCTGATCAACTCAGAAACCCGAATACCGACCTTAACCCGATCATAACCCGGATATTGGCTGCATGTAAACGTAGTCATTTTCAGCTTCTAGGTAATCAGCACGATAATGAATGACAATAAATTGAGCATGCCTTAAGCCCATGTGGGCTGATTCTACCCACCATTCAGAGGCTTGCTCTAATGGAAGGTGTGAACTTTCTGACTGATAAGCCGGCTCATCAGTCAGCAGTGTTGGCCCTGGTAAGCCTGAAGCAGACCACCTCAGAAAGAGGGCTGAAAGACAGTCTCGTTGCACCCTGAAAAAAGGCAGGCCACCAAGATATGTAAGCAAGCTATGGTATCCGGCCCGGGCCGACCAGGTACAGATGGGAATGGCCTATTAGGCTCTCTGTAGGGCTCTATGGGACTGAGGGCAGGCATAGCAAAAAAACTGATTTAATTTGTCTACAAAATCCCACATAATTTGTGAGAGGGGCAAAACTCTGGATTTGTACTTTAACCCACAGAACGGAGAGCAAATACAACTCAGGAGCTCTGACTGTTGTGATGCAGTTAGAGAGAAATCTAAGTAGAACAAAGACCAAATAAAATGTGGATTATGAGGACGTGTGTTTGGGTGTTTAGCTTCACAGGATCCAGGGACTCTTAATGTGCCGATTCCTACTCATTTGGATAATCCAAAGAATTCCCTGCAGCTTTTTAGTCTTCCTGTTTAAAGTTTCCCTCAGGGTTTAACTCTAATGAAGCTGCAAAAAACTATGTCTGCGATAAAGTTCCAGCAGCAGCATTACCATGGAAACCATGTGATAAATAATGGATTTGATTAACTGCTGTGTTACTAAGACGGTTAGTTTCATTCGTATATGTTTCACATCTCTGTGTTTGTTGATCTTGTGTGTGTGTGTGTGTGTGTGTGTGTGTGTGTGTGTGTGTGTGTGTGTGTGTGTGTGTGTGTGTGTGTGTGTGTGTGTGTGTGTGAGTGTGTGAGTGTGTGAGTGTGTGAGTGTGTGTGAGTGTGCTTGTGCATGTCTAACTCACACTTTTAAAAAGGCCTTTGAAGAACACTGGTCACACCCAGAACCATGTCCCAGGGCACACTCGCTGCAGGAGCAGCCACACAGACTCATTTTAATTAAGTAAATGGGCCACTTAATTATCAAAGGTCACTGCACAGACTCACACCATCTCTGATTAATACTTGAGAGGTGATATATCTGTAGGTGCACATGGGTCCTCACGACTCCCTCTGTCTCCCCCTGCAGGTGAAGTTAAGTCGGTTATGTGAGCAGGACAAGATCCTTAAAGAGCTGGAGGCGAGGATCAGCTCCCTGAAGGACGACAAGGTGAACTCTCCATCAGACAGATCCGTGTATTTCACAGCCTGATGAATTTGCAGGAAGAAATGTTTAGAAGGATGAAGTTGTAGTGGCGCAGCAGGCAAATCATGAATGCTGGCATTTAGTGGCAGAATAACACATTTCATAAAGACGTGGTGATACACACATTCCATCAACACTTGCAGAATGTTCTGGGGAACCAGTGGAGCAGTGGTGTCCAGTCCCGGTCCTTTAGGTCCTACTTGTTTTATATGATTTTATGACCCAACACACCTGTTAGCTGATGGACGTGTTCTGTAGAAACCTGTCAGTGCTCCACTGACGCCAGTCAGGTCAGAGAAACATTTAAAACATTCAGGAGAAAGCGTGATGAAACAGTAGACTCACGCTGCCCTCTGGAGGCAACATGCTGAACAAACTCATTCATAAACCCCGATCTATATATAATGTCTCTGTTTTATCCCCCATTGCATCCGGTTGCTTTAGGACAAGCTGGAGAGAGTTCTGGACATGTCCCACCAGCAGATGGAGCAGTACCAGGAGCAGCCCACTCACGTCCATAAAATCGCCTATCAGCAGAGGCTGCTGCAGGAGGATCTGGTGTCTGTCAGGGCCCAAATGTCTCAACTCTCCACGGTATCTATCTGTGATTCTGTTCAAAGTACTCACCCACCTTCTCATCACACAGATGTAGAAGACTTTATAAAACATGCATGTTAAAATGTCCTGCCTCAGCATCCCAGACATTTGTTAAGAATCTGGAGGTCTACATGTGCCAGGATGGTTTTACTCTGCAAAAAGAATAGTTAGTGCTTCAGAGTAACCATTAAATCAGTGTTGCCCCTAGGCGTCAACGTGATCTGGTTGAATAATGGATTGTGCACCATGATGTTTGTGGTAATTTCTCATCAGGAAATAAGATGCATTATAACACTGAGCTGGGCAGAACACCCACAGCCTTCAGCACCAAGAACAGAAGGGGACTGGGTGTTTAAAGTATTAGTGAAAAAAACAAAAAACATAGTTTGTCCCCCGTGTGCGTGTGTGCGTGCGTGCGTGTGTGTGTGTGTGTGTGTGTGTGTGTGTGTGTGTGTGTGTGCGTGTGCGTGTGTGTGTGTGTGTGTGTGTGTGTGTGTGTGTGTGTGTGTGTGTGTGTTGCTCTGCAGGAAATGGCACATGCCTGGGAGGAGTACAATAGGCTGGAGATGTCAGTGGAGCAGCTGAGGACAGTCCTTCAGGCACACATGAACCACAGCGACACCCCTCAGGTGAGATCTGCCTATTTGACAGAAATGATCTTAAACAAACAAAACACATGACTTCTAACATTTGTTTAAACGTCCTTTTCTGCAGCCAGAAAAGACTGAGATGAAGCGAGAGCTGTGGAGGATTGAGGACGTCATGGCTGGACTCAGTACCAGCAAAGCTAATTACAAGATCACTATTGACTCCATTCAGAACCCAGGTGGGGCTCATGTTTACTCAACACCTCCTTCATTGTTGTCCTGAAGTCTAACACTTTTATCTCTGGTATTTAAAGCTCTAACTTGGTTTTTTTCACCCTTTATGTGAGTGTAAATTCACTTTATTAAACTTGATTTTGCTGGATTCACACACATGTCTAGACAGGAAATTAGTGCCTTCGCTGTCAGAGCCAACAGTGCCTTCCCTCAGCTCAGAGGTCCAGCCTCCTCCTCGCAGCTCTGTTTCCAGCATCCTCTCCCACACCAGCACTGTGCCAAGCTTGGTGAGTGTCACCTCACTGCTGGAGCTCATTCAAATTCTATTCAGTTCAAAGATACTTCATTAATCCCAGAGGGAAATTAGAGTTTCAGTACACACAATTCTGAGATCGGGACATGAATTGGTGACTGCGGTCATTCGCATCCCGAGTCGCGGTACCTTCATAAACAAGCTCTGATGGACCTGTGATGGTCCATCAGAGCTTTTCTGATCCTGAAACCTCCCTGACTCTGCTGCTGAACAGATGGAGGACAATGCTCCACCCAGACCACCTCTGCCACGCCTCTATGACTACGAGGAGATACCACCGGTGGTGCCGCCCCTCCCCAGAGAGGCTTCAGTCATCCGTCACACGTCAGTGCGAGGGCTCAAGCGCCAGTCTGACGGACGGAGGAGGGACAGGGAAGGTGGGCAGTATGTAACCAATGGAGACAGTAAGGTATGCTGTAGTTTTCCTGTCTGGAGAAACCTGGTGTCTGTGCAGGATTAGGCATTAATGTAGAGATTCAGTGTTTGTTTAAACATCAGCTTCCTGTGAATCCTCCAGACTGACCTGAGGTCCTACCTGAGTGAACCAGAACTGCCAGGAAGCAGCCACCAGAACACAGGCATTGATGCTGACTACCAGGATTACCCAAGTAAAGGTTAAGTCCATGTGCTGCAACAGCAAAGTAACTCGGGTTTCTTGCTAATGTAACTCGGGTTTTTTGCTAAAGTAACTCGGGTTTTTGCTAAAGTAACTCAGGTTTTTACTAAAGTAACGCAGGTTTTAGCTAAAGTAACTCAGGTTTTAGCTAAAGTAACTCAGGTTTTTACCAAAGGAACTCAGGTTTTAGCTAAAGTAACTCAGGTTTTAGCTAAAGTAACTCGGGTTTTTGCTAAAGTAACTCGGGTTTTTGCTAAAGTAACTCGGGTTTTTACTAAAGTAACGCAGGTTTTTACTAAAGTAATGCAGGTTTTAGCTAAAGTAACTCAGGTTTTAGCTAAAGTAACTCAGGTTTTTACCAAAGGAACTCAGGTTTTTACCAAAGGAACTCAGGTTTTAGCTAAAGTAACGCAGGTTTTAGCTAAAGTAACTCAGGTTTTAGCTAAAGTAACTCAGGTTTTTACCAAAGGAACTCAGGTTTTAGCTAAAGTAACGCAGGTTTTAGCTAAAGTAACTCAGGTTTTAGCTAAAGTAACTCGGGTTTTAGCTAAAGTAACTCAGGTTTTTACCAAAGGAACTCAGGTTTTAGCTGAAGTAACTCAGGTTTTTGCTAAAGTAACTCAGGTTTAGTAACTCAGGTTTTAGCTAAAGTAACTCAGGTCTTTATTAAAGTAACTCAGGTTTTTGCTAAAGTAACTCAGGTTTTAGCTAAAGTAACTCAGGTTTTAGCTAATGTAACTCAGGTTTTTACTAAAGTAACTCAGGTTTTAGCTAAAGTAACTCAGGTTTTAGCTAAAGTAACTCAGGTTTTCGCTAAAGTAACTCAGGTTTTTACTAAAGTAACTCAGGTTTTTACCAAAGTAACTCAGGTTTTAGCTAAAGTAACTCAGGTTTTAGCTAAAGTAACTCAGGTTTTTGCTAAAGTAACTCAGGTTTAGTAACTCAGGTTTAAGCTAAAGTAACTCAGGTGTTTACTAAAATAACGCAGGTTTTAGCTAAAGTAACTCAGGTTTTAGCTAAAGTAACTCATGGTTTTGCTAAAGTAACTCAGGGTTTTGCTAAAGTAGCTCAGGTTTAGTAACTCAGGTTTAAGCTAAAGTAACTCAGGTTTTTGCTAAAGTAACTCAGGTTTTTACTAAAGTAACTCAGGTTTTTACCAAAGTAACTCAGGTTTTAGCTAAAGTAACTCAGGTTTTAGCTAAAGTAACTCAGGTTTTAGCTAAAGTAACTCAGGTTTTTACTAAAGTAACTCAGGTTTTTACTAAAGTAACTCAGGTTTTAGCTAAAGTAACTCAGGTTTTAGCTAAAGTAACTCAGGGTTTTGCGAAAGTAACTCAGGCTTAGTAACTCAGGTTTTAGTAACTTGGGTTTTTACTAAAGTAACTCAGTGTTTTGCTAAAGTAACAGGTTTAGTAACTCAGGTTTTAGCAACTCAGGTTTTTACTAAAGTAACTCAGGTTTTTGCTAAAGTAACTCAGGTTTTAGCTAAAGTAACTCAGATTTTTTCTAAATTAAATGAGGTATTTGGTAAAGCTTCTAATTTGTAAGCCAAATTGGCTCAAGTTTTAGCTAAGTTAATTTCAGAATCTTGCAGAAATTTATTTTTTTTCTCTTGCAAACGTGTTTGTTTGACTTTGAGTTGTTTTAGTTTAAGCCTACTAAAATCACCACCTTCACTAAACTCTAATGGTTCCTGTCATAATCAACTATGTCAATCAGGCACTGGACCTCTGCTGAAACAGTCCAACACCATCTCGTCCTTCGTCACCCTAAGGAGAGGTCCTGGCAGCTCTGCAGCAAAGGTGAGAGAGAACTACAGAGTTATCAGCTGGAAAATTCTAGATAAAACTACTGTTATCTAATTCCTCATCGTCGTCGTCTTCCTCCGCTTATCCGGGTCCGGGTCGCGGGGGCAGCATCCCAACTAGGGAGCTCCAGACCGTCCTCTCCTTGGCCTTCTCTACCAGCTCCTCCGGCAGGACCCCAAGGCGTTCCTGGACCAGATTGGAGATGTAACCTCTCCAACATGTCCTGGGTTGACCCGGGGGACCTCCTGCCGGCAGGACATGCCCGAAACACCTCCCCAGGGAGGCGTCCAGGAGGCATCCTGACCAGATGCCCAAACCACCTCAACTGGCTCCTCTCGATGTGGAGGAGCAGCAAATCTACTCAGAGCCCCTCCCGGATGACCGAGCTTCTCACCCTATCTCCAAGGGAGAGCCCAGCCACTCTTTGGAGAAAACTCATTTCGGCCGCTTGTATCCGCGATCTCGTTCTTTCGGTCATTATCCAAAGCTCATGACCATAGGTGAGGATTGGGACGTAGATCGACCGGTAAATCGAGAGCCTGGCTTTCTGGCTCAGCTCCCTCTTCACCACGACAGATCGGCTCAGCGTCCGCATCACTGCAGACGCCGAACCAATCCGCCTGTCGATCTCCCGATGCCTCCTACCCTCACTCGTGAACAAGACCCCGAGATACTTAAACTCCTCCACTTGAGGTAGGACCTCTCCCCTGACCCGGAGTTGGCAAGCCACCCTTTTCCGGTCGAGAACCATGGTCTCAGATTTGGAGGTGCTGATCCTCATCTCAGCCGCTTCACACTCAGCCACGAACCTACCCAGCAAGAGCTGAAGGTCAGAGCTGGATGAAGCTAGGAGGACCACATCATCCACAAAAAGCAGAGACGAGGTTCTCCTGCCACCAAACTCGACACACTCCACACCACGGCTGCGCCCTAGAAATACTGTCCATAAAGGTTATAAACAGAACCGGTGACAAAGGGCAGCCCTGGCGGAGTCCAACCCTCACCGAGAACAGATCTGACTTACTACCGGCTATGCAGACCAAACTCACGCTCCTCTGGTAAAGGGACTGAATGGCCCTTAACAGAAAGCCACCCACCCCATACTCCTGGAGCGTCCCCCACAGGGTGCCCCTGGGGACACGGTCATAATCCTTCTCCAAATCCACAAAACACATGTGGATTGGTTGGGCAAACTCCCGTGCCCCCTCCATCACCCTTGCAAGAGTATAGAGCTGGTCCACAGTTCCACGGCCAGGACGAAAACCACATTGCTCCTCCTCAATCTGAGATTCAACTATCGATCGGACCCTCCTCTCCAGTACCTTGGAGTAGACCTTTCCAGGGAGGCTGAGGAGTGTGATCCCCCTATAGTTGGAACACACCCTCAGGTCACCCTTCTTAAAGATGGGGACCACCACTCCGGTCTGCCTCTCCACAGGAACTGCCCCCGATGACCACACAATGTTACAGAGACGTGTCAATTCCTGTGCATTCACCCCCAAAATTCAAAAAACTGATTTTTGAATTAACGAGATAATTCAGAGGCAGAGCTTCTTTATTTTATTGTTAGAGGTGAATGCAATACGCTTCCATACTTTCCAACTACTTCTGTGTTAATTCCTTTAGTCTTAGTGTATTGTCTCATATACAGGTGCTGGCCAGTAAATTAGAATATCATCAAAAGGTTGAAAATATTTCAGTAATTCCATTCAAAACGTGAAACTTGTACATTATATTCATGCAATGCACACAGACCAATGTATTTCCAATGTTCATTACATTTAAATTTGATATTCATAAGTGACAACTAATGAAAACTCCAAATTTGGTATCTCAAAAAATTAGAATATTCTGAAAAGGCTGAATATAGAAGACACCTGCTGCCACTCTAATCAGCTGATTTACTCAAAACACCTGCAAAGGCCTTTAAAAGGTCCCTCAGTCTTGTTTTGAAGGCACCACAATCATGGGAAAGACTTCTGACTTAACAGCTGTCCAAAAGACAATCATTGACACCTTGCACAAGGAGGGCAAGACACAAAAGGTGATTGCTAAAGAAGCTGGCCGTTCGCAGAGCTCTGTGTCCAAGCACATTAACAGACAGGCGAAGGGACGGAAAAAATGTGGTAGAAAAAAGTGTACAAGCTCTAGGGATAACCGCACCCTGCAGAGAATTGTGACGACAAACCCATTCAAAAATGTGGGGGAGATCCACAAAGAGTGGACTGCAGCTGGAGTCAGCGCTTCAAGAACCACCACGAGGAGACTCATGAAAGACATGGGATTCAGGTGTCGCATTCCGTGTGTCAAGCCACTCTTGAACAAGAAACAGCGCAAGAAGCGTCTCGCCTGGGCCAAGGACAAAAAGGACTGGACTGATGCTGAGTGGTCCAAAGTTATGTTTTCTGATGAAAGCAAGTTCTGCATTTCCTTTGGAAATCAAGGACCCAGAGTCTGGAGGAAGAGCGGAGAAGCACAGAATCCACGTTGCATGAGGTCCAGTGTAAAGTTTCCACCGTCAGTGATGGTGTGGGGTGCCATGTCATCTGCCGGTGTTGGCCCACTCTGTTTCCTGAGGTCCAGGGTCAATGCAGCCGTCTACCAGGAAGTTTTAGAGCACTTCATGCTTCCTGCTGCTGACCAACTTTATGGGGATGCAGACTTCACCTTTCAACAGGACTTGGCACCTGCACACAGTGCCAAAACCACCAGCACCTGGTTCAAGGACCATGGTATCCCTGTCCTTGATTGGCCAGCAAACTTGCCTGACCTTAACCCCATAGAAAATCTATGGGGTATTGTGAAGCGGAGGATGCAATACGCTAGACCCAACAATGCAGAGGAGCTGAAGACGACTATCAGAGCAACCTGGGCTCTCATAACACCTGAGCAGTGCCACAGACTGATCGAGTCCATGCCACGCCGCATTACTGCAGTTATTGAGGCAAAAGGAGCCCCGACTAAGTATTGAGTGCTATACATGCACATTCTTTTCATGTTCATTCTTTTCAGTTGGCCAACATTAGAGAAACAAACATTTTTTCATTGGCCTTTGGAATATTCTAATTTTCTGAGATACCAGATTTGATGTTTTCATTGGTTGTCACCTATAAATATCAAAATTAAACGTAATAAACATCGGAAATACATTGGTCTGTGTGCATTGCATGAATATAATGTACAAGTTTCACGTTTTGAATGGAATTACTGAAATATTTTCAACCTTTTGATGATATTCTATTTTACTGGCCAGCACCTGTAATTACATTACTGATTTAAAAACAGATTCAGCATCTTTTGCTGACAAAAGTCAGTTTTGTGCCTCAGTCTAATTTTCTAAATCGTGGTCAAGAGCTCTGCAAACCAAACAGCTTCTCAGCTCTAAGCTGGAGTTGCTGGCTTACATCTAAATGAGGGCTCATGTGCATTTAGACCTGCTAATGTTCATGTTTACTGCTGTGGCAAAAGTCTTCTGACTCTCAAAAAGCTGTCTGCATTGTTTGCAACAAAAGTTAAATGTTTCTCACATCCTGGGAGCTGATAATATTTGTGTCAGGAGGAGAAACAGGAAGCGGAGCAATCTGCTGTATTACTGCCTTCAAAATGTAAAAATCATCTCTGATGTGATGCTGAGGAGGAGCAGAAAGCTGCTGCTGCACATGCTTAGTGAATCTGGGCCTCGGTCTTTAGTCATCATACGGTATTAATGTTCTTTAAGGGCACTTGTTGTAGTGTTCCATGTTGAGACCTTTCACATCTTTGTCTACGCAGGAGAGACCCAAGAGTGCCTTTGAGCGTCTTTCATCACCTACTGAGGTCCCGAGCAGCCAGCCCCGAGGCCGGATGACCGCAGAGGAGCAACTGGAGCGGATGAAGCGCCACCAGAAGGCGCTGGTTCGTGAACGCAAGAGGAACCTCAGCCAGGGCGAGCGCTCTAGCTCGGGCCTGTCCACCTCCTCCCCCAGGCTGCCCTCCAGCCCATCCGACCCTTCCTCCTCCGTACGTTACCCCTCACTCCAGCGCAGCAACAGCAGACACAGGGAGCACCACCACCAGTGCTGCTACACCACGCTTCAGCCCCCAGCCACATAATAATCCAGAGATAATCCTAACTCAATAGTTCTCACTGTCTCCTGTAACCAGTGGTTCTGATGGTTGCTGCTGGCACTAGCGTGCTAAAAGACAGGTCTGACGAAAGCATCCCAGAGGACTGGGGAAAACTCGGCTAGGTTCAGTGGCTCCTTGGTTTATTTCTGTTGAGGCTTCTGGAGTTCCTGATGATTATATCACGACTGCCCCCCGTTGTGGGACCTCACTGACACAATCTGAATGTAAACCCAGAAAGAAGATAAAGAATGGTTAGACATCACTTCTTGCTTCTAATCAACAGGAAGTAGAGAGAAGAACCTGTCTATGTACATCTACATACTGTATGTACACTTTAATTTATTACCGGAAGGATATTTTCAGTACAGTATAGTTCTATTTTGTATAGATTTGGGATAGAGATCCTGTAAAAGAGTGAGATGACTTTAGGATGAGTGAGTTTTCAGGTTGACCACGTGAAGAAAGGGGCAAACCCAGCAGCACAAATCATGATCACACCTCCCCCCTGCTTTCTTCTTCAAATCAAATCCAAGTGCCTTCTTTTGTCTTTTTGCCTTTATCCCAAATTTAGCTCCTCAATCTGAATTTTTCTCAATCATCGTTTGTTAAATGCATGAGTCTTCACTTTAGAGTCAGGTATGAGTGACGTGTGCAGGAGTCGGCTTTAATGTGGACTCACTGACATTTTAACCACACTAAAACTAGCTTAGGGCTAGCTGCGCCCTTTGTTTTCAGTGAGATATGCTAGCCATGCTAACATACATCAGACTGGTGTAATTAACACTTGTTGCTGTGAGTTTACCTACAGTCTGACAATGTTCCTCCATCACAGTGAGCAGTAGTTTGTCACGTCCTTGTTTCCATGTTTACACCAAACTGACTCAAGCAGCCTTTATGTTTATTCTTCAGAAAGACATCGACGCGTTTAAAGGTTAGACAAGAAGCCGTACTCACATCAGGGTACATCTAAGTGGCCTATACTGTGCTGCTTTTTTATGCATCAAAAATGTACAGCTGCAATGAACTAGGCTGAAATGCAATAAGACGAGAGTAAACAGGGAGTGGACAGCTCTGTCATCAGAGAGCTGAGTAAGGTCATGTGGATGCAATACGAAGCCAAAACCAACCGGTATTCACTTTAAACAGTAAAGACAAACTATTAAAAGGATATATAATATAGAAGAACTCCATGAAATAAATGTTTGCAGTATTTTACAAGCTGAAGATGTTTAAGTTTAGCTCTTTCATGCCACCGCTCTCCCCTCCTTGTTTAGTATTTATCTCCATCTTTTTAGAGTAGGGTACGGTAAATCAGAAACAGCATCAGAAGGTACAGATGTAGTGAACTGCTAATAGCCACCTAATTCTGTGTAACTGAGAAGCAATGAACAACTCTCCCCCTTTTCTTTTCTATCATGTAGAGATTTGCACTTAATAAAGAGTTTCTTGCTTCTGAACCTCCTCCTGCCTCCTGAATCTGGTGGGGGGTTTAATGGATGTTCTGCATGTTTTTTTCTCTCTCTGTTCGTTTCTCTGTGTGAAACCTCGTCTCCCGAGCACAACGAGGCATGAGGTGCAACGTTTCTCAGAGCATGTGAACACGCCGACAGGTCAGACTCTGCAGGGCTGCAGGAATGGGGAGGATGCATGCATGGATTTGATGCTCCTTGGATAATTGCTCACAAGTACCACTCACCACACAGACTCACAAACATGCACCAAAATGGCCTTAGCAACAGGAGTGCGCCTTTCTATGGTCATAGGCAGTGTTCAGCAACAGCTTATGTTTAGGTTGATTTAAATGTATTTAAAATTTTGTCTCTTCACGTCAGATAAGCAATAGTCAGATAATTCATAATTTTATAAAGCCTGTTTATTCTGTAATTACACGATTAATGAACACTTTCTTAAAATATTTCCTTTTAATTATATGGTGATAATAAATGTGGCTTTTTAAACTGAAGGTCTTAGATCCTCCACTAGAGGGCAGACAACTGCAGGGTTCTGAGGAAAGTACTGACCATACAGTACTTATCAGAGTTAAAACATATCTGACTAGTCTTTGCTTAAAAAAAAAAAAAAATATATATATATATATATATATATATATATATATATATATATACACTAAATATACACACACACATTGTCCTTGAGATGTAAAATGAGACAGAAGAAGTCTATCCCTGTGGCTGCAGGGGTAATCTGAACTTCTGCTCCCCTGCAGGTGTTTGACTGGCAAGAGGAGCGACCTGGAGCAGAAGGTCAGAGTGATGAAGGATTCGGTCAAGTCACAGAGAGGGGGAGGACCCAGTCAGACGAGTGGATGATGGTAACGGCCAGACGAGTTAGAGAGCTAGACCTGGAACCTCTGGACTACGACCTGGACATCAGTCGAGAGGTACACCTTCTCACTGTTCTGACTTTTAATCTGTTGACCTCCAGGTCGTCTGGGGGAGAATGAGTCAGAGCTGGTTTAAATGAGACGGTTTGTTCTACACGCAGCTGTCCAAACCTGAAAAGGTTCTCATCCCAGAGCGGTACATAGAGTCTGATCCAGAGGAACCTCTAAGTCCCGAGGAGGTGGAGGAGCGCTCCCGTCGAGCCGAGCGCATCAAGAACCTTCTAGCTAAATCCAGGTACTCAGACAGGACCCTGGGCTCAGTCCGATAGACCCTGAAATGGGCTGTTTATCACTGTGTGTGTGTGTGTGTCCTCCTACAGTGTTCAGATCATGCAGCCGTCAGCACCACCTGATTTCACTGAGCTAGACTCGGCTCTGCAGCAGCAAGAGAGAATCATGAGTGTGTCCCACGCTCTGGCCTCAGAGGCGTCACGCAAGAGCAAACTGGTGGCAGGTCAGTTCAGAACCACGTGGACTTTGTGAGGGGGGGGGGGTCGTTATTGGGGTGCAACAATTTCAAAAGGGTGGCCATGCCCCCCTTCCTATTTAATGTTGGCCAGTGTAGTTTTATAGTTTAATTCAATCTGTAATCAAATTACACGTTCGTGTGTGTGTGTGTGTGTGTGTGTTTCTAATCTGCATCATGTTTTTGATCCGTCCCCAGCTAAAGCTGTTGCCGACCACTGGTCCACAGGATCTCAGGAGGAACTCTGAACGTTGGAAGAATCTGATTCACTCACAGAAAATCACTTTAGTTTTACTGATAAAGACAAAAATATGTTTTAACAGATGTTTTATAAATCCTTGCACCATGTTTTCTCACATTTCATACTGAATAATGAGTGATTACTTATTTTTCTCTAACATGCACTTACCTGCTCTACAGTTTGGTTTGTGTTATTAATATGAAACAAAGTAAGAATGTTTGGAGATATTTATTAATATATTATCCTGTTAACTGAACCGAGATGATTCTGCATTGTTTTTAACACGTTCACATACCACTGCTGTTCATTCACTCTGAATCATTTTCTTAGAAAACAAACTTAAGTTGAAGACACTGAAAATAAACATTAAGAACTAACTGATTTGTTTTCTGTTTAATTGAACTGTTTTGGGGGTTTCTTTAAATTAAATGAACAGTATTTTTTAAAAAGGGGATTTTTATTCTATATATTAAAAAACTATCGTTCATTTAGAGTTTCTGGTGATTTTGGTCATGCCCTTGTGATCAAAGGGGTTTGAGGTTTCAAGAGAAGTGAAGCTAAAACATGACAGAAGAAACCAGAATACCACTTTGATCTTTAGTGGGTGGAAGCTAGATGCATTTTAAAAACGTCCTTTAGAACGGTGGTAATATTACCACAACGCAGGACTTGTGAACGCACATCACTCGCTGGTGCAGCATTTCTACTGAACTTAACTACGGTACAAAGTTAATTTATTTCAATAATTCAGCCTAAAGGTGTGACTAACATGAGATAACAATTAGAAGCAAAGCCAGATATTTCAGGCCTTTGTTATAATTGTGGCTTACAGCTCATGGAAACCTCAGACGACTAGAACATAGTGAAAAGGTTCAGCATTCTAGACTCAAAATGCCACGCTCTAATTAGCAAACGAATCCAGAACACCAGCAAAGGGTCTGTGAGCCTTTAGATGGTCTCTCAGTCCAAGTTGGATTACAGAAAATAAACGGACTTGCATCATAATCAAACATTCCCAGTTTCACCTGTATTTAGTTTCATCTGCAACATTCAGATGGTCAGGTCAGGATTTGGTGTCACCAACATCAGAGCATGGATCCACCCTGGCTTCGGGTTGCTGCTGGTGATGGAACGTTCTGGTCCCTCTGGACCCCTCAGCACCACCTGAGGCTGGTTTATGCCCCACAGCCTACCTGAGCATTGTTGCTGACCATGTCCATCTCTTGGACCCATCTTCTGATGGTTACTTCCAGCAGGATCATGCACCATGTAATAATGGGTCAGGTGTTCAGAGCAGGGCAGACATCCATCCATCCATCCATTTTCATCCGCTTATCCGGAGTCGGGTCATGGGGGCAGTAGCCTAAGGCGAGAGGCCCAGACTTCCCTCTCCCCAGCCACTTGGGCCAGCTCCTCTGGGGGAATCCCAAGGCGTTCCCTGGCCAGGTGAGAGACATAGCCCCTCCACCGTGTCCTGGGTCTTCCTTTAGGTCTCCTCCCGGTTGGACGTGCCCGGAACACCTCACCAGGGAGGCGTCCGGGAGGCATCCTGACCAGATGCCCGAGCCACCTCAACTGGCTCCTCTCGATGTGGAGGAGCAGCGGGTCTACTCCGAGCCCCTCTTGAATGACCGAGCTTCTCACCCTATCTCTAAGGGAGAGCCCAGCCACTCTTTGGAGAAAACTCATTTCGGCCGCTTGTATCTGCGATCTCGTTCTTTCGGTCACTACCCAAAGCTCATGACCATAGGTGAGGGTAGGAACGTAGATCGACCAGTAAATCGAGAGCTTCGCCTTCTGACTCCGCTCTCTCTGAGAGCGCAGGGCAGACATATTAATTATAAATAGGAAGTTTTGGATTCTGATCCCAGATACATTCATAAAGCTGTTTTGTTGTTGAGAGATGAGTTTGTTACTTTCATGATGAATTATTATTAAAAACCATTCTGTATGGTCAGTAACAGAAGTATAGATAACAGCCCTCTGTACTATGGGATTTAGCTTGTTTGAATTAAAGACTGGTTATCAGTAACACCTCAGATAAACACCCCTCATCCTTCTCACATCTGGCCAGAATAGTGAGTCTGCTGGACTGAACGCACAACAACCGCTCAAGAGTTTCATCAGCAACCATCTGAACTCCTTTTTATTGGTTTTGAAATGAAGTTACAAAACTCACGTCTACACACATGCTGGACGGCAGCTAATCCGGTCTCGTGTGGAAAAGCCTCCAGGCAGAATCAGTGACCGTTAAAATGTTCCGCCTGAATAAAAAAACACTACTTCTGCCATTTTAACACTGCTTTACAACACATGATCATGAACAAAAGAAAGGTTGCCACCCAAACACCTCATTCTCCCACAGCAGTATCCACCTGGACAAGTTCTGGAGAATGTCCTGATGTGAGAGTAAAACACTTCCCTCTGCTGTTTCCCGACACCTCGACCTACAAAGGTTTTACAAAAGCCACCTTATGATCGTGTTTGTGCTCCTCGTCTGAGCCGTGCTTTCTATGTTCTGGTGTCTTTTCTGTGGGACTGTGATGGGGGTGTTTGTCCTGAGCTTCTGTGGGACATTCTTCACCTCTGGACTTCTCGGGCTCAGTGACGTCTGTCTGACCGTCCACAGCTGGGACGTTCAAGGACTCTGGCTGTGGTTCGGGCTGTGAAAGAAAAGCAGGAGGATCAGTTTCTCTGCTAGAGCTCTCACCACGAGACTGCTATCCATGTGACACCGCTGAGGCTTCAGCCATCAAATGCTTTAGTCATCAAGTACACATACGTAGAGATTAGAGGTGTAGCAAGACCCATGTTCAGATTCTTCGGTACGGACAGACGCATACAGAGTTCACACAGACTGGTGCTCAGTTGGGCTTCCTGGTTAAATAATGATAACTGCTAACAGATCTGGGCCCTCACTTGTCAGACGTTCGTTGAAACCGTCCTACATTCCCTCGTACGACTGAAATCTAGAATGCGTGTACATCTAAAGGTTGATTTGTGAAACGTGTGGCAGCCTCTCCTACGCAATCATCTGATGATGAATCCCACCTGTGCGTACCCAGGTGCTCGTGTCCGTTCGTCATCATTTACATACAGAAACGCTCTGGTAAATCTCCCAATAACACACATCAGCCATGACATCATACCAGATTCCCGTCGGTCACACGTGTCTTTTATTGGTTTTAACACCAATTATGCAAAAAAAGCCATTTTTCCACTGACAAAATGACTAAACCTGGATAAATAAAATTTGTGGAAGAGAAACACGTTTGGATGACGGAGACATTCGGTGTGGCGCGTCGACATTCTGCCACTAGACGCTGTGCGTACGCACGGTCAGAGATGTTCTTAAAATTAGGAACGTTTCTACACACAAGTACAAAATGATAAATACCACACGATGCATAGAATTGTTCCTACGCACGAATTACACACAGACCTGTGCGTAAGTATGTTTGATGAATGAGGCCCGTCCCTTCAGCAGACCACGTGGACACATGAATATTACCATCACACATCACGAAGGCTGGATGAACCTGAACAAGACCACCAGCTGGACTTATAATATTAATACACAGCATTACTGTACGTTAAAAGGAAAATTCTTAAACTTGTATTTATTTATAACATATTTTTGTATTTTACACATTTTTATGTTGTCTGAATATTTTGTTGGAGAATTTAATGAAAGTAAAGTTTTATTTGAAATGTCATTAAAACCAATTTTCCCCCTTTTGTTCCGAACCGTGATCATAAGAGTGCTGCTACACCCTTATTAGATAAACATGTGCTACACCTGCTGTACCAAGTTATCTCTCTCTCTCTCTCTCTCTCTCTCTTCTGCGAGCACACCTAAAACAACTTATTTATTTGGGCGAGCATTTATTTATTAGAAACCCATGTGTCGTTGAGTATGCCTCAGGCCAAAACATCACGCTGTTGGTTAGTCTCTTAAAGCAGTTGTGTTATTGATAAAGTCTGTGGTGGATTTGAAGAGCTGACCTAAAATAAACCAGAATCTCCTCGTTTGGTCCGACTGGCAACGGCCGTTTTCTTTAATAATCCAGAACTTAGTTTCTGTTCTCGTGTTCAGCCTCATCTACATGACATCACAGGGAACCAGAAGTCCAACTTCTTGTGATTCTTTTAGTAAGAATTTGTAAACATCAGTAAAATGGACTCATTTTCATCACGACACCGACTCTGTGCCTAAAGAAAACTCCACATAAAGCTTTTCATTACATGAAGCCGGAAGTTTCAGGACTCTGGTTTTTATTGATCTCGTAGGCGTGTTAACAGGAAGTACTGAGTTAACCAGAAAAACACGTGTAAAGCTGGTAAAACTGCACCAGTAACGTTTTACTCAAGTGAACTTCATTGTTCATTGTTCCACTCATGGGTGTTTGAGCCCACTTTGGAGGTGCTGAAGCACGCTAAATCAACTCCCAAGACCCTGTAAAATCAGAGAATGAAATGCGCATATTTTTACTGTATGATTTTTAAAGACACTTGTAAAATATTAAAAGCATACAGTGCTTGCTCTTTCCCCCGCCTCAATAGTGGTTTGATCTTGTTCACCTTTCCCAGAGTTGAGCTCCAAGCCTCTGTGTGCCACCCTCCTGAGTTAAGGGAGACCAGACTTCCCGTATACCGTAAATCCTCTAATACAGGCCTGGGCCTGTATTTGACTCAAGCTCATCAAGCTCCAGGCCTTTATTGGAAGGAGGACCAGAATCAGAGGGAGGCCTCAATTTCTATTTGAGCAAAATGAACTAATGGTTTGCTGGAGTTTTTGACAATTAAAATTGCGCCCACATTTTCAAAGTTAAACACATTTCTTTTAACAACGGTAGTTTCCGCTTCAGCCCTCTCCCCCCCCCCCTGCACAGCGGCTGCAAGCTCACTGATGCGCCTGCAGCCTCTCAGAGTTCCTGCTGCTCTAAACATTAAAATAATTATTTCGTTTTCTGTTCCTCACTTCTGATTACCTTCAATGGTGTCTGTTTGTTGCAACCACCAGGTACAAAAACTAACTTGTTTTTATTTGACTATTTTTCTGTCCTGTCTGTTTATTATCTTCCTGCATCTCCTCTCAATCCTAAAGAAAAACTGCTACCTGGGTTCATATATATTCACCTTATGAGTTACCTTTGAACTGCAGTTCTAAAAGATCTACCGACCACAAAAACAGCGGAGTGCGAGCTGCTCAGGTACGTCACCAAGGACAAAACCGGTGATGCGCCCCGATCCACAGCAGTGAATCGCATCAGGCACAAATAAAAGAATAAAAGACAGAAAACATCAACAGGAAATGAGCCGACATGAACGACCGCGTGTTAAATTGGTTTTTGAGGTGGAAACACCTGATTTGATAATGTTACTGTGGCCGTGCTCAGGACGCAGATGTCCGGAGCGCGTCAACAATCAGAGCGTTGCATGCGCAAGCTGGTTAAGGTTAGGATGGGGGTGAGGGGAAGGTTAAATTGCAAGAGGGTAAACGTCACAATTTGGTTAAATGTCCATTTTACGGCGGGTGTCAGTACCGACGCTCTGGCACAGCGCGTTGCCTCCCGATGCACAGGAGCTTGTCACCTGCTGACAGCAGGCTGCTGTCTTTTCCGTGGACTGCATCATTCCGGTCATTATCACGTGACAGCGACTAGTCGATGACAGGCATAAAAAGTCACTATAGAGCAGTGAAGTCGACTAGTGACTAGTTCATACAACCCCTGCTACTGCTCCCCAGAGTGTTCTGCAGCATAATCAGCACGTTCTCTTTGAACTTGATATCAAATTTTCACCTCCTCTTCGTCTCCGCACGGTTAAAGTTACCCTCGCGGTCTATCACTGGCAAATCAAAAGTGAGACGGATGACACAACCGCCCCCCGTACTTGCTTGTTACCACATTCCACCTGGCCACAATAAAAAATCGGCCATTATTCACCTCCGCCGACTCCGACACCGGCCAAAATACGATACCCGGCCATTAATTAAATACATGCTAATATTAGAGGATTTACGGTATTAAAACAATAGCTCTCTGTTTCCTGTTTAAATCTTACTGCTTGTGAGGAGAAAGCAGTGGCTGTCAATCCAGTAAGGGGGTAGGATATAGATATTAGTGGAAAATTAGGTAAATACACATAAATAAATGCAAACATTTTGCTGGTACTTGCCGTGGCAATTCCAACCAAAGTGTCACTCCCTGAGCGTCTTTAATCTGCCCTTATTATAAAACTAGAACAGCATCAGACCTGGACTAGCTCATTTCTTCCTTAAACACCTCAACCAGTATCACCAACTCCCTTCCCCGAGGGCCACTATCTAGCATGTTTTAGTTGTTTCCCTAATCCAACATATGATTCACCTGTTCAGTAGCTCATCTAGCTCTGCAGAGGCCTGCTAATCACCCGCTGATTCAAATCAGGTGTGTTGACAGGAAAACAGCAAAACATGTTGGATACTGGCCCTCGGGGAAGGGAGTTGGGGATCACTCACCCAGAGCCTTTGAACCTGGACTAGATAATTGTAATAGCAGAATCCGTAAAGCATTATTTGTGAAACCTTTTCTTGATTTGTGGAAAAGAATGTTTTGCATTTATTTAACAAATATGGCAATGAAATTGTGTTAAAATGTACAAAAGTGAAACTAATCATGTCTGGACGGGCAGCTCTCTTGGTGCTCAGCACCCCTAAACCTCTGATGGTAGGATCGCCTCTGGTTCCACCTCATCTTGGCCTGAAATGACCTCTCACCTCACTGAAACCCAGACCACAATGTCTCCGGTTCCTTCCAGACAGCTTTCCATCCATGCCCTGCTGATACTGCATCTCCAGCTCTTCATTCATCTTCCTGTCTTCCTGCCCTGCATACGAGACACAAGTCACAACAGGCACACCAAGGCCCCACACATCTATCCACTACAGTAGATGGACCTGTAGTGGCAGATGTGGAACAGGATGCTGGATTAATTGCACTGAGCATAAGGATAATGCATAAGTAGAAAAGTAATTCAGGATAAAATATCTTCATATTCTTTGAACAAATGCTGCATTTTTACAAAAGAAAACAAAGAAACTCACCAGTACGGAAATGGGACGTTGACTTGTGGTCTCCAATGACCAGACGCCCAGTGTGTTCTTTCTGGAGACAGAGAATAAGCATTTATCTCCACTGTAATCTGTGCCTGCCACAAGGTCAAATCTTTTAGATGTAATCTCCTACAAACCTTGCTTGCACCCATCAGTCGTAAAAACTTTTGCTTTCTCTCATTGCTTCCCAGATCAGCTGCTTCCCACTGTGTGGACCCATCCTGCCGAGATGAAACATGTTACCACAAACTATTTATTGTTCACCCGTCAGGAGCCTACAAATAAAAGTATGCATTTTACCTAAAAGCCTGGAAAATACCTTTCATACATATGAAATACACATCATGCATGACTAATCCTACTCTACCACTTGATCAAATCTTTTGTAAAGATGCACAAAATAGCCTTATATTGCATCTTAAACATTCGCCTTTGTACTTTGTTTCCCATTAGTACCAGTGTGCAGCGCCAGACATCAACCTCCTACCAGAACAAAACTAGCAAAGGTTCTGCAATTCAGACCCAAACCCAATCTTCTCAACCTGATTTTATTCTAAAAAACTAACAAAGCGTGGTCCAATTTACACGACAAATATAAGAGTTTGCTTGAAAATGCTTTAAAACTTTTCTCTGAGTCTTCAGCACGTTCAGATTCATGACACCGCTCATCGTTTGTAGCTGCTAACGCGTTGCTAACCACAGTGCGTAAACGATCGCTACGTTTTAATTTAAAATGTTAAAGTTTTCTCACATCTGACGGAGAAGCTGGTCGTTTTGTGCCGTGTTTATCACCCGGAGAGCTCATTTAGTACAAATGCTTTTTTAAACAGCACGAAACAATTTCATATCACCGAGCAGACGCTAGCTTGATTTGTCAACAAACGCGAAGTATCCGGTGTTACGTTGGGTTGTGTCCCTGTGGAAAATTGACAAAAGAGATCTGTTCCCCCCCAGCTAACGTTACATTTACGCTTTTTATGTACTATTTTTTTGTGACGCGTTCTTTACATGTAAATTTCATTCAAAGCTCTCAATTTTAATTTAAAGTAGAGAGATAATTGTGATTCTGCTGTTAGTGTAAAAATAATCTAGTCCAGGTTGGAAGTGTGTTTCAGTTTATGAACAGTTCCAATCCCCAGATGCCAAAAACACGCCAAAGCGCTCTAGTGTTAAAAATTTAAATAAAGATTTCACTAATCACGAACTGTGGACCAACTCTTTCCCCTTGCTGGGGGTGGGTTGGGGGGGGGGGGGGTCCATGGGAGTTTGCCCAGCCAATCCACGTGTATTTTGTGGATTTAAGGCTTATGACCGTGTCCCCAGGAGGTGGATGGTCTTTTGCCAAGGGCCATTGAGCCCCAGTACAGAGAAGTGTGAGTTTGGTCTGCATAGCCGGCGGTAAGTGGGACCTGTTCCCAGTGAGGGTTGGACACCGCCAGGGCTGCCCTTTTTCACTGGTCCTGTTCATAATGTTTATGGACAGGATTTCTAGGTGCAGCCGTGGTGTTGAGGGTGTGGAGTTTGGTGGCAGGAGAATCTCATCTCTGCTTTATGCGGATGATCTGGTCCTCCTAGCTTCCTCAGGCTCTGACCTACAGCTCTTACTGGGGATGTTCGCAGCCGAGTGTGAAGCTGCTGGGATGAGGATCAGCACCTCCAAGTGTGAGACCATGGTTCTCGACCGGAAAAGGGTAGCTTGCCAACTCCGGGTAGGGAGAGAGGTCCTGCCTCAAGTGGAGAAGTTCAAGAATCTCGAGGTTTTGTTCGCGAGTGAGGGAAAGAGGGATCGGGGAGATCCACAGGCAGACCGGTGCAGCATCTGCATCACTGCAGATGTGTTGTGGTGAAGAAGGAGCTGAGCCGGAAAGAAGGACTCTCGATTAACTAGTTGATCTGCCGCCCAGTCCTCACCTATGGTCATGAGCTTTGGTTAACGACCGAAAGAACAAGATCGCAGACACAAGCGACCAAAATGAGTTTTCTCCGCGGGGTGGCTGGACTCAGCCCGTCAACATATAGGCTCAGCCTTAGGGATAGAGTGAGGAGCTCGGACATTCGGGAGAGACTCGGAGAGTCACTGCTCCTCCATATCGAGAGGAGTCAATTGAGGTGGTTTGGGCATCTTGTTGGGATGTCTCCTGGATGTCTCCCCAGGGAGGTGTTTCAGGCATGTCCAGGAGGGCCCCTGGTTGCTCTCTGAAGACCTGGCTCTTCAGAGAGCATCTTGTAAACTGGACCCTCCCTGCATCCGTCCCCCACTCTACTGTCCACTCCTCGTTCACGTCCCTTTATGATTCATTAAGCTGCCTCACTGCTAGGACTGGCTGATTGGTGTTTGTTGTTAAACATAATCTCATTAAAGATCAGACTTTTATTTCAGTTTGTTAGAAGCCATTTACGTTTGTATTGTCCCAAAAAGAATGAAAAGCTCCACCTAATGTGTGTTTGCTAAACAAACAGCTCAAACAAATACAAGAGATTAAAACATGTTTGAAACAGGAAGGAAAAGAACACAATTCAACCATAGAAAGCTGATTTCATTAAATATTATCCTTTTTAATCAGTTTTAATCTAAAATGTTTGCTAGTTATTTTGACTGATTTCATAGCCTCTATTTCATTTAGTTGAACCTCGCTGTCAGAATGTGATATTGTGCATAAACTAGCTCTCAGCTAGCAGAGCATACGTGCAGGATGCATCAGCTAACAGAGTTACTCTGTAGAACAGTGCTGTCTTTCATTCACATGCTGGTCAGGGATGGACTCCTTCTTAGTCATGATTCTCACAATGTCTAATAGTTTTAAAGAGTAGATTCACATTCGAGTCCATCGGTCTGACAGCTGAAGTTTGGATCTAACTGGGTAATAAAACAAGACCATGATCCCAAACACATGAGCAGATCTATGATAGTCAGAATCAAGGTTTGGTGATGGTCCAGCAGAGTCCAGACCTCCCCCTGCCTGAGACCTTCAAACAGCAGAGCAGAAAGTAATGTCTGCAAAAGGTTAATAAGTAGATTAAAACACATTTCCTCCGTAATGAGACTGACTGATGAAGTCAGACAGAAAACAAAAGCTACTGAGACGTGTAGCTGCAGGTTTCTACAAATGATGGAATGGAAGTAATTCTTCACACAGCTTTTCTGTCTGGTTCTTGTTTCAGGCAGGTGCGCAGATAGGGTGGGGGACGGGGGGGATCTGTCCCCTCCAGATTCAGATTGACCCTGATCCGTCCCCCGCACTAAGGCCAAAAAGAAAACAAAATTGGAGGTTAAGCGCTTCAAGCTCCTTTTTCCAATGACATTGAATGCTAGCCTAGTGAACTAGACCAAATTTTTGCTTTGCAAAGTTTGGTCTATTTGGTCTTTGGCACGCTCCATTGGAACCTCCGCAGCTCCTACCAGGACTCTGGCTGGCCAATCACAGCTCTCTAGAGGGGTTTAAAACACATAAAGAGCTGTGATTGGTTCATAATGGTGGGCCAATCATAGTGCTCTATCTGCTTAGTGAACAAATCACAGAGCTTTATCCGCTTTATGGGCCAATCAGGGCACTCTATATGCCTGGTGGGTGGGATGATGCAACAGAGTGAAACAAGAGTATGTCACATTCATTGTCCAGTGGAATGTGGAGATCATTTGAAAGACAACGGTAGAACCCGCCCCACAACCGAGAGACGTCAATGGAGCGTGGCCAGACTAAATAATACATTTATTTAGTCTGGCTTGCCAGGCTAATTGAATGCAGCATGACGTAAACAAACACCGACTCCAAAGACGCCAACGTGGTTGCTGCTAGGATGCAGGATGAAGTGAAAAAGGAAAGCAACGATTACTGCGTATTTAAAACAGACCAACAGTGTAAGTAGGCGGGACCGATCTGTCTGTTTATGCATGTTGGTTCTAGATTCAGTACGTTGTTGTCAGTGTTGGGACTTACTCGTTATAAGCGCCAAAGCCTCATTGCTGACTTTAACAAGTCTCATCTACAAATATGATCCCTCATGAAGTTACTACTTTACACCAGAAGATAGTAGAGATGTGGAACTTTCAGGCTGAGCAAAGTTTGGGAGTTTTTAGGGCTTGAAAAGCACCTCCCGCTGAGAGGCTCCCAGTCAGGGAGAGGAGGAGATGCGTGCAGCATGAAGAACGCAAATATTAGATAAAACGTATAATTGCCAGCAGGTCTGGTCTTTGTTGACTGATCACTTTGTCTGGTCATGACTGACTCTGATTATGAAGCAGAATATTGACTCTGATGAAGAAATTCACTCATCCAGCCGGGAAGATCGACGCTGCTGCAGCATCAGACAGCTGGTGCTGCACGAGAGGTGTGTGGAGTTTACAAGCTCCAAACGTTGGGTTTGATGTTGGTTTAACCTTCTCTGGGACGTGATGGATGTAGAAATGATGGTAAAACACCGCGAACGTGACAGACGTAGCGACAATGTAAAAAAAGGCCATAAAAAAGAGGCAGATACCGATGCATTAGACATGGAAGTCAAGTGTGCCACATAATCATAAAAAAAGTTAAATATAAAATTTAAAAAGAGATTTATATACTTATATATAAATTAAAACTTTCCAAATATAATGAAAATTTATAAATATCGTAAAAATACGAAGGAACATCTGTTGGTCAGGCTGAAAAGTTTGACAACCACTGCTCTAAGTGATAAGTGAATATTGTTTCTTATTATATTTTATGTGCAGTTGTTTAGGGCTTTTATGTTTTCTGTAAAGATTGGTATGCTGAAAATCATTTCATGTTTTGCATAAAGCATGAGGTTTTGGTTAGCAATTGATTGGGAGAATAACAAATGACTGAATTAAATAGTGGGGCGCCTCTGTTAGTGCGCCCCAGGGCAGCTGTGGCTACATCGTAGCTCATCACCATCAGTGTGTGAATGTGTGTGAATGGATGAATGATACACTGTAGTGTAAAGCACTTTGGAGTCCTTACTCTGAGAGGCGCTATACAAGTGCGGATCATTTATCATTTATAGTGTTGATCAGGCAGAGCTTTGTTGAATAATGGCTTCAAACACGTATATAAAAGTGTTAAAAGTTTTTACGTAAACCGTTGGATGAAATTACACAAACTGACAGAGCTCTAGTTAAGGCGCTTGCAATAGTTTGTGTACGTGTGTGTGTACGTGTGTGTGTGTGTTTGGGGGAGGGTACATTGGAACATTGTCCCCCCCAGTTTCAAAATCCTATCTGCACCCCTGGTTTCAGGAATACTGTTGTGTTTGGTACACATGAAGCAGTTTTTACCTGGCATGGATCAGAATCTTTTTTACTATGTCCCGATATGAAAAAATGGATCTGAATTAAAGGACTTAATTTCCCCCCAATTACTGTCATTCATACGATGCAACCATGAGAGCCAGTGACTCCTTGTGCTCGTCCCAAGTCTGGATTATTGCAGAGGGTTGTGTCAGGAAGGGCGTCCGATGTGCGTAATCCAACTCAAACATACAAACCACAAACGGCGAGTCGGTGGAGGCCCGACCGAGGTCGGCTTTTGACTTACAGGGCTGGTGGAAATTGAACAATTGTTGGTCGTTAAAAGGAGAGAAGGCGTGTTCTTATGAGTTCGTTAGGAAGGGTCTTGAAGTAAAAAGAGTTTCAGATAGTTTGGTGAGTCTGACGCTTGAAGTTGAAAGAATAATGATCTATGTTGGTGGTGGTGATATCCCACATGTAGGGTATAAGCTAGAAAGGAAGCAGTGTATGCCTAAAAATGAGAAAGTGTAAATTGGTGTAGACTTTAATGGTAGTGTCGGTGAAGGGAACAGAGGTGATGAGGAAATGATCAACAGGTTTGGTATCCAGGATAGGAACAAAGAGGGACAGATGGTGGTAGACTTTGTGAAAAGGACAGGAATGGCTGTTGTAAATACTTTCTGCCAGAAGAGGCAGGGACATAGGGTGTTTTAGGAGAGGAGCACGCAGGTGGACCACATCCTATGAAGATGTTGTAATTTGAAGAGGAGATCAGTAACTGCAAGGCAGTGGTAGGGAAGAGTGTAGCACGACAACATATGATGGTCTGTAGGATGAAACCAATGGCGAGGATGATGAAGGGAACAGAAGCTGAGCAGAGAACCAGGTGGTGGAAACTGAAAAAAGAAGAGTATTATGGGGAGTTGAGACATGCTCTTGGTGGTCAGGAGATGCTCCCTTAACTGGGCAGATCCAGCTGATCTGATTGTGGAGACAGGTATGAGGGCTCTTAGTGTGTCAACTGGAAGGAATGGAGAAGATAAGGAGACTTGGTGGTGGAATGAAAAAGTCCAGGAGCATCTAGAGAGGAAGAAGTGGGACACTGAGAGGAATGAGGAGAGTTGGCAGGAATACGGGGAGATGGAGCCCATGGTGAAGGTAAGAGCCAGACAAATGTGTATGACGGGTGGAGAAAGAGTCAGGTGTTATGTGTGATAAAAGGGTTTCATCATGAATAAAAACATGTTTAGAAGACAGAATGTTATCTGGTTTAGAGACTGTGTCCATGAGGAGAAGACAGGAGGCAGAGCTGGAGGTTCTCTCTGGGAGTGATGAGGATGGATAGGATCAGGAATGAGTTCATCAGTGGGACCGCATATTCCATTATTCCATTATAGGACCACTCATGTTAGATGTTTCTGAGATAAAGCCAAGCCAACTTTATTTATAAAGCACTTTAAAAACAGCCCTCGCTGACCAAAGTGCTGAACATAAAAACATAAAAGCATAAAACAGACTAACATAGAATACAGTATAAAATAAAAAGCACACTAAGACAAAAACACTAAAATCAAATAGAAATCCAAACTTTATACGGTGTTAAAAGCCAAGCTACAAAGGTGGGTCTTTAAAGATGATTTCAAAGTTTCCGGTGAAGAGGCCTTTCTAACGTGGGAGCAGCAACAGCGAAGGCCCTATCCCCTCTGAGCTTACGCTGTGTCCTTGGAACGTCCAGGGGCAACGGATCAGATGACCTGAGATGGTTTGGACATGTCTGGAGTAGGGACAGTTATGGCATAGTTATAGGATGCTGAGGTTGGAGTCACCAGGCTAGAGGCTGAGAGGAAGACAGAAAAGGAGGTTTATGGATGCGGTGACTTTAGCGTGAGGGTAGAGGATGCAAAAGAAAGGGCTAAATGGAGACAGCTGATTGGCTGTGGCGACCCCTGAAGGGTGAAGAAAAAGAAGACAGCAATTCTTCTCCCTAAAACACAAATATGGTCTCTGTTATCTACAAAAGTGCAACTGAAAAGAAAATGTTGAGTTTGGGAGGTTGTTGCAGCTTCTCTGGAAATTGTTCGTCTTGTAATAAAACAACCCAGTTTTCTCCAGCTTTAAACCGGGACTTAGCTCCTTTTTGTTGATGTGTGCCTTTTTATTGCTGACATTATGAGTTCAGAAGTCACCTGATCTGTAGCAAAACACACGATAAAACAGGCAGATTGTAAACAAACTGCTTTTAAACTTTTACCCGACTCAGCCGGTCACACGTCCTCAGAGAGAGCTGTTTACATTTATAATCTTTTAGCTGCTTTGAGACGGTAGAAAGAGAGGTAACAGTCAGGACAGGGAGACAAAAACCACAACAGTCACAAGCAGACGTGGGATTCTCACTGAGATAAACGAAAGGTGGATTGTTCAGAAAATGCCCAGCAACACTGCGGCGTTAACGTTTTCCTTACTTAAAG